>NC_086322.1:166427108-167058108 GCF_036172605.1 Pelobates fuscus
TTTATTTAATTATTATTTTTATTTTATTATATTTATTTTTTTATTATTATTAATATATATAAATTTTTTCGTCCCCCCTCCCTGCTTGCTAGCTGGCCAGGGAGGGGGGCTCTCCTTCCCTGGTGGTCCAGTGGATGGGCACTGCGTAGGAGGGGGCTGTGGGGGCTGCAGAGAGATGTTACTTACCTTTCCTGCAGCTCCTGTCAGCTCTCTCCTCCTCCGCCGGTCCGTTCAGCACCTCGGTCAGCTCCCAGTGTAAATCTCGCGAGAGCCGCGGCTCTCGCGAGATTTACACTGTGAGCTGACAGAAGAGCTGAACGGACCGGCGGAGGAGGAGAGAGCTGACAGGAGCTGCAGGAAAGGTAAGTAACATCTCTCTGCAGCCCCCACAGCCCCTGTCTGTATTATGGCAATGCAAATTGCCATAATATAGACAATTGACTCGAGTATAAGCCGAGTTGGGGTTTTTCAGCACAAAAAACGTGCTGAAAAACTCGGCTTATACTCGAGTATATACGGTATATTTGATGGTCGTGTTAGGATATGAGGACTTTAAAGGGACACTATAGGCACCCATTGAAGTGGTCTAGGCACAGTGTCCCAGGTCCCTTAACCCTGCAAATGAGGGGGGCACTATAGGAAGCTGTAGTGCCAGGAAAAAAAAAACATTTTTCCTGGCACTATATTTTCCCTTTAAGTAGATAAAAACTGGAGGGTGGGGGGTGCTGTAGTGGGTGCAGGGGAATAAAGGTTGAAGTGGGTGCCCGGGGCATAGGGGCTGTAGAGGTTATAGGTGCTGTAGTGGGGGCAAAGGCTACAATGGGTATAGACGCTATAGTGAGGGCACTGAGTAATAGGGGCCATAGTGGGAGTAAGGGGAAATAGGAACTATAGTGGGGACAATGGGGTAATAGAAGCTATAGTGGGTGTAGGGGGGTGATAGGGGCTCTGGTAGGCATAAGGACTGTGGTTGTTGCAGGGGAATAGGCAGGGGCGGGCTGGGCCGGGGGGCAGGGAGGCAATTGCCCCCCAGGCCGCCCAAAATTATTTTAGGACCGGCCGCGGCGGGCCGGCCCTTTAACCCCTTAAGGACCAAACTTCTGGAATAAAAGGGAATCATGACATGTCACACACGTCATGTGTCCTTAAGGGGTTAAATGCTGCAGCCGCCGAGCGCTCTGTAAAGAGCGCTCAGACGGCTGCAGCTGCTTTTCCCTCCCTCCCCTCCCCTGTAAGTGGCCGAGCTGCACTCCGGTCCGCGGTCCCGGCCGGAGTGATGGGAAGGTGCACACTGAGTGTGCACTTCCTGTCAGTCCGGCCGGGTACAGGAAACAGAAACTCCTGTTCCGCGCGGAACAGGAGTTTCTGTTTCTTGTACCCGGCCGGACTGACAGGAAGGTGCACACTGAGCACCTTCCTATCACTCCGGCCGGGACCGCGGACCGGAGTGCAGCTCGGCCACCTACAGGGGAGGGGGTAAGAAGAAGGGGGGGGGAGGGGAGGGGGTAAGAAGAAGGGGGGGGAGAGAGAGAGTAAGAAGAGGGGAAGGGGGGAGAGTAAAAAGAGGGGAAGGGGGGAGAGTAAAAAGAGGGGAGGTGGGGGGAGTAAAAAGAGGGGAGGTGGGGGCGAGTAAAAAGAGGGGAGGTGGGGGAGAGTAAAAAGAGGGGAGGTGGGGGAGAGTAAAAAGAGGGGAGGGGGGAGAAAGAGGGGTGGGGGGAGAGTAAAAAGAGGGGAGGGGGAGAGTAAGAAGAGGGGAGGGGGGAGAGTAAGAAGAGGGGAGGGGGGAGAGTAAGAAGAGGGGAGGGGGGAGAGTAAGAAGAGGGGAGGGGGAGAGTAAGAAGAGGGGAGGGGGAGAGTAAAAAGAGGGGGGGGGAGAGTAAAAAGAGGGGAGGGGGAGAGTAAAAAGAGGGGAGGTGGGGGAGAGTAAAAAGAGGGGAGGTGGGGGAGAGTAAAAAGAGGGGGGGAGTAAGAAGAGGGGAGGGGGGAGAGTAAGAAGAGGGGAGGGGGAGAGTAAGAAGAGGGGAGGGGGGAGAGTAAGAAGAGGGGAGGGGGGAGAGTAAAAAGAGGGGAGGGGGAGAGTAAGAAGAGGGGAGGGGGAGAGTAAGAAGAGGGGGGAGAGTAAAAAGAGGGGAGGGGGAGAATAAAAAGAGGGGAGGGGGGAGAGTAAAAAGAGGGGGGAGAGTAAAAAGAGGGGAGGGGGGAGAGTAAAAAGAGGGGAGGGGGAGAGTAAGAAGAGGGGAGGGGGGAGAGTAAGAAGAGGGGAGGGGGGAGAGTAAGAAGAGGGGAGGGGGAGAGTAAGAAGAGGGGATGGGGAGAGTTAGAAGAGGGGAGGGGGAGAGTTAGAAGAGGGGAGGGGGAGAGTAAGAAGAGGGGAGGGGGAGAGTAAGAAGAGGGGAGGGGGGGAGAGTAAGAAGAGGGGAGGGGGGAGAGTAAGAAGAGGGGAGGGGGGAGAGTAAGAAAAGGGGGGAGAGTAAGAAGAGGGGGGAGAGTAAGAAGAGGTTAGGGGGGAGAGTAAGAAGAGGGGAGGGGGAGTAAGAAGAGGGGAGGGGGGAGAGTAAGAAAAGGGGGGGAGAGTAAGAAAAGGGGGGGGAGAGTAAGAAAAGGGGGGGAGAGTAAGAAGAGGGGGAGAGTAAGAAGAGGGGAGGGGGGGAGAGTAAGAAGAGGTTAGGGGGAGAGTAAGAAGAGGGGAGGGGGGAGAGTAAGAAGAGGGGAGGGGGGAGTAAGAAGAGGGGGAGTAAGAACAAGAGTGGGGAGTAATTAGAAGAAGGGGGTAAGAAGAAGAGGGGGGTAAGAAAAAGAAGGGGGGGTAAGAAGAAGAGGGGGGAGTAAGAAGAAGGGGGGTAAGAAGAAGAATGGGGTAAGAAGAAGAAGAATGGGGTAAGAAGAAGAAGGAAGGGGTAAGAAGAAGAAGGAGGGGGTAAGAAGAAGAAGAGGGGGTAAGAAGAAGTAGGAGGGTTAAGAAGAAGAAGGGGGGAAAGAAGAAGGGGGTAAGAAGAAGGGGGGAGTAATAAGAAGAAGGGGGTAAGAAGAACAAGGGGGGAGTAAGAAGAACACAGGGAGGAGGGGGGTAAGAAGAACACAGGGGGGTGAGAACACACAGAGGGAGGAGTGAGAAGAACACAGGGAGGGTGGAGGGGGGATGAGAAGAGCACAGGGAGGGTGGGTGAGTGTGAGAAGAGACCGCTAGGGGAGGGTGGGGGAGAGGAGAGACCACTAAGGGGCAGGGGAGAGCTCTAAGGGACAGAAGGGACAGCTCTATAGGACAGGGGGCAAGACAGGGAGCTCTTTAACACTACGCAGACACACACACACACACACACACACAATGCATCCCTATACATACACAGAAACACACAATGCACCCCTATACATACACAGAAACACACAATGCATCCCTATACATAAACAGAAACACACAATGCATCCCTATACATACACAGAAACTGAACATGCTTCCCTTACACACAGAGAAACACACAATGCATCCATTACACACACACACAATGCAACCCTTACACACAAAGACAATGCATCATTTGCACACATACACAGAAACATACAATGCAAACCCTTACACACACATGCAAACACACACACTGTTTTTCTTACATACACATAGAAACACAATGCATCTCTTACACTCAATGCACACACATACAGACACACACCTTGCATCCCTTATGCATACAAACACAGATTCACACAATGCATCCCTCACACACAACCAGAAACACATAATACATCCCTTATACACAAATACACACTGCTTCCACTACACACAAACACACTGCATCACCTGCACAAACTGGTATCCCTATAAACTACATACCATAAGCACACATATTAGATCCTCTACAATAACTCATAACACATCCCCTACACACTCCACTCCCTGTGAGCGAGCTCATGGGTGGGTGGAACATATAAGTGGACTTATGAGTGGGCCTTATGGGCATACTCACCGTCAGGCACTGGGGCCCAGACCTTGAGCTGTGTAAGAGGCCCCCAAAAAATGGAGCTGCTTCCAATTCTCCCAGAACGTTGAATTTTGTGACCACAGTTGCAAACAGCCTCCAGAGGTCCTGTTCTACACCAGACCAGTGGAGCCAAACTGCAGCCCATCATCATCCTCATCTAATTGTAAGTAGGCAATCTAGTATATTATTAGTGACACTAATCTATAATTTACCTCACATTAAAGGGACACTATAGCTTAATGAAGTTGTTCTGGTGTCTATAGCTGGTCCCTGCAGGCTTTTTAATGTAAACACACACTGTGTGCAGCACTGGCGTAAGTTCATATGGCAGATCATATGGGTGGGGCATTGTGATGTCACATGGGGGGGGGGGCGGCAAATTTATATTTTGTCTAGGGCGGCAAAAATCCTTGCAACGGCTCTGATCCTGGGCAGGTGCACCAGTCTACTGGTGACCCACAGGAGGGGAGTGCACTGATTGCACTGCACTCTCCTCCTGCCCAGACCCGTCTTGACCGCAGTGCAAGTGCTCTCTGCCCCTAATTTACAGTGGCTCACACTCACAACAAGCAGTGCTTGGAGCCCTTTGCAGAGACGGAAACAAAGAGGTTCTGCGGCAGCTGGCCGTCCTGCAAGCATTACATTAAACAGCTGTTCCCCATGCAGCCACAGGTGGCGTTGTGCTGGGAGACTGTGATTATTCTTCACTTCCTCCCAGCCTACAGAGCAGCGCATGGGGGAGAGAGGAGGAGGCATGATTTAATCTTGAATAAATCCTCTAAGCAAACCTTTATAAATTTGGGGGGATCAGCTCTGTTTCCACAGTTTATTGGTGTTTACTCTCATCTCTGTATTAATATTGAGGGATGTCTAAGTAGTAACATCAGTGTGTGTCAGCAGGGCCAGCCGTTGGGGTGGGCAAGCTGTGCGGTCACGCAGGGTGCCATGACAACAGAGGCGCCCGGCGGCCAACACAGCTCACAAGTTGGGTACACCAGCATATTTAATTTAAACGATTCGCTGGTGGTCCACTGGTGCGCACCAGCAGTAGGTGCAGTCAGATCATATCCTCTCCCTCGTGGTTCCGGCGCTCAGTTAGTGAGTCAGAGCACAGGCTCAGAGATTCTCAGCCTGTGCTCTGACAACATTGAAAGTCAGAGCCGTGAAGGAGCGGGTATGGCAAAGAGCTACTGATTAGCATAACATCAATATCCGTTATAAAACCAGAAAAAGGTGGGCATGGATGGTGAACTGATTTGGTGGCGCAATGGGCCACTTGACTGGTTTTGCCCCCCAGGCCTAAGGCTGCCAGCCCTCCCCTGGGAATAGGGACTGTACTACGTGCAGAAAGCAATAAAGGCAGTAGTGGGGGCAGGGAAAAAGGGCAGTAGCCAAGCTGTTACTTTCCTGCACAGCGGGCAGGCCCCCCAGAGCCTCGGGCCCTCGGCCCATGACCGATTTGTCCGAGTACTCAGTCCGCCCCTGGCTAATGATGACAAATGTCAAATCTTCTGCTATTAAGTCTCCATTTTAGTAAATTGCATTATGTTCAACAAAATATTTTCCTTTCACTTCTTCCATCTTGTCCTTTGGGAAAGGTGTTGTTAAAGTACATCTCAAAAATATTTGTTAATACAATAATCCTTTCATCAAGTATTGAAAGGAAATATATATATGTATAAAAATAAGAAAAACTCTTCCCTGTCTTTAGTATGTGAGAGGATCCTACAGCCATACACAGGCAACTTCATTTGCAAAGTGATTGAATCTGAAAATGTTCCCTGCTTTACTCCCTGCAAAGTGCAGCGACATCACCAGTTTTGACGAAGATCAACTACAGTGTGGCCAGTGAAAAAAAAGATGTGTGGGAATATAATCCCATTGTACAGCACTGCGTAATTTGCTGGCGCTATATAAATAATAATAATAATATAATTAGTAGGATTTGATCTTTATGTTTTTAAGGTATCTACCAAGTCTTCCATGCTTAATACATTGCACAGGGCAATGTCTGAAAATGTTGCTTGATTTGTGCATGAAAAAAAATAAAAAAAATTCTTCTGAACCACTTTGGAATTCGATTTTACTGTCCATGAACGTATTTAGCTTGATTGAATTTTTATACCAAAATGACTGCTGGATACGTAATATCAGCTATTTTTGGAATGCCAGAATTAAAGGGTATCTTTGCAGATGTTGCTTTATACCGGCACTAGTGAGCTGACCCCTCACTTGCATCCTACTCACTTCTTTGCTGCACAATTTGCACTCTGCAAGTTGACATTTCTCGAAGGTAAAGTGATCCCAAAGTTTGCTTTATTGACATGATACATTAGCCCCTTCTCTTTGCCTTGAGCATGCTTTGTGGCATAAAAGCTGTCACAACACTAGAATATACACTTGCACTTGGTTACATAAAACTAATGGAAATATTTATGGTGCCAGGATAGGTGGTGTTGATGTAGGTAGCAGTAGTGATGGTAACATTGACAGTGGGTGAACTAATTGTGCCTGTGGTGGCAGATGCAGCTGTCATAACTGTAACTGTTGGATGAGCCGAGTCTATAACAGGTGCAAATAGACTTGGAGATGACGGAGAAGATTCAGGGGGCCAGTTCACACTAGATGCACTAGAAAATGTCACTGGCTCATCATATGTATAGTCAAGTAGTTCCTGGGCCCCAGGGCAAAAGTACTATGTCTGTGGTGGTGGGGAAAACAAAATTATCACCACTGGATTTATTACCACTGCTAACACCAGACATTGGGGAAACTGTGAGCAAAGTCCTCACTAAAGAGTGACTCTGATGACCCCCACAAAGTAGACTCTTCTGAACTGTACATTTGTTGCTTCTTGGAGATGGGGGTGGAGGGGGCACCATGAAGGAATAATGCTTGAACTAACTGTGGTAGAAAGAGCTACAGTGCCAGTAATAGTGGCAGCACAAATTGTTGCAGCATGAAAGGGATAGGAAAAAACATTTGCCTCTTGGGTGTTGATTTGGACGAACAGACATACTGCTAATTCCATTATCCTGATGTTGAGTACTAATAATACTGGTGATGAAGGCAGCAGTGGAAGAGGTCACAGCAGTCTTCACAGCAAAGTGTTCAAACTCTTAGAAGCCATGGCACTTCTGTTGATGGAGACTGGGGACAAGAAACCTTTACCTACCCCCTCAATGTAATCTTGGGATTAGTATGTGACATTGATAATGGTGAGTTTATTTTTACAGTAAGATATATGAATGGTTGTGTACTTTTTAAACTAACACAAATGTATTCACCCGATCAGCCAAATTGCTGTTTGGACTGATACAAGGCTTTATAGCTAGATGTCTCTTTACCCTGTGCAGAGAGTGAAGCACGGAATACCATAGAGACTTACATGGATATTTTCTAATGTGAGAATTCCAAATTAATTCAAAGTGAATTTCATATTTAAGGACAGAGTAGCAAAACACAGCTGATATTTTTTTCCGTTTGAAATTCACTCTGAATTCACCATTTTGAAGTCTCATTTTTAAATATTAACGGAAAATAGTGATTTGCACAAAATGCAAAAAAAACAACCTTGTGGCTATCAGAAGGGGAAATATATATAAAATTATATAAATACCCCAAAATAGGAAGTGCGTAGACTCCTCAATGTCTTCAATATCATAAACAATAAAAAGCACGACCTAAAAGTACAAAGGGAGACCAATAGTGCAGACAGAAAACTTAAAATACATAAAAAAGGGAACTAAAAAACACTCACAAACATAGAAGTAAAAAGGCAGGGTATAGCCAGTCTTCTTTTAGTGCTTCTTGTCTTATTTTATGTGAAGATGAATACTTAAAACAAAGCACAAAAACAGAACATAGTGTATAGCTGTATGGTATTAAAAATTAGCTTTATTGTATGCACTTACAAAATAATAGTAGTAAAAGGGCTCATCATTCAAATCAAACTCGATGTCTCCCACCAGGAACAGATAAAACCATCAGGATATGGAGACAAAGTAGATAAGAAGGTCCACGGTAAAAAGTGATCAATCTCTTCAAAGATCTTTTGTGAGTCTGAATGGATCTTGGAGAGATCCTTCTTTTGTTGGGGTTTTTTTAGTTCCTTTTTTATGTATTTTAAGTTTTCTGTCTGCACTATTGGTCTCCCTTTGTACTTTTAGGTCGTGCTTTTTATTGTTTCATTTTTAAATATTGTCTGATCCTGTAGGGATGTATTTTGGATTCCTACATTGATAATTGTTGCAGGTATGGAGTAGGGTATCCTTCCTGATTAATATATGGCACTGGGGATCTCTGTGCTCACTCAAGGAGTGGAAGAAGCAATGGGAATGCTTATTGGTTGTCTTTTGATCTAAATGTTACATTTATTTAAAAGTAGGCCTCCCAACTGTCCTGATTTTGACTGGACAGTGTCTATTTTAGAATCCTGTCCTATTTTTTCTGGTGTCCTGCATCCAGGGACACCAGAGAACTGTCCACAGAGGCCAGAGTGCAATTGCATTATAACACGGGCTCATGCGGTGTGGCAGGTAGTAGGACCATGCAGAGAGCAGCAGATTCTGTATAGTCTTCCATGATTGGGGTTGGCTGGCCAGTATGGCACACAATTTCAATAGACAGGCCAATGACCTTTCCAGAGAGCTCATCTATTATAGGTATCACTAGTGACTCAACTTGCACCTGCCCTATCCCAATCCCATATCTCCCAGAGATAAGAGGTATGTAATTATGAAACTGTATTGCCAAAAACTTTGTTCGGAAAAAAATGGGGAGGGGTTTAATGAGAATTCTCTAAGGTTGTACTAAAAAAAGGGGATGAACGAGAAAATCTCTACCATTGGTGGTGTCTGTGTCTCAGTTTAAGGCATATGGTAATGGCAGCTGAGCTCTGCACTCTGTGCTGTGTGCTTATCCCTCCCAGGAATGATTTATTAATATGGAGCACTATAGGGTCAGGAACACAAACATGTATTCCTCACCCTGTTGGGTTAAAACCACCATCTAGCCACCCTGGTCCACTTATGCCTCCCTAAATATTGAAAATCTCACTTGTATTCAAGTCTGCAGCTGCATGCTTTGTGCCTGTTTCCTTTAGACCTGCCCACTGCCTACTGACATAAGCAAAAGTGGTAGCATGATCCAGTCACAATGCTTCCCCATAGGATTTGCTGAGACTGACAAAGAGGCAGATCAGGGGCAGAGCCAGCACAATTCAAACACAGCCCTGGCCAATCAGCATCTCCTCATAGATATACATTGAATCAATTAATCTCTATGAGGAAAGTTCAGAGTCTGCATGCAGAGGGTGGAGACACTGAATGTTTGGATGCATTTTAGGCAGCCATGACCCAGGAAGGATCTCTAGCAGCCATCTAAGGAGTGGCCAGTAAAGTTATCACTAGCCTGTAATGTAAACACTGCATTTTCTCTGAAAAGACTGTGTCTACCTACAAAAGCCTGAAGGTAATGATTCTACTCACCAGAACAAATTCAATAAACTGTAGTTGTTCTGGTGACTATAGTGTCCCTTTAAAACAATCATATACATGAGTATTTTACCCACTGCAGAAAAATATATCTCACATTTTTATTAGAAGGATTTTATATAAAGTATGGAGCTATTGAGTGAGTGGAAATGTTGTCCATTGTGATACAGAATATATTGGATTAATACAATCAGCAAATCCCAAATTTCTGGGTGACTTTTCTGTTTAAACAGACAGACAAAGTAAGCAACCTAAAAATCTCCCACTAAATCCTACCGGCTGAAAGGACATCAATAGAAGTGCGCACTGCCCCATTAAAATATAAAGAAACCCAACACAAAGCCTGCGCACCAATGGATATAAGACACTCCACAAATATAATAAAAAGCGACACAATTGAGTAAAAATGTATTTAATCTCATGAAAAAAACATTTAAAAGATTAAAACACAAACATAGAGTAGCTAAGTGTTTTCCTCCTTTTGTAGCACTGCAAAAAGAGGCACAATGTGCACTCACATGTATAGAGTCCTAAAAAAAAACCTGGAGTCTTGGTATGAAGCCTTTTTAATATAATATCCCTGTAGAGATCACCCATTCTCGCTCTACATCTTAGATCACAAGGTGATCAGGTCCTACTGGCAGTGGGTTCTTTCTCTGAACTGGCTCAATCATCGACTCCTCTGCAACTCTCACAGACTTGTTCAGGTCATATTCGCGCGTTCTCCCTTCAAACTGGCTGTTAATCGACCCCTCACCTAACTCAAAGGCTTATTATTCAGATCCCATTTGTGTCATGTTCACCCTCCGAACTGGCTATTCTCAGTTTTACAAATGAATAGTTTTTTGCCACAATCAGGGCTATGGTGTCCCATAAGTTCCACAAAGTATGTTTTGTCTGAAATCAGACTTTCTCAGAGCGAAGGCATCAATTAACGGCCAATTTGCAGGTTGAACACACCGCAAATGGAACCCAAACAAGCCTGTGAGAGAGGTGTTGACCAGCTTGCTCTAAGCTGCAGAGTGAGGCTGGTGGATGCCTTCAGGGATATTATATTTGTATATAAGGCGTTATACCAAGACTCCAGGTTTGTTTTAGGATTGTATACATGTAAAAACAAGTACTGCTCTATGTTTATTTTTATTTTTTTTAAAAGGTTTTGCATGGATTACATATTTTTTATATACAAGTAAGTGCCACTTTTTATTAGATTTTTTGGCGGGTCTTATACCCTTACGCAGAGTTTGTGTTGGCTGTCTTTGACTTTTCTGTTTAACATGTAGTTAGGAGTCTGAGTCTGAAGACTCTCAGAATATATTAAAATGTTTTAATAAATTTATAAAACGTCTGTAAATAGCATTAATGTGTAATCGCGTAAAAAGGTTATTACATTTGCCAACTCAAACATTAATACCTACATGTAATAATCAGGGCTATTCTTTGGATTATATTGTTTCTTTTCTACTTTACCTAAAGTAATTACGTGCATGTTTTATTGCTAGCTGTTAGTGCTCTTGTCTCTAGAAAGAGTAAGCACATGATTAATTAGATGATTACATAAGCCTCGGAGGCAAATAAAGTATTTGTAGTTTATCAAACCAAGAAAATTAAAGTAAAGAAGCAATACTTAAAAGTGATAAGAGTAGACTTATTTGACACCCATGCAGTTCTTTTAGGTAATCAACAAAAGTGCAATATGCATTATTATTGTAATTGTGCCAGAATCTTGTAAATGCAAATGATATAGTAAAACGATCGCTGAAATCATTGGCTAGATGGATCCTAAAGATTTAATTTCTAAACGCTGCTAATGAGCATCATAAACTTTGCTAGTAGAATAATGTTCAAACGTGTCAAGATGGCCATATGCAGAACAGGTTTTTCATTCTGTTGAAGAAAACACATGCATTTTGACTCCCTTTTAGTGGTTTATTAAGGAAATACCGAATGTAATGTTTAAAAATTTACAAAATCGTGCAGGAAATTCACTGTTTGTAATGAATGGAATAGTCTTTTTAAAAAGCTTTGCTTTAGAATGGATTCTGATATAAGAAGATGACTTGGTGGCATTAATTGCCTTAGCTGTATCTTGATAAGTATTAGACATATTTATTAGGATTTTATTTTAATGAGTAAATGATAGGTATAGGAAGGATACGCACCCTATGCTTACAAATATGCACATATGCAAGAGGAAGTAAGACGTAAGGTTGCACATGGAAAATTTACACTGGAGTGGTCATTGGCAGCCATAGTGCCAAAGAGTATGGCACTCCTTGGATCATACTTGGTTTTAGAAGGAGCACAAGAACAACTACTTTAATCCTTAGCAAATGTATGGAGGATACCCACACTTTTTCTCATAGTCAAGAAATGATAAAAGGGGTGGGAGAGCACCCACTTGCTCTCCTCCCAATCCCCCCCCCCCCCAACATTTTATTGGAAAGTTTGCTGATTAGGTTGTCGGGATTTTATGTATAAAAACACCCCAAAAGACAAATTTCATTTTATATAACCTTAAAATGTCATGCACTGCAATTATCTATAAAAGTGTTTCTTAATAGAGAGAGACGCTAATAAATAAAGTGTTTTTAACAAACGCCCAAGCCCACATCCCCCTTAGGTCTCATAAGCAGGCTGTATGGTAGTCTCGGATGCCTGTGTGACCAAATAAAGGTCTTAAGAAGATAAAGGATTCTTAGCAGGATATTCATCTTTAGGATGTTTATTCTGCTAAACCATCCAAAGTGAGGTACATGCCAAGCTGTGAGGTCTTTTGAAATTGCTTGGATCAGAGGGGGAAATTGCAGTCATATAGTTGTGTCATGGATATGGGGAAGTACACGCATAGGTATTTTAGGGAGACTTGCGCCCAGGTGAAGGTGAATGATCATTTCAGCTGTGTCCCCATTGTGTGTGTGATGTTTAGCAGCAATATTTCACATTTGCTTGGAAGTTGGAGATTGTACCATATAGTGTCATTTCTTGCAATATATGAGGGAGCGATTGCGTGGGTTCTGAAACTGTGAATAGCATGTCATCTGTGAATGCGTCTGTGAGTGAGATCTTATATTCCACCACTCCCACTTGGAAACCCTGGATCTGCGTGTTGTCCCTGATAGCCTCTAGGAAAGGTTCCAGCACAAGAACAAAGAGAAGAGGGGAGAGCGGGCACCCCTGACTGAATTTAATAGTTGGCCATTGATGCGTATTTTTGCAGTGGGTTTGAATAGAGAGCTTTTAGCCAGTGAATCCAGTTTGGACCAAAACCCATGAACTCTAACATAGTTAGCATCAGGGACCAGTCCACCCTGTCACAGGCTTTTTCAGCATCAATGGAGAGCAACAAAGTGGGCTGGGGAGAGTGTTTAGAAAAGTGGATCAGGTTAAGTAATTTTGTGGTGTTGTTTTTGGCTTACCTAACTGGTATGAAGCCATCCTGGTCAGGGTGGACAAGTTCCGGAAGGAGGGGACGCAGGCGATTAGCCAGAATTTGGGTGAATAATTTAAGGTTGATATTGATGAGGGAAATAATAATAATAACAAAGTATTTAACCAGGAAAGGTACATTCAGATTACTCTGGTTTTCAAGTACGTCCTTAGCCCAACATCCAGGGGTTGTTACTATTACCCAATTTAATGGTACTCATTTTATCTACCTCAGAAGGATGAAGGGCTGAGTCAACCGTGCTGTGATGAACCTGTGACCCAAGGTTTGAACAGATTCCAGTGATGATGCATTAGCCCACTGTGCTATCTCACCATATGGTAGGGTCTTTGCCTGGTTTGGGTAGTAAGGTAATCGTGGCGTCCAGTACTGCATGTGGAAGTGTCTGATTGAAGATTATAAGTATTAAATTAGTTTAAGAATGGGTTGGATAGCAATCGGGTGAAAGTCTTGTAATATTTGGCTGTGGAGTCATCTGGCCTTTTGCCTATGGTGAGTGCTTTGATTGCCACGTCAAGTTCCTCTTTGGAAATAGGGAGATCTAGTGATTGTTGTACATTGTTCGGTATGAATGATTTGAGTTGATTTGTTGTGTTAGGAAATTTCAGATATCTACCTGAGAGGGTGGATCTTCCCTAAGATGTCATAATTTTGTGTAATAATCGTGAAACACCTCTGTTATATCAGGCATCAAGTTTGATTTGATGCCTATACTGGTCTGTATGGTGAGTATAAATGTGAGTTGTCTCTGCTTTTTCACAGCCTGGGCCAAAAGATGCCCACTTTTCCCACCTTGGGCATAATATAAACTCTTCGTCAAGGGGAGTTTACGTTTGGTTTGTGCCCCCATAAGTATGGCAAGTTCAGATCTCTTTTCTGTTAGTTGTGTATATGTCTTTAGTCCTGCATCTGTTTTGTGCTGTTGCTCTAATGTCTTCTAGTAGTTGTGTCATTTTTGTTTCTTTTTTGCGTTTGTGGTCCGATGCGATATGTATAAATGTTCCTCTTATCATGCTCTTGTGTTTCCCAAGTGATCGGATGTGTGGTGTCTGGGTGTTTGTTAAGGGTGAAGTATTGTTGCAGGGCTTCTTTTATCTGTGATACTATATCATGATTGTTTAAAAGGGTGTCATTTTCCATTGTGCCCTAGAGAGATGAAGGGAGATGAAGGGAAGTGATGGTTACAGCAAGAGACAGAGGCAGGTGGTCCTACCACGTTATCGGGCCATGAGGAATCTGTGAGGTACAAAGAACATGTCAATACTGATCTAGATTCCCATGGTGTGAGTAAAATGAGTAGTCACATGTTGAGGAATGCAGTGTGCGCCTGCAGTCAAAGAGTTGGGCTAGTAGCTTTTGCTTCTGTCTGTCCGTGGTAGTTTGGTAGGTGTGAACAGTGGATGTGGAGTCTAGCGTGCAATCCAGAGATGTATTAAAGTCTGTAAAATTATCCAATACATTGAGCATTTTACGCAGAGAAGAGCATTGCTTTGTATTGGAGAGGTAGATGTTAGCAAATGGGACCAAATTGTTGCCCACTCACCCCTTGACAAATATGTATCTGCCATTTTCGTCTTCCTTATGGCTATTGTAGGTATAAGGGATGTTAGCTCCGAAAATGATCGCCATCCCTATGGATTTGGATGCTGTGTAGTTGCTGAAGTATCCCATGGGGTAGCATCTATTCCATAGAGTAGGTGCATTGTCCTTGCAGAAGTGGGTCTCTTGTAGGAATACTATCTCTGCTCTGCGGCGATGGAATTCGGTTAAAGCCTGGGATGCTTAAACTTTTCGCAATTAGTGAGAGCAACTGGATGTTGACCATGTGGTTCAATATGTATATGGGACTGTCCCAACCTATTTTATCAAAATGCCAATACTAGAAATCGATGGATATAACAGTTCAAAATGCAAACATATAATAACAAAAACTATATACAGTACAATTTAACACATTTTTGTAATATAACAAAGAGGTACACGTTATCATGTGTAAATTGCTGGTACCGATCCCGGAGATTTACCAGAGTCTTCAGGGAACTATGTGCAGCCGCACTGACATCACTTACATGTTTTTTTTTGGGGGGGGAGGGGGAGCTTAGTAATGTTAATGGTACAGTTGCTGTCTGGCTTTAAACCTGCAGCACTGTATTGGTGTGCGTAGGAACGGAAGTGGATGTCTGGGAGAAACAGATTTTTTATTTTTGTGGACGGGTGGGGGGGGGGGGGGGCAGAGGGGGAGGAGGGTAGTTATTAGACTTGCCACTGAACAGTTGTGGTAGGCGATTATGGAATCAGTGCTAAATATGTCTTGGATCAAGCTTATGGTTATGGGGAAATCCCCCCCAGCTTCGCCAGCCCCCCTCATGCTGCAGCCGCCCGAGCGCTCTGTAGAGAGCCTCAGGCGGCTGCAGCTTTGCCCGGGCTGGTGCGTCCATGAGGGCGCACCGCCCGGTCGCCGCATGAGGAGAGGGGCTGACAGGAGGGAATCGCTCAGCGCTCCCTCCTGTCACTCCCTCACTGTAGCGTGGCCGAGCTCTGTATGGTCCGCGGGTAGAGGGAGCATCTGTCTCCTGTACCCGGCCGGACTAAAAGGAAGTGCACACTGAGTGTGCACTTCCTTTTAGTCCGGCCGGGTACAGGAAACAAAATCTCCCTGTATCCGCGGACCATGCAGGGCTCGGCCACGCTACAACAGAGGTAGGGGAGGGGGGAGGAAGAGCATGACAAGGGAGGGAGGGGGAGAAAAAAGAGAGTGACAAGGGAGGAAGGGGGAGAAAAAAGAGAGTGACAAGGGAGGGAGGGGAGAAAAAAGAGAGTGACAAGGGAGGGAGGGGGAGAAAAAAGAGAGTGACAAGGGAGGGAGGGGGAGAAAAAAGAGAGTGACAAGGGAGGGAGGGGGAGAAAAAAGAGAGTGATAAGGGAGGGAGGGGGAGAAAAAAGAGTGACAAGGGAGGGAGGGGGAGAAAAAAGAGTGACAAGGGAGGGAGGGAGGGGGAGAAAAAAGAGAGTGACAAGGGAGGGAGGGAGGGGGAGAAAAAAGAGTGACAAGGGAGGGAGGGGGAGAAAAAAGAGAGTGACGAGGGAGGGAGGGAGGGAGGGGGAGAAAAAAGAGAGTGACAAGGGAGGGAGGGGGAGAAAAAGAGAGTGATAAGGGAGGGAGGGGGAGAAAAAAGAGTGACAAGGGAGGGAGGGGGAGAAAAAAGAGTGACAAGGGAGGGAGGGAGGGGGAGAAAAAAAGAGAGTGACAAGGGAGGGAGGGAGGGAGGGAGAGGGAGAAAAAGAGTGACGAGGGAGGGAGGGGGAGAAAGAGAGTGATGAGGGAGGGAGGGAGGGGTAGAAAGAGAGTGACAAGGGAGGGAGGGGGAGAAAGAGAGTGATGAGGGAGGGAGGGAGGGAGGGAGGGAGGGGGAGAAAGAGAGTGATGAGGGAGGGAGGGAGGGAGGGAGGGGGAGAAAAAAGAGAGTGACGAGGGAGGGAGGGAGGGAGGGAGGGAGGGGGAGAAAAAAGAGAGTGACGAGGGAGGGAGGGGGAGAAAAAAGAGAGTGACGAGGGAGGGAGAGAGATTGACATCCATCACACACACACAGACACACAATCATGCAACCCTTAAACACACAGAAACACACAATGCATTCCTTACACACACTCAATGCACCCCGTGCACACACACACACACACACACACAATCACGCAACCCTTACACACACAGAAACACACAATGCATTCCTTACACACACTCAATGCACCCCGTACACACACTCAATGCACCCCTTACAGACGCACACACTGCATCCCGTACATACACAGAAACACACCTTGCAGCCCTTACACATACAAACACAGATTCACACAATGCATTCCTTACACACATATCAGGACATCCCCTACACACTCCACCCCCTGTGAACAAACTCATTGGTGGAACATGAAGGTGGACCCTGGGACCCAGACCTTGAGCTGTGTAAAGGGCCCCCAAAAATGGAGCTGCTTCCCGTTCTCCCAGAACATTGATTTTTGTGACCACAGTTACAAACAGCCTCCAGAGATCCTGTTCTACACCAGACCAGTGGAGCCAGGCTGCAGCTAGAGCCCATCAGCATCCTTTATCTGGTTGTAAGTAGGCAATCTAGCATATTATTCGTGGCACTAATCTCTAATTTACCTCACATTAAAGAAACACTATAGTCCCCAGAACCACTGCAGCTTAATGTAGTGGTTCTGGTGTCTATAGCCTGTCCCTGCAGGCCTTTTAATGTAAACACGGTGGCACTCCAGCACTGGCGTTAGTTAAAATGGCAGAAAAATAATTGGAAAGGGTAGGGGGGCTACTAATAAGGATAGGGGGAGAGGGGTAGGTAGAAAAATAATTGGAAGGGTTTAAGGGGGCTACTAATATGGATGGGAGGAGGGGGGAGGTAGAATAATTATTGGAAGGGGAGTACTAATATGAATGGAAGGGGTAGGGTGGGTTCTAATATGCATGGAAGGAGTTAAGGGGTACTAATATGCATGCAAGGGGTAGGGAGTTAATATGCGTGGAAGGGGTAGGTGGGGTTCTTTTGTGCATGGAAGGGGTAGAAGTGGTTCTAATATTCATGGGAAGGGTAGGGGTGGTTCTAATCAGGAGGATCCCGGCGCTGTATCCGGGTAAGGAAAACCCCTTCCCTGTAGTGACCCTTTAATGTTATTATTTAATCATTTATATAGCTACTGCAAATTCCGTAGCGCTGTACAATGGGATAAACAACTCCTAGTTTACGGAATAAGAATATACCCGGCGAGTAAAAATGCTATCCCCCCAGATTTTTTGGGGTTCCTATGCCCATGGGCTTAGGCAAAAAAAATAGCCTAATATTTGCTGTTATGAGATCCACTCTTTTACATGCAATATCCATACAATTAGGCTTAGCGATTTTATTAGGGCTTGTAATGGGGTATCTTGGACAGGGAGTGGTACAAACTGGAGCGTTAATAGTGTGAATGAACCTTGGCCTTGTAGCCCTGGGTATTTTTTCACTGACACACACAGGCACCACTGCTCTCAGTACCCACTATCCTTAGATAGTAGTCAGCCAGGAGCAGAAATAGTGCAGTGAAGTAGGGAATGAGACATGATCATATTTTCTGTTTCTCTCTATTACTGTAGTGCTTCCTAACTGAAACTAACTGAGGAGAGTCTGCACGGATAGTGCACAGCAGCCTGGTTGAGGAAACAGGGGAGATGCACAATGAAGAGCTGGCCAACAGACTGCTGTTTGCACCTTTTAATAGTTACTGGTTGATTGTCTGCCTTGTTCCCATTCCTCAGGTGATGACAGCCTCCAAGGAACAAAGAAAGGAGTAGACTTGGACACCGACAAAATGTAACTTTTATATTGCACAAATTGAATTTGGTCTTTTTGTTCATTAATTTTCAGACAAAATTCAACCATTATTTTGTTTCAGAATTTTTTTGGGATGAATGAAATTCTAATCTGTGCCACAGACGTTATCTTGCAGCTGTTTAGTAGAAAACTCCCTAAATTGATACCCTTGTGGGACTGCCATATATACTGGATGCCAAGTTAAAGAGCTGTTTAGTAGATCCCTTCTTTTTGGTATCCTTATGGCAATCCCATAAGGATTATGGAGCCATCTGCTAAGAAGCAGAAAACTTAAAATTATGGTAATCCATTCTTTTTCGTAATTTTAGTCTTTTACACAGCTATACTAATTCTACATAAAAATACTTAGTATTACTAAATAAGTGAGGTTTAACCCTTAACTCTTTCCCCTAACTTAGCTGTGAGTAAAGGGGTTTGTCACTAAACAGTGAGCAGCCAGTGGCTGCTTTCTCTCATAAGAAAAGACTGCCAACTGGGAAGCTATTGCGGCTCATTCCCAAATCCAATAAAGAGACACCTGGCACGGGTTCCCCCATGGCACATTGATGGGGCACCTAATAAAATAATTAACTAGAGGGATAAAGTGTCTACCACATGCCCCCCACCCATACCCTGTGAGTGGGGGCTATTAAACTAAATGGGGTGGGGCCAATTGTTCCACTCCAGCCCTCATTTATTTAAAAAATTAAATGTGGGGACATAGCATCCCCGCAGCCACTTACCCATTGTCCCTCCTCTCCCTGTTCCTTGGAGGCTATCATCATATCAATCTGTATATGTGTGTACCTGTCTTTGACTACCTGTGCCTGTTTCTGTCTTGTCCTGTATGTACCTGTGTGTGTGAGTGGCTAACTGTGTGTGTACCTGTCCCTGTCTTTGTCTATGCCTTTGTGTTCCAATATACATTTTTTAATTAATTATTCACCAGTGCAGTCTGTGTTGATAGATTTAGTCTACTGCAGCAGGAGTGTCTTGTAGAATTGCTAGATAATTTATTATTTCTTTATTGGTGGTGTATTTATTTGATACAAAAATGCATGCCAGAGTTAATCAAGTTCTGGTTAAATACAGTTCAGATGTACTTTAAATATAAAATATTTCTTTGTTAATGATCATACATGTTTATCACAACTTCAAACAGTCTTTCCACAGATGAAAAAGTGGAGTACTAATAAATAAGCCTCAAAATCTGGGTTACTAAGTAATAAATATATTGAGTGTCCTTTCTGTGTTCATTAACCCCTTAAGACCGCAGCCAAATGTACAAGTTGTGAACCAAAAAAAATGTAAACAAACCACAGATTTTGACTATATGTCTGTTCAACAATAATTTACCTCTTTCATATTAAATGCACCCACACTTATTATATATCATTTTGTTCAGGGGAAACGGGGCTTTCATTTAACATCAAATATTTAGGTATGGAACATAACGTAATATGAATAAAATATAAAAAAAATGAGAGAAAATATGATTTTTTTAAAATTTTCTTAGTTCTATGTGACATTCTAACTGTGAATGTCATAATACTGTTTGCTTTTACTGCAATAAAATACACATATTTGTATTCAGCGATGTCTCACGTGTAAAACAGTACCCCCTATGTACAGGTTTTATGGTGTTTTGGGAAGTTACAGGGTCAAATATAGCATGTTACACTTTTCAGTTTTTTCACATGGAAATTTGCCAGTTTGGTTATGTTGCCTTTGAGACTGTATGGTAGCCCAGGAATGAAAATTACCCTCATGATGGCATACCATTTGCAAAAGTAGACAACCCAAGGTATTGCAAATGGGGTATGTCCAGTCTTTTTTAGTAGCCACCCTGTCACAAACACTAGCCAAAGTTAACGTTAATATTTGTTTGTGTGTGAAAAATGCAAAAAACTAATTTGAAAGCCAATTTTGGCCAGTGTTTGTGACTAAGTGGCTACTAAAAAAGACTGAACATACCCCATTTGCAATACCTTGGGTTGTCTACTTTTGCAAATGGTATGCCATTATGGAGGTAATTCTTATTTCTGGGCTACTATACGGTCTCAAAGCCAACGTAACCAATCTGGCGAATTTCATTGTGAAAAAACTGAAACGCAAGCCTTATATTTGACTCTGTAACTTTTGAAAACACCATAAAACCTGTACATGAGGGGTACTGTTATACTCAGGAGACTTTGCTGAACACAAATATTTGTGTTTCAAAACAGTAAAAAGTATGACAGCAAAAATATCGTCAGTGTAAGTGCCGTTTGTGTGCGAAAAAGGCAATAAATTTCACTTTCCCTGACGATATCATTGTTGTAATAAATTTTACGGTTTTGAAACACAAATATTTGTATTCAGCGATGTCTCCCGAGTAAAACAGTACCCCCCATGTACAGGTTTTATAGTGTCTTGGAAAGTTATAGGGTTAAATATAGTGCTAGCAAATTAAATTCCCTATACTTTCGGCCTGGGTTGTTAGGCAGGTCCCGCTAATTGTAATTAATTAGGATACCTAATTATGTAAAATTATTACATAAATATATATGTAAAATTATTATATATACACGTGTGTGTATATATATATATGTATATATATGTATATAATTTTTTTACTATTATTTTTATTTATATATAGGTATACATATAGTGATGTATACGTATATACTTGGGTATATACATATATATATTATTTCGTTCTACGTGTATTTTGATATCTATATATATATATCTATCTATATATATATATATATATATATATATATATATTATCAAAATACAGTTAGAATGAAATTACACACATATATATTTTTCATTATTTATTTTTTTATTTTAATTTTTTTTACGTATTTACATATTTTTTTATTATTATATATATATATATATATATAATTATAATTATGTATATATTTAATCAATATCCTTCTACGTGTATTTTGACATTAATATATATATATATATAATTATATATATAAATATTAAAATACACTTAGTGTATGTGTAAATGTGTGCGTATAAATATATATATTATATATAGATCATATATAATATATATATATAAATGATGTAAGTGTATTTTATTTTTAACTTTAATTTTTATTTTTTTTTACATTAAGGGGTTAATAGGGGAGGAGAGGGGCAGAGACAGTGTCAGCCAGTGATTTTACATCACTGGCTGACACACAGGATCAGTGATCACAGTGACAGGCTGTCACTGTGATCACCTCCTGCAGATCGCGGTAATTGGCCACAGGGGGAGTGCCTGGGTGGCCAGGCATGCCCCCCCACCGCGATCTGCAGGGGGATCCTGCCTGCAGTTACTATGGGTCAGCCAATAGGCTGACACATAGTAACTCTGATCGCAGTGACTGGCTGTCACTGCGATCAGATCGCAGGGAGAGGCTGTCTCTGCATTCAGATCGCAGAGACAGCCTCTCCCTGCGATCATACTCTGCAGATCGCGGTCACTGACCGCAGGGGGACTGCCTGGGGGGCCAGGCATGTCCCCCGACCGCGATCTGCTGCAGAGAATTCCGCCGGCTCCATGTGTCAGCCGATTTTAAAATCGGCTGACACATGGTAAATACCGATCGCAGTGACAGCCTGTCACTGCGATCGGAAGCTGCAGACCGCGGTCCCCAGGCACAGGGGGGCTGCCTGGGGGGCCAGGCATGCCCCCCGACCGCGATCTGCAGCGGCCATGTTCCGCCGGCCACGTGGGGGGTAAGACCGCCCAGGACGTACCATGCCGTCCTGCGGCGTTTAGAGCCGCCCAAATAAGGACGGCATGGTACGTCCTGCGGTCTTAAGGGGTTAAAGACAAAAGTAAATATGTCTGAATGTGTCTGCACATAAAGAAAATTACAAAACAAAACATAATATTCAGCAGTAATACATTATCAGCTCCAATGCACAAGAAGCAATTAAGATGAACTGATTAATTGTTACTTTCAGCGAAAATCAACCTTTGGAAATTGGAAATATCTGCAGTTTCTAGAAATTCTTTTAGTTTTTTTTTAATTTTGAGAAAAAAATAGAAAAAAAGTAAACACAATCCTGTTTATGATATTCGTCAAATACATTAATGTGTGAAAAGCAGCCTCAGGTGTATTCTGCCTGTGAGAGTATGTCTTGTGTGACTGTGCAGATGTAAAGTCTCAAAATAAATACTTGTCTAATAATAGAAGTCTCGAGACTTGTAATATGTACATTTAGAGCCTTGGACTAGATCAGAGGTAGTTGAATTTAATTTTGACTTCAGTAAGATGGTTCAGAGCCACACAGGGAAAAGTATCTGAATCTGCTGTGCTTATTTATTAGATCAGATTGCTGCTACTTCTTGTAGATGTGCACTAAACATTATGCATTCTACACATTGTGACATTCTGTGTGTTCATTTCGAACTTTACCACTGAAAATAAGATTAAGCATGGAACTCGATAGGGTAGGCATCTATTATACAAATGCATCCATTTGTAGTGCTCCTCAATTAAATATACATACTGAATTTTCCACCCTTTTAGTAGAAGGGTACTGCAAGACACACTGCCTTATAATACTCTCTCATAGTCATTTTACTTTCTGTCTAGTAAGTATGAGAAAGTATTATATGCCAGTGTGTCTAGCAGCACCCTTCTACTGAAAGGGTAGAAAATTCAGTACACAGGATAGTATTCTATGGGTTTTTACATTGGCTCATCTAAGTTCTAGGGCTAGAGTTTCCAATCACTGGACCTCCAGCTCATAGACAATATCCATTTGGCGGGTACCATAGCTGGTCTCCAACAAATCTTCTCCATGGCTACAGATGCTGCTTATCTTCCTCCAAGTGTAACTAGCTGTTTTAGATGTACCCACACCATTTACAGATGGGACTCTATGTTTGTCCTTGGACTGCCCAATCTCTATAAGCAGTGGATGTCAAAAAAGAAAACTCTGGGAAAATTATATGGACATTTTACATGGAAACTATAGTGTATCTAACATTTCATTACCTCTGAAGAAGACTTGGATTTTAGCAAGTCTTGCACTCTTTCAGTTGGTGCAATTCACATGCATTTCAGAGACAGGAAACTCCTACTTTAAAAATGTGGAACTGTTATTTCCACATCATCCGTAAAGCTGGGAGGGGAGCAATGTCTGGGCACCCGTAATATCCTTGTGTTATATCATACTGTTCCTAATTGGTTTTATAGTTAAACAAGGGAAGATGTTGAACACTTTAGGCAATGTGGTAACTACACTAAGCAGTAGTGGTTATGTGTCTTAGAGTGTCCTTTTAAATACAAGCATCACATATGCTAAAAAGTCAATGAAACCTGGCCTGAAATCCTTCCATAGTTTTCTCCTCTACCAATGTTGAGCAGATGAGAGAATTTGAAAAAGAAGAAGATATTTCTTCATGGTGCCTATTATCAAAAGCTTTAAACATATTTACACAGCACCATCTCATAAGTTTTGAAATGTAAAAACCTGAAGCTAGATGCTTGTGCTCTTCATACCAAAGTGATCAATAAGCGGAATGGTTAACAAACAGATGCTTACAAAAAACGTGTTCTTCCATCATTTTATATTCTCTATAAGAAAGAAACATACTGCAGATGATGTAATAGGACTAAGAATTCTATACTTGCTGAAACTTAGTGCGTAAGCCAACATTATCTTGTCTTTCATTTGTACACAGAGCTGGGATCAATTAAAAGTTGGCTAGGCAGTCACTTAAATGAAGTTCTTGCCAACAGGGAAGCTGCTGCTTTGGGAATGCTAAACATGCAGTGTGCCATTGCTGTAAGCTAATGAATGAATTGGAGATTTTGCCTTATGGTCAATGATTGCTGTGCAATTAAAAATAAAATATTCTAGTAGCTAATCATTTCAGCTGGGCTGAATAACATGACACTGTGCACTTGCTTTCTTACCTTCTGGTGTCTTCTTTTAAGTAGAGAGTAAGCAGTTGCTTTGGGATATGAAAAGACATACTACTCTCTGACATCTGCTCCCGGACACATATCCACTTGCTGTCAGATGAAGGGAATCTATAAAACTTATAGATGGGATTCTTTAGCACTGGTAAGGAGGGAAAAACAGTGTTAGAAAAACAAATATAAACTTTAAAAAACTATTCAGCATTCATGATATTCATCACAATAAGTACATGGAAAAATGTTTTTGTTTCTTTTTACCATTTTAGCTTCTGATTTCAGAAGTGGTTTAAGAGTAAGAATCAACATGCATAAAAATGCTTAAAGCATCCAAAGACTAGAAGGGTCTAGAAAGCTTGCTCCTTTTATCTATTTAGTTAATTTACTAGTCTAGACTCAAATACTTAGTATTTTAAAAGGGATTAATAAAACATTGTAAAGGCACGAGGCATAAAATGTAGGGAACTGGAGGGATAATAAAGCAATAGAAGAAAAATCCCCCAAATATACACAGTGTGTCATAATGGGAGCACAAAAACTATAATGTGAGAGGAAAATGAACGATACAAAAACAAGGTCATGATGTTGTGCATAGATGACCCAGCTCCAGTCCTAATGGAAATATGTAGAAAGACCTAAATAGGCCTGGTGCTCTCAATTTAATGCTTATGAATTCTCTTTTGTTCTTATTAAATGGTTCTAATTGGATGAAAGAAATGGAGATTTGATGATGATGTTAAGTAAAAGACAGGGTTTTTGAATACATAAAATCCAAACTACACAACCAAAAGGGCTACATGTTGAGTTTGATATGCTTTGTGTTTTTATAATTAATTTATTTTGTTGTGGATTTGTAGTTTTATTATGTCTAAAATGCCGATAACCTCACTTATGCTCAGATATAATGTTTAACATAACTTATTTATTCTTATATTTACTTTTTAATTATGGATTTGTGGTTGTCTAAAATATCCACAATTCTTTGTGTTCAGACCCACGTGTTTACTCATACCTTTATTATTATTTTTTGGGGGGTTTGAGTTTTGCACTGTCTAAAATATCCTTCTTATGTTTATGCTGCTTAGACATCAGGGAACACCATTATTATTATTATGTTATTATTTATATAGCGCCAACAAATTCTGCAGCGCTTTACAGTGGGTGGACAAACAAACATGTAGTTGTAACCAGACAAGTTGGACACACAGGAACAGAGGTGTTGAGGGCTCTGCTCAATGAGCTTACATGCTAGAGGGAGTGGGGTAAAGTGACATAAAAGGTAAGGATAGTATTAGTCTAGAGCTATTAACAGTTTAATTGATACACTTTTATGAAGAAGTGGGTTTTTAATGATTTTTTTTGAAGGAGTGGAGACTGGGTGAGCATCTAACAGAGGAGGGAAGCGAGTTCCACAGGAACGGTGCAGCCCTCGAGAAGTCTTGAAGGCGAGCATCAGAAGTGGTAGTACGGACAGAAGATAGATGTAAATCCCTAAGCGGGACATACTTGTGTATTAGTGAGGATAGATAGGCGGGATCAGCATTTTGTAGAGATTTGAAATCAAGAACCAGAATTTTAAATTGAGCCCTATATCTTACAGGAAACCAATGGGCGGTGGGCGTGGGCGGTGCGGGTGGACAGGAAGATGAGCCTCGCCGCTGCATTCATTATGAACTGTAACGGTGCAAGTTGGGAGGACGTAAGATCACTGAGAAGTGGATTGCAGTAGTCAAGGCGTGAAAGGACAGTGGAATGGACCAGCACCAGAGTCGTATCTGGCGTTAAGTAGGGTCAGATGCGCGCAATGTTTTTGAAATGGAAGCGGCAGGATTTGGCGATAGACTGAACATGAGGCATGAAGGAGAGGTCGGAGTCAAAGAGAACACCTAGGCAGCGAGCCTGTGTTGTGGAGCTGATGTTAGCACCATTGACTTGGAGGGAGACATACACAGGAGGAGCAACACTTGAGGGAGGAAAGACCAGAATTTCAGTTTTGGTCAAGTTGAGTTTAAGGAAGTGGGCAGCCATCCAGTTAGAAATAGCAGAGAGGCAGTCAGAGACACTAGTCAAGAGGGACGGGGAGAGATCAGGAGAGGACAGATAGATTTGTGTGTCATCTGCATAGAAATGATATTGGAAGCCAAAGGAGATAATGAGTTTACCAAGGAAGGTAGTATAAATGGAGAACAGTAGGGGACCAAGGACTGAACCTTGGGGGACACCAACAGAGAGGAGTTGGGGAGAAGAAGCAGAGCCAGAAAAAGAAACACTGAAAGAGCTTACTTTGTCTTCTTTTCTTTTTTTTTTTTTTTTATTGGCAATTTATAAAGAAATTTTACATTCTTAATACAGGGTAACCGGTTACAACCATGCATGCATCACAAAGGTTACAATACTGATTACATATTGCTTATCAGTGAACATATTCATCTTTCACGACAAGAGCTATACATATTAGCACTTAAAGCATTATTACATGGGGTAATGTAGAGCAATATAATTCTCATAAGTCCTTCTAATCACTGTATACCTACAAGCATTGTTTATAAAATATTCTGTCTCATGGTGACAGGAGAAAGGTTCTCAGTTGTGGGTAACCCGTAGTTCCCTAGTGCATAAGAATTGCTGACTTGAGGGTATAACAACTTGGAATAGAGAAAGGGTAACTTGGAATAGAGAAAGGGTAACGGGAGGTAAGGGAGGAGAGGGAGGGGGGTGGAGGGGAAATAGTCCCTTATTTTGGTCTTCTTTGTAGGCCACACCATGGCCTCAAGTGTTGCTCCTGTGGATCTTAACCAGTTAGTGTTGGGTATCTTCGTATTGTAGTCAGATATTTAATCACAGGGGAGGTACGCTCTTACTATTCCTTAAGCTTTATTCAATGGTATGTGATCAAAGGGGGGGGTGAACGGGCTGTTCTTTGGCGCTGTTGATACCTATCCCATGTTTCCCACGCCTCCATCCAAAATTTTTGCGGTGGGTTATTGGATCTAGCCATCTTCTCAAACTTTTTTGTGTCTTCAACTTGTGCTATGCAACTTTGAATGTGGGGAACGGTTTGTTTTTGCCAGTGTCTGCTGATGTGCAGTAAAACTGCTAAAATTATGTGATATATTAGATATCTTGAAGATTTCGCAAGGTCGAGTGGCATGTATTGTAGGAGGTAGTGCTCCGGGGCATTTGCGAGAGTTACTCCTGTGGTGTCTTTAATTAGGGACTGTGTGGCTGTCCACAGCGGGCTCAGGACATCACATTCCCACCATACATGTAGCATAGTACCCCTAGCTGAGTTGCACCTCCAGCACATCCCTGTGTGTTGGGGTTTAATGTGTTGTAGGCGTGTCGGTACTAGGTACCAGCGATATAACATTTTCCTTGCCAGTTCTAGATGGGCAGTGTTGAGTGTAAGTTTCCTATTGGCAGACATGATGTATGACCATTGCTCATTTGTTAGTTGTCTACCTAAGTCCAATTCCCATGCTTTCACAAATTGTAGTGTTCGTGGGTCTTGCTGCCGGTGGTGGTGACTGTACAATGTGGATATAAGCCTGGCTGGTTTGTTTGTCTGTGTACTGAGGTGTTCCAGTACCATTAAATTCCCCCATCTGTCGCCTGTCGGTATTATGGTTTTATTTTTTTGTAACCAAGAGCAAATTTGTCTGTGTGCAAATCCTGTTGCATTAGGTAAATGATAGGTGTGTTGCAGTTGTTGGAATGGGACTACCTCTCCTTGATCGAACAATTGGTGTAAGTGTTTTAGTCCCTTACCCTTCCAGGATGACATGTTTAATGAGGGTATTAGGCCGTGAAAGGAGTCTAGAAGTAAAGCGGGAGAAAGAGTCCCGCTGAGTCCTCTTTCCCTGTGGTATCTATCCCATTCCCGTAGTGTTGTCGCTGTGAGTGGTGACATGTCTTTGTATTTTTTCCGAAGGTGTGGTGGTGTCCAGGCTAAGTGCGTTATGTGATGGCCCCCGGTGTATTCTGCTTCTACTGTTACCCAAGTGGTTGGGCGGTCGTGTTGTTGCAACTCATTAATCAGTGGAGCAAGAATGGCTGATCTGTAGTATGTGATTATGTTTGGCAATCCCATACCCCCACCTTTATATGTGAGATACATAGTTTTTGCTGCTATTCTAGGTTTCTTATTGGACCAAACAAAGGCATTGACCAAGCGTTTTGCCTCTAGAAGGTATTTCTTAGGTAAACCTATTTGCAAAGTACGAAATAGATATTGCAGCCTTGGGAGCGTTTTCATTTTGACTACTGCTATCCTACCTATCCAGGATATATATTTCCCTTTCCAACTCATTAATTGCTGTTTTATGGATGTGAGAATTTTGCCATAGTTTTCCCGATGTAAGTTCCTCTCTAACCTTGTAAATTTTATGCCCAAAAAGGTTAAGTAATCCTGTCTCCATTCATATGTGTATTTCTGTTGTAAGGTCTTTTGTAGCGTTGTGGGTGCATGTAAGCACATTGCTTGCGTTTTGGCTTCGTTTAACTTATAATAGGAGCACTTGCTGTACTTCTGTAAGGTGGCCTGTAATTCAGGAATGGATGTGAGTGGGTCAGCTAAAGAGAGCATAACGTCATCCGCGAACAATGTTATTTTGTGTGTTTGATGTTTAAGTGTCACACCTCTAATATGGTTATTGTCCCGTATGGTCTGGGCTAAAGGTTCCAGTGCAAGGATATAGAGGGCGGGAGAGAGCGGGCATCCCTGCCTCGTTCCATTTGTAATTTGGAACGGCTTTGATACAAAGCCGCCATTCGCCACTTGCGCTGATGGGTTGGAGTATAATGCTGAGATGAGGGATAGGAATTGCTGTGGAAATTCTAATTTTTGTAGAACCGTCCTCAGAAAGTTCCAGTGCAACCTGTCGAACGCCTTCTCGGCGTCCAGGGACATAAAGACCCTGGGCTCGCCGGAAGGCGCACGACTATAGACAAGGCTGTGAAGTTTTCTAGTGCCATCAGACCCTTGCCGCCCGCGCACAAACCTCACTTGATCTGGATGTGTGAGGAAGGGGACAAGGGTTGCCACCCGGTTAGCGTAGATTTTGGCTCGAATTTTCGTGTCCGTATTTAACAGCGAGATGGGTCTCAGATTTTTGGGTTGGTTAGGTGGTTTCCCTGGTTTTGGTAACGTGGCAATATGAGCTAATAACATCTCTGATGGCATCTCCCCTGTGTCTACGATGTGATTCAGTGTACGCAATAGATGGGGGCAAAGAGCGTGCGAAAATGCTTTATAGTAGTGATTTGTGAAGCCATCCGGCCCAGGTGATTTCCCTGTAGGGAGCGAGCGGATAGTTTGTTGTAGTTCCTGCGGGGTAATCGGTGCTATCAGGGAATCTTTCTGTTGTTGTGTTAGTTTTGACAACTGCATCTGTGAGAGGAAATTGTCAATTTCATCTTGTGTCGGTTGATGTGTGTGCGGATCCTCCGCTAGATTATAGAGGTTTTGGTAATATGATGCTGTTTCGGCGTTAATGTCTAAGGGGTTGTATAACCTCCCTCCTGTGTTGGTGAGCATATATGGAATTTTGGAGTGGGTTAATTGCTTCCGTAGTAGCGATGCTAATTTTTTCCCTGCTTTATTCCCTTGGGTATAGTGCTTTAACTTGAGTGTTTGTAGAATGCTTGCCGTTTTGTGAAGCAGGATATCATTTAGTTGCTTGGTAACTTGTTCGATTTCCGCATTGAGTACTTGGCTAGGTTTTAAAAATTGAGCTGTGTTTAGATCACGCAGTTTAGTCAGTAGTGTGAGATGTAACTTCTGGGAAGTTCGGTGGAGAAAGGACGCTCTACTTATAAGTTGGCCTCTAAGGACTGCTTTATGGGCTTGCCAAGATGTGGTGGGTGAGATTTCGGGTTGATTATTGAGTCGGAAATATTCATCTATTACAGTTTCCAGTTCCTTTTTAAAAGTGTGTGTGTTTAGGAGTGTATCGTTCAATCGCCATGGGGCTTTTCCCCTGTGTTTGTAAGTGTCCCGGGTCTCGAGGGTCCCCACTATGTCCCCTATATTGCTGTTTACAGCGGAGGACAGCAAGTCTCTAGACACCAGTATGAGATCTATTCGTGAATATGTTCCATGTACTTTGGAGTAGAAAGTATAGTTTTTCTCGTGCGGGTGTTCTGTTCGCCATATATCATAGAGATTATGATCGAATAGCAGCTTAGTGAGGGCTTTGCAGTGTGGGATTAACGATCTATATCTAGGGGTGGATGGAGATACAGTTGTGTCCATGGTCGGCTGGAGAATATGATTCATGTCTCCGCAGATTATGGTAGCAACTTTGGACTGTTGGGGTAATTTGCTCAGTACTCTGTGTAGAAAGTTGCGCTGGTTGGAGTTAGGGCTGTATATACCTACTAAAATGTATACTGCACTATTGATGTGGCAATGTATTATTAGGTAGCGGCCTTGTGCGTCCGTTTTGACGCTTAGTAGCTCAAAGGTGAGCGATTTGTGAAACAAGAAGGACACTCCTCGAGTTTTGGATGAGTAAGTCGTATGATACTGTGTTGGGTAGTCCTGTTTCCCAAATTCTGGTACCCTCCCACGTACAAAATGCGTCTCCTGAAGGCACACAACGTCTACTTTAGCTTTCTTAACTTCCTCTAGGAGGACCCTACGTTTATGAGGGGTATTCAGGCCCCTTACATTATGGGAGTATATCTTCATAATTGATTAGTATATGAGGTTTGTGCTTGGTACTGAACTGACTCTCTCTTCCTGTTGTCTCACATGTGTACCTGTTAACGGCCCTTAGATTATGGAGGACTACTTCTACGGGAATGGTGATGATCCGAGCTGGTGCAATCAGTAGCGTGATCTGTCTTGCCCAATCGGGACTAGGGATGGGGGTGTAGGGTAACTTGAACCGGGGTAGAATTAAAACAAAGTATATACAAAGATAAAGCTTGGTACTGGTGGGGAGTACCGTGGGGGTAGAGGTGGAAACTGACATGTTTCCGTGTCGTGGCTATGGGTCTACCTCTGTCTCTTAAACCTGTATGGCGGTCAGACATACTTAATTTAGTCATGCATCAAGAAACAACAATCTTGCAATACCTCTGGCGAGTACATTTCGATTCTAGGGTGAGGTAAAATAGCATTAGGGTAAGTGAGATTAGACAAGGTTGCACACAATTACAAGTGCTCATGCGCATACGTTCTCATTTGCACTGTACATTGTCTATGAGAGTACATCTTATAGGATATTCTCTTGACCTGTAGACTTGGAGGGGGCTCATCATTAAACAGGCTTCTACTTTATATGAACTAGACAGGTCTCTTTTTTTTTTTTTTTTTTTTTATATATATCTATGATTTGCCTGTGCATTTGAGTAACCAGGGGTTTACACACCAGTAATCTCTAAATTTGCTGTACCAGGATATCTCATAATAGTCCGTCAGAGAGACACCTTAAAGGTTAGGTGTGTCCCTTACTCAACTTTATAGCCCCTATAGGTTGGGGTAGGCTCGGACAGACAAGGCCAGTTATTATCTGAGAATACCAGGTAATTACAAAAGCATACTTGACGCATCCGCCTAGGTATCATAACTGTGTAACTGAACGTGTAAAAAAAAAAAAAAAAAAACACGTATAATCAACATTAGACTTAGTGGCAGTCCTTGGTGATAGTGCAAGTGCACATATATGAACAAATATTATACTTGCGAATGTCCAGTAGTTTATGCCTTGTGCCAGTCCAGCTGAAGTCGTTTGGAAGGTGAGGCGCTGTTTTCTTGTCCGCGATCCATGAATCCCCATGCTTGCAGCTTGCGCAGTCCGTCTTCAGGCGATGTGATGACTTGGGTGGTACCGTCCTTTGTCACCAACATTTTGGTAGGGAAACCCCACCGAAACCTGAGGCCATGCTCTCTCAGGGCAGTAGCAACTTGAGCAAACTCTTTTCTTCTGCGCAAGGTGGATGCTGAAAGGTCAGCAAAGATCTGTAGATTGGGATAATTTTCCAGAGGTGTCACTTTATTTCTGCTTGTTTTAAGTATGTGCTCTTTAATATGAAAATAGTGCATTCTCAGCAGCACATCACGTGGGGCAGTATCTGGCAAAAACCGTGGCCTGGGCAAACGGTGTACCCTGTCCAGGAGTAGCATGTCAGTGGGTATATCAGGGGCATAGGCATGAAACATACCTCTGACATATGTCTGCAGGTTCTCCGGAACAACGTCCTCAGGGATCCCTATGATGCGCAGGTTATTCCTCCGAGCGCGATCTTCCAAATCCGTGATTTTATTTTCTGTGGCCAATAATTTTAGTTCCAGTTGCTCCACATGGGAGGCTGTATCGTTATGTGCTGTAGCAAATTCCGCCATTTTGTTTTCCATGTGAGAGGTGCGCTTGCTAAGTTCCTGCATATCTTTCCTCAGCGAATCCGCTGTATGCTGCCATGATGAGAGGAGTTTGTTTGACAGGGTGTCCAAAGCTTGTTGTAGATAGCTCTTTGTGAGCTTATCAGAGTCCCCTGCACTGTGTGTCTCCCTGGCCTCCGGGTTGTCCGCAACGGAGCCGCCATCTTGGGACAAGGCCTGAGCCTCCTCCGTCTCGTGGTGCATTTTGCTGCCGAAGAAATTAATTTTTTCTGCCTTAGAGGCAGCCTTCTTTCCCCTCTGCTGTGCCATCATATAATTTTCGTCGATTTCGCCGCCGTATTGTGCTGGATGGAGTCGGATTGCGACCCGCGATGCCGGAGCGAAGGGATCACACGTCCATTCCTCTCAGCGGTTAGCCACGCCCCCACTCTGTCTTCTTTTCTTTCTCTACCTCTCACTAAATTTCTCAATCTCTCTTTCTCCTCTGGCATATTTCTATCGCCCTTCAAACATGCAACTATAACCCCAATTCTAAAGAAGCCCAACCTTGACCCTAACTCACCGTCCAACTACCGTTCTATCTTGCTACTGCCTTTTGCATCCAAGATCCTTGAAAGAGTTTTGTATGCAAGATTGACAGACTTCCTTGAGTCCATCTCTCTGCTAGACCTGCTTCAGTCTGGTTTCCGTGCTAAGCACTCTGTGGAAAAACCACTGACCAAAGTATCCAATGATCTACTCGCTGCAAAATCTCATGGTCACTACTCTATCCTAATTCTCCTTGACCTTTCTGCGGCTTTTGACACTATTGATCATCAGCAGCTTCTTATTATCCTCCACAATATCGGTCTACAAGATATTGCTCTCTCCTGGTGCTCCCAATTGCCATGAATGGGTGTACTGTGGTCTGCAACATTGCCCAGAGCATAACACTTCCTCAGCCGGACTACCTTCTTATCATAGTGCATATTGCAAAAGTTGTTCAGGAATGGTTTGAGGAACATGACAAATAATTAAATGTGTTGCCTTGGCCTCTATGTATAGCGGCGTGACCCAATAATGCAATCTGAGTTAATAGTAAGTTTATCAATGTTTATTACATACTTTTCAAAAATTTGTCTTGCTTTACTTTGGTTTGCCTTGCTTTACTTTAGTTTTTATATTTGTTTAAAAATGTTCGCTTGCTGGTTTTAAATATAATTGGCATTGATGCATGTCCCTTTAACAAATTATAGAATAAATGTGAAAAACATTTTGAGTTGAGTTATTGAGTTGCAACATACTTATAATTAGAGGACAAATCATGTAATAATCACCTTAGAATCCAAAAAAGTAATCCATTTATACCTTGGTTTAGTTGAATTGTACATGACCAGGATTTCCCTAAGTCACTGTGGTGTTCTGCATCTGTAGTGACCTGCTAGCATTTTGGTTCTGAACTGTCTTTATGGGTGGGGTCAGTCTGACAACAAATTATATGGATTGTCTCTGTAATTATTTCCATTCCCAGTGTTTGCTCAGTGTCAGCACCAATTTTAGGCTCTCACGCAGTCCCCCAAGAGTACCAATTTTGTATCCTATACTCGCTTCCTGACTTCTCACTTTTGGGGACACAAGGAAACTATCCCCAACAAGCATAGCGCAAGTACATAAATAGACACACTTGGGCTATGTTCAGGGCACTAGGACCAGTGGACTGGCCTTACATGGTTTTCATTCATGCCAAGCTGACCTGCGAGTAATTTGGGCGTGTTTACCCTTTATGCCCCATTTGTGCCCTATTTTGGACAGAGCCAGTGATGTGACTGTATCATTGGCGTACCACCTTTACCCCCTTTACCATTTCCCGGGAAGCCAGAGTTGGAATTTATGAACATGGCTTGTTAGAAAACTTTTTGTGGGCCCGCTTTCAAGGCCCATTACATTTCAATTGAATCTCATATTTAATACAATATAATAGATGATTAGTGATAGTTTATTATGAGGAGGTCTTTATGGGTGACAAGCAAAATGTCTACTTTTAACTGATGTTCTAAAATTCTAGTGGGAATTACAGCCCAGAGTTAAGACTCTTAGCTTGGCAGTATGTATCAGCATACGTCCTACCTTTACATTTATACATAAATATGATATATAAAGTCTAAACTTTCGTAATGAAAGAAGAAATAAAAAAGACTTGCAATACTTCTGCCTGATTTATACTGCAAGGTATAATAAATGTCATGATTATGTTGTGTTTATGCCAGATATGTAGGCCCAAGGACCTTCACATAAAATCCTTTATTTAAGTAACCGTTAAAAAAACTTCCAGGAAGCACTACATGAATTTCTTTATTCCTCGTAAAACGGCTGAGTTACGACAGCTGCATTTACTTTTAAACCATTTCTTCTGAGCATCACTTGCAAAAAAAAAATTAAAAAATCACAACTCACATCTAGTTTAAACATAAAAATAGCATGGACTGCATTTACAGTGAGGGAAAAAAGTATTTGATCCCCTGCTGATTTTGAACGTTTGCCCACTGACAAAGAAATGATCAGTCCATAATTTTATTGGTAGGTGTATTTTAACAGTAAAAGACAGAATAACCAAAAAAAAAAAATCTAGAAAAATGCATGTCAAAAAAGTTATAAATTGATTTGCATGTCAATGAGTGAAATAAGTATTTGACCCCTTCGACTTAGTACTTGGTGGCAATCACAGAGGTCAGACGTTTCTTGTAGTTGGCCACCAGGTTTGCACACTTGATAAAGGCAACCAGTTGGTACCGAAACGTTGAGTGGCTTTGTGTTTTTGCCTTGGGGCTTGAAAGATTTTTTGGTATAGTACTTTTGCATTACTGTTTGCCTCTATTTCTGTTACTTTGTTTATTGTTTTTGTCTGATATTGTGATTTTTCTGCTGTGATTTTTCTGTTGTGATGATTGAAGTTGTTATAGTGTGCATTCTATATTATACATGGATCTCCACATTAACCCAAGCACAGGAGGAAAGATAGCCTAGACTGATGCCTATTAAAATGTTTGAAAACAGTTTAACACAAGAAGGTAAGACCAGGGGCTCCCATAGTGTTAACCACTTCATTAAAATTAAATGATTGTGGAGCTTGAAGTGTTCCTTTATATATATATATATATATATATATATATATATATATATATATATATATATATATATATATATATATATAAAAGTGCATTATCTGGGTTATCGTCCTTGAAATTACAAAACATTAACAAACTGTTAAAAGTTTAGGACAGACAAGAGTCAAAACAGCAAGAACACAAACATGCTATATTGATAAAGTTTTTGTTTTATCCCACTTTATTACTATGTTTTATGTTAATGATACTTAGCATTTTGTAAGCCCTTCATATAAACATTACTAAAAAAAATAATCTGAATCTGATGTGGTCATACTGCATCCCAATCAACCAGCATCAGTTCTGTTGATGGCTGACTTACTCTTTTTGCTAATACATACAGTCTAAGACTCAATTTTAGATATCACAGAGTCCAGTATATCAAGTTGTAGATCTCTCTTTAGGTTGCCAAGATCTGCTCATTTATATTAGATATTATATATTTTTTTAAAACATCTGCATATATGATAAATAATTAATTCCCAATGCTGAAGGTGGAAACGCTACTATGCATTTGCATCATATTATTATAATACTGTGTATAGCAACACATTGTATTATAGTTACATTAACTGCTCATTTTTAATATTGCACCAAATCAACTTTGGACAGATTGGGGGATGACTACACAGTGAAGTAAGACCTCCTGTAAGCACATGACAAACTTGAATCAAACAGCATGAATAGTAACAGATTGGAGGAAAACTGCCCAGTGGTGGATGTCAGGTGAGTAAAACTTTTTTAAATCCAGTTTTTAAGCATTTGAGGGGTGGTGGGAGAATTAGAATAATGCCTGATAGAGCATTATTCATAAATAATAATGATAATGATAATAATAATAATAATAATAATAATAATAACAAAAAATAAATAAAACAAAGTGACCTCCAATATCACTTATGAAAAGTTTATAAAAAAAGGTTTATGAAAGTTAAAAAAAAAGAGCATTGGTGCAACAAATAATATAACCTGTATTAGTACTGAGTCTGTGAGTAAGGCTCTAATAAAAGGGAGGTCCTGCCCAGCTGTTCTTTTGAGATGCCTTTGTTAAAGAAAAGTAAGCAATGTTTCATCTAGTTATGCTTATTAGAGCATGGTTGTGAATCTATGGTGGAATGCATCACACTTAGTGAGCTGTGTATTGCATGTCAACTTAGATGATGTTTAATTATAAAATAAACATTATTTTATCAGGATCCCAGGCTGCTGTATTGAAGTAGCTAGGATTTGTATTTATCTCATCCCAAGGCTGTCAGAATTGAAAGTCAACTTATCTACCTGTAAAGGAGCAGCAAGGGACTTCTAACATATGTGGCTTTGGAGAGCTGTCACTTTATTCTCTTTATTATTCGCTCACACCTATCGAACATGATTGAATTCTAATAAATCCATGTTTAAAATTAAAATAACCATTTCTATTAATTAATTTCAATTAATCACCAAGCACCTCTATCAATAGCATACTTTAAAAAAAATGGACTATTATCCATGATATTTTATATAGATGGGTTAAATGATTTGGACAGCATATTGGTGCTGCTATATGGTCCTTATTGCACTGCTACTGCTTGCATTTCATTCATGTTTCATTGGAGCTTCGATTGATCAATTTCTCATTGCAAAATGTTAGACTATATGATATGTATGAATGTTTGTATGTATGCAACCTATTGACAACTCAAACATTTACAGAAATCTCAGTAGAATTTATGTTTTTTAAAAGGTCATGGAAATGTTTATTTAGTTTGCTCATTAAACCAAGATATGTGGTGACAACTGAAAGGTAAATGTAAGCCACAATAAGAGCTGGGAAAACTCACTGTTACAGGTAATACATCTAAGTTTTCACTTTATTAGTCAATAAACCTATTGGATTTACTTGAATAGTATTACTGACAAATATATTTTAGATAACAAGCCTATTTTAATATATATATAAAACAATGTATATATGTATGCAGTCATTACTCATGTTATAGCATACTCTTTGCTTACTAGACCAACTACTTCCTAAATCCTCCTACTATAACATTAGGAATACCAACACATATTCCTAGTGTAATAGTGCTCACCTACTGATTTACGTGTGTGAACTCCCCATCCCTGTAAAGGGTTAAAAGATCATTTGACATGCCTTTACTCCCACGCCATTCTGACCTTGCCAGGGCGATTCCACTCCCCTTAGGGAAGCATTCAAGGAAAATCACCATGCTGCACCATTTAAATGCCCTTTAAAAGCAGCATTTTGTTTATTACAGGAAAAGTGTCTCTAATGGCTGACAAGAACATAGTCATTAAAAGTGTGTTTAACACAAAGAAAGGAAAAGCATAGCTATTTCTACATAACTGAAATGGAGTGGTCTGAGTGCTTCAGTGTACCTGTATACAGACACCAAGGTGCATATGTTGGTTATTCATTCTCCATTTGGACACAACATATGGCAGGGATGCTGACTGACTTGATTTTGTTTTAACTGCCTTCAAAGACTCTATTACACATACTAGTATTATCTCCGCGATACAAGACGTAGGATGGGGCAGTCAATTTATACAGTGGTGTTGCCTATGCAAATTATGAGATGTTTTCACCTGCTGACCAACATAGATTCCTCCCATCTCTGTTTAGCTTATTAGAGGATACACCTCTTTATCAAATTACAAGGTTAATGTGCTAATGTCTAGAGCCAGGCCAAAAGGTTTCCCTGTGAGTTAATCTCCCATATAAATCCATGTGTTGTTCAATAATTGAGCCTAAACCTGCCCAGTATCTAGGCATGTTTTAACTCCTGCTTTTTTTTTAACTATAAAAGTCAAACTACACATGTGTATCCTCATTCATGGTATGGAGACATCGGTACATGAATGCCAAATCATGGGATTAATCTGACAAGGTAGTAAACCAATGGTGGTGAGACACAATCTTGTCTAGCTCAAGTGCAGTGGATGATTTGCCTTTCCTCTCTACAACTGCCTAAATATTGCAAACCCTACGTAGCCAGATTGTCCTGAGTCCACACTTACCCCAATAGAGCCAACCTCAGATTTTGATTTTACTTCTCACGATACGTAGAACCTTGCATTCAGTGAGTGAAGTACCCAGCAGTCTCACACGACATAGCCTATGAGACGAGGTGGTCATCCCACATTCCTTAAACCTTGTGTCCCTCTAATGTATTTCCTTCCCTGTGTAATACATCTTTCTTCCAAGGTTTAGAGACTGTGCACTTTAAGGGTCTGGAGAGAGTAGGAATTCAAAGATTCCAGCATTATTTAAGAATCATAGCAAACAGAGAAAATCTACCCCAGGATAAAGAAAGGCGGACATTCTCGTCAAAACGCATGTTAAGCTCTATGCCGATGCACTACTTGGTTTTTTAACTTTATCCTTGGGTAGATTTTCTCTGTTTGCTATGGCTCTTTAGTGTCTTAACGCTAAGTTCAAGTCAGTACTTTGGGGCTTATTAGGTAGGCTGCCTTTAAGCAGCAGTGGTAGCTGGATAGTGACTATAGCCTTTAGTTTGCACTCTACAGGCTGCTGGTCAGTCTGCTGTTTGGGGGTTGAGAGCTTAGTATCACCTTGCACTAGTCAGAAACTGTTTCAACACTGCCATACTGTCGTTTATACAAGTTTACTCTTTCTTTGGTATCTAAGTTTCTCTTCTACTCGTTACAGTGTATCCTCTAAGACATTTCTACTATCCTCACTATTAGGACTATTCATATCAGCTACTCTTCTTTGCTAACAAGGTCTTTTTAGACCACTTTACTACATGCAGCCAAGATTAGTCATTTTTATAGACCACAGGACTTGGAGACCTAACATCACTTTTTCTATTTTCAAGTGTTGATGTTAATTGGTTTCATGTTCCCCCATTACCTCCTTGACCTGCTCTATAACAACAGTGTAGGGTTTTCCTACATCTGTGGCCCTATCTTCTCTTCAGTGATCCTATTTGATTAACTTTAATACTCTTTCTGTCAACAAAACAAAACATAAGTTAATTTAACTAATGTCACTTGTGTGTGCTACATTCAAAAATGCTACTTCTACAACTACTTCTAATAATAATAAAATGCAATCATCGATGGATTTGTTTTGAGTAAAGAGATTAATCTAACATTCAATGTTTAAGGAAAGCTTGAGAACAGTTTAAAAATTAATTTATAATTTGCATACAGTCTAACTTTTGATGTGCAAATTACGTTATTTGTAATTTTTTCCTTTATGTCCTATTATTTTGTCTGTCTTCATCAGTCAAATAATATCTGTATTTTAATTGTTTGCCACTGAAATATATGTCATCCGTCTCCATTTTAATGCTGCTGATTTAATCCTCTTAATCCTGAAATATTTGTTGCTGTGTAAAAATATCCAAGCGAGGCTAGTTAATCACTGTAACAATGAGTATCACTGCAAACAAAATTATACAATAAAATAGATTATGTCTAAGTCAATCATTTACAATACAACAAAAGAATACAGAATCGTACTGAGCATTAACAACATGTGAAAGAATTATTTCTTTTGGGAATACAACTGACAGGTAAAGAGTGTGGGTGTAAGCCCTATGATATATTTTGCGGTCAGCTAATGTGAAACCTGACGGGATATTTAACACCATCAGAAAAAAAAAACAGCTGATGGAGAATAATGTCTCTTTCCCAAATCAATGACACCCAGCAGCAGTTGCAAAAGTGGGTTAAAAGCTGCCAAAATCAATTCATTTTGCCTTTCACAAAGCCTTATAGGAGAGTGAAATGAATGATCTGTTCTATGCCTGCCGTTGGACTATTTAAGAAAAAAAATCATGTAGACACCTAAATGTATTTATATCATAAGAGTGACTAAAGATATTACAAACATCTTAATAAAGAAGAAAACAATCAAACATAAAGCCTCACTGCATATATGCAACAACGTTTACTTAACCATTCCCATTAACCTCTCACTTGATGTTAAAAGTAAAAGTATTTGGTGTCCTTAAGTGGGATTGCCCTATTTAGGATATCAAAATATGTCACTGATTAGTAGAGAGCTCCTGAACTTGGTCTAGCGGTTAGGATTCCTGGTTTTCACCCAGGCGGCCCAGGTTCGACTCCCGGTATGGGAATTGTCCTTAGCTTTTTTTCTGAGGACTTAAAGGTAGGCAGACAATGTAATAGAGCAGCAGGAAATGCTAGCAGAATGCTTGGTTGTATAGGGAGAGGTATTAGCAGTAGAAAGAGGGAAGTGCTCATGCCATTGTACAGAACACTGGTGAGACCTCACTTGGAGTACTGTACACAGTACTGGAGACCATATCTTCAGAAGGATATTGATACCTTAGAGAGAGTTCAAAGAAGGGCTACTAAACTGGTTCATGGATTGCAGGATAAAACTTACCAGGAAAGGTTAAAGGATCTTAACATGTATAGCTTGGTGGAAAGACGAGACAGGGGGGATATGATAGAAACATTTAAATACATAAAGGGAATCAACACAGTAAAGGAGGAGACTATATTTAAAAGAAGAAAAACTATCACAACCAGAGGGCATAGTCTAAAATTAGAGGGACAAAGGTTTAAAAATAATATCAGGAAGTATTACTTTACTGAGAGGGTAGTGGATGCATGGAATAGCCTTCCAGCTGAAGTGGTAGAGGTTAACACAGTAAAGGAGTTTAAGCATGCGTCGGATAGGCATAAGGCTCTCCTAACTATAAGATAAGGCCAGGGACTAATGAAAGTATTTAGAAAACTGGGCAGACTAGATGGGCCGAATGGTTCTTATCTGCCGTCACATTCTATGTTTCTATGTTTCTCTTATGTGAGATTGCCTATTTAGGATACCAAATTAAGTGGTGTTTAGTAGATAGCTCCTGAACGTAGTTCCCTTTACGTGGGATTGCTAGTGGACATTTGAAAGGTGTGACAGTGATGGTGTATTGGTCATGATGCCAATGTGGGGCAAACTGTTTAGCAACCAGAGTCCCGCCAAGCTCTAAGGCTTTCTGGTGATTAGTGACACAGTTCCTGACACGCAGAAGTCAAAAGCTGTCATCATCGTCACTGGCTGAGAGTGCCAATTGACTACTCTGACATTCTGTGCAATGAATAACACCGCAGATGATAACACAATGATGCAGAGGGGTTACACTCCATATGTACAGGGCCGACTTAAGCAGTGGAAGTGTAAGCATGCTCTCTCTACTGATACAAAAAGTGTAGCTTCCTCTCTGAGCAGTCCAAATTATTTGAAGGCATGGGCATGTACAGCCTGCCTACACTGTTCAATCCCTTTATTCACAGGAACTAGGCTGTGCATGCGCATGAAACAGTTACCTGCCTGGCTCCACCATATGACTTGAATGGTGTGAGTATGCCTATGCCTCCATATAGGTGGACAGATCAGGAGGAATTCTAGATTTTCCTATATCAGGGATAGGCAACCTTCACGCATTCCAGGTGTTGAAGACTAAGTCTTCCCTGATGCTTTACCATCAATATGGCTGTAAGGGCATTATAGGAGGTGTAGTTTACAACACATAGTCCATAACATCTGGAGTGCCGAAGGTAACCTACCCCTGCCCTATATGGTGTTCGTAGGCAGGGGTGGTACTTATGTGCCAAACGTAAACAAGAAAGTATTGTTTAAGATTTTGGAAGTTTCCATTTAAATGAAATGTAAATATATGGTACAAAAAGTATTATATATATTGTACACAAATCTTATTTCTTATTAGTCTCTATTACAACATAACAGATTGAAATAACTACCATCAACAATTTTCACATTATTGTAAATACCCAAAAAGCACATTGTACCTGTATTAAACAAAGGTAGATTGTCCTTCCCACTGATAACTTCGGGCGATGAGCATTCACAAACTAAAGCACACTGAAAAGATAAGAATATGTGAGGTTATCATCTGTGTGTTACTGTCGAAAATAGTATTAATACATGTTAATGTGTTAAAAAGAAAATGTGCAAAATAATGTTAACAGCTTATGTTATTAAATATATATGACCTTTCAGAAACGATATCCATATGTATCTGTTTCAGAAGGATTTCTTGTTATGATAAATGTAGGCATTTAAACGTGATTATCCCAAGTTAGCACCATTAAATAAAGCAAAGAATGTCTTGTTCATAAGTAAGTAATATAGATACATTAATTACATAGTTACATAGTTACATAGTTACATAGCTGAAAAGAGACTTGTGTCCATCAAGTTCAGCCTTCCTCACATATGTTTTTTGTTGTTGATCCAAAAGAAGGCAAAAAAAAACCCAGTTTGAAGCACTTCCAATTTTGCAACAAGCTAGGAAAAAAATTCCTTCTTGACCCCAGAATGACAGTCAGATTTATCCTTGGATCAAGCAGTTATTACCCTACATTGAAAGATTATATCCTTGAATATTCTGTTTTTGCAAGTATGCATCTAGTAGCTGTTTGAACATCTGTATGGACTCTGATAAAACCACTTCTTCAGGCAGAGAATTCCACATCCTGATTGTTCTTACAGTAAAAAAACCTTTCCTTTGCCTTAGACGAAATCTTCTTTCTTCTAGTCTAAACGCATGACCTCGTGTCCTATGTAAAGTCCGGTTTGTGAATAGATTTCCACACAATGGTTTGTATTGGCCTCGAATATATTTGTATAATGTTATCATATCCCCTCTCAGGCGACTTTTATCTAAAAAAGATTCCAAACTCTCCACCATGGCCAAGACCAAAGAGCTGTCTGAGGATGTCAGGGACAAGATTGTAGACCTACACAAGGCTGGAATGGGCTACAAGACCATCGCCAAGCAGCTTGGTGAGGTGACAACACAGTGTAATTATTTGCAAATGGAAGAAACACAAAACAACTGGCAGTCTCCCTCGGTCTGGTGCTCCATGCAAGATCTCACCTCATGGAGTTCAAATGATCATGAGAACAGTGTAGAATCAGCTCAGAACTACACGGGAAGATCTTGTTAATGATCTTAAGGCAGATGGGACCATAGTAACCAAGAAAACAATTGGTAACATACAACGCCGTAAAGGATTGAAATCCTGCAACGCCTGCAAGGTCCCCCTGCTCAAGAAAGCACATGTACAGGCCGTCTGAAGTTTGCCAATCAACATCTGAATGATTTAGAGGAGAACTGGGTGAAAGTGTTGTGGTCAGATGACACCCAAATCGAGCTCAACTCAACTCGCCATGTTTTGAGGAGGAGGAATGCTGCCTAAGACCCCTAGAACACCATCCCCACCGTCAAACATGGAGGTGGAAACATTATGCTTTGGCGGTGTTTTTCTGCTAAGGGGACAGGACAACAGCACTGCATCAAAGGGACGATGGACATCGAATCTTGGGTGAGAAGCTCCTTCCCTCAGACATGGCATTGAAAATGGGTTGTGGGTGGGTATTCCAGTATGACAATGACCCTGTCATGGGTGGCGGTCCGAAGACTGGGACCCCTGTGTGCCTGATGATGAAGCTAGGAGTCACAGTGTGGAAATGGAATATTAGGGTCTGGTGCAGGGTAACCACACGCCCCCTGGTGTTGAGCACCAGCGTTTGTGCGGCCACATACCAGGGCCCTGATGCAGCTTCTACGGATCCCAGGAGCTAGATAAAAATATGCAGACCTACCAGGATCTGGATAGGAAGTCTCTGCAGCAGAAATGTATCCAGTACTAGAAACAAGTCAAGACTAGAACAGGCACCAAATAAGATCACAAGACAAGACTAGAAGAACCCAGAACCGGAGCAGGACAGAAAGCAGAACCCAGAACATGTACACAATACATGAGGCAAACATTAACAGAACATGGGCAGGACAGGACTGTACATGAACTGGGAATACAAGACAAAATAAAACAAGACAAGAGATACAAAGCAAAACAAGAGGAGACAACCAAGTACTATATATGTAATAAACATTGGAGATTTACCGTAGACATACATAAATGGCCAATGTTTATTACATATATAGTACTTTGTTATGTCAGACTGCAGCCTGAGCCCATCATCATCCTCTTGTCCTCATCTGGTGGTAAGTAGGCAACCCATATATAATTAGTGGCACTAATCTCTAATTTACCTCACATTAAAGGGACACTATGGTCACCAGAACCACTACATCTTAACTTAATGTAGTGATTCTGGTATCTATAGCCTGTCCCTGCAGGCTTTTTAATGTAAACACACTGCCTTTTCAGAGAAAAGACACTGTGTGCAGCAATGGCATAGGCTCATTTAGCAGATCATATGGATGGGACGTTGTGATGTCACATGGTGGGCAAAGCCATATGGGGGCGCAAATATTTGTTTGCCTAAGGCAGCAAAAATCCTTGCACCAGTCCCTTCGTGGAGAGGATTTGCAAAGAGGAGCGAGACAAAATCCCTCATGAGATGTGTGCAAACTACAAGAAACTACAAGAAACGTCTGATTGCCAACAAGAGTTTTGCCACCAAGTAGGAAGTCGAAAGGGTTGAATACTTTTTTCACTCATTGACATGCAAATCAATCTATAACTTTTTTTGACATGCGTTGTTTTGGATTTTTGTTTTTCTTATTCTGTCTCTGACTGTTAAAATACACTTACCATGACAATTATAGACTAATCATTACTTTGTCAGTTGGCAAACGTTCAAAATCAGCAAGGGATCAAATACTTTTTTCCATCACTGTAGATATGCAGTTATACAGACATGTATGAAACTGTATGAGAACATATCTATTCCATAGGCGTGCACACGGGGTGTGCCGGGTGTGCCTGGGCACACCCTAATCACACCTCCGTGCTGCACTACCTCTGGGCAGACTGACATGTCGGGTCCTCGGTCTATGACCTAGGACCCGACACAGGAGGGGGCCCGGCGGCTTGCCCACAATGCCGCCGGGTGAGAGGCCCCTCCTGTCCGTCTGCCCTGATGGAGATCCAGCCTCAGTCTGCAGCTCCGCCGGGAGTGAGCTGCAGACTGAGGTGTCTCGCAATCTCCAGTCTGTCAGAGCGTTGCCGCGGCAACGCCCTGACTGGAGATCGCGAGACTCACCATGTGGTCTGCAGCTCACTCTCGGCGGAGCTGCAGACTGAAGAGAGAGGGTGCCCACTGGACCACCAGGGCAGGTATTTAAACCCCCTTCTGTCCCCTGTCACTCACTGCCCCCCCACCCTGCCTCTGCCCCCATACCCCCCATAACCCCTGTCCCTAGCCCTCTAACCCCTGTCACTATCCATCTACCCCCAACCCCTGTCACTAACCCCCTAACCCCTGACACTACCGATCTAACCCCAGCCACTACCCATCTAACCCCCTAACCCCTGTCACTACCCCCCTAACCCCTGTCACTACCCCTCTACCCCCCCAAACCCCTGTCACTACCCCTCTAACCCCCTAACCCCTGTCACTTCCCCCTGACCCCTGTCACTACCCCTCTAACCCGTCACTACCCCCTAACCCCTGTCACTACCCCTCTAACCCCCTAACCCTTGTCCCTACCCCCTAACCCTTGTCACTACCCCCTAACCCCTGTCACTACCCCCCTAACCCCTGTCACTACCCCCCTATCCCCTGTCACTACCCCTCTAACCCCTGTCACTACCCCTCTAACCCCCTAACCCCTGTCACTACCCCTCTAACCCCTGTCACTGTCCCTCTACCCCCTAACCCATGTCACTGCCTCTCCACCCCCCAACCCCTGTCACTGCCCCTCTACTCCCCTAACTCCTGTCACTACCTCCCTTAACCCCTGTCACTACCCCTCTACCCCCAACCCCTGTCACTACCGATCTAACCACTGTCACTACCCCCTAACCCCTGTCACTGCCCCTCTACCCCCCTAACTCATGTCACTACCCCCCTATCCCCTGTCACTACCCCACTACCCCCTTAACCCCTGTCACTACCCCCTAACTCCTATCACTGCCCCCCTAACCCCTGTCACTACCCCCCAACCCTTGTCACTACCCCTCTACCCCCAACCCCTGTCGCTACCACTCTACCCCCAACCCCTGTCACTACAACTCTACCCCCCTAACCCCTCTCACTGCCCCTCTACCCCCTAACCCATGTCACTGCCTCTCCACTCCCCCCACCCCTTGTCACTGCCCCTCTACCACCCTAACTCCTGTCACTACCCCCCCTTACCCCTGTCACTACACCTCTAACCCCTGTCACTGCCCCTCTACCTCCCTAACCCATGTCACTGCCTCTCCACCCCCTTAACCCCTGTTACTGCCCTTCCACTCCCCCACCCCCTGTCACTGCCCCTCTACCCCAACCCCTGTTACTACCCCTCTATCCCCCTAACCCCTGTCACTACCCCTTTATCCCCCTAACCTGTTACTACCCCTCTACCCCCTAACCCCTGTCACTAACCATCTACCCCCGCTACCTCCTGTCACTGCCCCTCCAGCCCCCTAACTCCTGTCCCTCTACCTCCTGTCCCTCTACCCCCCAACCCCTGTCGCTGCCCCTCCACCCTCCTAGAGCTTGGTTGCTTCATCTAAGTGTTGCTTCTAAGTGTGTGTGTGGTTGGAGATATTCTGGAGAGTTTTACAGAAGCTTCAACTGTCTAAGAGCTGTGCTAAGAGTTCTTTTTTACTGTTACAGGTAAGATTCATCTGTAGGAAAAGGTTACTGACTGCACAAGGTTTGATTTCCTGTTGGTAATTATAAGGCATTTGATTGGATTAGGTAGCTACTTGCTATTGATTGCTATTTAAATTAGCTATTGTTTGCTAATAAGCAGAGGCCTACCCAGGTGTTAAACATTCCTAGTGGGAGGTAATTTTAGGAGTATATAAGGGTAGTTGTCATTAGCTTGGCTAATAGAGCTTGGTTGCTTCATCGAAGTGTTGCTTCTAAGTGTGTGTGTGGTTGGAGATATTCTGGAGAGTGTTGCTTCTAAGTGTGTGTGTGGTTGGAGATATTCTGGAGAGTGTTGCTTCTAAGTGTGTGTGTGGTTGGAGATATTCTGGAGATAAACTGGAGGTAATCTGAGGTATCCAGGAGGATAAATAAAAAGTTAAGGTTTGTTTGATTTAAATTATTCACCTCATTGGAATGGCAGACTTAGTTCAGTGTAATAGTTGCTTTGCATTTGTTTCACGTTCCACTTTTTGGAGGTTTGGTTGTTGTCTAATCTGTAGACAGTTCTCTATTTTGCGGCAGGAGATTGTATTTTTGAAGTCTGAGATTTGTAAATTATCTGGTAAACAAACTCAGGCTGGAACTGCTGCAAAGCCACTGCCGCAGAGACATACTAGGAATGGCAGATGGATTACTGTAGGATCTGGTAGACTTGGAGTTGTGGCTAAAAGGCATATTGCACAGTCTGTTGCTCTACATAATTCATTTTCTGCACTTTCAGAGTGTATTGGTGTCGTGGAGAGAGGCACTGAGGCTAGTGGTGTTGTGCAGAGAGGCACTGAGGCTAGTGGTGTTGTGCAGAGAGGCACTGAGGCTAGTGGTGTTGTGCAGAGAGGCACTGAGGCTAGTGGTGTTGTGCAGAGAGGCACTGAGGCTAGTGGTGTTGTGCAGAGAGGCACTGAGGCTAGTGGTGTTGTGCAGAGAGGCACTGAGGCTAGTGGTGTTGTGCAGAGAGGCACTGAGGCTAGTGGTGTTGTGAATAGAGGCACTGAGGCTAGTGGTGTTGTGAAGAGAGGCACTGAGGCTAGTGGTGTTGTGAAGAGAGGCACTGAGGCTAGTGGTGTTGTGCAGAGAGGCACTGAGGCTAGTGGTGTTGTGCAGAGAGGCTTGGTGAGGCCTAATAGAAAGCAGTTGTTGGTGGGGGATTCCATCATAAGAGGTGTGGAGATGGACAATGGTGGTCTTGTGAGGTGTCTTCCCGGAGCTACTGCTCACAGAGACAGGAGACGTATCGGTAATATTGTTAAGCAAGCAAAGCAGGAAGGGGAATTGGATGTACTTGTCCATTTAGGGACAAATGACTTGGCTTGCAATGAGGTTTCAGAGGTTAAGGAAGTTTTTAGTGTTTTTGCCAATGATATACGGCAGGTTGCTTCCACATTGTCATTCTCTGAAGTTCTGCCTGTGCATAACACTCAGAATGACAGGCGGATGCGTATTAGGGACTTTAACTTGTGGCTTGGTGAATGGTGTCGGGAGCAAGGATTTGGCTTTATTGCTCATGGTAGCTCTGTTTGGAATGGAAATAAACTGTACAAAAAAGATGGTTTGCATCTTTCTCAAAAGGGAACAAATGTTCTCAGTGAGCAGTTCAGAGGTTTTGCTAGGATGTATTTAAACTAGGAAGGGGGGGCAAAAGGGTGATAAAACATCAATCCAATTGTCCCCCAAAACAAGGACAGAAGGTGCCTGTAGCAAGTGTGTTAAAAAATGATAAGCTTAGAGTCATGTCTACAAATGCTCGCAGTTTAGGGAATAAGATCCATGAACTTGTGGCAATAATGGCAACTGATAGTGTAGATTTAGTCGCTGTTACTGAGACATGGTATAATGAGAAAAATGACTGGGACATAGCAATACCAGGGTACTCTTTATATAGAAAAGACAGGGAAGGCAAGAAAGGGGGAGGGGTGGCCCTGTATGTAAAGAATAGCATAAAATCTAGCCTAATAAAGGTTAGTGAGGCGAACATAGAGTCAGTTTGGGTTACGTTAGAATTTGGTAATCACACAGTAACTCGTGTAGGTGTGATTTATAGGCCCCCAGGACAAAATGAAGAGTTAGATAATCTACTAGTTGAAGAAATAGCTAAAATGACAATGAAGGGGGAAGTTATCATCATGGGTGACTTTAATCTTCCTGATATAAATTGGAAAACAAAAATAGCTACTTGTGCCAGGAGCACACATATTCTAAACTCCCTACTGGGATTGTCTCTAAAACAAGTCGTTGAGGAGCCAACTCGTAAAGAGGCCATACTAGATTTAGTGTTAACAAATGGAGATTTGGTATCAGATATTACTGTAGGTGAAAGTTTAGGATCCAGTGATCATTAGTCAGTGTGGTTTAATATAAGAACAGTGACTGAGTCACACCACACAAAAACAAAAGTTTTAGACTTTAGAAAAACAGACTTTTCCAAAATTAGAATATGTGTAAAGGAGTCATTATCAGACTGGAGCAATTTAAATGGAGTCCAAAAGAAATGGGATTATTTAAAAGTTGCACTACTGAAGGCAACAGAAAATTGCATTAGGCTTGTCAGTAAAAGCAAAAAATTCAAGAAACCACTGTGGTACTCCACAGATGTAGCCAAAATAGTAAAAAACAAAAAGTTAGCATTTAGTAATTATAAAAAAACCCAGAGTGAGGAAGACAGAATGACCTATAAGATTAGGCAGAAAGAGGCTAAGCAAGTTATAAGAGCTTCCAAATCACACACAGAAGAGAAAATAGCACAGTCAGTAAAAAAGGGGGACAAAACCTTTTTTAGATACATAAATGAGAAAAGAAAAGTAAAACAAGGATTAGTTAGATTAAAAACAAAAGAAGGAAGGTATGTAGATGAGGATAAAGGTCTAGCTGACTGCCTCAATGAATATTTTTGTTCGGTATTTACAGATGAAAATGAAGGAAAGGGACCTCAGTTAAGAAAAAGGATAAATGAGTCATTTATTACACGTGAGTTTACAGAGGAAGAGGTTCTATTTCAACTGTCAAAAGTAAAGACAAATAAGTCAATGGGACCTGATGGAATACACCCAAAGCTATTAAAAGAGCTTAGTGGTGTACTAGCAAAACCATTAACAGATTTATTTAACCAATCATTGATAACAGGAGTAGTCCCAGAAGATTGGAAGTTAGCGAATGTTGTGCCCATTCACAAGAAAGGTAATAGGGAGGAGTCGGGCAACTATAGGCCAGTAAGCCTAACTTCAGTAGTGGGGAAAGTGATGGAAACCATGTTAAAGGATAGGATTGTTGAACATCTAAAAACACATGGATTTCAAGATCAGAGACAACATGGGTTTACTTCAGGGAGATCATGCCAAACTAATCTTATTGATTTTTTTGATTGGGTAACTAAAATTATAGATCAGGGTGGTGCAGTAGACATTGCTTACCTCGATTTCAGTAAGGCTTTTGACACTGTTGCACATAGAAGGCTTATCAACAAACTACAATCTTTGAGTTTGGATTCCAATATTGTTGAATGGGTAAGGCAGTGGCTGAGTGACAGGCAACAGAGGGTTGTAGTCAATGGAGTATATTCGAAGCTTGGGCTTGTCACCAGTGGGGTACCTCAGGGATCTGTACTTGGACCCATTCTCTTTAATATTTTTATTAGTGATATTGCAGAAGGTCTTGATGGTAAGGTGTGTCTTTTTGCGGATGATACTAAGATATGTAACAGGGTTGATGTTCCAGGAGGGATAAGCCAAATGGAAAATGATTTAGGTAGACTAGAAAAATGGTCAGAGTTGTGGCAACTGACATTTAATGTGGATAAGTGCAAGATAATGCATCTTGGACGTAAAAACCCAAGGGCAGAGTACAGAATATTTGATAGAGTCCTAACCTCAACATCTGAGGAAAGGGATTTAGGGGTGATTATTTCTGATGACTTAAAGGTAGGCAGACAATGTAATAGAGCAGCAGGAAATGCTAGCAGAATGCTTGGTTGTATAGGGAGAGGTATTAGCAGTAGAAAGAGGGAAGTGCTCATGCCATTGTACAGAACACTGGTGAGACCTCACTTGGAGTACTGTACACAGTACTGGAGACCCTATCTTCAGAAGGATATTGATACCTTAGAGAGAGTTCAAAGAAGGGCTACTAAACTGGTTCATGGATTGCAGGATAAAACTTACCAGGAAAGGTTAAAGGATCTTAACATGTATAGCATGGAGGAAAGACGAGACAGGGGGGATATGATAGAAACATTCAAATACATAAAGGGAATCAACACAGTAAAGGAGGAGACTATATTTAAAAGAAGAAAAACTACCACAACAAGAGGACATAGTCTTAAATTAGAGGGACAAAGGTTTAAAAATAATATCAGGAAGTATTACTTTACTGAGAGGGTAGTGGATGCATGGAATAGCCTTCCAGCTGAAGTGGTAGAGGTTAACACTGTAAAGGAGTTTAAGCATGCGTGGGATAGGCATAAGGCTATCCTAACTATAAGATAAGGCCAGGGACTAATGAAAGTATTTAGAAAACTGGGCAGACTAGATGGGCCGAATGGTTCTTATCTGCCGTCACATTCTATGTTTCTATGTTTCTAACCCCTGTCGCCCACACAGTGCACCCCTCACAATCATACACACTGTACCCCACACACACTGAATCCCTCACAATTACACAAACTGTACCCCTTACAATCACACACACTGCACCCTTCACAATTACACCATACTGCACCCCTCGCAATCACACACACTGCACCCCTTACACGCTGCACCGCTCACAATCACACACACACTGCACCGCTCACAATCACACACACTGCACCTACGTATATTTGTATTTGTATATATATATATATATATATGTATATATATGTGTGTGTGTATGTATGTATGTATATTTATGTGTGTGTATGTGTATATAAAAATACATATACACGCGGCGTGTGTGTTTGTGCTTTAGGGTGCACACCCTAATGCAACAGGCTGCGCACGCCTATGATGTATTCTATTTGTATGCATGTGTAAAGATGGACATATACATGCATGCACATATAAGGGTGATTGTGAGTGCTTACATGCATATATTCAGTGGTCATTTTTAAAACAGTCATATGTACCAGTGATGTAAGTTATTTCCAAAATATCCTTTACAGAAAGCACCCCATTTCATAAACTCTATTACAACAGATTTCAAATTCATATTTTTTTTTTTTTATAAAGAGCTGCTATTCTCACAGCAGGTAGAAAAGTTACAACACTGGCATTTTATCATTTTAATTGAATGTCCTTTCTTGGCAGCAATACTTCTCGTGCTCTTGCTTCTCTGTCTAGAATCAGTCAGCTGTCTGTGTCTGATACTACATTCAAGATGTAACATATAAGGAAATATCTGACATCACTAAACAATTATATCCGGTTTTTTTTTTGTCCAATAACTCTTTAATTACCATCTACTACTGCATTTAATTTCCCAATGCACTCTGTAAGCTTAAAGTATACATTTTCTCATTGTCTTAAAATATTTCACAATAGTAATTAATGGCAAAGAGGACCAGCCTTGGAGAAAGAAAGGAGTGATCTCCACCAGTAGGTAACTTGCTATACCACTGGGAGGCGGGAGCTAAACACTGGTATGCTTCACCCCTGCAACCCACACTAGTGCTTACACCAGAAGTGTTTATACAGCTTCATATGATTTGCAGACGCAAAGAGGTGAAGTGCCAAAGATTACCAACCACATGCATATCAAAGATCTTACTTGTAAAGCCAGAAGAAATAGAACATCTATTTGTTTCTCTTTGTTTGAGGCACTCTATTTCTTAGCACATCTCTCTATTCATCCAGATCAACAGATTATTTTCTCATTCTTAAAATATTCTAACCGGTTTTATTATTATGACAAAAATGAGGAGACAATGATTTTAATAAACAGCCCCAACTTTTTATGTCTAGTGCCCACACTGGGCTTAGTAAATAAAAGCTGTGCTGCTTTTTTTTTCCAGAAAGGGGTGCATTTTTCATGTAAGAACTGTAGTAACAGGTAATAAGTACAATTGTATAGAAAACAAACAAACAGAAAAAAACTACATAAATATACTTTTTAATGCTGTTCAGTCAGCTGACACACTGATTATCACAAACAATACCATGCAACAAATATATTACAATACACATGTCAAATCAAGTTCGATGCTTTTGTAGTTCTTTTGTAGAATTGTGGAAATAAAAGTAAAATATATAGCCTAATAATGTATGCACATGGTTTAACCCCTTCAGGACCGGACTGTTTTGGCCATGTTGTACGTTAAGGACCAGCGCTGTTTTAACACTTTTGTGGTGTTTGTGTTTAGATAATTTTCCTCTCTCTCATTTACTGTTCCCATACACATTGCATATTGTTTTTCTCAGCAAAAGAAGGGCTTTCGTAACATACCATTATTTTTATCATGTCATATAATTTTTTTTTTTTTTTTTAAATGGTGAAAAATGTAAAAAAAACATGCTTTTTGACTTTTACTTGAAAAATCTTTACTCATTGTCCCCAGAGAGTCAAGACAGCCAGGAGGGTCCAATTGACCATCTTACCCCCCTTATACGTGAAAGGCAAATGTAAAGCCAATTTCGCTCTCGCACATTTTTTTAGAATTTTACGCCATACCTAGAGCGCTTTAAAGGACCACTCTAGGCACCCAGACCACTTCAGCTTAATGAAGTGGTCTGGGTGCCAGGTCCTTCTAGGGTTAACCCATTTTTTTCATAAACATGGCCGTTTCAGAGAAACTGCTATGTTTGTGAATGGGTTAAGCCTTCCCCTATTTCCTCTAGTGGCTGTCTCATTGACAGCCGCTAGAGGCGCTTGCGTGATTCTCACTGTGAAAATCACAGTGAGAGCACGCAAGCGTCCATAGGAAAGCATTATGAATGCTTTCCTATGTGACCAGCTGAATGCACGCGCAGCTCTTGCCGCGCGTGCGCATTCAGCCGACGGGGAGGAGAAGAGGAGGATCGGAGGAGGAGAGCTCCCCACCCACCGCTGGAAAAAGGTAAGTTTTAAACACTTTCCCCTTTCCAGAGCCCGGCAGGAGGGGGTCCCTCAGGGTGGGGGCACCCTCAGGGCACTCTAGTGCCAGGAAAACGAGTATGTTTTCCTGGCACTAGAGTGGTCCTTTAAGGGGATGTATTGTTTGAATCCTAATTCCCTTTATATTTCACTAAGGATTCATCAATGGATACATTTTGTTGGGGAATATAAACTTCAGAAAATTTGTGCTGAAGATGGTCTACCAGTGGGCGTATTTTATGAAGCCTATCATATTGGAGGTGATCGGTGGGGTGACAGAGGGCATTTTCATTAAAATGTAAATATCTCAGCAGCAACTCATATCTTGCTCTAGACATGGTTAGGGAGTACACTGGCTTCATTGAGCTGAAGTGGTCTGGGTGCCTATAGTGGTCCTTTAAGTATGGAAACTTAAGAGGGACGTAGGAAACAAAATTTGTGGACTGGCTGATTATGAAATTAGTTAGGGTTAAGCTGTATTTGCACACTGTGCAAATGGTCTTCCTGCTTCAGTCTCTTTAACACTGTAGCATGTTCCCTTTCTTCTACACTCACTGTACCCAACTTTTCTCTGTCCCACACTGCATAGCAAGAAGTTAAGGAGAGGAATGAATAAATGAGTACTAGAGGACAGTCCCCAGAAAGTAGAGCAAGCACATCATTAGGCGTATATGCCCAGGGCACTGTCTGCATAACACACTTAGTTGGTTAGCAATGCATGACAGACTGCCTGACATGCATTCACGCCAAGCTGTCCTTCCTATTCTTTGGGTAGGCTTGCCCCCTCTCCAGGGCCGGACTGGTCCACCGCAGGGCCGGACTGGTCCACCGGGATACCGGGAAATTTCCCTATGACTGTGAGAGTCTGAGAGAAATATGAAGGGACAAGCATGGGGCCGGTGCGGAGGGAGCACTGGAGGGAGAGAGCTTTCTGGCACTCAAGCTCCGCCCCCAACTGCAAGCTCCATACCAATAACAAGCTCCGCCCAATGATTGCAAGCTCCGCCCCTATGTCAAGCTTCTGACCTCAGGGCAGGAAATGGAGTTCTCACCTCCCAGGGCTTTCACAGCAGCAGCCTACAGTGCCAGGTAGGCTTCAAATACACTGCACCTAGTGAGTGAGAATTATATAGTGTGTGTGTGTGCCTGCTGTTGTGAGCATGTGTGTGTCAGTGAACATGTCTGCAGTGAGCATGTATGTGTGCGTCAGTGAGCATGTATGTGTGTGTCAGTGAGCACGTCTGTATTAAGCATGTGTGTGTAGTAAGCATGTATTTAAGTGTCGATGAGCATGTCTGTAGTGAGCATGTATGTGTGTGTCAGTGAGCATGTCTGCAGTGAGCATTTATGTGTGTGTCAGTGAGCACATCTGTATTAAGCATGTATGTGTGTGTTAGTGAGCATGTCTTTTTTAAGCATGTATGTGTGTGTCAGTGAGCATGTCTGTGTATGTCAGTGAGCATGTCTGTATTAAGAATGTATGTGTGTCAGTGAGCATGTCTGTAGTGAGCATGTATGTGTGTGTCAGTCAGCATGTCTGTACTGAGCATCTTTGTGTATAGCAGTGAGTTTGTCTGTAGTAAGTTTGTGTGTACCTGTAAGCTTGTCTGTGTTTGTCAGTGAGCTTGTGTGTGTCAGTGAGATTGCCTGTCTGTGACCCTGTGTACCAGTGAACTTGTGTGCTTGTGTCAGTAAGATTGTCTGTGCCTGCATGTGAGAATGCTTACTGTATATATTTTTTATTTACCCTGAACGGACTAATATTTAAAAAAGGAACATACCAATAATAAAAGTATATATATAACATTAGAACATATAATATATAACATTTTTAAAATATGGCTTTGTCTTGCTACCCCAGATTGAGTAATTCTAATTCATGAGCATAGATTTTATATGTATATTTATAAAATCTATGGAAAAAAATGTATGCCAGCCCTCTAAGTCACTGTGTCACCATGGTACAATGACTTAGAGGGCTGGCATGCATTTTTTTCCAGGGCTGCTTTGCATTCCCAGTCTGGCCCTGCCCCTCACTGTACATTTCTACACCTTTGGGTGGTGCCGGTTACATGATCCGAGTCAGTGGACAACCCTTTTATCATTCCGACATTCTGCTTTACTGGATGCTTTTGTTATGGGGTACGGATTTCCTTGATAGTCGAAAGGGAGATATAAGCATTAGCTTATGTATCTTCTTTTAGCTGCATCCTGTGAGTTTCCCTCTAGCACCATATCCACCAGACAGATGATGCTTGGGAGGTATAACTGTTTTAGTATGTTCTGTTGATAATATTCTCTAATTACAACCATTGTAATTGTCAGCAACAAGCCCACCGGGCTCTTAATCCAGCCCTGGATAATACAGATTTGTGAGATGGTCTGGGGCATACATAACCCATTATACCTCTTTAACCCCTTAAGGACCAAACTTCTGGAATAAAAGGGAATCATGCCATGTCACACATGTCATGTGTCCTTAAGGGGTTAAACCCTTTTGTGGAGTTTTTAGTTTTTCGGCATGTTTTTTCTTGCATCTTGCTCACTCCTTATACTTCTCTCTCTTTCTCGCTATCTCCCCATCCGTTGACATTTTCTCCTTCCACCTACAGAGCACTCAGTGCTTGATTTTCTGTTCACTAGATTAACTTCACATTTCCAATAGATCATGATTTCGAGTAATTACAGAGCCTGAACTGATCCTTACAGCAAACAATGAAATGTAGAGCATTGAGTTGCGCATGTAAGCTTTCATTCTCTTTTTATTATTTATTTCCACAGTATGAATAAAAGCATAGCAAAAGGTGTGAACATGGAACTTTTACACTTATGAGAATTTTAAACTTTTTCAATGGTTCGTCACATGTTGTCTAAAGCTAGTTAGCAATTTTTTGTTTGTTTTAAAAGGAACAAAAAGATACCTTCCTGGTATGAATAGAACCAGCATTATCTTGTATTTTGCTTTTGAAGCTTGGATGTCAAACTCATTCCTCAAAGGGCTACAGATCTGCCAAAGATCCAGAATTTATCTAATTAACTCATAATCAAACAATTGTAATGGACATCACTGAGTAATGTGCTGAGAATTATCTTGAAGAAACAATGAGTCTGCGGCCCCTTGAGAACCGGCACTCAACATCTCTCCTTAAAAGAAGGTAAAATAACAGAGATGTGCGAAATTTCTTTTAATAGAAATTTCTTGGAACATTTCTTTTAATTAAAACAAAAGCAGAGAGAGGATATCTGTATTGTGAAACAGTGTATTGTTATTACTGGCGTATGTTCCAACATTTCTTAGAAGCCATAGGGAAAGCCTGTGGAAGCATATATAAGTGGTAAGGCATTATTGAGAAGAATATTTAAACAACTATCAGGATTATTTACTATAGTGAAAAGTCAAAGTAAGTTTTAACTTTAAGGCCAGAATAGCTGAACTGAAATGATCTGAATTTGACTATTTTGACCTTAAATTTAAAATCCACTTTGAATCAACTTGAATTCTCACTTTAGTGAATAACCCTGCCTGTATTAAAGATTTATATACATGGCAGGTTAATCAGAACAAGAAGAAAGTGTATTTAATTTACTAAATTTATTGCACGTTAAACTCACATTACTATAAATTGGGTTGCCATGGAACTCTGTGATATATTAATAAAGGAATGCTCCAGACCCCTAAAGCACTTTAGCTTTCTAAAAAGCTTTGTGTGTGAAAAGGGTGTCTTTTTTTAATTTTACAAAAAGTGATGATTTTAATAGAAATTTACACTTTTCTAAAAAATCTGGTTACCCTTCCCCCCCCCCATTACAAAAAGTGATGATTTTAATAGAAATTGACACTTTTCTAAAAAATCTGGTTAACTTTATATGAGTCGTATTTGTATGAACTCTGTGATATATTGCTCGTATCTATGTCACTGGGGCCTAGGTTCAGCGGTTTACGATTACCCTTAAGCCAATCTTAGACTCCTACTCTTAACCTCAAATTGATAACTCTCAATTAATACAAACAGCATACATTTAAATATTCACTGAAATTTATGAAGTTAAACTACACATACTATTGCCAAGGTGAAATTTGATCCTTATGTATTTTTGTACCACACTAATGTATAAAATCTTTTTCCTTATAGCCTTAAAAAAGTGCTTCACATTTCAATTTACAAGTTTATCTAAGTACTTAAACTAAACAATCCCCAGTCTCTAGATTACCTAAAGCGGATCTGTCACTTTCGCAAAAATCGCCAAACGTGACATCTCCGGTTAGCGTCTAGTGGTCATAGGGGAGTTGCCATCTTCATACTGAGGTCCCTCTTCAAGTCCTACTGCTTCATATGCCAAGATATGTGCCAGTGCTGCACTCTTGCGCATGTGTGAGAGTACAACGTTAAGGTCTATGGAAGATCCTGCAAGAGCCCGGGAGACATAGATTACGTCTTGCGATGAGGCAATGCCTGAATCCCACACCCATCATGCTGCCTTTTGTCAGCTACTGTCAACCTCAGGTCTATCCGGAAGACAAAGCAGTCCCCAAAATTACATCTTTATTAAATACTAAGAAGTGACAGAGCACATTGATTGATTCAATATACTCCATGATAAAGGAATTTAGACTTAATGGCACATTTACTGTGATTTTGTGGTATGAAATGGCACATTTAAAATATTTTAGGATATCACAATACCAGCAGGTGCAGAAAAAAAGCAGACTTTCATTACAATCTTTTCAGTATCCTAATTGCTATGCAAATTGACTTAACCAATGACTAGAATATTTTTTAAGGTACGTGCCAATAAAAGACATTTTACCTGTTGATAAAACACAGCTGTAGAATAATTTGAAAAAAATCAGCTTGTGCTGCTAGACATTCTGAACTGATATCCATGTCTGAATAATTTGAAAATGAAATTAAAAGCACATTTTGACAAGTATGCTATGGGTATATTTAATAAAAAGTTATTTAAAGTATTTCGAAAGAAAATGTATCCTACTTTGACACCAGACCATTATTAGTATGGAACACTGTTACAGTGTATTTGATTGAAAAAATATATATTTTTTTTCTCCCAAAGTGATCAGTCATTTGGTTCCTGCAAATCTTGACAGTTATGCTGATAGGAATGGCAGGACAATAAATAGCAGAATAAGAGGCAATAAAAGAACTGAAAATGACTGTATAGCATCTTTACAATTACCTATTGAGCTTACAGTGACGGATTGGCGAAATGATATTAAAATATTCAATTAACTCTATTTCTTATATAAATTTGAAGACTATATATTAATATTGTATTCTGATTTGGAAACTGTGACCTTTTAGAATGCAAGCCGTAGTTTATTTCTACTTTAACCATAATTGCCTCTGACTAACCATCATAATATCTAGCAATACTGTGTCATACATTGTTATAGTTATCTCACCATCTTGCTTTTTCTGACGTGCCGTCATGATATGTTTCATTAATAGGCTATACAATTTGGCATCTTTTCTCAATCAACTGCTCTGGACGAACAACTACCATTACTCTACCGTTGTTCTATAACATGATGGGGTTTATATACTAAACAGTGAATGGTGGTGATTTGAAAGCCAACGACAAATTGAAAGAAAAAAAAGAAAAACTTTTTTGTAACTATTTACTTTTTCAATCTACAGCTCTTAAACAATAAAAAATAGAACATGTATACATATAGAAAATATATATTTTATTATAATGAGAAACTTGCATACAGATTCCTGTGGATATTGCATACATGGCAATGACACTCATCTATCCTCAAATATAAGGAAAACGTTTCCTAGTTAATTTGTCCAAAATGTACATATAGATAGATTAATACTGAAATATATAATATTCTCTAATATAGAATATAGCCCTCTATTAAAACATAATTTATTTTTCTCAAAGAACATTTACACCTGTCTAACAGCGCCACCAACTGGTATCTCCCTCCTCTCTCCATGAGCTCAAAACAAGAAATTCAACAGCATCAAATACGACCAGTATCCTAGATTATTCTTTATTCTCAACTATATTGAAAAGAGTGATATTATCTGAAGCATATTCAAATCATTCAACAGTTCTATTAAATATTTCAAAATGTTTACATTATTTCATGCTGTTATTTTTTTATCCATATTTTGTCATACAGTTTGTCTACAATTAAATAATCAAGTTGTGAAAAATGTTCAACTTGGGTGAATTTTAGAATTTTTCAAATCGTGTGACTTTGCATCACAACTCACTTTTTGAGTGAATAGACAACTTTGTCTGAAAAGTGACAGTTATTTTTTTTATAAATAGATGTCTATAAATTATTATGGTTTATTATTATGTTGTTTTTTTTGTTCTTTTTCAGACGCGTACCTGCCTTATGTATGTTTTGATGATACTTATCTGTTTCAGGCCTTGGTACTGTGTCGTCATCAATATCATAAATATGTCAAATATATCTTGCAATTCTTATAATCTTACTAAACCCTCCCACCCGGATCCCCTCCTATCCCTATTAATTAGTTCCTAATATAGGTTTTTATCTATTTGCTTCGTTCATCTGGTCTTGGATAGAGAGAGAACATCTTTTATTGCATAAAGTCTCAATATTTTGTTATTTTCTTTATCTGCCCATTTTGGGGTTCTATTCTTTGTCTTTCTTCTCCCTTCATTTGATCTAATACTTCCCTTCCCTGAAACCGAGCATGCGCTCTCTCTCTATTGGTTATTCCGATCAAATTCTGTTATGTTATCCATTTTTTTTTATATCTATATGTCCCAGTCTTCTATTTGCTTATATCTGTTTCCTAAATTCACCAGGATACCCTTTTCCATTCTTGCTTGCCATATAACTTGTTTTCTTAGTTCATTAATGCATGGAATTTTCCCTGCTTTCCAATTTCGTGCTAATAGTAAATTAGCTGCCGTGATTATGTGTAGTGTTAACATTAATGTTTTTTGTTGTCATATTTGGCCAGTTCATATTTAGTAGGACCACTTCATGGTTGAGAGGTAGTTTTATTTCTGTTATTTGATATATTAACTTCATAGCTTCTTTCCAAAATGTGTTTATGAATGTTTACTGCCACCAGCTGTGGATCAAATTACCTTGATCGATATTACATTTCCAACATCTATCTCTAACTCTGGGTAAATTTTCTTTAAACGTTTCGGTGTCAAATGCCATCTATTTACTAATTTAAATTAAGTTTCTGTAAGGTTTGGACACTGTGTATGTATTTAGTTTGTTTAAGGAAATTATCCATTCTTCTTCTTCTATATGTTGTGATAAAGTGAAGGCAGAGAGGCTTTTAACATTTAACCCCAGGGGAAGTACGTGTTGTATGTGCGGTGTGCAACCCAAAGCTACATATAGTTATGGGCCCTTGGGGTGGAGCATTTGAAGAGCAGGGTGGGCCAATGCTCCAGTCCTCAGTTTATACATAACTGGGAGAAATAAGGTCCAGGCCAGAGTTTTTTGGAACTGTCTCCAACCCACTGCTCAGCTGCAGATAATCAGCTGTAGCAGTGGGAATAAACCCCTCAATGCTAGGCAGGTAAAGGGGGATTGCTGGCTTCCTCCCTTGAAGCAGGTAGGAGAGAGGCTGTTCTCTCCAGCGAGAGAGTCAAGGAGACTGAGCACTGGCAGTGCATAAAGGAAAGCAGTTAAGGCTGGCTTGGAGTACTGGGAGTGCATAAAGAAAAGCAGTTAAGGCTGGCTTGGAGCACTGGGAGAATGTTTGTTTTCTCTCTTGAAGAGCTAGAAGCAGCAGGCTGACTAAACACTGGAGTGCTGAGAGCTGACAAAGACACTAGGTTGGTGAAACCACTATAATTTTGTTATAGTTTAACCCCTGAGAGATAGGGAACCTGAAGTTAGTAAGTGCTCAGACAAGCTAGGTTTTTGTGTATAGGGATTTGTGTTATATTTATGTTTTAATTTGCTGCTGTCTCCTGTGTGGACTTAGAAAAAAAGTGCCTGGATTATATGAAAATAAAAGGACTGTGCCTGTTGTTTACCCTAGAGGACCATACTATCTGCAAACAAGGATCACAATGTATTTGAATTACTTTTCCCCATTTGTTAATCAATGCTATCGGTTTATCATGTCTCCATTCATATACAACTTTGGCACATTTTGCCAGTACATTTTTATAGTTTTTTAGTTCAAATAGATGTATAAGGTTTATGGTGTTCTCCCCTTTGTTTTTATATAGGTGTTCTGTTAAGAAGCTCTTAATTCACAGATAATTAAACATTCACTGGGGGAACATTAAATGCCTTCCTAATTTGGTTAAAGGATTTGAGATTATGTTCTACTACTATATCTTTAAATTCCCTTACCCGCCTTGATATACAAATATCTATTTTTAGGTTTTCTAACAGATCTTAAATACTTGAAAGTGGGAGTGCATCTATTATTTTATTTCTAAGACATTTATTGTTTGTAAATTTATCCCACCATCTTGTTAACTCTTCATTTATCTGAGATTTGGTTCAAGCCTCTCTAATATATTTTTTTGTTTACTTCTACAACCCAAAATAATGAGGATACATTTCCAACCCCAGTTTTAGCTTTTTTCCATTTTATACCAAATTTCTTGAGTTGTCACTTTACTTTGTGTGAGCATTACATGGAAAGTCTACTAGCCTGATAGCATTGCAAAATTTCTAGGCACCCCAAGCCTCCGTCCTGCTTTGATCTGGCCAGAACTTTAATTTTAACTCTTGGTTTCCTACCACCCCATATGAATTTAAAAAAAAGAAGAGTGTAGTAGTGATAACCAATTTTCTGGGAAGTTTTGGCAAAATGTATGCTTTTAGAATGTTGACCCTACCCGACCAAGAATAGCCCATGCTTTTCCAATCCCTTAGATATTTGTTAGTTTATTTTAACAAAGGAAGGAAATTGGCTTCTACTAAATCTTTTAAATCTGAGGTTATGGTAATGCCCAAATATTTTAGCCTGTTGCTTTTTTCAGGGAGCCCAATGTCTTGCACAAGAAATTTTATATTCCTTTTGTTAATATTTTTAGCTATAAATGTTGATTTCTGCAGGTTCATTTTATATCCTGAAACTTTAGAATAAGTATTTATATCCTTCAATAATTCTAGGACTGAAATATTTGGTTCTTTTAATGTTAGTCAAATTTCATCTGCGTAAATGTTTAATTTGGTTTGTCCTAGCAAATTCGTAAATCCTTTGATTTTTTTTAGTTTTGTCTTATTAAATTCGCTAGGGGTTCTAACACCATTATGTACAGTAGAGGGGAAAGAGGGCATCCTTGTCTAGTCCCATTTTTTTATATTAAAGTTTTGTGATGTAAATTCTGAGCCTGTTACCTTAGCTGATGGAGAGCTGTAGAGAGCGGACTTGACTTGTGAAATTGATCCAGTGATTCCAAACTGGTTTAAAGTGGCGAACATGAAACCCCATCCAACCCTGTCAAATGCTTTTTCTGCGTCTATTGGCAGGAATATTAGAGGGGTTCCATTGGGCTCTATTTCGTCTAATGTGTTTATTATTTTTCTAAGATTATTAATTGAGCTCTCCTTGGTATGTATCTGGCTTGGCCATTATTGATTAATTGTGGTATTATTATTTTTAGTATATCAGCAACAATAGAAGATAGTATTTTAATGTCTGTATTTATTAATGATATAGGTCTATAGTTGCTGATATGATCTAAGTCTTTATCTGCTTTTGGGATGGGAACGATGTTCGCTCTCAACAGCTCTCCAGGACAGTCTCCTGTTTCCATTATATAGTTAAAAATATTAGTTAGTTCCCCTTTTAATTGATCTTTAATTATTTTGTAGAATTTGTTTGTAAATCCATCTGGGCCTGGAGCAGTCTTTATTTAAAGTTTATCTACAGATTTAGTAACCTCTAGTTCTGTTATAGGCTCATTTATCAGTGTTAATTGGTCGGTTATCATTTTTGGCATGCACAGATTTTCGAAGAATTTCTCAATCTCTTTTTCTTTGCCAAATGTTTCTTCTGGTAAGCCATATAGATTCTGATAAAAGCTTTCAAATGCTAGGCCTATTTTTTTTCTGGGGTCATTAAGTAGGTATCCTTATCTTTTATTTTATATATTACTCTTTTATGTTTATCTTTTTTCAGTTTGTTAGACATCATTGTTTCTGGTTTATTGCATTTTAGGTACCATTTAGCTTGTAGTGCTTCTAGTTGTTTGGATGCTTTGTTCATTAATTGGTTGTTAATCTGTTTTTCTATTTCTGCAATCTTACTTGCTATTTGTATGGAGGGTGTTTTACTTTGCATTTTGTATTTACTTAGTGTTATATAAAATTTAAAAAGAGGTGGTAGATTTTTTTTATATTCAATGGCTGCCATTTTTATCAAATGACCTCATACTACACTTTTATAAGCGCAGCAGACCATAATGTCCAGTGTGCCTTTGTTTTTATTTTCTAAGAAAAAGAGATTTGTTATTTTTTAAATTTTTTCCACATTATTTTTTTTTATGTAATATAACATCTTTTATGCGCCATCTTTTTTTGTATTCCAACATGATAGGGCTATGGTCTGACCATGTTATATCATATATCTCAATTTTTTTGACAAGATATAACATGGTCACATTTCCCAAGACAAGGTCTTTTTCTGGAATATGAGTGGAATGTTTTCGAATAGCATGTGTAATCTAGATCGGCAGGGTGAAATGTTCTCCATACATCTCTTAGATTATGACTGTTCAGTAAGTTTTGCAGTCTGGTATGATATATTTTCCTATTTTTTCTATTGTTCTGGCTCATTCTGTCCTTTAGCGGATCAACTACATCGTTGAAGTCTCCCATAATTAATACCAACCCTTGTTTGATCTGCTCTATTTTTGTAAGCACTTTTGATATGCAATTTATTGTAGCTTTATTTGGTGCATACATATTGGCTAATGTGAATAGCTTATTATTAATTTCACAAAATAAAATAATATATCAGCCTTTTGGATCTTGATGTTTAATAATTAAGGAAACATTTTTTTGCAAAGATAAATGCGAAACCTCTTTTTTTTTTTTTCCTTTCTAAAGCTGCACTTATGATAATAGGGAGCCTTGATGAATTTATTGTATTTTCTTTGGATCTTGTACAATGGGTTTCTTTCAGGACGAAAATTTTTACCCGATTTTGTTTTATCAGAAAATCTGCAATTATAGACCTTTTACATGGTGTATCGATCCCCCGGGCATTTATTGAGATCAACTTAATTTGTAATCTCTTATTAGTTTTTGGGACCCTCTCTTTCCATGTGTTACCATACTTATGTAGAAAATACCCTTCTTTATTAGTGTTTACAGAAAAATGAGACGGGTTGATCCAAAACAATGGCATCAACCTAAAACAAACGTAGTGTATGGTGGGAAATCCCCGCCATACAGTATCTCGAGCAATAAAACACATTACTCAGATATAGGTCCCACATATCATGTGGGAAAAGCGTACTGAGGGTAGTCAATCTGTGATTAGCCTACGTAGAGGCACTTCTAGTAAAAAGGGTGAGGAGGGTGAGAAGGAGAGAAAAAATTAATTCCTGGTGTACAAAAAAAAAAAAAAAAAAAAAGTCTAACGAGTCATATTTACACTTCCAACACTATATTGCATAAATTATTATTTAAATATTGTTCTCACTATCTCTTACTTTTTTTTGACAAACTTGTGTTATATTTAAACTTATCACTCTTTCCCTTAACTTTCTTTCCTCCATATCTAGGTATGTGCCGATCTTATTTTATAGCGTCCTTTACTTTTAATGTAACTTTTTCTGTGTTTCTTATTTCATTTCCTTCTTATTATCGTGCTCCCCATAGGTATATTTTCCTTGTGCAATTATTCTCTTATTAAGTGCCTGTTTTATTCAATTTTAATGTGATATACTATTCTTTATTTGTTTCTTCATTTTCGTTAAGTTCCTATTTTTACTTTTATTTATATCACCTCATAAATCCCTTTATCCCCTAATGCTGATAATAAAAAAAAACAAGAAAAGAAAAATAGTGAAGAGAGAAAAAAAAAGAACCTTTCCCCTTCCCTTCCTTTTCTTTCCCCCTTCCTCCTCCCTCTCCTTCCTCTCTCTCTCCCATTCCTTAAGATATTTGTGACTTGTTGGCTGATGTCTGGCACTGATTTTTTTTCTTTCAGCTTCCCAAATTGTGTGACTAAGTAAATAGTCATATTCACTTCTTCCTTCTCTTTGACTTAAATCTTGAATTACCTCCATTTGTCTTTTGTTCGTACCTTCTTCTAAAGGGATATTAGAGAGAATCGATTCCTCCATGTTTGTTTTATTAATTGCTGGATTTGGTAAAAAGAACGATAGCCGTTTTTCTGTTTTATTTTACGGCTTTTTTTCTTTTTTTAGATGCTTGTTGTTTGATGCTTTTTTTTGTGGCCATTTTCTTTTAGTTTTCTTTTTCTACCTCTTTCTTCTTTTTCTTTTTCCTCTTTCGCTTTTTTCGCTTCCCTCTCTCCCCTCTTTTTTTGTATATTTTATTTTCCTTTCTTCCCCCCCCTTTTTTTTTGAGGTGTTGCTCCTTAAATACTCCTTAAGTAACAGGAATTGAGTAGAAATACCGGTATTACAGTTGTATGACGCCAAAGAATTGGAATACCAACTGGAGAATCTACTGAAGCAAACACACTAGGCTCTTTAACTTAGCACTCTACAGACCAGCACCGGTCTACTCCTTACTATAGGTACGGATTGACTTAAGTTGGATAGTCTTTATAACCTTATTTGCTCTCTGTATACTGCTCTCTATTTGCACTCCAATTCAACTTTTCTCTTATGGGTCTATTTGCTTTATGCTAGCCCCTGCATTGTAGACTGAAAATGTACAATTTTACAGCTGCTAATTTCGTAATGTTACTTGCTAGTAAGTACAGACAGCTATGTGGCAGTTTGTACTTATCTTATAATTGTTCGACCCAGCTTGCAGCCTGTGTATGCTCTCCCATGCTAAGTTCCTTTAGGACTGCCCGTTGTCAATCTGCGTCTTTAATGCGGCAGCCGGTCCTCCCTCACAGCGCTCCGAACGGCACCCCGGAAATCTTTGCTGGTGAGACGGGTTCAAACCTCTCCTCCTGTCAGGCTCTCCTGATCGGTCTGTCAACCGTGTTCCACGAGGATGCAGAAGCGCGTCCTACGTCATCTCGCTCCACCACCACCCTCCCATGGGGGCACCTGCCTAACTATTATTATGGTTTTTAATTAACTAATTATTATGTTTTTTAATTAACACAAACTTTCCGTTAAGTGAAGTTAGTACATTTGTTTATGAAGTTGGGGTTACATCATCAAGATACGGCTGAACGGTTTTGAAATGCTGTAAAATTCTGCTTCTGTGTTTTCATTGGCATGCAATAGATTGCTTATAAATTTGGTACTTCAAATGTTAAACAAAACAGATAAAATCGTTTCATCCATACAGCTTCAGAAACCTGTTCAATTTCCATAATTATTTTGAGCAACTGCAGTTCTTACCCAAAGCTAGAAGTCTATTTAAAATGGTTTGTTATTATTGTTTAGGCTATATATTTAGGCTGTATGAGGTAACAAATTAGTATCACAGAAAGCAATTATGATGTTCTGTTGGCAGAATTGCTACCTTTTGTCCTTGTGTGTCTGTCGTGATGTGGTCTGCTTCACCATTCTGTATCTCCCCCATCTTCATCAGACTAACTTCAATATTACCAATCTTCTTTCCACCATTTAAGGTTCTGAAAAAAAAAGTTTGAAGGAAAAGTGAGATAAACATATCAAACTCCTTGTAGGATTTAGGAATTGTAACTATGTATTGTGGCAGCTAAACGGTATATATTTGTAAAACATATTTATACAATAAAACCAAGCAACCAAGCAAAAATAATACTGGATTCACCAAAGAGTGAATTGTCTGGGATTTAAATTGAATAAGTACATTTAAAATTTTAAACCACAATCAAAGTTGTACTGTGGCAGAAATGTGGCTGAGGCATATAATAATAATAATAATAATAATAATAATAATGACAAATTATTTAACCAGGAAAGGTACATTCAGATTTCTCTGGTTTCCAAGTACATCCTGGGGATGTTACCTTTGTCCAATTTAATGGTACTCATTTTATATACCTCGGAAGGATGAAGGATTCTACTGATGATGCATTAGCGCACTCACCGGCAGAGCATTCCATAGTGAGGAGGCAGGACATGTCTTTTTGATGCCTTCCCGTGGTAGCCAATGAGGAAAGCCCTGCTGAAAAGCTTTTGCATAGGAAAAATGCATTGTGTTTGTTTAGTGCAGCGCAAGAAAATCTAAGGACATGCTTGTTCTGCATTTATTTCACAAGTGGAATACTAGAGAATAGGGCTGGTCTGAGACAAAAAAGTTATGGCATTGCCTCCTAATAGGAGGTGTGGGGTGGGGCCAGAAAGGTGGCATGATATGTCATCATTAATGACAAGCATGCCTGCCCCACCATATGAGTATGTTAGTGTCATGATGAGGGATCCAGTGCATTTGGATGGGGACAATGCCTTGATTCTTTTTTCTGCACAAACAGTTAGCACTGCATTTGATAGGGACTTGTTTCTGGTGTCCCCAACAGTGGGATATCAGAGAATACAAGTGAACAGGGCTCTTAGAGTGTGGGGATGCTACCTTTAGTGATGTATGCTTGGGAGGTTGTTTGTGGGATTACATTTGTGTAGAGGAGACTGTTTGTGTTGTAGTGTGTGTGTAAAGGGATCTGTTTCTGGCATACTATGTGTGGCTAGGGGCTGTAGTGGGTGTGTTTCTGGGCTGTAAAATGTGTGTGTGTGTGTTTGTGCTTGATTTTAGAGCCTGTAGAAAGTGTGGACTTAGGTGGTGTTGTGTGCATGTAACGACTGTGCTGTCTATGTGTGTGTATGTATCTAGGGTTTGCAGGGGGTAGCATTGTGTGTGTATCTAGGAACTTTAGTTTGTGTTTGGGGGCTGTAGTGCATGTGTGTATAGGTGGTTTAGTGTGCATGTGTGTGGGAGGAGAGGAAGAGACAGAGGCTGTTCGGAGGCTGCCTGCCTCCCCGGTAATCTCTCCCCTGGACAATGAGGGGCGGAGCTCCCTCTTAGGACCACTGGGCCAGCAAGGGAAATCATTTGTTCTCCTCTGCCAGCCTCGGCCCATGGCTATCATGGCCCAATGACGGTCAGTCCTGACCTGCTAAAGAACTAAAGAATCTATATTATATTTTTGAATATGAGAGATACATTGGGCATATATGCAGCAATAGTTAAGCATACACAGCACAGAAACCTATGTGAAACATTAACATTGTTGCTGCTCTCTTTTTTCATGGCTAGGCCTATTTTTCTTTTAATATCAATGTTAACATTTTTCTTTCACTTATAAACACAACTTGATTTAGTTTATTTTTTCTTCAGAACAACATGGCATTCAAGGAGATTAAAGTAGTTTGGCAATACCCGCTGATATGACAAAAAACTACTCGTCAGAAAAAATGCCATTTAAGTCATTTTTTTTTCTAAATTACAACACAAATTTATGGTTCAGCATTACGTATACATTTGAAAAAGCCCACTGTGGTGAAACGCGTTGTGGATTATATATGTTACATTTTAATTGTCTAAATAAAGGTTTTGGTATCTTTTATCACCAATATTAGTACCATATACCTTTTGCTTTTTCTTTTCCTTTTCTTACCTGGCATCAAGTTTTTGTCCTACGCTGATTACACTGAGTGGGTTATCTGCTCAGGTAAATGTGAGTATTACTCTTTTATTTCTTTTACTGGGTATATTTTATACAGAGAGCACTATATGTTGTACCTTTGTTCTTACCTTCACATATGCTGCTGACAAGATACATTTTGGTCTATACCTCCCATCATATCCCTGAAGTGGGGGAATAATACCACTGCAAGCGCTTCACACTAGAGCTCGTTTTAAGCTCTATTCCATGTGAGTAGGCCATTTGGATTTTTTTTTTACTCTAGCCTTTATACTTTTGGAACATATTGCACTATCAGATCTCTTTTCTTCTTTTATGTCCCTGGACCTCAACTATCTGGAAGACATACTCACCTGGAGATAAAGGCAAACTCTTATAGACTTGCCTATATACCTCATTTTGGACTGTGTTGGCTTGTTTTCTTTTAAGTATTACTGATTTTACATTATCATATTGACCACGTATTATCTGTTTTATTTCAGTTGTTTTTAGTATCACGTCATCCCCTACCCCCTGGCGCACCTTACAGTCTTGTATTGTTGTTTGTCCTTTTGGGGTTTTTTAGGAGAGCCATTTAGGCTTGCTGACTCCCTGTCCTTTTGACTTAGCGCTATTCCACTCTTTGTTTTTGTTATATTAAGTATACATTTACCTCACCTTGCAAATATACAAATATGTAAGATTATATCAGCAACAGAAAATAGAAGGTAATTAAAAGAGTACAGAAGACTTTTCTTTGCATTACAGCAAAGTTATGCCATTGACGGTTCAACACAGACTGAGCAGTGAAATGTGGAGAAGCCTTTTAAAGGAGTTTCCAAACTTTCAATGCTCAATAAGAACACTGAGACTGGTTGGCATAGAAGCCAACCAAAAAAGGTCTTCTGATGGGCAAGAGCACTGTGTAGAATGATAGATGGTTTTGAATTATTATTATTTTATATTTTTTTGCAGATCAGTCCTTTTTTATTTTACTGTATATTGTTGTTCAGCTCAGACATTCAGGGGCTTCCAAAATTATATTACCTTAATTGTATAAGATAGTACATAGTGAATAGTGCTTTGAATAATAAGTCACCACTTTTCTAGCTCTACCTGACTTGTACTGATCTGAGCTTCTCAGATATAAGTGACTTGCCATTAGTGAATGGATGACTTAGGCATTTTCTTCCCAGTCAGCTATTTCATCCAAACAAGATCCCAAGCGTGACCTTGGTGTATAGACTCCAGAGGGTTAGAAAGCATTTTGTAGGCTTTGTTATCATGAGCTAAAAATTACCGATTAATTTCTAACTTGTCATAACAGCACTAAATATAATATAGCAAGGTGTTTGCTCACACCCTGCACTCTTATTTTACCATGTTTTATTTTCTATATGTATCTATATGTATGGAATTGCAAATGAACGCATGCCATCAAGCCATCCAATCACAGTGCTCTGTGTCATTTTACACAGCGTGGGAAAGTTATTTGGAATTTTCCCACGCTGTGTAAAATGACAAAGAGCACTCTGATTGGCTTAAACCAGCCAATCAGAGTGTTCTTAGCCTAATTGCAGGGCGTGGCAGGGCTTTATAAGCCTTCCCCCGCCCTGCAGAGCTCAGTCGGCGCGGAGCCCTCCACGGGTGAGATGGATTTTTTTTTTTTGCGCTTGTTTTTTTATTTTTTTTATTGCGTCGGTTATTATTGTTTTTATTTGCCCCCCCCTTATTGTTTATTTACGGCCCCCACCCACCGCTCAGGGGTGGGGGCCGGGGGGGCAGTAGGTCCCCCCATTGTGATTATGGCCCCCACCCACCGCGCAGGGGTGGGGGCCGGGGGGAGAACAGTAGGTCAACCCCTCATTATTTTTATGGCCCCCACCCACCGCGCAGGGGGGTGGGGGTGGGGGGGGGGAGGACAGTAGGTCCCCCTCATGATTTTTATGGCCCCCACCCAACGCTCACGGGTGGGGGCAGGGGGGAGGACAGTAGGTCCCCCCCCATTGTGATTTATGGCCCCCACCCACCACGCAAGGGTGGGGGCCGGGGGAGAGGACAGTAGGTCCCCCCCTTATTGTTTACTTAATGATGACAAATAGGGGGCGGATCGAACATCGCATGTCTTCGCCCGCGGCGGTGAACGCGAACATGCTATGTGAACACGAACATGCTATATTCCCCGGAAACTATTCGCCAGCGAATAGTTCGGGACATCACTAGTTGCTACTCATTTAAAAAAAAAAATTTTTTATAAAGCATGAATTTTTTTCAGGCATAATTTATTTTATGTCTACATATTACAATCCATTTATTTTTCAGGACACCAAGAAACTAGTGACAAGTCACGGAACTAATCTGTGCATTCCAACTTGGTTTCACCTTTGTGTATTTTTCCTTATCTAGATACTGATCAGCTGCGTGATGTCATTAGCTGCGGCTATTGGATTCATCCTATTTATGTCTTAGCTGGCTGTTGAAGGTCATTGCTGAGCTGACTGGATGGAGAATGTACGGCTTTTAGTTAGCACTCTGCAGATTTATACAGCGTTAGTGAGATGATCAAAATAGAGGGATTCAAGGTTATTTTTTAACGTACATTTTTAGGAAAACAATATCACTCTCACCTTAATGTAAAACCCATTTATTTATTTCTTGTGCTGCGCTCTTGGAGTTACAAAATATTTTTCTATTTTTCATTAATATTCAGAATATGAACAAATTTTACGCCAGACATTTATAATCTAACTAGGGAGAATCTATTGCTTTGGGTGACAAATGATGAGCACAAATTCCAAATGTTCTAGAAGAAATCACATTATTGTCATTTACATAGAAATAATTAAATCAGCTGGACATTTCTAAGGTTTAATCGATTTTTATTATTGACCATAATAGAATTTTGAGTGTTATACACAATTCTGCATTTTATTATAGTTATCTGTACACCTGTGTTAATGATCCGTGGAGTTTAATAATGAAAATAGCCATCTTTAAGTTCTTTACTTTTATAACAATACATGCTCTCCCATTTATTATTTTAGCATTAGTGCTTGCAACCAACTCAGCTTTGCTGTCATTTAACTGCCCCTAGTCTTGTTAAGTGACTGACCTACTATATAATGACAAATTCAGTTAATGGTAATTTATAAACATAAACACATAGGGAGTACAGGGTCAAGCCTCCTTGAAACAGACAGGAAATAATTTATTTGTAACAAAATAATTTTTGAATATATTCTTATAGGAATGGTTTACTTTAGTTAGTAGCATAATATATTTTTGTGAAATATTACAATTGAAAGGATGCACACTGTGAATGTCTGACAAATTAGTACATTTAAATACGAGATGTGGGATGGGAGTGGGGGATGAAATGGGGAAAAATATCACAAAATGTTTGGTTAATAGTATCATTTACAGCCAGGAAGTATTTTGAAAACAAGCAGAGGCAAAATAATATACCCTTTCAGGTTATGCATTACATAGTTATTAATATACTAGTTAAAGTGGGTAGAAAGAGAGTATAAAAATACAGTTGAGATGTTGATTATGGAAACAAGGCAACAATGGGATGCTAAGTGTCAGATTAATTAAGGAAAGACCATTGATAATTGAATGCATAGACCAGCGCTCCAAGTAAGCAGCGAGAGTGGTTTAAAGGATCAAAGTTTCTTCCGTGACAATTCTAAAGAAGTCAAAACAGAATTCATGTGCAGTACACAAAGTCATAGGAGGGTGATAGAATATTTGCAGTTTATTTTAGTTAGAACGTTGGAAAGTGCGTGCTATATTATATGCAATAATGATTGGGCAAAATGTCGAGTGCTGGCCCTGGATAGTGATATATGTGAATGGTATCGGATACAAAAATATGTTACTGTATTAACTCAAAAGAAAAACATTGATGGAGAAAAAGGTAAAATATCCTATACAAAGTTCTTGTAAGGATAATACCATTTGTGAAGTGAGAAAGGAGGCATGAGCAGAATAAAGGTAGGGTATTGACATTATTGTATTAGAATATAATGACATAAAAAAGATAAAATAGAGAGAAAGATAGCATTCGGGTAATATAGAGCAGTGGACTTATTTTCTATTGTATAAACGACTGAGCAGGATTTCAGTGCAGTATTCTGTTCCTGAGAGGATATTATAGGAAAGGTGCACTGAGTGTCTGAAACCATGTGTATTGTTAGAGACATAAAACACACTTTGCACACAGTCCCTTTTAGCTTCATGATATTATATTGCAGACTGCACATTACCCCACATCCATGCACACGGAAACACATTTACAGGAGTTTATGTCTTCCCTAATTGTATCAGGATTTATTTTTATATATCCCCAGTAAGCTTTGAATTGGGTGGGTTGGCGGATGGATGGAAGGTTGGATCAGAGAATGGGTGGGTAGATAGACAGACAAAAAATAATTAGAATCATTACTTCTGTTGCTTCTATTTTCAAATTGTTCATCTATGCTTTGGAAATCTATTGAAGTAAATATGAATTAATATCGTATCATTATAAATATTATAAGATGAAAGCTGACCCATTGAACATTTACTCAGAAGGCATCAAAGAAGCCCAGAGGTATCACACTAAAATAATTCTTTAATATAAAGAAATTGGCACTTCAGCTTGTTCAATCACTGCATGTGTGGTTGATTTCAATTATTCACCCAGCATTTTTTTAAAATACAAACTCATTTTTTTATGCATAGGGCTTAAATCTTCTGGTTAACTTTGATATTTCAATCCCTCTTTACAAACTTCCATTAAAAGTGTTTGGCAACGTGAATCCACAGTGCGGAAATTAATCTTATACTTGTGAATGCTACCAAGCACACAAATCAACAAACAGCTCCATAAATGTCTGGGGAACAGCCATCATTAGCTGTGTCAGACGCTGTGAATGTAAAGTACCAGTGGTGCAGTTCTGCTATCCAAACAATAAACATGCCGTGCATTTAAAATACATAAACACAGATATGTAAGATTAATGTCCTGTTTTGTCAGAATCAAAGGAAGTGTCTCTGTAAAATAATCATCATGTCAGAATGCATTCATACAGTCTTAGATATAAGACTAAATTCTGGTATTTGGTTTGTTTGTTTTTTATTACTATAAGGACTGAAGATGTATCCAAGCATTTTACTAGTTTTGCAGCCAAGCTGTCTTAGGTGACATGCAGTAGAAGACATTTTTCTCACTGAATCTCAAAGAAACTCAGGCATTGCTTAATGTGAAGATATACAGAATATCCCTGAAAATGGTAGATTGCAAAATTAATTACATCTAACAATATTGTTTCTATTTTTGTGCTTAAAAAAAGTGTATTTAAAGCTATGAAAAGGGCTAACATTCTGGACACATCCATAGGCTGAAAGGAAGAAGCATATAATAATAGGGCTGCCCTTTTCCTGTGTGAAATATGTATTCCTTATAGTAGAGCAGGGGTGCCCAAAAGGTAGATCCCCATGTGTTGTAGAACTACAACTCCCATGATGCTTTCCGCACCTTTAGAATGCCTTTTGAATGACAACCCCAAAGCATATTTTAAGTACATAAATTCTAAAAAAAAACAAAAATGAAAGTGTAGGTACACTAAAAACTGAAACGGGGGTGTTAGTTAATGAAGACCAGGAAAAGGCAGGAATTTTAAATAACTATTTCTCCTCCGTATATATTAAGGAAGAACCCATGGCAACAGATGTACAAATGATTGCTACTAAAAACTTGCAGAATAATTGTAATTGGTTAACTCAAGACAATGTGCTGCAGCAACTAAAGAAAGATAATATAAACAAAGCTCCAGGGCCTGACGGTATCCATCCACATGTACTTAAGGAACTAAATGTAGAAATAAGTGAACCTCTGTTTTTAATCTTTCAAGATTCTTTTCTTTCAGGAAGTGTTCCGGAGGATTGGAGGAAGGCAGATGTGGTTCCTATATTCAAAAAGGGTTCAAAATCCTTGCCTGGAAATTATAGACCTGTGAGCTTAACTTCTGTGGCTGGTAAAATATTTGAAAGGTTATTAAGGGATAGTATTCAAGAATTCCTTGAGAAGAACATGGTTATTAGCAAAAAGCATGGTTTTATGAAGCACAGGTCATGTCAAACTAACTTGATTGCGTTCTACAAAGAAGTAAGCAGAAGTATAGATCAGGGTGTTGCAGTGGATGTGATCTATTTGGATTTTGCCAAGGCATTTGATACAGTTCCACACAATAGATTAGTGTTCAAACTCAGGGAAATCGGTCTAGATGAAAATGCTTGTTCTTGGGTAGAACATTGGCTTAAAAACAGAGTACAAAGAGTGGTCGTTAATGGTAAATTTTAAAGCTGTACAGAGCTGGCAAGTGGTGTCCCTCAGGGGTCTGTTCTGGGACCCCTTCTATTTAACATGTTTATAAATTATCTTGAAGACAGCATTGAAAGTCATGTTTCAGTGTTTGCAGATGACACAAAACTTTGTAAAATAATACAATGTGAGCAAGATATTACTTTGCTGCAGAGGGATTTAGATAGAATGGGGGACTGGGCACTCAAATGGCAGATGAAATGTAATGTTGAAAAATGCAAAGTTATGCACTTCGGCGTAAAGAATACACAAGCAACGTATACCCTTAATGGAAGCGATTTTAGGGATAACAACACACGAAAAGGACTTGGGAATTGTTATAGACAACAAACTATGCAACAATGTGCAATGTCAATCAGCAGTGGCCAAGGCCAGTAAGGTATTGTCATGCATGAAAAAGGGCATTCATTCTAGGGACGAGAATATAATTTTGCCTCTTTATAAATCACTGGTAAGACCACATATTGAATATGCTGTGCAATTTTGGGCAGCTGTTCTAAAGAAGGATATTATGGAACTAGAAAAAGTGCAGAGGCAGGCTACAAAATTAATAAAAGGAATCGAACAGATCAGCTATGAAGAACGGTTAACAAATCTAAACCTATTTAGTTTAGAAAAACGTCGCCTGAGAGGGTATATGATAACATTATACAAATATATTCAGGGCCAATACAAACCATTGTGTGGAAATCTATTCACAAACCGGACTTTACATAGGACACGAGGCCATGCGTTTAGACTGGAAGAAAGAAGATTTCGTCTAAGGCAAAGGAAAGGTTTTTTTACTGTAAGAACAATAAGGATGTGGAATTCTCTGCCTGAAGAAGTGGTTTTATCAGAGTCCATACAGATGTTCAAACAGCTACTAGATGCATACTTGCAAAAACAGAATATTCAAGGATATAATCTTTCAATGTAGGGTAATAACTGCTTGATCCAAGGATAAATCTGACTGCCATTCTGGGGTCAAGAAGGAATATTTTTCCTAGGTTGTTGCAAAATTGTGCTTCAAACTGGGTTTTTTTGCCTTCTTTTGGATCAACAGCAAAAAAACAAATGTGAGGAAGGCTGAACTTACATAGTTACATAGTTACATAGCTGAAAAGAGACTTGCGTCCATCAAGTTCAGCCTTCATCACATATGTTTTTTGCTGCTGATCCAAAAGAAGGCAAAAAAAAACAGTTTGAAGCACTTCCAATTTTGCAACAAGCTAGGAAAAAAATTCCTTCTTGACCCCAGATTGGCAGTCAGATTTATCCTTGGATCAAGCAGTTATTACCCTACATTGAAAGATTATATCCTTGAATATTCTGTTTTTTGCAAGTATGTATCTAGTAGCTGTTTGAACATCTGTATGGACTCTGATAAAACCACTTCTTCAGGCAGAGAATTCCACATCCTGATTGTTCTTACAGTAAAAAAACCTTTCCATTGCCTTAGACGAAATCTTCTTTCTTCTAGTCTAAACGCATGACCTCGTGTCCTATGTAAAGTCCGGTTTGTGAATAGATTTCCACACAATGGTTTGTATTGGCCTCGAATATATTTGTATAATGTTATCATATCCCCTCTCAGGCGACTTTTATCTAAACTAAATAGGTTTAAATTTGTTAACCTTTCTTCATAGCTGATATGTTCCATTCCTTTTATTAATTTTGTAGCCCGCCTCTGCACTTTTTCTAGTGACATAATATCCTTCTTTAGAACAGGTGCCCAAAATTGCACAGCATATTCAATGTGTGGTCTTACCAGTGATTTATAAAGAGGCAAAATGATATTCTCGTCCCGAGAATGAATGCCCTTTCTCATGCATGACAATACCCTACTGGCCTTGGCCACTGCTGATTGACGTTGCACATTGTTGATGGACGCAAGTCTCTGTTCAGCTATGTAACTATGTAACTTACCATGGAAGTTGTAGTTTAAAAACATCTGGTGATCTATCTTTTGGGCATCCCTGCATTAGAGTGTTTTCTACCTCCCCTTGCCCCGCCCCCCCAAAACAAAAATATGTTTTACTCAAACTTATTCCTTCAGCGAATGATCTCACTGCAGTCGCCACAACTGGTTGAGTTTTTTTATTTAACTTTTTTTTTTTTTTTTTATCCAGAGAGCTTTACAATTAATGCAAAAATAACATTGGTAATTATATAAACACAGAATATATAATTGGACAAACTCAAACAAAAGGAAAAGAGAACCATAAACATGAGTTATAAGAGTTTACATAAGCTTACCCTTTAGAGTCGAATTGTACGTTGAGCCAAATGGTTGAGGGGAGAAATTATAATTGTGAATTAATAGAAATGTATCTATGATTGTGCCAATCATGTAAAAAGTACTGTGTAAAATGTATCAGTATACCATACACACCGAGTATAACCCAATGCTTCTGCATGCTGCACCAATCAGCATCTCCTTTTAGAAATGAATTGACTCATTGTATCTCTATGGGATGTGTTCAGCTGTTTCAGGCAGAGAGTGAAGGTGCTGAGCATCGGTCCTGTAAAGATTGCAGGACCGACTAGGAAACCCCTCTAGTGTCTGTCTGTGTGGCAGCCACTAGAGGTATCCATTGGATGCAATGTAAATGACAACTATCATTGTTTACATTGCAGAGACTGCAGTGACGGTCTTTGTTCTAGACCCAGTACATTAAGCTATAGTGGTTTTGGTGCTTAGAGTGTCACTTTAAGGAAACACAAAAATATTAGGAATATAAAACTGTATTCTTAACACTATAGTATCCCTCTACATCTGTGCCTTTCAATTACCTCAGCAACGGATCAGGCTCCTCCTCCAATGACATCACGGAGATGGGGGAACCTAATGTGCATGCACGGAGAGTGCCACACACATTAGAACTCCCCATAGGAAGGTAATGAATCAATGCTTTCCCATGCAAAGCTTGAGTAAATCAAGCTTTGTTTCATGGAGTTAAACTCTGTTTGAATCGTGGAAGACAAAACATGCAAAACCACATAAGAGACCGCTGTGTTGTAAGAGTGACTACCCAAGTACCCAGTCCCCCATAATTAGGAATGTTTTGTAATATTAACAGATACATTTTCAAACATATTAAAGTATGCATTTATTTACTTATTTATTGAAAAAAAGAAATTTGATAAAATATTTAACAGTGACGGACTGAGCATGCAGCAATGTGCATGAATGATCGATGGTGCATTGAGAGTCACAATGTGCATTCACCAGAGAACTTCCCTGTACTAACAGCAGCCGGACAACTGTAGGCTAGTCTTGTCTACTATCATTCAGAATTGGTGATGTCTAACAACCATAACAGGGTATAACGTTCAAACTTAGCCTTTGGGAAGTTGACCTCTCATGGTATATGCAATGTAAAACTGTGGAGCATTTTATTCTTCTAATGGACAGCACTTAATAGCATTAATACCTTTGGTTTCTATAAATGTTAATATTTTTTCTAGATATTAAGAACATGGGTCACTTTTGTCATATGCTTATAGTTAGTGGTGCTATTTTATTGGAAAGTGAGTTACAGTTGTATTATGAGTTTTAAATAATCCATGTTCTAAAATAAAATATATTACCATTTATATATTTGGTTTTTTTTATTATGGTGGGAGAAAGAAACAAAAAAAGCATGAGCCTACAGGTGTCTGATATGTGAACTCAGCCCAGGGCAATTGTTATGGTTGGTGTATTTCTATTTATTCAGCATAAAAATAAAATCAAATAAATATCAAGTAGTATGCAATATTTGCCAGTGTTGATAAACTAGCATTCAAAATGTAGTAGATATTATATGGATATGCATTGCTTATCTCACACCAAACTGTGCAGAGAACATAAATAACAGTTCTGCAGAAGACTTTTTAAATTAAATATAAATTATTTACTTAGCTACCAACCTCTGGATCACTGAGTCTATGAGAGATAAAATGTTAATTTACTGAGGAATGGAAATATAGCAAATACCCAACTGTTTAAACACAAACAAATGAATCCTGTTTGTTGATGAATAAAAAAAAAATTGTATGAATAACTGCATCAGTTTAACTAAATAACCCATCCAAATAAATGATGATGTTGCCACATTAATTGCCTGCAAACATTTGATCAAAATTCATGCCTGAAAATATAGCTGGATTTTACAGGCATCTATTTTCCTACTGTAATATACAGAAAGAATCAGCTGAGAGACTTTGGGGTCTATTCTCTAAACATCGAATTCTAGGGAACTGATGACGGAATTGTAAAATAAAGACAGAAATAACAAAGTTGAAAAATATCTGCAATGCCACTTTTTTTATTTGGTCTAATTGTTGACCTTTTGAACCTAGATTTAAAGGGGCACTCTCTGCACTATAACCAACACAGCTCAGTGTAGCTGTTATGGTGCAAAGATTCTGTCGCAACCATACAACTTTTTTGCCAAGCCAATGGAGCAGTCTGACAAAAGACATGATTCTTCTTAACACCCGAGATCTGTCCCCCCACAGCCATTGCCAGGTAGTAAATAGACAAGAGGCTTCAGCATTAGGTAAATGTTATGACCCCTCCCACATAGGTTGACTTAAAGGATCACTATAGGGTCAGGAACACAAACATGTATTCCTGACCCTATAGTGTTAACACCACCATCTAGCCCCCCTGGGTCCCTCATGCCTCCATAAATATAGTAAAAATCTTACTGTATTCAAGCCTGAAGCTGTAATCTGCATGCTGTTAGACTCAGAAAAACAAGCAGTCTGCTGACATCATTAGAAGTGGTGACCTGATCCAATCACAGTGCTTCCCCATAGGATTGGCTGAGACAGACAAGGAGGCAGATCAGGGGCAGAGCCAGCATGATTCAAACACAGCCCTGGCCAATCAGCATCTCCTCAGAGATTAATTGAATCAATGAATCTCTATGAGGAAAGTTCAGTGTCTGCATGCAGAGGGAGGAGACACTAAATCACAGGATGCTGTGCACAGTGCTGTCATGTGCTCTGCTGACAGCAGATCTGAGTGGATGAGGCATATTATGCCTCCATCAACTCCGAAGTCCCTCGGGTTCACTGTGAGTGACTGCAACTGGAGGTGTTCCTAGCTTTCAATGTAAACACTGTATTTTCTCAGAAAATACAGTGTTTACATGGGAAAGGCTGCAGGGAGCAATAGTTCTCACCTGAACAACCTCAATTAGCTGAAGTTATTCAGGTGACTATAGTGTACCTTTAAGCCCCACCCAAATCCCCAAACTACACCACTCTCTTTGTCCCTAATCAACATGTTTTTTGAATCACATTATGACTTTAAATCTTAGTTAGTATCTGTCTGACAGCCATCTTAGTACACCCATTATGTTATTAGTACATGGTTGGCAGTCATCTTAGTTTGCCCGGTATCTTATAGTATCTGGTTGCCAGCTTCCTTGTACACCTTTGATTGCATTCTGAGGGGAATTCTTTTTTATTTAAAAAAAAATAATATTTCCATAAGTTATTGACAGGGCATTCTCCACTCCCTGTCTCTGCCTACCTTTCATGGTGTACTCTCCCTGGTCTCTTCTTTACTCCTTTATAATGGTGGCCATTTTGATATTGCGTTCCCTCCTTTTTTCTGTATAGTGTGTGGAGATTTGGTATGGTATAGTGCTCTCAAATCTTTGTTTTTTTCTCTGCGTGAGCCCCAACTGTCTTTTTTGTGTATGTGCTTTTGCCTCTCTGCCTTGCCTCTCCAACCAGATTAATTTACTACAGTTTGGTGAGTTCCACTAAATTTATAACTATAGGGTTAGGAGTAGGGGTTGGTGTAGGTTTAGGGGTAGGGTTAGGAGTAGTGTTAAGTTTGGGTTAGGAATAGGATTAAGGTAAGGGTAGGGTTAGGGTTAGGAGTAGGGTTAGGGTAGGGTTCGGAGCAGGGTAAGGGTACCTCTACCCCTAACCCTACTCCAAACCCTACCCTAACCCTAAGCCTAACCCTACCCTAATGATAACCCTAACCCAACCCTACTCCTAACCTATCCCTATTCTTAACCTAACCCAGCCCTAAGCCTACTCCTAACCCTACCCCTACTCCTAACCAAGCCCTAACCCTAAGCCTACTCCTAACTAAACCCTAACCCTAAGCCTACTCCTAAACTAACCCTACTCCTAAACCAACCTTAACCCTACACCTAACCCTACTCCTAACCCAACATTAACCCTACTCCTAACCCAACCCTAACCCTACTCCTACTCCTAACCCAACTCCTAACCCTAACCCTAACCCTAACCCAACCCTAACCCAACCCTTCTCCTAACCCAACCCTAACCCTACTCCTAACCCAACCCTAACCCAACCCTAACCCTACTCCTAACCCTTCCCCTACACTTACCCAAAGTTCCGAAAGTCCCAAAGTGCCGAATTCCCGAATTTTGTAAGAGCCCAACAGAACCGAATTGCCAAAGTCCCGAATTGCCAAAGTCACGATTTCGGAAGTGCAAAACCGAACCGAATTGCTGAAGTGCCGAATTTCGGAATGCCGAACCAAATCGAATTTATGCTAATCCCTAATGTTAAACAACAATAAGATGGAATGGTGATGAAGTAGGAACACTCACATTTGAAGGAGCCTGTGTATGAATGCTGGCTCCGTAATAAAACATGTATGCTTTTAACCCCTTAAGGACACATGACGTGTGTGACACGTCATGATTCCATTTTATTCCAGAAGTTTGGTCCTTAAGGGGTTAAGGCAGCATCACATCCTCAGTCCGGGGTATGGAGTATCTCAAAGAGAAAAACATGAACAGAAAGGAACCAATGTGCAGTCTGTTTGAAGTGATGAAAAAAAGGTGAAGTAGGTCAAATGCTCACCTTTTTCAGAGCCTTGTAATCCCAGCTCTGAGTTATAAAAGCTTGGTGCCAGTATATGAAGGGATGACACTACCCCTGTGTAGATTAAATAGGCTCCAGAGGACTTCTTAAAATGTATTAGGATTTATTTATACAGTGATAACATGTAGCATTATATATATATATATATATATATATATATATATATATATATATATATATATATATATATATATATATATATATATATATATATATATATATATATAAAATAAGGAAGTCCTGAAGTTTAAAATAAATGGATGAATGGGAGTGTTATGAGCTGGTTGTGGATAAGAAAGGATGGCTGGGAGTGATAGCAAGATGAGGATGGAGGGATTGGTTGCACTGATACTTGAGGAGGGAAGGATGGCTGGAAGTAATAAGGTAAGGAAGGATGGATTGCTGGAAGTTATAGCAGAGTGAGGAAGGAAGAATGACTAGTAGGGGTAGCAGGGTGAGGAGGGAGGGATGTGTTGGAGTGATAGAGTGAGGATTGAGTGATATGAGTATTGAAGAGAGGGAGGTATGGCTGGGAATGATGGGAAAATAGAGAGACACAGTGAGTAATAGTTGGATTAGGAATTTAGGAAAGAGGGAGTGGTAGGCAGGGTCAGATTTACATCATGTGCTACTCCAAGGCCAGTTTGCACAATGCAACCCCCTTTCTCCTTTATGGGCATTATAGAATATCATATATTAGGTATAATGTCTAATGGGTTAAAACGAACAAATGTAAATTGCTATGCTCTACCGTGAGAAGACTGTAATGTGGGTGGATGTGAGAAGATTGAGGGTCTTCACAGAGGCATAGTTTTAATGAATAGTTCTGACATCATTATAGTCATGTCTAAAAAAAAGGGCCATGTTTTACTTTTCTTCTCTTGTTTCCCTGACATTCTGGACAAACTTGAGAAGAACTCTCTCTCTGCAACATAATTAAGCTGTACCATCTGTTAAGTTTTTATACATGTATTGCTGTTTGCATTGTGAGTAGAATAAATGTATACTTTTTATAAAGAACATCAGATTGCGTGTAAATATGGTTGGTGATACAGATGTGTATTACGGCAAGCCATTAATACATAAAGACTTACTCCAATCACCCATATACATACTTATTACATTTGGCGATCCTAGCCAGGCTTTTCTGACAGGAGAGATCAAATTACATTTTTAAAACAGCTTGAATTGATAGGTGAAGTTAGCTGCTGGACAATAAAATAACTTTGTTTGTCAGAAAGATTAATCAAACCAGAAAGACTGTTCAAGATTATTTTCTGCAACTGAAAAAAGTATGCGTTATAAAGAAAAAAACACAAGCTACAATGTGAATTCTACAAGCAGGCATGCGGTAGAGACTGGCAAGCATCCAGAAGAAAATCCACAGTGCGCAGCTGTATGAGTGTAAGCAGACAGTGAAATGTATTAAAGCTTATAGTCTGGTGAGTAATAATGGACTGTGTAACTGAAATTGCACAAGAAGGTAAACTGCAGTTTGCATTTAACCTTCAGCTTACCCTACCGCTCTATACTTACCTACCTATATAATTTTATTCTTAGTGAATTTGTAAATATATCAAAATACACTTGGATTGAAATTATATATTACAGATGTAATTACAATTATTCAACCCTCATTTAAAACCAGGTTTATTGACAAAATTTACAGACTTTCAGCTGTTTGCAATGAACAAATCAAACAAAATAAATTGAAATAGCTCAACAGAATGAATGCTTCAAGTGGTTTCACCAAATTCAACTGAAAATGTGACATAACTTATACAATCTCAAAATGATTCAAACAGTTGTTATCTCAAGCACACCTTATGCAACTAATCAAGGGCTTCATTAGTTGCACCAGGTGTGCTTGAGCTGGAACACTTGAAATACCTGAACAAACTAGGAGTTTGTTGAGTGTCACGTTTTACTGCATGTTAGAAATATTGCCAGGTCAAAATGACTGGGTCCATAAAGTTAAGAGAACAGATCATTGCCTTTCATAAACAAGGAACAGTACACATAAAGATAGCAAAGGCACTGAATGGTCCTAGTGACACCGGTGGAAGCATAGTTTGCAAGTTCAAAGCTGAAGGAATGGTGATTTTTTGGGGGCTGCTTTGCATCCTCTGGAAACCTGCAGCATGTGGAAGGCAAGATGGGTTAATTGAAGTATCAGGAAATCCTAGGAGAAAATGTCATGCCATATATGAGGAAGCTCAAGCTTGGGCATCATTGGATCTTCCAACAAGACAATGATCCAAAGCATACCTTAAATTCCACCAAGACTTGGTTGCCGAAGAAGTCATGGAAATGTTTACAGTGACCATCAGTCACCTGACTTAAACACCATAGAAAATCTCTGGTGGGATTTGAAGATGGTGGTTGAAGCATGCAAACCCAAAAATATTACTGAACTTGAGGCCATTGCTCATGAACAATGGGCTAAGATTCCTAAGGAATGCTGCCAGAAGCTGTTGTCTGCCTATGCATCTCATTTGCAGCAGTTCATAACAGCAATTTTTACATAATTATGTGATTTTGATATTTACAACTTGAGTTATCTGCCTGACAACTCAGCTACAGCCAGCCACATAATCATGCCACAACAACCAGCCTGCCTGCCAGCCGGCCACAGCAGCCAGCCTTCCTGCCAGCGGACTACAGCAGCCAAACTGCCTGCCAGCCGACCACAGCAGCCAGCCTGCCTGCCAGCCACAGTTGCAATCCATTGCCAGCTTGTCTGCAAGCCACAGCAGCAATCCACTGCCAGCCAACCTACCAGGCACAGCTACCAGCCTGCCAGCCACAGCAGCCAGCTAGCAACATTAATTAAGGTGAGAAGAGCCAACTTGGACTGGGTATCAGAGAGCTATGTTATATTACTATATTGTGAACGAGGGCCAGAGTGTTAGAGAGACCCCTCTCCAGAGCCGATTAGACTCCATTGTAGTCTCTAATGGGGCCTTGAGGGACCCTTTCTAAGACACAGTTTTACAAATTTGTGCAATAAATATTCTTGAAATATTTTTTATATTGTTTTTTATATTTTAAAGACTACTGTAAATCTCGCATACACAACTCTTTCAAGGATGAAAAAGGCAGTAGCGAGATAGGACGGTAGTTGGATGGGTAGTTAGGGTCAAGGTTGGGCTTCTTTAGAATTGGGGTTATAGTTGCATGTTTGTAGGGCGATGGAAATATGCCAGAGGAGAGAGAGAGATTGAGAATTTTAGTGAGAGGTAGAGAAAAAGAAGACAGAGTACGGATGAGATGAGAGGGAATTGTATCTAGGGAACAGGTGATGGGCGGGAGGACTGGAGCAGAGCAGAAACCTCTTCCGCTGTAGCGCGTGCGAATGAACAACAGCAGAGGGAGTGAGGTTAGGGGAAGTATTGTAAGGGAAAGAAGAAAGATGAGAGATCTCTTTCCTGATTGTAGAGATCTTGTCAGTGAAGTGAGTTACAAAGTCTGAGGTGGTCAAGTTAGTAGGTGGAGGAGGAGCAATAGGGCGAAAAGAGAGTTAAATGCGTGAAATAGTCATTTGGGTTCACAGGAGAGTGTGGTTATGAGTGTATTGAAGTCATTTACTTTTGCAGAGGAAAGATTCAAGCTGTATGAGTGCAGCATAAATTTATACTGGAGAAAGGCAGATGCACAGTGAGACTTTCTCCAACTACGTTCAGCAGTTCTGGAGCATTTTTGGAGACATCGAGTCAGCTTGGTGTGCCAAGGTTGTTGTTGGGGGCGCTTGCTGCGTTTAAATGTAGGAGGTGCCATGATGTCTGGTTGAGAGGAGAGGGTGGAATTGTAGAAGGAGGTTGCAGAGCTAGGACAGGTGAGGTTTGAGATAGGTAAAAGGAGAGTTTGGAGTTTAGTGGAGAAATGCTCTAGGTCAAGACATTGGAGGTTTCTGTGAGATTGGTGTTCAGATGGTGGTGTCAATTGGGTCTTAGGCATGCCGATGTAAAAAGTCAGCATATGTTCGTCCGATAGAGGAAAAGGAATATTTGCGAGATTAGAGGCGGTACAGAGATTGGTGAAGGCGAGATCAAGAGTGTTTTCCGCTGTATGGGTTGCTAAATTGAACCATTGAGTAAGGCCAAAGGAGGAGGTTACAGAGAGCAGATGAGAGGCATCAGTGCAGTTGGGGTTGTTGATTGGAATATTGAAATCCCCAAGTATAAGGGAAGAAGTTCTAGATGAGAGGAAGTGGGGAAGCCAGGAAGATAAGTGCTCAATGAATAGCTTAGGATGACCGGGGTGGGGGATGGGGGGGAGTAGATGATAGCAATTATTAAAGGAGTGGGTTTAACTAGGCGGACAGTGTGAACTTCAAAAGAAGGAAAGGATAGGGCAGGGGGAGTTATGATTAGTTGAAAGGTACATTGAGGGGAGAGAAGGATGCCTACACCACCTCCTTTACAGTTGAGTCTGGGAGAATTGTAGCCCACCAAAACATAAAGAGGCAGGAGTATCTCTATCAGAGGGAGATAGCTCTGTAAGTGCAAGTCGTGTGAGTGAGTTTGAGATGAAAAAGTTGTGTATGGCTGTTGATTTGAAATTACTGCAGATGGAGCGGGCCTTCCAAAGTGCACATTGAATGTTGGTAAGTGAGGGTAAAGGGCAGGGTTTTGTGATGAGGTTTGTGGAGTTTCTGGTTTTCTTAGTGTGTGTAGAGAAGGTGAAGGGCCCTGGTTTGGGAGAAACATCACCAGCTGTTAGAAGCAGGAGGAGAGAAAGTGACAAGAGGTGTGAAGGGGTTTTGTATGCATGGGGTCTAGGATGAGATCGATTGTGGGTAGGAGTGAGAGAGTAGATAAATGAGTGCAAGTCAGGATATGAGAGAAGGGGGGAGTGTAGCAAAGAGGGGCATATGTAAATGTGGATGGGGATGAGTGAAGAGGGTGTAAGGAGAGATTTTTATACTGAGGGAGAAAGAGGAAATAAAGAGAAGGAGAAGACAGATCATTGTTAAGCTGTGAAAAGTAAATTGGAATATCAAGAGCAGGTAAAGTTGGGGTAAATATTAAGTTTTATGGGTTAAGAAAGTGCAGGAGTGTACTAATAAGAGGCAGTGTGCACACCTGTATTTTTTTTTTTTACTTATCTACTCCTACAGAAATTAAACATAGCATATCTGTAGTGAGTCTGTTCACTAAAATCATACTGAATTATGGGTTAACAATGGTTGAGATATAGAAATTATATATGTATAAGTTCTTTCCTGATAATAATTTCTGGTATTTAATCCCTTAGTGACAGACCATTTTTCAATTTTCATACCTTTAAGGACCAGGGCTTTTTTTACATTTCTGCATATTTATTAATACTTACCGTAATTTTCTTTTCCTGGCTATTATTCATGGCAGCATTTACACATGAGTTAGCTCTTCCACTTACAGCCAACAGCACAGGAATAAACCAAATTCCGTTAATAGGACCCTCAGTCAGTAACAAGCTCCTACAGAAGAAGTAAAACCAACAATGGGTGGGGTAGTATATGCTGCCATGAATAATAGCCAGGAAAAGAAAATAACGGTAAGTATGAATAAATTTTCATCTTTCCTGGCTAATAATGGCAGCATATACATGTGGGAATACCCAAGCTTACCAGGGAGGGACAGAAACATACATAACTGGCAATTAAATAACCAGAACAATTCAACATAGATTACAAGAAAGAACTGAGTTAAGGACATGACGTCCAAATTGCGCCTCATTGATTGAACTCGTTTGTCCAGCATTACATACTGGACATTGAAGCAAAGAGTTCTAAATGCCAACTATACAAAGTTTCAGCAGAGACCATTGCCATGGAAGCCCACAATGCTGCAACTGCACTAGTGGAGAGTGCCCCGAAACCTTTTGGTACAGGTAGAGAATGACATTGAAAAGCTTTCACTTTGGGCAGGATCTCTGGTGCTAAATGCAAGACAGCCATATCCCGTTGAAATTCAGTGAATGGGGGTACACAGGATCAAGCCTGGAGTTCACACATTCACCTTGCTGAGGTAGTAGCCACCAGCAACAGCACTGTCTGTGCTAACATCATGGAAGCTCCTGCTAGAGGTTCGAATGATGGTGTAGTCAGAGCCTGTAAGACCAGTGGTAGGTCACATATAGACTTCAACACCCTCGGTGAAGGCTTGAGTTTAATTGCTGCTTGCATGAAGCAATGCTCAATGGGTACCCATCAATGTGGAGAGTGCCAATCTGTGCTCCTCTAGAGTGTTATAATTCAGACCATATCAAGGCCTGATTGAGGAGTAATTCCAACCTCTAAACTCCCATGACGAGTAAGATGAATCTGGAACCTCCAAGGGAAATTCCAGTACATACAGACCTATTATTACAAGGTCCCTTGACACACCAAGATCCTTAAGCTCTGGTGTTGAAGCTGGTGTCTCTTGACGTATAGGCATCCCTGAGACGGTCATTAAGATCCTCTTACAGTCCTATACATACTTTACAGATTACAAACTTGGCATTCATTTGTCTGTTGGACCAAGGCAGATCGTTCATTTCAAGGCTCCTTCTCCCTACACTGCCAGACGACCACAGCCTTATCCCCCTTGATCAGCAAGCCAAGGGGGATTCTACACATGTGGAACATGTTTCTCGCATGTTGGAATGGGAGAAGCGTGTTCCTCCCCCAGGTATCTGTAGACTCCCCCACCATTTGGACTGATGCAGCGGCATCCACTGGGTTTGTGGCCATGTTCAGGAACAAATGGCTCTGGTATATGGGGTATACCTCCTTGAGATATACCCCATAGTAGCTGCAGCAGTGACATGGGGCCATTTATGGGCAGGGAGACCGGTGCCATGTTTCTCTGATAATTTGCCAATTTGCCACGTCATAAACAAAGGCCGATCTTCCTCCCTGATGATCATGAAATTTATCAGGAGACTGACGTGGTTGGCAGCCTGTCACCAATTTTATCTGGTATGCTATTATATACCAGCCATTTTTAACACTGCTGCTGAGCAGTTATCTCGTCTTCAAATTCAGGCATTCGTTTTGTATAATAGGTTCATGACAGATCCCCACCTGGCCAACTGGTTTGACACTACAACCTTGGTGGCTTTTGACACTTTTTGCCACCTCAAACTGAAGCTAACACCATCAAGTTATACCTCACTGGCATCCAACACCACATGTTTTCAACTTTTCCCAACAACCCAGGCTTCCTCAAATCCTACCCCATCAAAACCATTCTTAAAAGTATATACAAAGCAAATGGTCCTACTCCACAACGTAGGTTGCCTATTGACATACATCTGTTCAGTCGTATTTCAGGCTTACTGAATACAGCACCTTTTGATCCACATACAAACTCAGTTATCAAAACAGCCATATACTTGGCTTTCTACTGCTTTCTCAGACCACGAGAGTTCACTATCACTGTGCAACACGATAGTCAAAATTGCCTTCGAACCTCATACCTTAACAAGCAACAAGACCATTATGTGCTGAGCTTACCCAGACCTAAGACTAGTCAGATAGGTCAAACCGTCCTTATCCAATACTACCCCACCGACAATTCATGGTGCCCGGTGAAAGTTTTCGACGCATACCTACTTTCAGCACCCACTCACGCCTCACTCCCTCTCCTGTCACTTCACAAGGCTACCTTCACCACATCTAAATTCATGGTATATATACACGACTATTGATGACACGACTTGACTTGAACGCCAACAAATATTCGGGGCACTCATTCAGGATAGGGGCAGCATCCACTGCCTCAAGCCAAGACATTCCGGTACATGTGATCAAAACATTAGGCCGCTGGAAGTCATCAGCTTATGCTGTTTATATACCTCAACCAATACAGGAGATAAGAAAGGCATTTGTTAAGATGTCCTCATAGATATGTTGGTATGATGTCATGTGGTTTCGTAATAAATATATTTTTGAACAAAATTGGTATTCCTTTTGCCCACTTATTTACAGGCCTACCACATACGTCGGTATCGGCACACCTCAACCGACTTTGCTTATTAAAGGTAGATGACTTAATCTCTGTTTAATTTCCATTACTGAAATGCCCCGACACAAATATATAAATGCCGGGTGCCAGTCCTAGGACTTTAACATTTAAAGCAATAAAACAAATGGGCTGCACTCACGTTGCTCCTTAGAAAAGGTTTCCTTTATTCCAACGTTTCAGTCCACTCAGGGACTTTCCTCAGGATCAAATAATCATTTATTTATCACATTTATCAATTATTTGAACCTGAGGAAAGTCCCTGAGTGGACTGAAACGTTGATCTACAAGTTGGAATAAAGGAAACTTTTTCTAAGGAAGACCGTGAGTGCAGCCCATTTGTTTTATTGCTTTATATATATATATATATTGTAACAAACCACCTCTCTTCCAGGTAGGATTTTGTCACAGATCTTGTAACCACAGCCTTCTAGGGTAATGAAAGTCCAGGACACATCCAGCTCTGTTTTCAGATTTATTTGGTGATATATATATATATATATATATATATATATATATATACACAGGTGTTTCAAAAGTGAAAAATAAACAAAACAAAATTCCTTGCTCTTGCTTGAGCACTTACTATACACAGCAAATCCCTATCTGGAATTGGGTGGCTTTCCCACTTGCCAATTTACAAAAAGTATACCTGCAAGACACCATTCCTCTGGCTTTTCCTCCTCTCCCTCCAACATGCTGATCCCTTCTTTTTAAAAGCCTGCCAGCTTATTGAACAGATAAGGTGAGGTGCAATTAGGCATAAGTGAAACTATTAAGCAAAATAAAAGTTCTGGTCCGACTGTTACTTAGCAGCTGGTGCTATTGGAGCACTGGCCCACCCTGCTCTCCAAGTGCTCCGCCCCAGGGACCCATACTGTGGTTTGCAGAGTACCAGTACTGCATCTTGCAAACTTAACATCTCTCCCTGGGACATTTAACTCTCAAACCTCAGGCTGTTGTTCAGTAAATCAGGCCGAATATATATGCCATCAACTACCACACCACATTTCCTAAATATATATACACACACACATACACACACACACATATACATATGATACGTATATATATATATATATATGAGTGTATATTTCCTGTATATGTATAATATATTATAAAATAATTAAAACATTTTATAATATATTATGCATATATAATTTCATTCTAAGTGTATTTTGATATATATATATATATATATATATATTAATTTCAAAATACACTTAAAATAAAATTGCATATATATATTTTTCAAATTATTTTTCAATTTTTTTTATTTATTTCTAATTAAAAGGTATTAAAAGAAAAACACACTTATTGCATCAAATTTACAAAGCCAAACTTTTAAAAGCTTTCCTCATTTCTTTCTCGGGATGAGGAATATATCGGTTGTAGACTGAGGATTTCCATCTGCCCAATCTTGTAATAATATGCACTGGAGTGTCAGTGTTGAAGGAGACCGAAGCTGCCCCTATTCTAAATGAAAGACCCGAGACATGGATACAACCCAATCTTAGGAGTAGTGTTCTGATGTAGAAGATGAATTTAGCCGTAGTCAGAGGGATTCAGTGAGAGTAGTGGTGAAATGTGTGTGGCATGACTGAGTGTGGGTAAGTAAGAGTCAAGTATTTTAACTGGGCACTAGTTCTAGGTGGGATAAAGTGGTATAGCGGATGGATGAGTAGTTTGGTTAGTTTTAGAGGTTTGTAGAGAAAGTATATAGTGATTATGATATTTAGCGATAGCCAATATTTTTAAGGTGGTCTCAAACAAACATAAAATGCTATATAAAATTTGTGGGAATATCGAATAGTCATGTACAGTAAATCAGAGAGGGCTCAGAATATCGAACCATTGATCGGTAACCTGGTTGAAGTAGGGGGTCTATCTGTTTTATTAAATACGCGGTAATATGCTTTTAATGGGATAGGACGTTAGGAAAGGTGTGTGATTGGGATAAGTGGTTGTTGCTGTATTTACCTTATCCTGGGACCGACCTGGCTCCTAAGCTTGAGCCATGCGTGGCTGGATCACTCCTGCCTCCACACGAGCCGCATGCGGCTTGATCTCCTCTTCTGACTTTGCCGCGTGCACTGACCGCAGTGATCGGTCACGTGGCCCGCCTGGCACAAGGAGCACGGCTCGAGTCACGAGCTCGCTCTTAAAGGGGCAGTGGGAGCCAAAAGTTGATTCAGGCTCCCATTGGCCCACGTCATTCCAGCACCCCCACACACGAACGTTTTAGGGGCGTAGGCAAGACGTGGGCCAATCACTGGTGTAACAGTAGTGTACATTAAAAAAAACTAGAAATTTGACTGTGAAATAATAGCAATCAGTTTCCTTCACACATGTGCGTTTCAGGGCCTGCCAGGGCACAGTGTCACACCAGTGCAACTCATATCTGGTGTAACTGTAGTGTACATTTAAAAAAAAAACTACAGGGGGCATGTTGTCACCTTTCGGGGACCCTTGGTGTTGTACATGGCTGGGTGGAGGAAGAGACCTTCAATGACATCAGTGAGGACAAGGAACGGGACATGGCTAGCTTGGAATCAAACCTTGTGCAAATGGGGAGTTTGCAGTTGTGCAAATGGACTGTTTGCGGTTGTTTGTGGTGCTTTAAACGGGGAGTTTGGTCTGTCACTGTGAAGCGGGCGTAACCCTTACACTACCTGATCGATACAACATCATACCTGATGTTTTAAAGCACGTTATTCCAAACAATTTAGGAATGTTAGGTGATTTATTCCCTTTATGGATTAAAACCAGACTCTGCATCAACTATGTAATTTTCCATGGGAGTTTTGCCATGGATCCCCCTCCGGGATGCCACAATCCAGGTGTTAGTCCCCTTGAAACAACTTTTCCATCTCCATTGTGGCCAGAAAGAGTCCCTGTGTGTTTTAAAATTCGCCTGCCTATTGAAGTCTATGGTGGTTCGCCGGGTTCGCCCGTTCGCGAACATTTGCGGAAGTTCGCGTTCGTCGTTCGCGAACGGAAAATTTTATGTTCGCGACATCACTACTTGTAATACCTTTTTTATTGGACTAACAGAATGTTTTTAATGACAAGCTTTCGGGAGGACCTCCCTTTCTCAAGTCTGAAGCATTTCTGAGCAAGATGACACATAGCATTCAAAGTTAAGTTGTGATACAAGAGGTAAAACGAAATGAGTGCATATAAGACAGGTTTGATAGAACATAGACACCATTCTTGCAGAGGGTCGTAAATATCTCATGTGAAGATCACAGAGTGAGGGGGGAGAGAGAGAAGAAAAACAAGTGAACAGTGCAGAAGATGGTGCAAGAAGGGTTAAATATTAATATAAAGAATGCATGAATACCCATCCAAGAGTTACAGGATATGCATTAGGGCCTATATCCAGCATACACAGACACACTCACACTCATGTACATATATACAAGTAGCGTATATGTAAAAGTATACACAAGAACATACACACTATACACAAGTACATACAATATACATATAAATACAACCAAATGCCCAAATATAGGTACATGCACATCTACACATACATCCACACACAAGCACCAATACATGTACCTACACATATACAAATGCGCCTACACATACATAGACCCATATATATGTATATGTACACATACACCTATTCACATATACATACATTGTATTTCAAGTAGTTATGCAGTGTAAGATTAGAAAAATTGAAATACACGGAAATGAAAAGATTAAACAGAGGAAGACACAACCAAGGGGAACTTTAAGCTCAGTACATCAAACTTCTCATATATCAGGAAACTATGAACACATATCTTCTTATACCTAATGAATCTGATATAGATGTGATACAAATAATGTATGAATTGGCAGGTAAATAACATTTTGTTTTGGTTTTTAGACAAACCCAAAACAAAGGGAAATGTAGAATATTACACATTATATGTTCATATTCATTTTGATAGTAGGTATGGATATTTAATGGGTTATAAAGAGCAGATGGTAATTTGCTATGCTGTACCATGAGAAGTCTGGAACATGAGTGTATAATGAGAGGATTATAAGTAGAGAGTCTTCATATGTGTCCTTGCACGGCCAGAGTTTTAGTTTACAATACTGACATCATTATTGTCATGTCTATAAAAAAAAAAACAGTATTTATTTATTTAGTTATTTTTGGCATAGGGCATGCATCTGAAGTTTTGCAGCTCAATTTATTGCCATTTGGGAGTTAAATCACTTTTGTTTCTGTTTATGCATATCTAACAACACCTCCCCTGGCTGTGACTCACACAGCCTGCATGAAAACAAACTGGTTTCATTTTCAATCAGATGTTACTTACTTTAAAAGTTTTTATCTCCCGCTCTGTAAATTTTATGTAATTACAGACAGGAGGCTCCTAGAGGGTCTAGCAAGCTCTCAACAGAGCATGAGATAAGATATTCTAAATTAAACATAATTTGCAATAAAAGAAGTATAAAACTTAGTTGACTCTTTATAGGAAGTGCTTAGAAAGGGAGGTGTCCCTGTGGCTGCATAAACAGTGATTTAACTCCTAAATGGCAGAGAATTGAGCAGTGAGACTGCAGGGACATATTCTATATATCAACCTGTTTCATTAAGCTAAAGTAAGCTAAAATTGGTGGCTATAGTGTCCCTTCAATGCAAAATTAATTAAACTGATAACCATTTTAATTTTAATGCCCTTATCAAGCATGCTCATTTTCCATCTGGCAACAACTTACTTTTAGTTCCCCATTTACTGTAGACTTTGTGCCACTGCTCAGTGACTTACATCATTAGCTCCCATACGTCTTTTCAGTTGCATGCCTTAAAGAAACATTCCCACCCCATAACAACTTTAGCTTACTGATATTGTCATAGGGCAGGAGTAGGCAACCTTTGGCACTCCAGATCTTGTGGACTATATCTCCCATAATGCTGTCAAAGCATTAGGGGCGATGTATTTCATAACATCTGGAGTGTCAAAGGTTGCGTACCCCTGTTATAGGGGCAGGAGTTTTTTTACTTTAGGGGCTAAATCTTTTTGAATAGATTCACCCTAAAATTGATCCACAGCTTTCTTTAGTTTTCACCTGGCTACCTTCAGACTGTTATGGGAGTGTTCTTTTTAACTACCGTATATACTCGAGTATAAGTCGTGACCCCTAATTTTACCCCAAAAAACTGGGAAAGCTTATTGACTCTAGTATAAGACTAGGGTGGGAAATGCAGCAGCTACTGGTAAATTTGTAAATAAAATTATATCCCCAAAAAATTATATTAATTGAATATTTATTTACAGTGTGTGTATATAATGAATGCAGTGTGTGTGTATGAGTGCAGTGTGCGTGTGTGTGTGTGTGTATGAGTGCAGTGTGTATGTGTGTGTGTATGAATGCCGTGTGTGTGTGTGTGTGTGTGTATGAGTGCAGTGTCTGTATGAGTGCAGTGTGTGTATGAGTGCAGTGTGTATGAGTGCAGTGTGTGTATGAATGCAGTGTGTGTGTGTGATGCATAGTGTGTTTGTGTATGTGATGCAGAGCCTTGGTGGGGGGTGGGCATTTTTATTATTATTTTTTTTAAATTATTTTAATATTAATTTTTTTTTTGTTACATTATTAATATATATATATTTTTTTTTTTTAAATATTATTTTATTTTATTATTACTTTAAAAAAAATCCGTCCCCCCTCCCTGCTTGTTAGCTGGCCAGGGAGGGGCGCTCTCACTCCCTGGTGGTCCAGTGGATGGGCTGTGTAGGAGGGGGGCTGGCAGGAAGCGTTTACTTACCTTTCCTGCAGCTCCTGTCAGCTCCCTTCTCTCTCCTCCGGTCCGTGCAGCTCCCAGGTCAGCCACTTACTGTTAAAACCCCTTCTGCAACTTACTTTTACTTGACCTCTCCTCTCACTCAGACGTCAGCTCCCAAGTGGAGCGGAATGCGCATGCGCGGCCAGAGCAACACGTGCATTCAAACAGTCTATAAGAAAGCATTTCTCAATGCTTTCATATGGACGTTTTTCACGCTGAATATGATTTTCGCATCCAGCATCGCAGAAGCGCCTATAGCGGCTGTCAGGAAGACAGCCACTAGAAATTGGATTAACCCTGCAATGTAAACATAGCAGTTTCTCCAAAACTGCTATGTTTACATCTGAAGGGTTAACACCTGGGGCACATGGAACCCAGACCACTTTATTGAGCTGAAGCGATCTGGGTGACTACAGTGTCCCTTTAAGCTATCCTTAATTACACAAAATAGTTTGTTCACTAAAGAGTAAATGCGATATAGTGCCAACCACATCCACATCTTACTCTTTAATCCCCTTTATCTTAACCATAATACATTTACTACCAAAAATGATTAATTACAACTACCTGTTGTTATTATTATTATTGTTATTATTATTAATTAATTGAAGTGCGATAGCTTATCAAACACAATGAAGTGATTATTAAATACAATTAAAATTAAAGTAATTTGCTTCTATGCTTAGAGCAAGTCTACAAAGATAAAACTAGATAAATGTTTTGTCACAGCTTACTGCAAAGAAACACATTCTGGAAAATGCTGGACTGTAAGCATAATTAAAATGATATCTTGCTTGTGTGGGTGGATAGCTAAAAGAATGTAATGACAGCTATCAACAGCACTGTAACAGCAAATATATATTAGCAAAAAGAAGACACCATGCTGATTGGAAAGCAAATCAACAGGTTGTGTTATATTGTACACAAAGCATTTAAATCAAACTTCTAACCTGAATCCACACCTGCTGATTTCACAGCCTGTTCATTGTGTGTATAACATCAACTCATAACAGAATGTTTATGTTTACAAAGATTAGTTCTCATTATATGAAGGACCCAACATCACCAGTTTAGCAACTCCTGACATGGTTGAAGCTACAGAGGTAGATGCAAAACAAGTATACAAACATATTTGGGGCCAATACAAACCTTTTTCCAGAAATGTATTTATAAATAGGACGATACATAGAACAAGAGGGCACACATTTAGAAAGGAGATTTAGTCTCGGGCAAAGGAAATCGTTTTCTACAGTAAGAGCAATAAGGATGCAGAATGTTCAGCATGAAGAGGTGGTTTTATCAGAGTCTATACAGATGGATAAACAGCAACTGGATAAATACTTGCAAAAACATAATATTCAGGGGGGTTATAGTTTTTTGATCCAAGGAGATATCTGACTGCCATTCTGGTGTCAAGAAGGAATTTTCACAATTGAAAGTGCTTCAGACTGTTTTTAATGCCTTCTTTTGAAACAACAAAAATCAAATGTGAGAAATGCTGAACTTGATGAATGTAACTATAACAATATATAACACACAAGATAATAGAGTCAAGATATAGGTGGTGGTGTGCCACATGTGGGGAGTATATGTGGTACAGTTTACATCAATGGTAATATACATGGGCATAAAGGAATTGCAACATTTATGTGCTCATGCGCGCCAGGTTAACATGTTGATCAACAAGGTGGCAAACCAGTGCTGCTATGTTCTGTGCCCTGCTAAGGCCCTCTTATATGGGCAAAACTTGTTAACACTAGAACAGTTACTTAATATTCACAAACTATTAAAAACACACCTGCCAATCGTACACTCTCACACACTGCCACCTTGAGCAGACCATGCATAGAGTGCTGCTAAAGTGCTCCGTGCATGGTCCTAGTGCCTAGTGTAGAAGCATTTTGTAACCCACCGGCAGATTTAACATGCAGGACACTACCCCAAAATGTAGAACTGTCTCAGCAAATTCTAGACTATTAGCACCCATGCTAATTTGCTCTACTGAAGTCCACGGTCTTGTGATGCAAAGTATGCGCCACGCTTTTTCTGAACTCTCTAACACTTGCCACAAACCACTTTATTAAGCATTGCCTTATCTGTCATGCATGTAGTGGTGCATGACCCAGTGTGTCTATAACCACAATGATTAGGTTCCTTTGGGACTTTTGTCAAATCGGTTGCAAAGTTCCTCTCTTATCATTACTCATTTTGATAGGCAGCACAAATAATTATTGTCCAAGGTTTTATCCTGAAGACAAAGATAATTGTTAAAGTGTCTATGTAATCTTATGGGCTCTTTGCATATTTAACAATGCCAATTGGTATGTGGTGGAGGCACATTAGGTTTTACTTACCTAAAGCTGGTGGCCGCTCTAATTTCCTCCTGTGGGATCCTCTTTAGCTCCTGGGGCTTTATCTGCCAGAAGCCTATGTCAGTGCTATACAATAATATGTCTATGGAGGATCCTGCAAGACCATGAAAGCCTCCATAGACAATGCCCTTTTCCTCACAGATGACACTAGTGATGGCTGGATGAATTAAACCTTGATGATGGTAGTTCCATATATTGCCAGGTTTTGCCAAGCAGATGGAAAGTGTAGTTCTTACTTTTTCTTATATCTTTTGACTGCGTTGGATTTCAGCAAAATTCCAAAACAGTCAACCTAGCTGAACTTCTATGTCTGCATAGTGGATGCCTTTAAAACAATATCCAAGCTCTCCTTTTCTTCCCTGCCATGTATGCATCTTCACTTTTTCTAAAACATCTTGTAAAATATTTATTTTTTAAATTTCATTTAAATACATCATCTTAATCATTAATAGATGTTTTCAGTAATTTAAATAGGAAAGTTCTTAATTAGATCCCACGGCCATCACTTTCTGAGCATCCAGCACAAATAACAGGATATTTCCCTGACCATCTCTATTAATTATATATAAAACAGCGGAGAGGAAGCATGTAAAAGAAGTTGAATTATTTATTTGTACCATTGTGTTATACAAATTACTCCCCAATCATTTTTACATAGAATATGTAAATTAACAATGATCCAATAACAGCAATTGATTCTCAATGTGTTTTAACTGTAATGAGAAATCTAAGCTAATCATACCTATTATGTTTTATTAAGTAAAGGAAACTTAAAAAATATATCTTATATCACTGGTGGATGTGGATACATTAAACAACAATGTCAAGCTTAGAATTCAGCTGTCTAAATTCAATTATGTGCAAAGCAATCTTTTTTCCATTATTTTTTTATTTAGTTGGGAACTTCTGTAGTTACTGACAAATGAACGGAAAAAGAGGAGTTAGGTTTGTTCCAAAATGCAATAGACACAACTAATGCCCTATATTTATCCTCACTGGTTTGAAGTATTAAGTCTACAAGTAACAAATCCAATAAAATTGTAAGGTATATTGTAAGGTATATTGTAAGGTATCAATGTATTCCATCAAACGTCTGCGGGAGATGTCTATTCTTTCAGGTACAAACTTTTTGCATGCATGTCATGTCATTTATGATAACCACTCATCATATTTTGCCAGTGAAACCTGACAATTTAAAATATTTAAAATTTTATATATATATATATATATATATATATATATATATATATATATATATATATATATATATATAAAAGCACAGAAAAAAACAAAACTGAAAGTTTCATAACATGGAAAATTAACATAAATTTGACTGCTGTAGAGTTCTGAGATTTTACATCCCTAGCATAATCCCTCATTATATTGAGTTAGTCAATTACTTTGCTCTATTATTTTCTCATTGACTTGCAAATAAATCCGCTTACGGTATGTCTATGAGCAAAAGATGGGGACATGGGCATTGGTTGGCATCATGGGATTAAACTATTTTACATATTTCTGCTTAATGCTAATATTTGGGGAATACTCTAGTATGTCCACATATATTTTAGGATTTAGGATGAATACTGTATTCATTTATTTTTAATAACATCTAGGAAGGAGAAGATGTAATTTATTTACAAATCTGTATTCCTTGCACTATAGCACCCTCTGCCGCCTCCTCCCTCCCCTGCATTAAAAACCCTTTATTTACTTACCTTATCCCAACACCTATTTTTCTCAAGGGTGGGTAGCTGATTCACCCCCTCCTCCATCACGCGACGAGTGGGCACGATTGCGCATGCGCACCAAGTGCCACGTGCACATTAGACCTCCCTTATAAGAAAGCATTGACTCAGTGCTTTCCTACGTGGAAAAATATGACGCGGGATGTTTTCATGCAGAGTGTGAGGACGTCCAGCGTTAGATTGAAAACCAAAGGTTCGTTTCGATTCAGGAATTGCCTCTAGTGACTGTCTGGGAGACAGCCACTGGAGGCAAACTTAGTGCTGCATTGAAAACATTGCAGTTTTTCTGGTGCAAAAAGGGACATTGCACCCAGACCACTTCAATTAACTGAAGTGGTCTAGGTGCCTATAGTCTCCCTTAAAGTTTAGTATTTTATTTTAACCATTGGTCAAGATCTAAACTTGTCCTTTACAGTGGATCATATAGATTATTTATAGTCAAATGTGACTGTATTTCTAACCCAATAGTGAAGGAGAGTCATTGAAAAAAGGTTAACAGGGGTGTTTTGTTAAACTTATTTTCTAACACACACTATCACTTATGCCTCGTTTCCACTAGGGGATCGATTCAAGTCGGTTCGGTACGGTACGCTATTTTGAGTGTTTCCATTATGAAAGTGGCCCATACAACCGAACCATACCGCACCATTCATGGTCCTCCTTCAGATGTAGGGCCATAGGAAATGGTACGGTACGGTGAGGGTGGAGCTACTAGCTCACACTATACAATCCATTGAATAGCGGACAGGAAAACGTCAATGCTCACGACAGATGACACGTGTAAAGGATCCTGCTATCCGTGCAGCGCTGATCCTTGTAGCGTCTCCCGAAATCCAAGCTGAGTAGAGTAAAATAGTGATTAAAGCTCCCAATCCCCAAAACATGAGTCGAGACTTCATGAAGGGGTAAAACAATGTTTATATTGATGGCCAAACAGGGGACCTTGTGGAAGACTGTGACAAAATATACAGCACCTATCAGTGTACAGTACAATTAGTAAAAACACCCACAGTAACAGTGTAACCCCTCCTCTCTATCATGGAGATAATTAACTTAAGTGGTTGCAGAGAACCTAATTATCTCCAGGTAGAGAAAAACATGTCCTTTTTATATTTTACAAAACTGTATTAAAATCTACAACTTAGATTTAACCGAACATATTTCCCCTATTCCACATACCCCCAGATAGCTTGAATCTGAGCGCATATTATAGGTGAATAGCGCTCAGATCCCACGAACACAGTTCTCAATATCGTCGAGTAAAGTTTAAGTTCAACAGTTGTTCGTGAAATTCAATCCGAAGAGAGTTCCATAATGGTAGCTACTTGGGGTCGGTATGTCTTGGGTGAAAAGAAAGTCCTGAACGGCAAGGTGATTAACATGTTCGGGAGGTATTACCCGTATGAATGAGGACTCGGTACTTATCAGCGGTGGGTGGCGGAATAAGTGTCCGAAAATAGTTCCAGAGGATTGTTGTCTTTCCACCGCTGAGCGTTCAACGGTTTTAAAATTGCGACTGCCATGTGTTCGTCAAACGAACGAGGACCACCATGCCTCTCGTCAATTACCTTGCGGTTAACCGCAAGGTCTGGGAGGTAAATGAGGGGCACACGACCTGCACTTTGTCAAAGGCATTGTTTGTGGAATGCCCTAATTTCAAATGAAATAATTAACTGGCATCACAACCTAAACAAATCTATTGTATTGTAATTCCTGAACTCTTTTATCTATTTCCAAGCTTCCACCATTACAGTTAGTGGTGACATCCAGCTATACTGTGCCATTTTGCTTTAAATTATCTAGCTTTGGACATTTAAATAAGGTGAGCTGAGTCAAGATCTCTGAAGGATAGAAAATCAGTTCTGATGAATATTTGAACTGATATTCAGCATATTCCTTATAATCGTTATCGATCTAGTACTTACCGATATTACTGATAACATACCCACCTTTCCCAGTAACAATTCTCTCTCTTCCTCATTCAGAAACTCCAGCCACTGAGGTGGCACGTTGCGACCTCTCGTCACCCCTCCCCGTTAATCCCCACTCAGCTGGAGGGAGGTGAGACAGCGAATAATCTTTTGCATAGTCCTGGGATGTTTGACTGAGAGTGATAGGAATTTCATCGCTGTCAGCATGTTCAGTTAATGCCAGATTTGTGTAGAAATTGTGTTGCTTTTTCAAAACATTAAATGTAAAAAATATCTGCATCAGATATCGGCAACAAATAGTCTGTATCAGCATTGGCTATGGAAATATAATGCTTGTCGACCCCTTCTTGAGTATATCTGCACACGTTCTTTCTTTCATGTCCTGTATGATATGATAGCAAGATCTGGTTGGACTAATAATAATATTTTTGTAAGTGACATATGGGGGCATGGGATGCTTAGTTAAGCATAGCAGCTTGTTTAATCTATTCAAATTATGTGTTTTTTAACTGTGATGTTGCTGTGCCTGTAGATTGGCCACAAATTAACTAGAATACAAAAATGACAGTGCTTTACAATTTGGATTGTATAAAAGCATTCCCTGTTATTTTAGTGATTAGCTAAGATAAGTGCATTAAGGGGAAAACAGTTTAAGAATTAATTTAGAACATTTAGAAGAATTTAATTTTTCCAGAAATGTTCATATGCTACACTTTCAAAGCTCAGATCAAAGTTTCATTGTCCACCTGTGAGGAGTTCCGTTGGCTGGTTGAACACACATCTACTCTTGCCCTGTGCCTTCTCTTCAGCCAGACCCCAAGCATCAGGGAGAGCCAGGCTGTGATGTGCCTTGTTTCATCTCTTTGTACAGGCCTTCCTTTGTAAGCTATTGGATTTCACACATTAAAGAATGAGCCTTTGCTCTCTAACTTGGCTCAGGGCACCATTGTCACATTCCTCTGCAGCATCTATAGAGAGCCCATTGTTATAAAAAAACAGTCCTACATGAAAAAAAACAATGGAACGTTCGCAATAGAAAAAATATATATATATTATAGTATATAACCACACAGACAGACAGACAGACAGACAGATAGATAGACAGGCAGATAGATAGATAGACAGATAGATAGATAGACATACAGACAGAAAGCGTGAAAGACAGAGTGAGAGACAGAGTGAGATAGATAGATAGATAGATAGACAGACAGATTTATAGATATTCCACTCCACAAACACACTATATTTATATATGCGTGTGTGTGTGTTTATAAACTATAATGCAAATCTTTTTTATATGATAAAAACTTTCTTGGTTTGTGATCCGCAAGTAATTCCAAGCCTCACCAGCAAGCCAGTAATCAACCTCCTGCTGATGAGTTGCATTAGCAACGGAACAGATGTCCATGAGTGGTTCACTGGCAAAGCTGTTGTATACAGCACACATAAAATGAAAGGGATCTATGTTTAAAATGGAATAATGAGGCTAAAAGGTGATTCTCTGTTGAACAAATTTGCATATGTCACACTTTGTACAGCGCTACGGAATCTGACGGCGCTATATAAATAATAAAATAATAATAATATGCTTAACCAGGATCCCTTTCAGTAGTAACGTCACTGAAAATGTGAGATTTATGTGGAAAAAGCAAGTATTATGGCTTGACTGGTGTGCAGACATGTGTTTAACATTGTATTGACTATCCACTTCAGGTGAATGGGGTCTCAATACCTTTTTCACCACCATAGCTTTCTTGATAAATATACACATATTACCAACAAACACATGCTAGTGCTAGTCTTGTATGTCTTGTATAAGATCTTAAAATCTTTCTAAAGACAGGCTTAACATTATGGGTGCATTATTAGGCCTTAGAAAAGCCAGGCTTAATATAATAGCATCTGAAACATAAGGGATGGCCAGACATGGCCACAGGGATAAGTGTTGTCATAAAAAAGTTAAGACGCCGAAATACCCAAAAAAACTAAGCCTGGCCATATATACCACAGTGGATATTTATACAAGCTGTGTCAGTAGTACAATATATTGTAAAGCTGAAGCTAAGGGGAACGAAGCAGGACAAGGGCCACTGCCTTATATGTGCCACCGAAACCCTGATATTGATGCATGCATGGTTTCAGCATGAGAGTTGTGATAGACATCTTTAGATGTCAAATATATCATGCAACATATTCAACAATGACAAATCCTTTTTTTTTTTTCTATTTGCAATTATGTATTTTATATAGATGTACGAGGTTTGTACATGGCTGGAATCCCCTCATTCAACATTACTGATTCTTGTTATTAGTTTTAATTGCTCTTTCAGTTTGATTTGATTTTGGAGAGGAATGGCGGTAGCCTTTGCCAAATATGTATTGGTTAGTATTTAATTGGCTGAAATCATGTACAAGTAGCCTCTAAGTAATACTAATTATTACTAGAGTGCCAGCACGTCCTCTGTATCAAAATAATGTACTATTCTGCCCTTCCATTAAACCTGTGCTCAGTAAAAAGGTCCTTTGTCATGATCATTGTGGGTTAGCATATTGAAGACTCCTTGACTTGGCACCAGATTAGAACATATAACTTTTGAGCCCCCGAGATGTGCCGCAAATAAAGACCATGACAAGTTCTTTTCAAAGACACAGTCCGCTGCTGATGTCTCCTTACCTAACTAATACTGATTAAACTGTGGTACTGTAAAATCTACACGACCACACTAGATTTTCTACCAGTCTAATTGTGTTACTTGGCCTCATACGAACTGATAATAGCAGAATTGACTATATATTCAGGATAAAACCATACTCAGAAATTCTAAAAGCAGTGATAGAAATGTGGTACTTTTTTAAAATGAATTATTCTTACATTTATAGACTGAATTGAATTGATTTGACTAATCACAAGCTGGTTATAATGCATATAAAGACAGTGCTGCATTGTCAATTATAAATTCAACATCAGGAAAGCAACCATTACTGAAATGTGTTTTGCTTTGATTTACCTGCCATGGAACTCAACAGCTGATTTAATCATGTTTGTTTTGTAAAAAGTTAAAAATAATACCCTTGAGCTGGATGTAGTGCTGCGTCAAATACTGGGATTACAGAACTCTTAAAAAAATAATTAGGATCAACAAGAAATGAAATTTTACTGTATGTCTCAGTGTAAAATAACTTGCTATTAGCCTGGACATGGAAATTGCTACACCTGTGCCATCAAGGGATTTAATTTAAATTTTAATGGTAATTACATTTTTAAAACACTGAAAAGCTCACACTCTTTACGTTTAGAAAAAACAGAGAGATATTGTACATACAAGATATTTATATGGTAAAAATAAAATAATTTTGAAAAGGTTTTAATGTATTGTAATAGTAAACGTGTTTGTTGAGTTCACTGGATCTTGGAGAAGATTTATTTATTCAGACAAAGAGGATTACAATATTAATTCTGGATTTAAATCACTGTAGGGGAGGGGAGGTGTTCCACCTATATTTCCTTATATGAGCATTTACCAAATGGGGGTAAATTAAAATTCAACATTTTACTTACTCTCATCTTGCTGATCATACAAGTCTGCATTACTGGGTAATTCTATTTAGAAATTGCATGCATGAATTATCTGTTGAGCATCTGAAATCAGCACGAAGATAGTATATATCATTTGTAAGGATTTTTCCAAAAATGATGCCTATTTGAAACTATGTTCTATAAAAGCTAAGGATAATTTTTCTACCTACACCCCAATCTATGTCGATAAAAATTAAACAGCACAATTGCGTCTTCTTTTCTGCGTCCATTCAACACTGGCAAAATAAATATTTCCTATACATGTGATTGCAAGTTATTGTGATTGTTCTATGTTTATACAGAATTATACTATGGCAGTGTCTATTTGTATTACAAGTGGAATCAATTGATCTAACTTCCATTTAAGGTCAAGCTTCCTCACAGAGGGACCAGACTGCCCCCCACTGAGCACTCTTGTCAAGTGTTAAACAATTTAAAAACACTTTAATACTGAACGGGGCATGGCACCAGAGTAATCCCATTGCTATGAATACTTCAATGACATTAAATAATTGCAGTGCCTAAAACAGGGGTAGGCGACCTTCGGCACTCCGGCTGTGGTGGACTACATATCCCCTGATGCTTTGCCAGCATTATGAATGTGAAAGTGAGAGTGCCTTTAAGCACAGTATGTGATGTCTGTATCTTGTAGTTTCATACAATGTAATTTCTAAAGTTTTGAAGATTCTGATGTCCTTAAAGTAGTAACTGGTGCTGATATCTGCCTGCAAATCATGCATACTGCAAAGGCTGCACTTTTCACAGATAAAAAACATTCATAAAGACTGCAATTATGTAAAATTCGCTACATTTATACTGTGACTCTAGTTAGAAATGTGCTTATCCTAACTATGGCAGGAGGGATATGTCAGAAGAGACTTTATGCTTGTATCCAATTCATAGAATTGTGATACTATATTTAGAATACTGACACAAAAAATAATCCATAAATCAGTCACAGTAACGGAGAATTAAACAAATACGTTGAATATTGACAAATGGAAGCAGAATGTTTTGCATATAGACCCTCAATTTGCAGGGCTTATACGCAGGTGCAGATAATCTAATGTCTGAAATAAGCATTATTTCACACGTAGCACCCTCATCAAATAGGTTGCAGTTAGCCTTAAAAACCCTGCAGCTGTAGTTGAGGATCTGTCCCCCTGTTCACTTATGTAATACTACCCTCCTAGGTCATCTAGTAACAGCTTGTAGGTGGGGCAAATTACAGTTTGATCAATCACTTAGAACAGGTAAGATCAGAGTAGGATTAGCTATAAGGCCAACCTAGGCAACCACCTAGGGCCCATGAGTTAGACAGATGCCCCTGAATCATGAATTCAAATTTCCCTGTGTGAAGAATGAAGGGGGAAGTGTGTGTGTGGGGGGTGGGGGAATGCAGTTGGGAGGTTTGTTGGGGGGGGGTGAGAGAACTAGGAATCTGCATAGAGGCCAATTTAATTGTTATCCTCTGGACAAGATTGTCTTCAGTAAATGTCTTATTTTAACACACAGCAGGTGGTTTAATAAATAATCTTTCTCATCTGATCCGGTTAGGAGAAGATTTCAGAAAGAAACACCTGACTTGGCTGTCCCTATTCCATATTAAGGTAGGGTATGAGGCCTGTACAGCCTATCAAATGCATCAGAGGCCTAATGCCATCAGAAGCCAAATGGTGCAGGCTGAGTATGAACAATCTCTATCAGTCCCACATTTGGGTACACCAGGGAACCACCTGAGCAAGCACAATGCATGCACATCATAAGATGTAGTAGCACTGTGCCGCGGACACTAGAACCATTCAACGAGTGCTTCAGCAGCGCTGTTTAGCACGGTCTATCCTGACTGGTGCTGGCTAGGGGTGCTATCAGCCACTGTGGCAAGCATTCATGCCAGGCTTACATGCCTCTCCTGCCAGTGCCCCTGCCCACTGTCATGGGCAGGATCATCTATGTGGGCATCATACTTGGAGGGACAAACAATTACAAATCAAATTGAAATTAATCAATTTCTTACTATGTGTGCATTCCCTTCCCAGCTCCTAGGTAAGTAGCTGACTGCAAATATATGGAATGTGGAATCAATATGGAATAAACACTTCAAAATATATAATATAATCTAAAACATACATAGCAGTGAATGTAATATATGACATACAGAACAGTGAGATGAGAAATATATAGGACATATATTGGCGTTATGGAAAACAAAGCTATCTCAGTGTTCTGGAGAGATCCACCAACTAACTGACATTATGTTGTATAGTTATGACATGTGCAGAACTCATCTTTGGTATTACATTTTCAAAATATTTATTATTTTTATTTGTATTATTAGTACTGGCATAATACATTGTTCGCCATTATTTAAGCAAGTATCTTACCAGGTGTCAATCACTGCATGCACTAATTCACAAGAGACTTCAAGACCATTTCCATACAATTTTCTGGAATACTGGTCTACATGCTGCCTGAAACGGGTCAAATAGGACTATTCAGCAAAGTGAGTATTCAAAGTGAATAAAAAGTGATTTTTATTTGAAATTCGCTTTAATAAATAATCCTGAAAATGTCTTCTTGCAAATCATCTGTTCATATAGAATCAAGAGTTGCCCATTAACCTTTGTTGTTGTGTTTGCTATAGAAAAACTGATTCCTAGTGATGGACTCGGACAATGGTTTTCCAGAAATAAAGCACATGTTTCTGAAACCCCATATATTTTCTCTTCAACTGTATCTCTCTTAGTGAAGTTGTTTTCCTTCAGAGATGGATGAGCTGCAAGGTCAAGCAGTAAATTGTTGTTCAGTTCAGGATGAAGTACAAGTTACTGAATGTTGGATTGGCTGTGGGAAAACAGTCTTGAAGAGGAACATTTAAGCTGTAAAATACTTGCACCGGCTATACAAATAAACAGTACAACAAAAAGCATTACCAGCAATAGCCATATAGTTGAGGCAAATATTTTACTGTCTAATTCATCCATTGTAAAGCGTGTTCTAAATACCATACAAGGAACAGAATTTAGAAATGGAATTCAATATACATTTTATAGATTTAGTTACATTTTACATAAATATAGAAAAAATATTAGGTGCATTTAGTGTCATTTGGGTCTTAAAGATATATCTTAGTTTATTTAAATAATGCAAAATGTAATAAAGAATAACTCAGGGTTCTGTAAACAAAATACTCAATTGCTCTCTTAAAGTATTATAGAGAGTTTATTGATTAAACAATCGGTAGTTAATTTACATATGTTGTCAAAATGCTAACTTTTAAAAATATATTTCACTGTTTTAACACCTAGCTTTATGTGTGCAGAGTGAGTGCTCTTTTTTCATTTTACAAAAAAATAAATTATCACTTTTATACATTCAAATCACTCTCAAGGCACCCAGACGACTATCTCATTTTTGCAATGCAGGAATTAAATGCCTCCAGTGGCTGTCAGTGACAGCCACTAGAGGTGCTTCTGAAGAAATAGCCAAGTAAAACTCGGCTATATCAATAAAATTGTATTATAGAGATCATGTGATTGATGCAGCATGGTGTTTTGCCCATGCAAGCTCACTATAGGAAAGCATTGGATTGGCTGAGATAATCAAAATTGATAATCTCAGCCAAGGAGGCAGGCTAGCTGCAGTCAAAGCAGCGCAGTGTGGCATAAAATGTGAGTAAACTTGTTTATTTGATATCTGGGCAGTGGAAAGTGTTATTAAAATGACACTATTGAAGCTTTGAGATTTAACATATTTTTTGTACTATTCCTGGATGAAGTAAACAAAGAGTCACTCTCAAGTCTATAGAATTTACAGACCACAGAACAGAAGATAAGTCTGTACACACTAGTATTATAAAGAGAAAATGAAAAGGAGCCACACACACATAAATGAAAGCTGCTGACTGTTATTTTCAACTCTACAAACTAAACAGAAAAATGTGCAGGTAATTTTATCCCATTTATACAGGAAAATTGCTCAATGTCCACATGATGCAACACGTACATCTCCAGTAATTCTCACATATTAATGAACGGGTGGGAACAAGATAAGATAGAAGAGTCAATTCAGGTTACAGGTGCATGGTGTCACGACACTCCTTAGTCAATATGCCCTCGTGCAGTACTCGCACTCACCACTCTTTCTGTTTGGCACTGTTTCTCATTTCCTTTCGTTAGGCACTACACCTGGCCCTTGTTTAGCACCTATATAGTCTGGTTTCTCCCCTCACCCCCTGTCAGATCATTATCCTCTATCCTTGACCCTGTACCTGCTGTTTCCTGGCTCCCGTGATTCTGGCTCCTGGCTCCTGTGTCTTGTTTCCTGAGTATCCTGAGTATCTTGTGTTTCCTGATCCGGTGTTCCGATGTCCTTATGGTCCTGTGTCCTGTGCCTCCTGTTCCAGTGTTCGCCTGCAGTGTTCCTGTCTAGACTCCTTCTCCAGTGATTCTGACCTTGCTGCATTATTTCTGTGTGACCTGCTTAGGACTTTGCCCCTTGATGTTCATTTTGTACTTGGTGGCTGCACTAACCTGACTAAGCCTTTACCTTTGCCTAGGACTATCGTGGACTCTGCCTGCTCTATTGTATATATTGGGTTATTGTATATATTTATATATTTGTGGCATTGTCATATTTTGTTTTGTATATATTATATATATCTATATCCTTTTGGTTTGCCTTAATACATTTTCTTTATTACTCCATTTATCGTGTCCTAGAATTATTTCTCTGCTAAGTTGGTTCCCACACTTAAAGGGACAGTGCTGTTGCAGGGCAGCACCCCTTCATGTCATGACACATGGGGCATTGATCAGTGCTTGAAAACTGCTACACACTGAATGATGGCTGTTTTGTCATTGTTTTAATAATAAAAAATTTAAAAAAAATTACAATCATTGAGATGAAGTGGTCTGGTGACTGTAGTGGTCCTTTAAGTGAATTTCTGTTGATGCTTTTTTGTGGGAAGGAGAAAACAAGCTTGTCTAATGTATCTGAAAGCTGCTGTTGAATGTGGGGGGAACGGGGGTGGGGGGACAGATGGATGGGGTAATAGATGAGTGAGACATGGATACAAAATATGCATTTAGTTTAACCCCTTAAGGACCAAACTTCTGGAATAAAAGGGAATCATGACACGTCAAACATGTCATGTGTCCTTAAGGGGTTAAAGAGGAAGTAATACCTGTTTAAGTATTATGACGCTTGTGCTATTAGTGTTGTGCTGTATATCGATAAAAAAAATATCTATATACATAGAGTTTGAAAGATAGCAATATATGAAGTTATTGAGAATTTTAGGTGGCAGGTGAAGTAGAAAAAAAATCTGTGATTTTAAAGCAAAAACTGTTTGAACACCACCCATTGATGCACAGTAGGGCATCTAGAGAGGAATCTCTTAAGAGTAAGATGTGGTACTCGATTCTACTCTTGCAATACATTACTTTAATAAGCCAACTGCTGATGTCTTACAATTCTATTTTGCCTTTCACTAGTTTCAAACATCTTCTTGATGGTTATAATTGTTTGTTGTACCTGAGTGTGTTTTGAATTCCTCAACCAGACATCAGAATGAAGAATACTGCCTTTGATACATAAAGCTTTTTAATATAAAAGTTACACTAATTGGCTTTGCTTTGTCTGACAAGTAAGAGGAATCTTATTCTATATCCCCCCTCTCTGTGATGTTTCATTTTGCAGAATGATTCCTTATGCTGACCTGACATCTATTTCAAAAGACAAATTAGCTCAACTTAGATATTCACAAATAAAAGAAAAGCTGATTTTTGAACATATTTTACTAATTAGACCTCGCGACCAGCCATCATTTGACTTGCAAATTGAGATAGAAATCGAGCAAGCAAATTAGGATGGACAAATTTGGTTTCAAAAAGGGAATATCTAAAAAATATGTATCTATCTGGAGTCCTTCAAAAGTTTCCTTTCAAATACTTTTCAATCAAACTGTACAAAAAAAGGATACCGTTTTTTTTTCCCCTTTTTTATTTTTTAATGAGAAAGGGATGATTTCGTGAGTGAGGCTATGATTCTTCTTCCTTCTACTGAAATCTTGAAAGCAATCCTGTGCCCCAGTTTTACTGCTGTCTTACCATAGGGGATCGTATCAAAGTGTCAGCAACCTTTGCAGACCTATCACAGCTACATACTTGAATTCAATAATTGGAATTTTACGGTAAATTTACTGAAGAGTAGAAACAGGTGCTAAACCATCAAACAGGAGAAAAAATACAAACTGATTTAGAAGTTCTAAACCTAAGTAATGAACTAAACTGCTAGAGACTGTTCATAATAATGAACTAAATAACATTATTAAGAATTTATTTTTGCAGTGTAGCAAACCGTTATTGAGTGCTTCCAAATCTGTCTTACCTGGTCAAATATTTTTGATAAATTAACACCACAATAAACTGTAGTGGCAAAGGATAAGGTTCTTAGAGCACGATATTAAATAGGTATAGTGATTCATTGTGAGTTTAAATTAAATAAAACGTATAGGGTTATTTGCTAAGGAGTGCATTGTCTGGAATACAAAGGGAATTTAAAATGTAAGGCCAAAATAGCTGAACTGGAAAAATTCTCCAGGTCAGCTCTACTTCTAGTTCAGCTACTTTGGTCTTAAATTTGAATTACCTTTGAGTTCCCAACATTTATCACTAGTAAATAAACCTGCTAAGATCAATAATGTCACACTGGATTCTTGTGGAAACACAGCATGATCTGCCACATTGCAATGTAATCCATCCTGTGTAAATTACATGCTGCAATAGACCACTGTGCATTTAAACAAATTTATCATTTCCCCCAGCCACCAACAGTGATGGCTGTAGTGAAAAAAAAAGAAGCTATTCCTATGGATGATCCCGCAGTCTCATGGTTCCTCTTTAAAACTCACTGCTTTACTCTTATTAGTTAGATCGGCTCCTGGCAGCTGAAGGGTAAATATAACCCTCCGTCCTCAGCCACCCAAGGCCACCAATCTCCCCAGCGGAGATGTTACCAAAGTATGCAAAGACCTCATACAGTGACAGAGCTGTTTTAATTCCAAATAAAATGAGATAAGATGGCCCATTCCCTTTCCATATAATAACGTCTTAATATGGGGGCATATTTTATTGTTACTGATTATTCTGTTCATGGTGCAAAGACAATTTTAGGACAGTTGTGTAAATGTTGAGCAATTACAATGGAAACCAATAGAATCTTCCTGGTGATAGCAAACATTCAGGCACAAGTCATCTATATAAATATCTGTGATTTCCTTTTCAACAAATAACAAATATTGTAATTATCTAGTCACTTATTTTGTACAACATTACTACAGATTATTTATTAATTGTAGGAACATAAATGTTTGGGTAAAGTGAATCAAGCCAAACACCACTGATTCTTGCACAGACCTGAAACAAAATTCTTCTTTTGTGCAACAATAATTATTCAAAGCAGATCTCAAAATGCATAAATATTTTAGCACGATAACCATGAAATATATTAACTTGTGTTAACTGATTAAGTTGAAGCAAAAAGCATCAATTCCAGCAGTCTTTCAATTAAATGTATACATTAAAAAAAAAATATATATATATATATATATATTTTCAAGATTTTCATAAATGGAGCAAGAATAAAAATATATTACATAAATAATAAAAATAATGAAAAATCTTACTTGAGATTAAGAGACAGCTGTTGCTCCTTTGATTTTGTCAGATCTTTTACTTGAAAAGTGCTGCAGCCCAGGAGACTTTTCTACAATTTAAAAGAGAAAGAAAAAACACCAGTTCTTAATTAGTATCTGAACTGTGTAATTGGCTATATAACAAATGTAAAATGAATCAGTGGCACACCAAAAAGTCCCTGGTGACTCCCATAAAGTTTCTTCTAATTGTGACTACCTTTGCACTATGCAATCACAGGTTTACATTTAATTATAGCTGACCCACTAATGTACATTTGTAGTAAGCATGCCATCATTTTAATTTTCCATTTAGATGGTGTATTGTTTTGGCTATTTAATTATTAGTGGGTTTTATAGTACACATTCGATGCACAGATCAAACTATTTTTATTCAATTTTTATAAAGAAGGGGGCAGCAGTATAAAAATGTGACAGTGAGCAGGGGCGGACTGACACCTCACAGGGCCCTCGGGCAGTGGGTGATCAAGGGCCCGCCCTCCTGGTCCTGGTCCAAGGTTTTCTGGTTCCCTGCTATTCTTCTACCCCTTCTTTCTGGTGCTTTTACACATATATTATGTGTAGGCTGCCCAGCACACAGAATGGATGTGTGAGCCACAAATCCCTGACTCCCACATCACCGAGTGCCCCCCAAAATGGCCAGATTTACTTTTAAGGGGTTAATCCAACCAAAACCAGTGTTTTAATAAACACTGTTTTTAGATGGAGTAACCCTTGCTGGCGTGCCTCCCAAGCAATTAAAATAAAGCAAATTTAATTACACACTTCCACTAATTTTGCTTTGGACATCACAAGCAGCATCCTCCACATGTACAACCTTAAAACTAGCCACATGTGTTTGGAGTCTACTTGTGGGGTTGCGTGTGTGGGGGATGTGGATAGTGATGTGTTCCTGTATGTCAAAGTGTTGTGTTAGATTAATCCTTTCTCTTGTTTTACCTATTGTACAGCGCTGCAGAATATGTTGGCGCTTTATAAGAGATTGTAAAAGTTGTGTGTGTGAAGGCTGTGTGCAGTATTGCAATGGTGGGTATGCTGTTTGTAAAGTGTATGTGAAGGGAGGCTGCATGTCATTTTGTATGTGTGGGGATGCTGCTTGTGGTGTGTCTATACAGTGAGGCTCCTTGTGGGTTTTTGCGTGTGTGAATGGGGCTATTTGTAGTGCATTATGTGAGTAGAGAGGGCTGGCTGTGTTGCAGTGTGTGTGGGATAGAATCTGTAGTAGGCATCTGGTGGTTACTGGGGCTGTAGTGTGTGCGTGTTTGGATAATAGAGGTTCTACTGTGTATAAGTTGGATAGTGGCTGTAGTGTGTGTGTGTGTAGGGGGATAAATGCTGAAATAGGTGCAGGGAGGCACAGAGGCTGTGGTGGGCACTGTGAGGCACGGGACTGAGGTGGGCGCAGGGAGGCACGGGGACTGAAGTGGGGGGTGGGGCTGGACAGAGTATGAGATGGGACATAGATGTTGTGGTGAGCTCAGGAAGGGACATAGGGGCTGTGGTGGGTACTGAAAGGGATAGGAGCTATGGTAGTTGGAGGTGGCATAAGGGATGTGGTGGGAGCATAGGGGTTTGGGTGGAAATATGGATAGGTAGATCCTGGGGTGAGTGTTGGGAGGAATGGTGGCTGAGGTGAGTGCAGGGGGGTTGAGGTGGGTGCAGGAGCAGCTGTGGTGGATGCAGACGGGGCTGAGGTGGGTGCAGGGGAAGCTGTGGTGTGTGCAGAAGGAGCTGTGGTGGGTGCGGATAGACAAGGGGCTGTTGTGGGCACAGGATGGGACATAGAGACTGTAGTGGGCACAGGGAGGGACATAGTGGCTGTAGTGGGTACTGGAAGGCATAGGAGCTATGGTAGGTGGAGGTGGCATAGGGGCTGTGGTGGGTACAGGGATAGGTAGATCCTGGGGTAAGTGCAAGGAGGAATGGTGGCTGAGGTAGGTGCACGGGAACTGAGGCAAGTGCAGGGGGAGCTGTGGTTAGTACGGGGGGGCTGAGGTGGGTGCAGGTGGAGCTGCGGTTAGTACAGGGGGGTCGAGGTGGGTACAGGGAGAAAGGGGGCTGAGGTGGGTGCAAGGGGAGATGTGGTGTGTGGAGGAGGAGCTTAGGTGGGTATTGGGGGCTGAGGTGGTTACTGGGGGCGGAGGTGGGTACAGGGGGGCTGAGGTAGGAGCAGAGGTGGGTACTGGGGGCTGAGGTGGGAGCAGAAGTGGGTACTGGGGGCTGAGGTGGGTAAAGGAGGTTGAGGTGGGTAATGAGGGGTAGAGGTGGGTAATGAGGGGTAGAGGTGGGAGCAGAGATGGGTACTGGGGCTGAGGTGGGAGCAGGGGGGCTGAGGTGGGTACTGGGGGCTGAGGTGGGTACAGGGGGGCTGAGGTGGGAGCAGAGGTTGGTACAGGGGGGCTGATGTGAGTACAGGGGGGCTGATGTGGGTACTAGGGGCTGAGGTGGGTACTGGGGAGCTGAGGTTGGGGCTGAGGTGGGTACTGGGGCTGAGGTGGGTACAGGGGGGCTGATGTGGGCACTGAGGTGGGTACAGGGGGGCTGATGTGGGTACAGGGGGGCTGAGGTTGGGCAGAGGTGGGTACAGGGGGCTGAAGTGGGCCCTGAGGTGGGAGCAGAGGTGGGTACAGGGGGCTTAGGTGGTAGCCGAGGTGGGTACAGGGGGGCCGAGGTGGGTACTGGGGGGCTTAGGTGGGAGCAGAGGTGGATATTGGGGGCTGAGGTGGGTACAGGGGGGCTAAGGTGGGAGCAGAGGTGGATATTGGGGCATAGGTGGGTACAGGGGGGCTGAGGTGGGTACTGGGGGCTGAGGTGGGAGCAGAGGTGGGTACAGGGGGGCTGAGGTGGGAGCAGAGGTGGGTACTGGGGGCAGAGGTGGGTACTGGGGGGATGATGTGGGTACTGGGGGCTGAGGTGGGTGCAGAGGTGGGTACAGGGAGCTAAGGTGGGTAGAGGGGTGCAGAGGTGGGTAGAGGGGTGCAGAGGTGGGTAGAGGGGTGCAGAGGTGGGTAGAGGGGGCTGAGGTGGGTAGAGGGGGGCTGAGGTGGGTACAGGGGGGCTGAGGTGGGTACTGGGGGGCTGAGGTGGGTACGGGGGGCTGAGGTGGGTACTGGGGGCTGAGGTGGGTACTGGGGGGGCTTAGGTGGGTACTGGCGGGGCTGATTTTGGGTACTGGGGGGGCTGATTTTGGGTACTGGGGGGGCTGATTTTGGGTACTGGGGGGGCTGATTTTGGGTACTGGGGGGGCTGATTTTGGGTACTGGGGGGGCTGATTTGGGTACTGGGGGGGCTGATTTGAGTACAGGGGGGGCTGATTTGAGTACTGGGGGGCTGATTTGAGTACAGGGGGGCTGATTTGGGTACAGGGGGGCTGAGGTGGGTACAGGGGGGCTGATTTGGGTACTGGGGGGGGCTGATGTGGGTACTGGGGGGGGGGGGCTGATATGGGTACAGGGAGACAGGGGGGTGCTGACCTGAATTAAAATTATAAGAAGCTTACCTGTGCTGTTTGCCAGGCTGCTCCAGCTACCTATCGTCCAGTGCTCTTCAGGCAGGGCAGGAAGTGATGTCACTTCCTGGCCCCGCCTCTTCCTCCTCACACACAGCACCGCACGGCTGGAGACCTGGCAGCAAGAACTGAATACTCACTGCCAGGTCTCCCTGAGAGAGAGTAAACGGGTGAGGGAGGAAGGGGTTAACTACAGAGTGATATGCTGCAGGGGCCCTGCAGCATATCACTGGAATAACGGAGGAATCATGTTTTCTGGCTGAGGAGATCTCTGATCTCCTCAGCCAGAGCATGACTGTGCTGCCGGGCCCCTGACTGCCTCGGGCCCTCGGTCCATGACCGATCTGCCCGACCTGTCAGTCCGCCCCTGACAGTGAGACATGTAGTGCATACTGAACACAAATAAGCTGTATTTGTCAAGCAAGTAAGAAAAAAACATAACTACAAAAATGCACATTTCTTAAAAAAACATATTGACCTTCAAATCTTGGTTAACCTGTATGTTACATAAGAGAAGTTGCAAAGTGAGGATAAGATGTTGCAATACCAATAGAAACATTGTAATTTTGTCCATTTTGTTTGGCGTAAGTAAGGAGTAATTACTAATTAGATCATTATCCATTACAATATAGACACAAAGGCAACTATAAAACCAATGGATCAGATGCAGTGTTGCATGATTTTACCAGAGATTTAAGGAACATTATAGAGATCCAGACACACTTAATTTCAAAGAAGTGGTCTGGGTGCCAGATGCCCTTTACTTTAACGCTGCAGCTGAAAACATTGTCGTTTTTTTTTTTTTTTACTTTTGAGGGTGGGGGGAACCAGGACCGCAAGACTTATTCTGCCCAAAAACAATGTTTTATTAAAGGAAAATGCCGGGCACTATAATAATTTTGTCGCAGATGTTGTCTTACTTTAATGGGTTAAACCATTAATTTTTTTTTACCCTAAAATATGGAAGATGGTGCCCAATCACCATGCTCCACCAAACACATTACCAAACTAGACATTACCTCAAGTCTGAAAAACATTTAGAACCTTAGAATTAGCCATCACTTCCAAATTTCCCCTGCTACCTTTTGTTTCAATTCCCCACGGTATCCTTTAGATTGTAACTCACGGGCTATCTACCTATGCACTTTGTATAAAAGAGCTTAAATGGCTAGATTTCAGCTTATAGGCAGTGCCCTCTCTACCTTTTGTATTTGTGTGTGTATGTTGTATGTTCTCCACTAATTGTACAGTGCTGCGGAATCTGTTGGCACTTTATAAATATCAGTAATAATAATAATCGAATGGATGTACACAGTTCTGTGAATCTGCCTAACCTAACAGCACATTCCACAGCTTTGATACACACATCACTACACCCAAAATAATAAAGCTTTCTTTTTTTTTTTTTCTAGAAAGATACATAATTCAATCCATATAGAGCATAATTACAGGAAATGTCGAGCTAATGGTTGTTAAATGATGTGTAGATGAGATGATCTGATAGGGATCAGTGGTATTAACTAAGTAATGATAATGCCTGGTATGTACAGATGACTAACCCCCGACCCTACAGATATTTGTGTGCTGCATTTCCTATCACGGCTGGCTGAGCATTATAGTAAATGTACTCTACAAATATCTGTAGTGTTACTGTCACAAAAAACTGTCTGAATGCTTTACTTGTAAACCCATCAAGAAGTAAGAGTCATATGGATGGAGGAGAGGGTTTAGTAATAACTTATCGGCATAATCACATCATTTACATGAAAACAGCAGAATCTGAAATAGAATTCTCCAATTTTAGACTTAATTGTGAAAGCCAGCTGCCAACTAGCCAGATTCTGCCTTTCAATACAACCCTTGGAATTGTTGGCATGAATATATATAATAAAAATTCTGTGTTAATAAAACGTACCTTTATTTAGCACTAATAATAAGGCTCCTTCGTCTTGGGTGATTTGACAGATAATATCCCTTTTTGAGGGAAAATGTGTCTTATATTAACAATCCAACAATAATCACAGTAATGGGATGAATGGATGTTCACCCTGTTTATTTGATGCTGTATAAGATTTTCGTCATTTTGGCTGACAGAACAAATCAAAGCTGGCTGTTACTTAAAAGTCAGTTGCCAAGGCACGTACTGCAAGTCATTATAATTTGCACTATTCAGGTCAGTTCAGTGTCTCACTGCAGTCAATGTAGCTCTCTTCTGATTAAGAGTGGATATGGGGAACCATCACAATTTTTATAATTGCCCCCATCCCACAAACTACTTGCTAACTCATAAGAACAAAAGACCATGGCCTGGAAATCACTTGTTATCACATGATAATGCACATAGCAACCCCCCAAAACAAGCATAGGAACACACATGTTTTTAACACTCAATGCACTGCAACTATGCTTGATGTATAATGCACTTGCTTCCAGGAAGAATACAATACAAAACATAATAAGCTACCATTTATTTAACGGAAAACTCCAACCATCATAACCTATTAAGCAAGGTGTGAAGAATGTTGTGGAATCATCCTAAAGTTATCTATGAAATCATTTTTGAATGGGCCCTCCTTGCACCTTCACTGCATCTTGTCTTCTATTGCAGTAAGAGCTAGATATTTTATTGAGCTAAACCTGGCTAATCCAGGACTGCACTTATTGGCTTAGTATGCTCAAATGACGTTCTCAGCCAATGAGCACTGCCCTATATGATCCTGCTTAGCTTAGTGGAGCTAACTGAACTATCCTGCAATAAGCATCCAGAACCAGGCAATGCCCAAAAATAACATACATAAGTTGGCAAACTGTTCTAAAATGGTTTGACATATTACTCTGGGAATGTTGTAGTAGTTATGGTGTCTGGAGTGTTAAAAAAAAGTCTTAAACATTTAACATTTTTTGTTTACTTTATCAGTAATGTTACTTTTAATTTTTAATTTGTGCAGTCCACTCAGCTAAACATGTGGACACAGATAGAGTGCCTCCTTATACTAGCACAGTCTGTCAGAAAAGCAGAAGTACTTCAATGATGATGTTAATGCACATAAAACTCTCAATGGAAGGGTACGAAAGATACTGTGTATTGTATATCACATACGATATGGAAACGTGGATTGTAAATGTTCAATTGTTAATTAAAATAGGCAATATGTATCTCAACTAATGACTGCATATGTAATATTATCATTTGCCAATAAATAAAGAATTTAAAAAAAAATACATTTTATGATAATGTCCAACTAACTTAACATTTTTTAAGCAAATGCCACAGTTTGAAAGAAACAGTTTAAATATCTGTTGATTAATATTCAGCAACATTGTAAGAATACAGTGGTCATTACAGTGTTAAAATGTGAACAGTCCCCCAAGGCTCTGTCCTTGGTCCCCTTCTATTTTCTCTTTATACTGCCTCTCTTGGCAAACCTTTTACCTCATTTGGATTCCACTACCACCTTGCACTACCATCATTACGCTGATGACACCCAGATATACCTCTCTTCCCCTGACCTCTCCCCTGCCGTCCTGCAACGTGTCACTGCTTGCCTTTCTTCCATCTCTGACTGATTGTCCTCCCGCTTTCTGAAACTCAATCTCTCTAAAATTGAGCTCCTTGTCTTTCCTCCTCCTAATACTGATCCTCCTCTTTCGCTCTCCCTTCAAGTTAGTGGTATCCACATAAGTCCATCCTTGCAAGCGCGCTGTCTTGGCATCATACTTAATTCTGGCCTCACCTTCGAGCCTCACATCCAGTATGTTGCCAAATCCTGTAGATTCCATCTTAAAAACATAGCCCGCATGCTACCAAGGAGCTTGTCCATGCTCTAGTAATTTCCTGCATGGCTTATTGTAACCCTCTCCTAATTGGTCTTCCAAAAAAACTGATTTTCCTCTCTAGTCGGTCCTCTCACACCTCACCCCTCTTTTAGTCCTTACATTGGCTTCCTGTATCCTAAAGGAGTCAATTCAAAGTGCTAACCTATATCTATAAAGCACTGAACATTTCTAGCCCCTCTTATATCTCTTCACAGATCCATAGGTATGCCCCTTCTCGGTCTCTACACTCTGCCCATGACCTTCTCCTGTCCTCTGCTCGCACCTGTACGGCCAACTCACGATTACAGGACTTCTCACAAGTGGCTCCCTTCCTATGGAAAAGCCTCCCTACCACCATCAGACTCTCCCCTAGTCTTCAATCATTTAAGAAGTGCCTTAAAAAACATCTCTTTAGGAAAGCTTATGGCCTCCCAGAGTAACCTCTACCTCACATACATCTCTTGGTCTCTCCTAAAGGGCAGCACTTTAGTCTCTCCTCCAGCTCTGCTTCACTACCACCTTATTTGATTGCTATTTCCTGTCCTAATGTTTTTCACACCCCACCTCCTATAGACTGTAAGCTCGTTTGAGCAGGGTCCTCTTCAACCTATCGTTCCTGTAAGTTTTCTTGTAACTGTCCTATTTATAGTTAAATCCCCTCTCATAATATTGTAAAGCACTACGGAATCTATTGGCGCTGTATAAATGGCAATAATAATAATAATAACAGAGACATTAATTATTGCAAAATTCACTACCACAATAACAGCTCCTAAAGGACGCATTTTACTTAACAGCAATAAAATTCAGAATCCAAAATGATTAAATAATTATTGTATTTCAAGTCAATATAGCATTAATCTTATTTACTGAAATAGCATGGCTAGGAAACAAAGCTGGTGGCCATTCAAGTGGAGATGAGTAATAACAGATGTTTTTATGGACACGTTTCTCTGAATGAATGTCTAGTCAGGTAAGGACAGTCTAAATGCCATAGTTATTTTGAAACCCCATTAGTAACGTTATTGTATTTTAAAAGTCACATTTGATTGCTCAAAGAGCAATTTTGGCAGCTGGTATCCTTTGCCTACTGTGTTAGTTAAGTTCTAAGAAGAACTTAGAACTATATATAGATAGACGATTAGATAGATAGACAGACAAGTCATGGGAAAAAGAAAGTTCACCCTCTTTGAATTCTATGGCTTTAAATATCAGGACATAATAACAATCATCTGTTCCTTTGCAGGTCTTAAAATAAGGTAAATACAACCTCAGATGGACAACACATGACATATTACACTGTGTAATAAATAAATAAAATAATAAATAAATAAATAAATAAAATAAATAAATAAAATATATAAATAAATAAAATAAAGCGATAAATACGAGTATAACCTGGTCATGCGAGGTTGCAGCTTAACCCCTTAAGGACACATGATGTGTGTGACATGTCATGATTCCCTTTTATTCCAGAAGTTTGGTCCTTAAGGGGTTAAAGGAAAGTATTGAATTCAATGCTTTCCTATTAGAAGCATTATGATGAGCATGACGAAGACTGGATTGGCCATTGGCTCAAGAGCCAGAACGTTGCAGGAAGCAAATGAAGTTTTAGTGCTGCAGGAAAGTTGGATTTGACCTTAAACAAATGGTAAATAAGGCATTATAGCATGAGAAATACAGGCTTGTTTTCCAAATGCTATACTGTGCCTTTAATTATTTTGGAAAAGCTTTTGAGCTCTTAGAAAACTTTTACAATTCTTTAATAAATGCCAATATACTTTAACAGAGACTTTCAGTAGATAACTCACTTGTAACAGCTGTTGATCATTTGACTACCTTATTAAAATTAATTAAGTCAAGTCATTTATATGAAGAAAAAAATAATAATGGTTTCTACGATTTCTAGCATTTTCTATCTGTATTTACAAGCACTGCTATTTAAGCAGGGCAAGGCCTAGGTTGGACAGGGAGCTTCTGGCTCTCTGTCTGAAGCAGTGGAAGTGGGGAACAGAGCCTGGCTAACCTTAGGTAAAAATTTAAACCAATTAAAAAAATAATGCATTATTCTTTAAAACAACAACAACAACAAAAAAGTTGAAAAGGGTTGGAGTAAATGTTTGTATGTATACAAATGCTTGTAGCACTTGCAAGGTTGTGTTTATGTGGATTTTCAAGCCCCTCCCCCCCACTTCCCTTTTGCCATAGAGGTGGAATGAATCGTCATTAATCCTGGCATGTGGATCTTCCTGCAACTTCCATGGGTGCAGACCCACTCTGCCTCGGTCTCTATTCTACTACTTTTCCGGCAAGACAGAGCATTGCCATAGTAACTCGCAGTAAAGCTCTGAATCACAGATAAGCGCTGAATCAGGATAGAGGGTTCCTTTTGGTGTCTGCAGACCATAAGTTTCTTTGTGCTCTGGATGTTGGGGCAGTCTTGGCAGGCTGGGGAGATCAGAAGATCTGGCACATTTGGGTCTGGCAGCCTCTTTTGTCATGCAAAGGCACCCCTGCCGTAGCTCATCTAACCCTGATTTATCACATATTTATAGATGATTAGGTGGTCCCTGACAAAAGATTCACCTTGCAGACATAGGCACCATGCAATGCACTATATCAGTCACATGTCCTTCTGTATATTTATTTTGTATAATAAAGTAAATTTATAATTGACATGCAATTTTATATATATATATATATAAATATATATATATATATATATATATATATATATATATTCATAGTGTGCTTGTTTTGTGTACATAGCACTACCTTATATGACACTTTCTAGTTCTCTGTATATATAGGCATGCTCTGGATTATTTGATTTTTCTATCAATAGAGGTGGATATGCCAAGTGTTTTAGTATTTGAATTTTGCATGTTTATGCACTGTATAGTTTTATGCCATCATCCGTAGTGGCTCATTTAAATATAAATACACTGTATTTTTGCTGTCACTTTCCATACACATATGTGAATTCACAATGTGTTTGGTTTTATACACATTGCTTGCTGACTGTATGAATGCCAGCATTGTTCATTAATGTTGACACATTAGCTCCGGTACATGCCATTTCCGTCTGTATGAATGAATACACCAGGCAAATTACTCATCATACTTTGGCATTTTGGAATGTAAACATCATATGCTGTTTGTTGTACATGTAATGTTCTGTTAATTTAGAAGCAAATACATATTTTATTTATATGGAAAAAAAAAAACAGACATTTTGTTTCAACATGTCTACTTTTTGCTCAGCAAAAGGCTGTTCTCTACAATTTGATAAAATATACCTTGCTGAATATTGGTATGTGATTGATAGACTTGTAACACATGGGAAAGATAGCAAGCATAAAATATAGTAGAATGATATGAAAATTTGTGCATATACGGTTGTTCAGGGATATCTGGTAAATACATGACACCTAATAAATAAAGATTTAGTAAATATAAACATTGTCATTAAGGTCAGAATTGGGGCATTTTCACCAGACCAGATTTTGCCAAACACCTTATAATAAACCAGTGCACTGCAGAGTATTTTTTAACGAAAGTAATAGTACTAAAAATTATTGTTCGCTTGCACAAAAGTAAAGGAATGATAATTTGCAAATGTACATCCCGGTTCTATTAAAACCAGTGCTTTGTGACTCTTACGACTCCTATACGATATATGGGTTTTGGAAGCGAAAGCACAGGAAATGAACTGGATACTGAATACAAATTTGAACATTTTCTTTGAGGCCAGAATTCTCATTTTCAGCAGATTTTATCCATCCAGACAAAATCTGGTGTTGTGTGAATAACCCTGCTGGAGTTTGATTACCTTTGATTTAATCTGAATTAATGCTGGGGAGTATTGTACATCGCAGAGCTACTTACATTCCCTTTTTAAATATTGGAGTTTTTCCAAAAGAGATGAACATTCTAAGGTTTTCACATAGATTGGTATGTCTGCAATGGGGAAAGACAAGGGGGAGCGTGCCCAGTGTCTATGTATCCCTCTGTCTGCCTCCTCATCTGTGTTTTCTTTCCTTACTATCTGCCTTCTTTTTTACCTCTTTGTCTACCATCTGTAAGTTTGTCTCTGTCGATCACTTTTTATAGTTCATAGAAAAATTCTATACTTCTAAAAAAAATGCTCAGAAGATTCCTCCACACGAGGCGCCTAGTCTAGAAGCAACCAACATCTATTTAATTTCTCATTTCTAACTTTTTTCATGTTGTTTTTTAAACATTGTGTGAGGGGCAAATAAGGCCGTATAGGAAGTAAAGGGGGAAATAAGTCGGTTGAGGTGTGCCGGAACCGACGTCGTGGTAGGCCTGTAATAAAAGAGGGCCCACCCATGAGGTGTAATGAAAAGTATAGATAGAGGGAGTGGAGGGTGGGGACATGTGAATCGCTAAAAAACGTATGGGACGGAGGAAGGTGAGTAGGGGGGTTTAAGTAGGGTAACATGCCCCTCCCACAACTGCAGGCCCAGCCTTTACATTTGTGTGAGGGGCAAATAAGGCCGTATAGGAAGTAAAGGGGGAAATAAGTCGGTTGAGGTGTGCCGGAACAGACGTCGTGGTAGGCCTGTAATAAAAGAGGGCAAAAATAGATACCTGCCAGAAATGTAAAACAATCAACAAAGACCTTAATTGCCTAGCTGTATGGTAAATGCCAAGTGAGTAAATCGTTGCTCGGTACTTTAACCGGCATTCTTAATTGAGCAAGGGGAAGTAAGGAATATTAAACATGTTGGCCATCTAGGGTAGGCTAAGTGCCACCCAGTTCAGCCTTCGGCATATTTGTGTTTAAACGGTTGATCCAAAAGAAGGCAAAAAACCTTGTTTGATGCGCTTCCAATTTGCAACAAGCTAAGGAAAAAATTCCTTCTTGACCCCAGAATGGTAGTCAGATTTTATCCTTGGATCAAGCAGTAATTGCCCTACATTGAAGGTTGATGCCTGGTTCATAATGACCGGTCTTTAATAGGTCTGATAGTGATAGAATACTGGATGTTGATGAGAGAATTGTAAATTTGAAATTTCCAGAACCTGAAACAACTCGAGTATGGTAATAATCTGGTATGAGGACATGACACTGCGTATGAATGGTAAAACTGTACAAGATGTGAAGTTGTAAGCCAGATAGTTAGAGTGATGGTGGTGGCACAAAGAAGCGAAACCAATCGCAGACAACATAGCAACAGAGACAGTAACAAAGAGCCTCGAAGGGGAAAAAGGCCCTAACACATGTACCGCGAGAGCAAGATGTGAAAGATGATGACCACGAGCTAACAAGGCTGGCAGCCTGCGATTAGGCGATTAGGCAGGGAACGGCAGTGGCTACGGGAGAGGCAGTAGGCAGAAACCATGTGGAAGGCATAAAGGAGGCACAGGACAGAAAGGTGCAAAAGGTGCAGGAAGTCTGGATCGGAACTAGCCGAGGCAGCAGATGCCAGGTACCCTAAACCGCCATCGCCCCATAGACGACCGCAGCGAAGACAACCAGGGGGGCGAACAACGGAGAAGCAAGAGAACTTGGGGCCCCCTCCAGCAACAGCAGTACCTGTGGAGTGCGGACAGACACGGAGAGTTCAGCCGTCCGAAAGGCTGCCGGGGAGGGAATAAGTCGACCCGCGAGAACCGCAGCGTAGCGAGGAAGAGACCAGGACCCAAAAGAAGGTAGGAATAGCCGAAACCCCACAGAGTGAGGAGTTCCAGACCCAGCCAGAGGGCCTGGGTGGAAATAAGACGACAAAAAACAAAACAAAAACAGTGCATAAGCGACCCAATGTGTGTGTGTGTTTGAGTGTGTGCGAGTGCTGGCATACTAGCTAATGCCTAAAAGGCGAAACAATTAAACTAGGTTTGGTGATAGGTGAGGCCCTGCTAAATGCCAAGCGGCGTGAGAGGCTCTAACTATGCGTTGGCGCAAGGGGATAACGTGGCCACTGAACGTCGTGGCGGGGTGTTGGCCTCTCGGTGACAGTTAACCATAAGATAGAATGGGAGTGACAGGTGAGGCCCTCTCTATGCCACAACGCGAGGCGACTATGATTTGGCCCGAGGGGGTATGAGGATGGGTGTCGGCCTCGCGGGACCACTAACCTAGGCAAAGAAGCCAGGGGGAATTACAACTAGTGGGCACCTAGGACCCTGACAGCCAGTGACCGCTATCTAAGTGTGAGAGGGGACGTACTGTGTGAATGAAAGAAGAGGGGGCGGGGTATGAGGAAGAATCGTAAGGGCAACTGCACCTGGAGGGCAGAGTGAGCCCGTCGGAGTCCAGGTGTACAGGCTGTAAGGAGTACGCATAGAAACCCCCCGCCCCAGGAAATAGAAAGTGCATACACGTGTACAGCCCATGGGGCTCATAAGGGGCAGATTGTGTGCCCGGCAACAAATAAAAAACAAAACGCTCCTACAGGAAAAACATAGCACGGGTATGGCGGGCAGGAAAATAAATCTCGAACGAGACGCCCCAATTTTATTTTCATATTGTTTTCTATATAAAACAATGACATACACCATTGAACTGAGCCTATCCTTAGGGACAGGAAGAAGAGTGAAATGTATATGTGATGGCATGTGGGCCGTTTGTAACCTGGCTCTAACAAACACAATTAGATGCAGGTTAGTGATTCACTCTAGGCTATTGGCCAAACGATACAGCTAGTGATCCAGGGGAAGTTGCCATTTAGAAACACACTGGATCCCTACCTCTAGAGGTTCTAGGTATACACTGCATCTCCTATACTTATTTCACATAGTAACCAACATGTAATGTCACCCAACTAAAAGTCCCTGGGAGGTGTTCTAGGGGCCAGGTTTAAATCAGGAACCATTTACAAGAACAGTTAATAGGTCTGCTGCGGTTTTTTATTTTTCTACCTATTGTATAAGTTCCTACCTTCATCCTGATCAGCACCCAAACACAAGTTTGCGTGGCCACATGGACGCCCGACCGCTAGTGAGCGGTGAGGGGGCCGACAGCCAAGAATGCTAGAAAGAGAGAGGTGCAGCGGAGGTGATCAGCGCCGCAGCGGAACCGACCCCCCGAGAGCCACAGCCGAAGGGGGAGATGTGGAGGACTAGACAGATTCCTCCGGACAGCAAACGTCCACCTTTAACTCAGCTCTACCGTCTGCACAAGACCCCAGCAAGCGGGACGTCCGCGGGACCAACGCAAACGCACCGGACGGCAAGAGAGGGACCGACAGGCAGCACGCTGGGGCATGAACCAACAGAGCCCGCCCTCACGCCGGATCCGCCGCGGCTCCTACAAGAAAGAAAATGACACAAGGAAAAGATGAAAAGAAAAAAAAAACGAAAAAACAAGCAGAAGGAATATAGGTGGAAAGACCCAAGACAACTCACGAAAACGGAGAGCTGAGGCTTGGAGCGCCAGGGACAACCAGGGAGCCAGAGCAGAGGACCGGACAAATGAACAGCAGGGAAACGGCAAGCCAGGGAAAGAAGCCACGAGGACCAGGTGAGAGGAGGTAATGACGACCCGACATGACATGTGAATCGCTAAAAAACATACGGGACGGAGGAAGGTGAGTAGGGGGGTTTAAGTAGGATATTTGCAGTTATTTGTATTTTATATATAGATAGATAAATATAGAATGTCATTCTAAGTGTATTTTGGTACCAATATATATATATATATATTAATAACAAAATACTGTTATTTATTAAATGTTTTAAAAATATTTTATTTTATTTATTATTGTAATTATATGTGTATATATAAATATAAAATATATATAGATTATTATATATATAATATATATATCTTATATATATGTAACGTTATTCTAAGTGTATTTTAATACTAATATATATACTTATATTAATATTAAAATACATTACGTATCACGTTACATATATATAAGATGTATATATATTATATAATATATATATATATGGGGGGCGGAGCCTGACACGGACCGGAGCGGCCGCACATTACCGGAGCTCCGGTACAATCCACTGCAATCTGCAGAAATCAGGGAGAATCCACATCACCCGCAGCCACACAACCGAGCACTGACCTCGGAGGACCACACTGATCAGCCGATGCCGTTCCTCCTGACACCCGGCTCCAAAACTAAACGCCGAGGCGGCAAGGCCTACAGGATGGGAGGGCAACCCCAGACCCATTCGGGAACGAACTGGCCCTGGAACGTCCCGGACTTTGAGGACTGGTACCCCGACCCACTGAGCTCAGGTGAGATGGGCCGCAAGACGCAAAAAACGCCCCAAAACACCGCAAAGCCACAGGGCGATATAGGCCAAATGCTACAGGCCTCAAACGCAGCAAAGGCCCAAACTCCCTGAGACACTTCCCCACAGCCTTCAGAGGAAGGAGACACACGGGGCAATCCACACCCCAGTCCCCAGCACCCAACACCCACATGGACAGCAGACACTAGCGCACCGGCCTCCAAAAGTGAAATACAGGCCATGCTGACAGGCCTTCAGCAGAATCTCAGACAAATGTGGGAAGCAGATCTAGCAATACTCAAATTGGACGTACACGCGGTGTCAATGCGCACACAGGCAATCGAAGAAGAAGTCAAGGGACTGAGGGAGAACTACCTAGCCCTAGGGGAGAAAGTGCGACACTTACACACCTCACAATTGACAATGGCCAGGCAAGTTAATCTCCTGGATGACAGGGGGCGCCGCAAGAATATTAAAATTCGAGGGGTGTCGGAATCAGTGCCATTGGAAGAATTGCCACACTTCGCTAGACGCCTTGTGGCCACACTTTTACCAGCCAAACAGGCGAAAACATTCCAATTCGACGGGATCTATAGGATAGCTAAATCCCCACAAGCACCCACCTCAGCTCCACGGGATGTAATATTAAGATGCCAATCAATGGCGGACAAATTGGGGCTAATGGCAGCAATACAAGGGCAGACCCCATTCGACTTCGAAACATGCAAAATTTCCTTCTTCCAGGACTTGAGCAGAGCCACACTACAATGGCGCAAAAGCATGCACCCGATCACCAAGCAACTCCAAGCGGCGGGTATAGCCTATAGGTGGGCGACCCCAGGAACTCTCTGGATCACTAAGGACGACAAGCACTTCAAGGCCACCGAACCCACGGAGGGCCCAGCACTGATGACTGCCCTGGGACTGCCAAACATCACAGCGAAGATGGGGACACCACAAGACCCTCAGCCTGGGTCATCCGAAGTGGACATGATCGAGACTCCTGGAAGAGGCAGAGGTGCCAAACCCAAGACCTGAGGGACATATTTAAGCCGACAACCGACTAGGCTCCTGTTCGAACATTTTATTTCATTTACATGTTTTGTGTAGCTAACCCTGATTTTTAAACCATATGTTGTTCTTTATTTTTTCTATTTCTCACAATTGTTGCAGTACGAACGAGGCTCACTAGAGCCAACCATCTTTGCTCCGACGACACCTCCCCCCCCCCTCTCCCTGGGGTTATAGGGAACTGATATCGAGGGCGACATAATTACACGGACTGGTATCAGGCGGGTCAAATATGCTATTAACCATAACCTGTAACCACACGGGTTCGACCTGATCCTGTCATACTATAGCGATCTGTAATCGACTAGACATACTAGCCATAGCTGTGAACTGATTTAGCGACTATACGCAGCCACCAATAGACAGAAGGGGCACCTTACATGCCATGCACACAGGCGCATCTAATAACCTTAGTAAGAAGCGAACACGAGAGCGGTCCCAGACCTAGAAGTGACACCCACAGAGGGATCCCATGACCACCATGGTCTACTCTGGACCTATGTGCAGATGGGCCACATCATAAACCCACATCCTTGGGACATAGGGCGAGACGTTAGACATAGTACCCAGACTTAGTCTTTCCCACCCTCTCCCCGCAGCCCACGACCCTAAAATACAAGGGGCGATATTAGCAGTCAGGTACCCTTTACCATCACGATTACACGACTTACATTACTCATTATAACATTGAGACCAATTGTAATTATAAAATGTTTGTGAAAAGATTCTAGTCATACATGCGCACAATATTTCCTGTTTCGATGTGTACAGGCTTTTGTGACCTTACACATATGTTCATCATTTTCACATTCGAAAAATAAAGATTTACAAAAAAATAATAATATATATATATATATATATTTTATATATACATATATACACATTCAATTTATTTTAAAACATGTTTAATATTATTTTTTTTTTTTACACTTCCCACCAGCAGGGGGACTGTCTGACATTTCAGACAGTCCCCATGCTGGCAGATCCACAGCCAGCTATAGGGGGCCTAATTTGCTGGGGAGGGCTGCCTGGGCTGGATCGCGGCGGAGGTAAGTACCTCCGATCTGCTGCGGGCTTCAGCCGTTACGGCGTTCTATGCCGCCGCAACGGCTTTAAAGCCATTTAATGTGGGACGGCATCGAACGCCATAACGGCGTTAAGGGGTTAAAGAAAGTGGAGCTCTGCCCCCCTTCCTTGTTGGGCTCTACCCATTCAACATCATGCAATTAACCACTGACTAAATGGAACCAAAATCTTGCTCAAAACCACAATCCTATAGAAATATGTATGTGGGAAACAGCCACTTTAAAAAGATTCAACTCCACCTGCTGATGTTACCAACTGACAGTCCAAAAACACATGAGAATAAGTAGGCCTGTCTTTTAGGACATCCAGCATATAACACCTCATGTAATGCAGATGGGTGACATCACAAATCCCAATGATGTTTTTTTTTCACGTTTTGTTTCTCAGTTCCCAGTCATCAAAACTGCAGAGAAATTATAACACCCACAATATCTTTTTTTTTTTTTTTTTTCTAACACACACTTATCATTAGCCCTTATCACCCAACAGATTTGATTTATTACATTTTTGGCAACAAAAACTGTTGCAGCCCCACCCCAGCCTCCATAAATAAACATAATATTAAAAATCTTTGGAAGTCAAAGTTCATATTTAGTTGCTTAGAACTAGTTTTCATTTGCATATCAAGTCCTTTTTTCAGTGTTGAATTTGCTAACATAGAAACATAGAAACATAGAATGTGACGGCAGATAAGAACCATTCGGCCCATCTAGTCTGCCCAATTTTCTAAATACTTTTATTAGTCCCTGGCCTTATCTTATAGTTAGGATAGCTTTATGCCTATCCCACGCATCAACACATTTAAGGACCTAAGGGTCCTTAAATGTGTTGATTTTTTTAAAGGAAGGATTGTGATCACTTAAGTGTGGCTGCTTGATCTATGGTATACGGCACTTATTCACAGAACAAAATGATAATGAAGAAAGTGTCAAACAACATTGAAATCGAGAGACCGTGATCACTTCAACATCTTTAACTTCTCATCAGCAGGCATTAATATGTATAAAATCATCAAACGGTATATTTAACGTCCCCCCTAAATCCTATAGCATGTTCATAAAAATAAGCAGATCTGTAGTTTTATTGTTGTCCTTAATAGTATTAAACAGAGGAAACTAAGTAATTTAACTTATCCATGCCCTGACATGTGGAACATGATTTTAAATTGGAGTTAATCATCCCCCAGTGAAAAAAATTATTAGATATAATGGGGCATAATTAAAAAAAAATTATTTGGGCACCGGTTTGGAGCATTCAAAAGTACTATGTTTGATGTTGCTTTTAGATTTGCGGCTGGTACATCTTTAAAAAAAATTGCTAATCATGACGGGCAGACAATATTCTACATATGCTCATTAAAATTTGATCCTGCAGCAAACCATGGCTTTTTTTTTTTTCCGATTTATGTTTATATAGTACTTTTAATGGATTCAGTGCAGAACAGTTTGCCTTAGAGGGAACATTGCTTTTAAGTGGAAATTGATGCATATTCCTAGGGTTAAAGGGTTATGCAACATTAATCTGACTATCTTCTTACAGGCCTTTCATTTATACAGGGCTATAAATGTAGTATGCAAAGTTTAATGGTAACGTTTTTTTCTTCCTCATACCATTCATCCAGGGTAATACTGTCCACCACAGCACAATACAGTTAACGTGCACACTTCTGTAAAAGATTTTGTCAATACCATTTCTCCCAATAAATAAAAAATAAACAAAAAAAACAGCATCATTGTAAATCTTATAATATTTATGAGCCTACCTGACAAATATGTGAAGGCTGTGTAACTCTCAGGCTAGTTCAATAATGCTTTATGCAGGTTCAATAAAAAGTTATGACCTGCCACTAGCAGTAAAATCTAACAGGAGGAGGCTGTGGAGGCTTCAGGCTTATTGCAGGTGTTTACTTTTTGTAATGCACACTACTGCAGAGATATGCTCCTTGTGTAATTGCCTGATTTAAGTTGCAAAGTGCACCTGAAAAAAAAAGTATTTATTACCTTTGAAACTTTCAAAACACTACAGCTAAGCAGCAAGTCTCTCACATGGGGGATAGTGTTTGTGGTGTTTGCATACACAGAAAAGTTTAAATGAATCCACATCTTAACAGAATGTTGGTTATTTGAAATTACAAGGTGCTTGGTTCCAACAGGCTGAACGATGCTATTTTACTATCCTTGTGGTTCGTGAGAAGGATGAACATAGCAATTTATAGAAATTGAAAAATTGCTGGAAAGGAAAACACACAGGGTTATTCACTAACCACCAGATTTAGACTGGATGGACATAATCCGGTACAAATAGCCAAATTTTGACTGCAGTGACCATTCTAATATTCACTACATTTGTCTTATGGTATCTTTGGATTGCATTAGAACGTCAATGAAATTCCAACCCATTATTTCAGAAAGAACATATATGTTACAGATCCGCTTTATAATTTCTACTCACCAACTTGTTATTAGCAAGTGAATATTCAGCCCTAGCAAGTAGATATTCCCCCCTGGTAGCGTGCACATGCTCTCCATACTTGCAGTGGTCAGTATGTTTTAGGCCTGGCTATTAGAGTGAGCCCTAGCTCAACTCGTATCTATAGCAGTCTCCACACTCAAAGTAGGACAATCATGGCCATATTCAGGGATGGCCCTAGGTCTTTAGGCATCCTGTGCAAACAATCTTCACCGCTCCCCTCCCTGGTCACATATTGTATGTGTATAGGGGTACAGTGTTTGTGCAGTGGGCTTTATTAAATTAATACTTTTTAAAAATATTAATTCCTCCTTTCCCGTTGTTACCTTGCATTGAGGGGGCATACTGTTCTCTGGTGATCCAGGGTGCTGGGAATCTTGCCTGTGTCTCCACCTCCATGTGTGATATTTGTTACAGGTAGGCAATCACACAACCTGCCACAGGCAGACAGTCACACACACACACACACACACACCTACAGTTTGAGGCAGACAGTCACAGGCAGTCACACACAAACAGTCACAGGCAGACAGTCACACACCACATCCTGGAATTGTCTCAACTCCTTTCTACCACCAGAGAAATCCTACAATACCCCAATATAATTTACATTCTTAAAATAATCTGTTTTACGGTTAGCTGTTCACTGTAGCCAGATCAATAATTATGTTTCCTCTGCCTGTAAGGATTTACCTTAAATGATCTTGTTCTTCAGTTGTAATAGCCATATATAATCTTTCTGCATATAGTTCTTTCAGTGAATAAAGGTTAGACTATAGCTATAAGGAGGACAAATAGAAATGAAACACTGTTTCTTTTAAGTCACATAAGTCACAAATCCCTCCCTCTAATGAGACACCCTGCCATGTGTGAAGTGCATTAGGTTAGAACACTTACCTCTCCTGCATTTCTCCTTTCTCCTGCTTTATGTGATTTTAAACTCCTCTGTTTTCAATTCAATACTGGTGCTAGTTTTATTCTAGTCCTAGAGGTTTAAACAGGATTTATTTTGACAGCACATGCGAGTATTCTCTTCTCCGCCGAGCTTTTATAATAAGACTGGATTTCCTTTTGTATCAAGTTGTTCCCACAGCGCTTGAAATAGCCCACTCCTAGTGTAATATATAGCCAGTGTAATCGAAGGTATGTTATTAAGAAATGGAGGATTAGCTCGGCGTGAATTTAGGAAATTTTCCTACAAAAACACAAGCTTTAGGCCACTTTATTTTATGCAACAAAAGTTACATCCCCAGCATGTAACTGTGTCTCATTTACTATTGAATGATGTTAAAACAGTAAAAATATATTTTTTTTTTTCAAAGAAGTATCTTCACCGGAAAATTTGTAGATTTAAACCAACAGGATTTGCCTCTATTTTATTGCGTGTAACAGAGAGATCACTGTTTTTTGTTTTTTTTAAATCTCTTATATATACTGTTTACAGTTATATTAACTAGATGTGTGCATGCTGTAAAATGTTGGTTTGGCTGCACCACTTTGTCTTAAAAAAATATCTATAATTGCTCAGTTAGTCAAATCTTCGCCCATGTGGCAGTTTTGCTTTTCAAAATATCGCCCTATGCAAAAGATCTGGGAAAAGATTTGGGAGGAAAAAGGGGTGGGAAACTGTAATATTTCCTAGCCTAATAATACAGTCACGTAAAAAAAGAAAGTTCACTCTCTTTGAATTATATGGTTTTACATATCAGGACATAAAAACATTCTCCTGTTCCTTAGCAGGTCTTAAAATAAGGTCCAACCTCAGATGAACAACAACACATGATGTCTTACACCATTTCATGATTTATTTAACAAAAATAAAGCCAAAATGGAGAAGCCATGTGTGAAAATGAAACACACTCTTACTGCTTCAATAGGAATTAAGAGCCTAAGTAGTAGACAGGTGCTGCTAATCAAAGGCCCTTAATGAACTGATCATAAGCAAGTGCAACCACCTCTATAAAAGTCAAAGTTTTAGCAGTTTGCTGGTCTGGAGCATTCAGGTATGTGTTAATGGAGGACAGACCTCAGCAATGATCTCAGAGAAGCAATTGTTGCTTCCCATCAAACTGGGAAGGGTTATAAGGTCATTTTCAAACAATTTCAAGTCTATCATTCTACGGTGGGAAAGATTATTAAAAAGTGGAAAACATTCAAGACAGTTGCCAACCTTTCCAAGAGTGGATGCCCCAGCAAATTCACCCCATTGTCAGACCATACAATGCTCAGAGAAATTCTAAAAAGCCCAAGAGTTACATCTCAGACTCTACATGTCTCAGTCAGTATGCTAAATGTCACGACAGTACAATTAGAAAAAGCCTGAATAAGTGTGGTTTGTTTGGAAGGGTTGCCAGGAGAAAGCTTCTTCTTTATAAACAATGTGGCAGCACAGTTTGCAAAGTTTGGATAGACGAGACCAAAGTGGAGATATTTGGCAATAATCCACAGGGCCATGTTTGGCGAAAACAAATAGAGCTTATCCACACAAAAACCTCATACTAACTGTCAAGCTCGGTGGTGGAGGGGGATTTATTTGGGCTAGTTTTGCAGTCACAGGACCTGGGATCCTTGCAGTTATTGAGTCGAACTGATACCGGAGAAACTGACGGAAGCCAAGCACAGAGAAGTGGACACAGGTTTCTTCAGGAAGGAAGAGATTCTTTTTTCGATTCACCAACAAGGGCTCAGAGGGACTAATGTCACCAAAATACAACAAGATCTGAGCCCAGAACTGACTGTGTAAATGCATGATATAGACATATAGCTCCTCCTATAGTTAACTCTACCCACATATACTCTTTACCCAATCAGCTGAACAAAGCCTAACTTCCCTTAGATTAAAAGGAGTATATAATCTATATGACTCCAGCAATCTCTCATAGAAAGCACTAGGTGACTCGTTGACTTTCGTAAAGGAATTATGGGTCTTCCAATTAAACAGATCAGTCATGGTGAAAGGGACATAAACAAATACAGGGTCTGCCAACTGTAATTGACCATTAATATCAATGTGTGGTGGACCAGGGGTGAGCTGCAGTGGCATTTGTAAATGTCAAAGTTGGAGGGCACCGGTCATTTGTCAGGTTAGGGTGGGACTTAGATAGGGTTGTTTAGTCATAGGTTCCGGTCGGGGAGTGGTGAGTTAGGTGGAAATGGATAAATTCATTTTACTGGTCAGTAACTCGGTTAACAAAATGTTTCGGACAGGGCTAGGAGGAGCCTGACCAGTAACCAAAAATGGTAAAAGTGTATTCCAGCGTCCTATACCATTGACCATTTCATCCAGTTGTATTTCAAAACTAATTTACTGTTACTAAAGGCACACAAGGCTCAGTAATTATAGTGTTATGTCAGTGGTTATGGTGTTTTCAGTGATTATGGTATTGTCAGTGGTTATGGTGTTTTCAGTGGTTATGGTATTATCAGTGGTTATGGTGTTTTCAGTGATTATTGTATTGTCAGTGGTTATGGTGTTTTCAGTGGTTATGGTATTTTCAATGATTATGATATTGTCAGTGGTTATGGTATAGTCAATGGTTATGGTATTGTGTAATTGCTGAGAATTATCTGATTCAGTGGACTCAGTTAGTGTTATTAAGAATTCTCCTCACAATTTTGACTGCTAATAATAAAACTGAACAATAATAAAAAAAAAAAAACACTAAAATACCCTTCCACCAAAAAGGGCCTCAGGGTACAAAGAACCAGTTGGGGGGGGGGGGAGTAGGTAGACATACAGGTGGACATACCAGCTGCACCAGTTCTTGCTAAAGAATTTAGTTGAGGGATGGTCAGATGGGTCAGATTCCATTGGGGATGGACAAACCAGTTTTGGTAACCATCTAGTAACACAAACTGTTTTAAACAGTCAAAATATGGAAACTGGTCATAGAATTCAAGCATAATAGATACAGCCACATGTACACGCTGCACTAGATTTAAATCAAGACAGATTACCACAGAGGCCATTCTCTACTACATAAGGTAGTCAGGTGATTTGGAGCCAATTTAACCCCAAAATCACACACATTATATCCCTTTTTAAAGTTATTTAGCATACATTTTATGGGATCAACAACCTTTGAATTACGGCGCACCCATACTTAGCAACGGAGCGTCTAATTCAAAGAAACACAACAAACACACCTCCAACAGTCACACTCGTTTCCTTGGCAACCGCACCATGTGGCACAGTTACTAGGTCAAACTCATACAACAAAACATACAGGGAATTCCCGTACACACACAGCTGTTACACCAGTCACTAAATAACTAATACTGTGCCCTTTGGTGAAACTATACAGTCACCCACGCTATAATTCCCTATATCTTAATTACCCGTCTATAACATACCCGAGTAACATCGTCTTTACAAACAGTAGTTATAGTACGGTTAGCATTGGTTAGAGTACAAATTAAAGTCACAGTTCAATTAGTAGTGGTTATGGTGTTAAACATACAACATAGACGACAGTTATTAGTAGTTATTTACAATATCAGTAGTTATTATACATGGTTATGGTACCGTGCGCTATAATACAGTTACACACTATTCACACTCTCGCTAGACGGCAGAGCTCATGCTATCTAGCAAGATATACACTCTACTACAACAATCTTTAACACATTTACAATTCCCAACTAATCTATTGGCCAGTACCTTGATGGACTACCTAAAACTATTTACATCCGTTTTGGTTAGCCACACTGCCCAAGCACCACATATAGCGAACTAGAGGGCGGAATTTACAACAGAACCCTCTTAGTCTATATACTCTATCAATAGTCTAGTGGGTTCCAAATTTACACGCCTTTCCACTTAGCCAAGATAGGTTGAGATCTAGCGGACCGAATTTACACAGACGCCGCTTAGTCTCCCGGTCCCTCCGACCTAGCGAACGTAATATACACCCTAGAACGCTAGTCTAGACAAGACACCGGTGTCCGGCTTGGGCTATTTACACAGAACCCAGCCTGACTCCAAACCAAAATTAAACGGGCTGACTACAGGGCGTTTAATTGAGCGGTGCGCCTTTGCTCCTTCCCTCTACTGAGGGGGCAGATTCCATACACAAATAACCCCTTATGGGCCTACCGCACAATCTGTATCCAATACCCCTAGTGGGTCCACCGTCTAAAACAGTAGTCGTCTTACCTCCTCGTTCCTGAACCTGGGTTCACACTCATCGACGGGGGCACCCCAGCACTTACTACGTAGAGGTCGATGATCTCCTGGACAACAGACCAGTGGCGCCGAGACGAAAGGAGATCCACGCAGAAGTTCAGGGGTGCAGCCGTAGGGAGCGTGGGCAAAGATAGACCGTCTCACGCCTCTGCTTCTTAGCCACCGTTAATGATGAGCTTCCCGGCCAATTGCACCAAATGATACCGGAGAAACTGACGGAAGCCAAGCACAGAGAAGTGGACACAGGTTTCTTCAGGAAGGAAGAGATTCTTTATTCGATTCACCGACTGGGGCTCAGAGGGACTAATGTCACCAAAATACAACAAGATCTGAGCCCAGAACTGACTGTGTAAATGCATGATATAGACATATAGCTCCTCCTATAGTTAACTCTACCCACACATACTCTTTACCCAATCAGCTGAACAAAGCCTAACTTCCCTTACCTGTTAGACCACATGGCTCATCCAGTACAATGGAGGAGGGGAAGTGTTTTCAGTTTCTGCATTCCTGCACTTGCTCAGTACACTGTTGATTGTATCTTAGCTATGTGTAACTTACTAAATGATACACCAACATACACATATGCCACGTGGAAATCTCGGCCTACTAAATTTAATTTCTACCGAGCTTCCACCACAGAACATTAACTCCTCTCTATACCAAAGTATTCTAGAGTCAAATGTAAGACCATCTGTCTGACAGCTAAAACTTGGCCGCAATCATGAAACAGGATAATGATCGCAAGTAGACCTTCAAATCTACAACAGAATGGCTGATACAGAAAAGAATCAAGGTGTTGCAATGGCTCATTCAAAGTCCAGACCTCCAGAACTCGATTGCAATACTGTAGAGGGACCTTAAGAAAGCTGTGCATAAACATATGCCAGCAAACCTCTACATTGCAAAGAAGAGTGAGTCAAAATTCCTCCACAACAATGTGAGAGACTGATAAAGGCATACAGAAAATGATTACTTTGAGTTATTTCTGCTAAAGGTGGTTCTACAAGCAATTGAATCATAAGGTGTACTTAGTTTTTCACACTTGGTTTCTCCATGTTTGCTTTACTTCTGTTAAATAAATCATGACATAATATAATATGTCATGTGTTGTTATTCATCTGAGGTTGTATTTACTTAATTTTAAGATTTACTAAGGAACGGACGATTGTTATGTTCTGATATTTAAAATCAGAGAATTCAAAGACGGTGTACATTCTTTTTTTTCCCATGACTGTATATGTAATATCAGCCATTTTTTAAATTCTGAGATGTGGCACTATTTTGATGCTCTTTTTTATTGTAATCCAAAAGTATAGAAAACAGACAAATCAATAGGACAATAGTAATATGAGCATGTAGCGGTATCATCCCCACTATTGGATATAGGTGTAGGCAAAATGAATCTTGTTGATCCCAGTACAACATGACATGACAGATCAAAATTCATTAGTGCAATATTATAACTACAGGGCTTATAAAGTGTCAAAAGAATATAGAAGGTGCACTCACAAGTGTAGAGTTTTGCATTAAAGCTCACATTTCCAGGTATAAGTTGGTAAAAAAAATCCCACACAGGGATATATAATTGATACACTTGTCTCAAAGTGATGTTCAAAAATAAAGGAGAAAGGAAACTATATATAGTGTTCTCTGCAATAGAGTACATGTGGAGAACATTTTAAATGTACTCACAATTTCTAGGGCAATAGATTTGCTCCGTATTTACAGCTTGGGTGGAATAATTCTCACCGAGGATCTGATGGTAGTATTTCAGAAAGGTGTGCTTCAAGTAGTGGCAGGAACAATGGTTAAACAAAACAAAATAATGAAATGAAATAAAAATAACAATAAGGACTAGCAGGTTCAGGAATGGAGGAACATCAATGCTTTATTGGTATAAAAATAAATATTAAAATAATTCAACAAAGCAGTTAATCTGCAAAGACTTTTTCAAGTAGTACTTGAAAAAGCCTTTACAGGTGAAACGCGTTGCTGGATTCCTTTTCCATCTACTGGTTACTGTAGATCTCTCATCTTTATCTGTGAACCAAGTGGTAGGAAAATGCACCTCAGTGTACTGTAAAAATATATATAATATTTATGAATATCATCTGATTTACTTTACCAAATCTTTCCGCATTAACTAAATTCAGCAATGCCAAACCACATAAGGCTTTCCCCTTATTTTTTTAATTTTTGCTAGAAGATGGTTTAACATCTGAATGGAGAGGTAGTGCCAAGGCAGCACAGGCACTATAACCAATTACATGACATGAAATGGAAATAGTGCTTACAGTGTCCCTTTAAATGGATGCAGAGACAATTTATTTAAAGTGACACTATAGTCACCAGGACAACTACAACTTTTTGTATTTGTTCTGGTGAGTAGATGCATAACCATCACCAGGCTTTTTGCAGTAAGCACTGTCTTTTCAGAGAAAATGTAGTGTTTACATTACAGCCTAGTGATAACTTCACTGGCCACTCCTCATTTGACTACTAGAGGTGCATGTCAGCATGCAGACAATGAACTTTCCTCATAGAGATGCATTGATTAAATTAATCTCTATGAGGAGATGCTAATTGGCCAAGGCTGTGTTTGACTTGTGTTGGCTCAGCTCACGATCTGCCTCCTTGACAGTCTCAGCCAATCATATGGGGAAGCATTGTGATTGGCTCAGGCCAACACTCCTGATGACGTTAGAAGACAGAGACAGTTCAGGGGCAGAGGCAGCAGCTGCAGACTTGAATACAAGTACGATCATACTATATTTAGAGAGGCAAAGGGAGCCCAGGGGGGTTAGATGGTGATTTTAACACAATAGGGTCAGGAATACATGTTTGTTTTTCTGACCCTATAGTGTTTCCTTAATGCATTCTGTTTGTAATGCTACCAAATATCAATAAATATAAATAAACATATGGTCCAACCCCTCAGTTGTCAAACAATTCTCAACATGCATGGCTATGGTGACAGTATAGCGGGTATGACAAAAAAATTAGTGATGGGGAGAGCATAAATACACTCCTACAGGCCATTCTCCTGCTCCCTTTAACAGCAACTATAGAGCATGTGTTGTATTTGCTGTATATATTCCTATGGCAAGCAGATTTTATGCTTCACCATGCCAATATAGGAAAAGAGTGACACATATCTCTACAGATGCTGCTACATTGGCAACAAATAATAGGAGAGGTGAGCCGTATTTTTGGAAATGATACAAAGCAGGGCCTGTCATTTAGAACAGGGAAAGGGGGTAGAATGGGCAATGAGTATTAGCGTAACACTTACAAACCTGGCATGATGGTGGCAGAATCATCACTGGAGACACATTCATTTAATAGTTCCTACAGCAATAATATAGCTGACTTATTTCTATATCTGTATATTAAATTATATAATCAATGCTTAAGGTTATGTTTACAGTTGAGGTGAGCCTGTCATGACAGATTCACATTGAGGGTATATATATATATAAAACTAAACATTAACAACATCATTTAAATAATCTGTATAACCCCTTTGGGAATCTATTTGACACATTTAAGTGTAAACCAAAGTACAGGATTCTAACAATAAAATGCTAAACTATAATGTCACAATTCTGAAAAATAAGAAATAACAGGGATGTATTCTAAATATTTATTATTCATAAAAAGACCTACATTATATCCAGCGTATAACAACAAATTAAATTTTCAAAGCAGTTAAGCAATCTATATTATACAAGTTATATTAGTATATTTTATACAAAAACCCTTATGATCTTTATTTCCCAGCAACATAATTTACTATTCACATAAATGGCATTATATACAGTAATGCTTACTTTATCGTTACTGATGGACCCTGTTTATACTCACTTCAAATGACTAGCATCTTTCCAAAGAAATTTCCCATGTAAGATTAGTTGATGGGATTAACCACAAATGCACAATACATGACGTACATGCAGAGTCATAACCAATCTCTATTGAATTTTGTTTTGCATAACTACCAACATTGGCCTCAATTTAATAAGCTTTCCAAATATATCAGTTGTGTTAGAAAAAAACTTTTCAAATGATTTATCTGCAAATAATATTGACTTGGGTAGATAATTCATTTTGAAAGTTTTTCTAACGGTATTATATAATTTGGAAAGGTTATTAAATCTAGGCCATATTAAAGTCGGTGAGTGGGAAGGGCTAAATTGAATCGGTCAGTAAAACACCTGTGTCACTGGAACTGCCCAAAGATGGACCTGGCCAGAAGGGAGCAGACCTACCAGAAGAAAGTGCATGTTCTCGCAAGGCTGACAGTCATTCAACCTGCTGGCCCCACTAAGGAAGGACCATGCAGATCGTATGTTAAGGTTTTTGCAAATCATTAACTTGTTCATTTTACAACTTGCAAATGAAATAATATTTTTTTGCAGATTTTTATTTCACATAGGTTGATAATGTTAAGTAATATATATATATATATATATATATATATATATATATATACAGTGATACCTCGGTTCACGAACGCTTCTGTTCACGAACAACTCGGTTCACGAACAGAAAAGTTCGTAAAAATATGCTCCGGTTCACGAACTCCGCCTCGGTTCACGAACGCAAGCCGCGGCCATTTTAATGCTAATTTCAGGCTGTCACATGGTCGGGACTTCCTGTAGGAAGACCGTGGAGAGAAGAAGCAAGAATAAGAGACACAGAAAGAAGTACTCTGCAAGCATTATAAGTGATTATACTGTATTTTATCACATACAGTACATACTGTACACAGAAAGAAGTACTCTGCAAGCATTATACAGTACAGTAAGTGATTATACTGTATTTTATCACATACAGTACATACAGTACACAGAAAGAAGTACTGTACTCTGCAAGCATTATAAGTGATTATACTGTATTTTATCCCATACAGTACATACTGTACAGTTCACTGGACACCCAATATGGCTCCCAAGAAGCATAGTGGAAAGAAGAAAGTGCGGAGCAGCAATAAAGGTGACAAGAACAGCAATGCAGGTGACAATGTGCAAAGTGGAAATGCAAGTGACAATGTGCAAAGTGGAAATGCAAGTGACAATGTGCAAAGTGGAAATGCAGTTGACAATGTGCAAAGTGGAAATGCAGTTGACAATGTGCAAAGTGGAAATGCAAGTGACAATGTGCAAAGTGGAAATGCAAGTGACAATGTGCAAAGTGGAAATGCAAGTGACAATGTGCGAAGTGGAAATGCAGGTGACAATGTGCAAAGTGGAAATGCAAGTGACAATGTGCGAAGTGGAAATGCAGGTGACAATGTGCAAAGTGGAAATGCAAGTGACAAGAATGTGCAGCGCAAGCATGGTGGCAAAAAGAAAGTGCACAGCAGTAGTAAAGGTGACAGCAAGGTTGTGAAGAAAATAACCATTGAGCTGAAGAAGGAAATTATAGAAAAGCATGACCGTGGTATTCGTGTGACTGATCTGGCTTCGGAGTACAAGATGGCAAAGTCAACAATTTCGACTATTCTGAAAAACAAAGCCGCCATCAAAGGAGCTGATGTTGCAAAAGGAGTAACAATGTTAACCAAGCAGAGGACACAAGTGCTGGAAGAGGTGGAAAAACTTTTGTTGGTGTGGTTGAATGAGAAACAGCTGGCAGGTGATAGTGTAAGTGAAGCTATGATCTGTGAGAAAGCCAGGAAATTGCACAGTGATTTACAGCAAAGAAGCCCCTCTACAAGTGCAGCAAGTGACGAATTTAAAGCCAGTAGAGGGTGGTTTGAAAAATTCCGCAGGAGAACTGGCATCCACAGTGTGATTAGACATGGTGAGGCTTCCAGTTCTGACAAGGCCGCAGCAGAAGCTTACAAGTTAGAATTTGCAGAATTCATGAAGACAGAAGGATACGTCCCTCAACAAGTGTTCAACTGTGATGAAACAGGGCTCTTCTGGAAAAAAATGCCGAACAGAACCTATATCACACAGGAGGAAAAGGCCCTACCAGGGCACAAGCCCATGAAGGACAGATTGACCCTTTTGCTGTGTGCCAACGCAAGCGCCGATCTGAAAATTAAACCACTACTGGTGTACCATTCTCAGACCCCTCGTGCATTTAGGGAACAAAATGTGAACAAGGCCAGACTGCCCGTCATGTGGAGAGCCAATGCCAAAGCTTGGGTCACAAGGCAATTGTTTATGGAATGGCTGCACGAGGTGTTTGCACCCACCGTCAGAAAATATCTTTCTGATAACCAGCTGCCTGAAAGGTGCCTTCTTCTGATGGACAATGCCCCAGCACACCCTCCAGCCTTGGTGGATGATATGGATGCTGAGTATGACTTCATCAAGGTAAAGTTCCTCCCCCCCAACACAACACCACTTCTGCAGCCCATGGACCAGCAAGTCATCTGCAACTTTAAGAAGCTGTACACAAAGGCGCTCTTCACTAGGTGTTTTAATGTCACTTCAGAGACATCCTTGACTTTGAAAGAATTCTGGAAGAAACATTTCAATGTTGTCCACTGCATTAACCTCATTGACAAAGCCTGGGAAGAGGTCACTTCCCGAACCCTAAATTCAGCCTGGAGGAAACTGTGGCCAGAATGTGTCGCTGAACGTGAACATGACTTAGAAGGGTCTGATGCAGAGGTAGTGGAGGAAATTGTGTCCATGGGCAAGAATATGGGTCTGGACGTTGATGGTGCTGATGTGGAAGAGCTTGTTGAGGAACATAGGGAGGAGCTGACCACGGAAGAACTTTATGAACTCCACAGTGAGCAGCAGAAGGCACTTCTTGAGGAGCATTCCAATGAGGAGGAAGAAGAAAGGGAGGAGGTTAGCAGTGATGCCATAAAATCCATTATGCAAAAATGGAATGAGTGCCATGATTTCTTTGAAAAGCACCACCCCAACATTACTGTCACAAACAGAGTGTTAAATCTCATGAATGATAATGTGGTCTCTCATTTCCGGAGGGTTATGCAGCGCAGAAAGAGACAAGTGACATTGGACAGATTTTTCAGACAAACTGAGCCTGCAGCTAGGAGACAAAGGAGAGAGGAAACCCCTGAAGAAGATCTCCCTGATGTCCTTATGGAGGGGGACTCTCCCCCCAAACAATAACTGCCTCCCACCTTACTGTCCTCTCTTAATAAATAACTACAGTATACTGTACTTTACTAATGTGTATTGTCATTTGTTTCATATTTTTGGGCTTCAAAAACCCCCCAAAAAAAGTCAGCACGGATTAACCGGATTTACATTGAACCCTATGGGAAAATGTGCCTCGGTTCACGACCAATTCGGTTCGCGACCAGAGTCAGTTCACGAATTAAGTTCGTGAACCGAGGTATCACTGTATATATAAATATAAAACTAATACGGCTAATCCAAACACACATATATATATATAGCGAAAACCAAAATGTTATGGTGGGGAAAAATTTGTGATTGAAAATTTGTGATTGAAAGCCCTGAAGTCTGTGGATAGACAAAACAATGTTGAAAAAAAAAATCTGCACACCAGTCAAGCCATAAGACTTGCTTTTACCACAGAAATCACAAATTTGCAGTGATGTTATTACCGCAAAGGATTCTGGGTGGGAACATGCATCTTTTCCTAAGTTGTGTTTCAAAGCTGTTGTATACGGCATGTTTAAAATGGAGGCAAAAATGTGATTCTTTGTTAAACTAATTTGCATATGTCCACCCAGAATCATTTGCGGTAGTAACATCACTGCAAATTTGTGATTTCTGTGGGAAAAGCAAAAGCAAGTCGTATGGCTTGACTGGTGTGCAGATTTTTGTTTAACATAGTATTGACTATCCACAGACTTCAGTTGGAAGGGGTTTTCAGTCACATTTTTTTTCCCCACCATAAATGTTTTGGTTTTTGCTTTGCAAGCACTGCCAAGCCTCAATACCAAGCTAATAACCAACCTCATGCTGATGATTTACATTAACAATGAAACAGCTGTCCAGGAGTGGTTGACTGGCTTTGCATCTTTTCTTAAGTTGTGTTTTAAAGCTGTTACAGCAAACACAGACTTAAAGGAATCCATGTTTAACCCCTTAAGGACGGCGGGCATGCTATGCCGTCCTTGGGGACCTGGCTCTAAGCGCCGGCAGGCGGCAGAGCATATCCCTGCCGTCCTATTTACTTACCCACTCGCCGGTGATCCCACGCCGGCGATCGCGGTGGGGGGACTCATCTGGCTTTCCAGAGCAGTGCAAGCAGGGGGAGTGCCTGTAATGAAGGGTACTACCCCTGCTGCCTGTAAAAAGTTAAAATAAAGCTTTAAAAACTGTTTAAAATAAAATATATACTTAGATCACCTTGAGAAAGACTCGAACGGGCTCGAAACGTCTGTTATTTTTTTCAATGTAATACCTTCTTGAATAAATTATCCTTTTTTCACTTTCAAAGTGCTTCTCTTCATTTTTGCTTATATATATATATATATATATATATATATATATATATATATATATACACACACATCCATACATACATATATATATACATACACTGTCTTAGTGTATTTTAATATTTATATATATATATATATATATATAATTATATTTATATATATATATTATTATCAAAATACACATACATGACATTTTTGCTTATATATATATATACACACATACATACATATATACATACACTGTCTAAGTGTATTTTAATATTAATATATATATAATTCTATTTATATATATTATATTAATATCAAAATACACATAGAATACACATAGAAATATTGAGTATATATATATAATTATAATTATATATATGTATATATAATATAAAATAAATAAATATGTAAATACATTAAAAAATTAAAATAGAAAAATTAAAAATAAATCTTTCAAAATATATATATATGTGCAATTTTGATCTAACTGTATTTTGATATTAATATATAGTGATATCTATGTATGTATATAACATATTTTATATATATATATATATATATATATGTATATATATATTAATAATAATTCTACGTATATTTTTTTGTAATATTTTTAGCCTGACAACCCAGGCCGAAAGTCCAGGGAATTTAATTTGCTAGCACTATATTTAGTCCTGTAACCTTCCAAGACACCATGAATCCTGTACATAGGGGGTACTGTTTTACTCGGAAGACTTCGCTGAACACAAATATTTTGAATATTATTCAAAACAGTAAAATGTATTACAACAATGATATCGTCAGTGAAAGTGAAATTTTTTGCATTTTTCACACACAAATGGCACTTACACTGACGATATAATTGTTGTGGTATGTTCTACTGTTTTGAAACACTAATATTTGTGTTCAGTGAAGTCTCCCGAGTATAACAGTACCCCTCATGTAACGGTTTTATGGTGTTTCCAAAAATTACAGTCAAATATAAGGCTTGTGTTTCATTTTGTTCACATTGAAATTCACCAAATTTGAGACCGTATGGTAGCCCAGGAATGAAAATTACCCCCACAATGGCATATCATTTGCAATAGTAGACAACCCAAGGTTGTCCCAAAATTGGCATTCAAATTAGTTTTTTGCATTCACACACAACAAATATTAACATTAACTTTGGCCAAAGTTAGCGTTCATATTTGCTTGAGTGTGAAAAAAGTAAAAAACTAAATTGAACGCTAATTTTGGTCAGTGTTTGTGACTAAGTGGTTACTAAAAATGACTGGACATACCCCATTTGCAAAACCTTGGGTTGTCTACTCTTGCAAATGATATGCCATCATGGGGGTAATACTCATTGCTGGGCTACCATACGGTCTCAAAGGCAACGTAACCAAACTGGCGAATTTCAATGTTAAAAAAAATGAAAAATTCAGCATGCTATATTTGACCCTGTAACTTCCCAAAACACCATAAAACCTGTACATATAGGATACAGTTTTACACGTGAGACATCGCTGAATACAAATGTGTGTATTTTATTGCAGTAAAGGCAAACAGTATTATGACATTCACAGTTAAAATGTCATGTAGAACTAAAAGAATAACAACATTTCTTATTTTTCCCAATTTTTTTATAGTTTGTTCATATTAAATTATGTTTCATAGCTAAATATTTGATGTTAAATGAAAACCCTGTTGTTTCCCCTAAATATATATACCGTGTGTATATGTGTGTATGTATATATATATTTTTATATATATATATATATATATATATATATATATAATCTCTATAAAGCTGTCTTACTTTATGATTTATGCCCATGCAAGCTTGAATGAAAAGATAAATCAGCCCGTTTAAAATCTGTCACATTTAATGCTTAGATAAGCAAAGCAGTGGGTTGTATGAAAAACAACTTGACTTAGAAGCTCCAAGGCCTGAGCCGACCTGTCTACTCAATAAAGGTCTGATGCCAGGTTCTATGCTTTGCACAAAAATGTTTGTACACTAATTTGAATTTTGATGAGGCAAAGCTTTCCTCTACCAGACATATGAAGCAAGTGCTTGAAAAATTCTAAAGCTAAAAGAAAAGTAGACACTGCCAAAATAAAGCACAGATTTGAACAGTTGAGGATAAGAGAAATTCTGCAGAGACTACATTTATTGTAACATATTTTTCTGGTTCCATAAACAGTTTAGTTTAGTTTAGTTTAGTTAATACATTCCAACATCGGCCATGAAATAATGTAGAACAATTAAAAACATGCTGCTAATCAACCAGAAAACCAATCTACTTGGAAAATATGTTGTATATTCTCATGATAATCAGTTTCTTTTTATTGCCCACTTTAACACAGCAGAAATATTGACTTTGATTTTTCTCAATTTGAAGGGGTTCTACGATTATTCTACCAGGCATAAGCAACCTTCGGCCCTCCAGCTGTTGTGGCTTTAAGTGCATTATGGGAGGTGTAGTCCACAACATCTGGAGATCCAAAGGTTGGCTACAACTATGAAGTCTAGGTTAACTATGTGACAGTTCAAATGAATTTTAGAAGACCTGCCGTGAAGTTGTATCTACAAAAATATACCAAGTTATCTCTGGTTTTCTTTGGTCAAATGGCAAGTTATCCTGAACATGACATAGGTCTTGTATTTAGTGAACTTTCATTTATAATTTCTCAGAAATGCATACAGATACACAATATTAGAACATACTCAAACCCAGTGGAAATGAATCCACATCAGAAACATGTTAGAAAGTAATAAAGTATCTTATGTATATATTTTAATGCTGTTATATGGCATTGTTCTCAATATTTTGAAAACACTTTCAAGAAAGGTCAAGGTCGTAAGTAAAACAAACTAATGAACAAGAACGTACACATTAGTACAGAGATCTGTATTACAAATTTATTCAGCAGGGTTCATCAGGCAAAGATAATTCCTAATAGAATGCCCATTTTTTCAGGTAGAAAAACTGCACAGCTCTGCTTTTGTAGTATTACCTAGAACAGGGATAGACATCCTTTGGCACTACAGATGTTGTGGACTACATCCCCATAATGCTCTTACACCCATAACGCTGGTAAAGCATCATGGGAGATGTAGTCCAAAACATCTGGAGTGCCGAAGGTTGCCTATGCCTGATCTAGAAGTATGAGACATATAAAATAAACAAAAGCAAAGCAGGAGGCAACATGTTTGGTATATAAAACAAATATTTCCTCTCCTGCTTTTCATTTGCATGCTGATATATTTAGCATTGTTTGCCCTGATGTAGGTATGCACAATTTCTTTCTTTTTTAACATTTTTTTTTAAACCTCTGTTTGTACTCCCACCTATGATGCTCGCCTAAAAGACTTCTGTAGGGCTGCATCGGTCCTATGGAATGCCCTTCCCCTCTCTGTTAGACTTTCACCCAATCTCCACTCCTTCAAAAAAATCTTCTATCCTTACAACATACTTTTCTACCCGACCCTTACCTTTTGTGTCACTATACCCCACTACCTCTAGCATGTAAGCTCATTGAGCAGGGCCCCTCAATCCCTCTGTTCCTGTGTCTGCAACTCGTCTGGTTACGTGTCTGTTAGTCCACCCATTGTACAGCGCTATGGAATTTGTTGCCGCTTTATAAATAAAAACAATAATAAACTGCACATACATGTTTTGAATGTATACATTGAAAGACAGATGGCTATGCCAAGCTATTATGTAAGAGCAACTGGATGGTTCAAAAATATTCTTATTAACAACTATAACGTAATGTTGAAAATGAGTTTGGAGTTTGGTATTAATATCTGTGCTGAATGTTATATGGATGTCTGATACTGTACCTGTCTAAAGTTTCAATACAGTGCATTATGCCTCCCTACATTTCAAACGGACAAAGAGAAACACTTACATTTTAGGGGTGAAAGTGGGGGTGTGGCCAGAGATGGAGCTGTTCTGAGAAATTTTCTTGACTTTCTAATAACAATTTATTTCAAAAAAATGCAATTTAGGACAAGAATCATGTATGGCATTTAGACAGACTGATTCCAAAACACGTTTATTGCAGTTTAACATCACATTACTGTGAGTATTAGCGCTATGAAGCTATTTTATTCTCTTTAGACACACCAACAAGAAAAGTGGGGCAGAGGGAATTGGGCCCAAAATAGAGGCTGTTCTTCCTAGATAGGGACAGCAGAGATACATGATTGTACACAACATATCCTCACACTGTCTTTGATTTCTTTTCAGGTTTTTTAAATCCCAGCTCAAATGTTTTTTGTGTGTTAATCCAAACTAATCCATTGCAACCCTTGGACCTGCTATTTTGCTGGTGGGAGTTTCTGTGGTCACCCCTGATGAAATGTGCATGGCTGCATGCCAGGACAGGCATACATGTGAGGACATGTGTGAAATATATTAAGTAATTTTTGTTGCAAAGGACTATGTTTGACGCAATTAATATACCTTATTACTTTTAAAGTGTATGGTCTAATCATAGTGTTTGATTACATTTCAGCTCTTTGCAGTAAGTGAATTATACTATCCCAGTAATCCTATATAGTAGGATTGAAACAAGTAGTAGAATTAAAAAAACAAATAAAAAAATTCTTATGGCGAGAGCAAATTCAAGATGTTAATAGTGAGCCCACTGCAAACATCATATCCTTACTTTCCAGTACATAAGGAAATCAGGAAGCTTCTTTGGTCATGAACTACACCATTATTTGTTCGGAGACTGCAGTTTTCTAGAGATACTTTGTCTGTCGCAGCTAAAGTGGACATTCTTTATGCCCGGAGTTGTTACTGCGGCACGGGTACCCAAAAAATGCAGAGCTTCTCTTACAAAACCCCAACAAGTAAGAACTTAAGGTTCTACCATTATTTTTAAAAAAAAAAAAAGTTTTTTTGCTTGCAGTGGGCTCCAGAACGGTTTAACCCTTTAACCCCTTAAGGACACATGACATGTGTGACATGTCATGATTCCCTTTTATTCCAGAAGTTTGGTCCTTAAGGGGTTAAGCATGCTCTGCTTTGAAGAGGGATCAAACAACCATGTTGCTTTAAAAATTATATTGAAATTATTGTCAAATTTCAAGGCAGAGAGCAATTTTCACACAGAGGCACAACACGTTCCTGTGTACTTTCTTTTATGAAAATGCTTGTTTTATTACTGGCATTTCTGTAATAAAGGAGCTTTATGTAAAGTCGTAGACTCATAAACACTGCATTGATTCTCTGGAATAATTATTTCTTCTTTCAAGGTCAATCAAATACCATGCTTATGAAAAACAACTTCTCTATGAATGCCCTTTTTGCACTTGCTCTAATGTGTTTTTGTTACACAGCATTTAGGAATGATGCTTGAAATAGGTATATCAAAATAAATGTATTGGATGCGTTTCCATTTATGGGTGTTAAGAGCTAGAGCCTTTCTCGCCATTTCTTATCTCAAGCAGATAATACAAACACACTTTCTGCAGATAAATATGTGTTTGTTTCTCTAGACAGTGTTGGCAATGCACTTTAAGGTCTGAGACACAATCATGGCTCGCTGGGTTAATCATGTCTGTCAATCATGCCATTAGCTTAAGAAAATTGTGCTGTGGGCATGGTTATCATACATAGTTTTTTTCCATTTACAAGTTTCTTCAATGCTTTTTTTCCCCCCACTTTAAGTCCCAATACAACTTTGCAAGACATAATTCAGCTGAAAACCCAATGAAATCATTCAACCGTGTAACATCCTCTTGTTTTTAACAATTCATTTAAAATACGATTAATAGCTTTTGAAATTAGGGCCAAAAAGGCAGGCACCAAATAAAGCAACACATCATGAGCTTAGAATGAGATATACAGTTGTCAATTTGTTTTGTAATTATAGATAAATATAGGAAATGCAAGGATGTAATTATCAGACTGGAGTCTAAAGGCAAGCCTAATACATCTCTATGAGTTCTTTTGTTTGAAAGTTTCACAAATACAGGATAGGAGCACAAATGATTTCAAAAGCTAAAATACTGAGCATTTTATTGGAATAAGCATTAGTATTAAGCTTGAATTCCCATTTAAGTTATTTTAACCTCTTAAGAACCACGCTTACGTTTGCTTGTATTGTTCTTTTTGTGGATGTTCAAACAGAATTTCCATTTTTACATTTTATTGCACCAAGACAAATTAAATACAGTTTCTTAGAATATAAAAGGGGCATGACAAATACATGTAAGAACATTCTCAATTTTGGCAATAATAATAATAATGTGTGCGGAATTAATTCCGCTTAAGAAAAGTAATAAAAAAAATATTAATTTGTCCTGATTCACAGAGTACATGATAAAGATTACAATTTAGTTTTGGTAGCTACAGGTCACAATATACAATGAGCAAAATACAATTTCATTATTAAACGTTTTTAGAAGTAGCTATCTTTGTCTTCTTATAAAAGCAGGGCCGGACTGGGAGAAAAATTCGGCCCGGGCATTTTTTTATCCCAGCGGCCCACTAAGAAGGGGGCGGGTCAGAGGAGGTGTGTTTTGTCATCACTAATGACAAGCACGCCCCCTCTCAAAGTGAGCATGTTGGTTCAATGCTCTTCCAGGGCAGACCATGCGCAGAGCTCTGCTGAAGAGCTCTAGCATGAGAAAAAAAAAACTGTATTTGTTCTGCACAGTGCAAGCAAATTTAATAACATGCTTGCACTGTGTTTCCTTGCAACTTGTCTCTGGTGTCTCTATAACTGGATACCAGGAGACAAAAATGCCAGGAAAGAGTATTGTGCATGTGTTTGGAGTCTGCTTGTGGTATTGCGTGTGTGTAGAGTGAGCTGATTGTGGTGTGGTATTGTGTAATAAGGTTAGTTTTAGACATGTTGTGCCTGTGTTGTAATGTGATGCATATGTGGCTAGGGGCTGTAGAGAATGTATGTAAAGGGGATGTAGCATGTGTGCAAACAGGCTATAGAGTGTGTGTATAGGTGATGTAGTGTTTGTAGAAAGTGTGTGTTTAGGGGTGTAGTATGTGTTTGCTTACAAGGAATCTAGTGAGTGTGTGTGTGTGTGTGTGTATAGGGGATTCAGAGTGTATATGTTAAGAGTGTAGTGTGTGTGTGTGTGTGTGTGTGTGTATGTGTATAGGAGTCTAGTGTGTGTTTGAAGGACCCAGAATGTGTAGGAGATCTAGTGAGTGTGTGTTTATAACGGATTCAGAGTGTATATAGGGATCTAGTGTTTATATGTGTGTAGATGATCCAGAGTTGGGTAAGGGATCTAGTGTGTGTCTGGAATGTAATGTGTTTAGGGGTGCAGTATGTGTGAGGGGTGCTGTGTGTGTGTGTGTGTGTGTGTGTGTGTGTATATATATATGTGTGTGTTTGGAACTATTGTGTATGTGTGTGGTGCAGTGTGTTGGGGGGGGTTCTGTGTGTATGTGAGGGGTGCAGTATGTGTGCGTGATGGATGCTGTGTGTGAGGGGTGCTGTGTGTGAGGGTGCGGTATGTGAGGGTGCGGTAAGTGGTATGTGAGGGTGCGGTAAGTGGTGTGTGTGAGAATGCTGTGTGTGAGAGTGCTGTGTGTGACAGTGCTATTTGTAATGTGTGTGAGAGTGCTGTGTATGATAGTGCTGTGTATGATGAGTGTGAGAGTGCTGAGTGTGATAGTGCTGTGTGTGAGAGTGCTGAGTGTGATGTGTGTAAGAGTACTGTGTACGATGTGTGTGAGAGTGCTGTGTGTGATGGGTTAGAGAGTGCTGTGTGTGAGAGTGCTGTGTATGATGTGTGTGAGAGTGATGTGTGTGAGAATGCTTTGTGTGATGGGTGTGAGAGTGCTGTGTGTGATGGGTTAGAGAGTGCTGTGTGTGAGAATGCTGTGTGTGATAGTTGTGAGAGTGCTGTGTGTTATGTGGGTGAGAGTGCTGAGTGAGTGCTGAGTGTGATGGGTGTGAGTGCTGTGTGTGATGTGTGTGAGAGTGCTGTGTGTGATGTGTGTGAGAGTGCTGTGTGTGATGGGTGTGAGAGTGCTGTGTGTGATGGGTGTGAGAGTGCCGAGTGTGATAGTGCTGTGTGTGAGAGTGCTGAATGTGCGAGTGCTGAGTGTGATGTGTGTAAGAGTACTGTGTGTGATGTGGGTGAGAGTGCTGAGTGTGATGGGTGTGTGAGTGCTGAGTGTGATGGGTGTGAGAGTGCTGAGTGTGATGGGTGTGAGAGTGCTGAGTGTGATGGGTGTGAGAGTGCTGAGTGTGATGGGTGTGAGAGTGCTGAGTGTAAGAGTGCTGAGTGTGATGGGTGTGAGTGCTGTGTGTGATGGGTGTGAGAGTGCTGTGTGTGATGGGTGTGAGAGTGCTGTGTATGATGTGGGTGAGAGTGCTGTGTGTGATGGGTGTGAGAGTGCTGTGTATGCTGTGGGTGAGAGTGCTGGGGGTGAGAGTGCTGGGGGTGAGAGTGCTGGGGGTGATGGGTGTGAGAGTGCTGGGTGTGAGAGTGCTGAGTGTGATGGGTGTGAGAGTGCTGAGTGTGATGGGTGTGAGAGTGCTGAGTGTGATGGGTGTGAGAGTGATGGGTGTGATGGGTGTGAGAGTGATGTGTGTGATGGGTGTGAGAGTGATGGGTGTGATGGGTGTGAGAGTGATGTGTGTGAGAGTGCTGAGTGTGATGGGTGTGAGAGTGCTGAGTGTGATGGGTGTGAGAGTGCTGTGTGTTATGTGGGTGAGAGTGCTGAGTGTAAGAGTGCTGAGTGTGATGGGTGTGAGTGCTGAGTGTGATGGGTGTGAGTGCTGAGTGTGATGGGTGTGAGTGCTGAGTGTGATGGGTGTGAGTGCTGTGTGTGAGTGCTGTGTGTGATGGGTGTGAGAGTGCTGTGTGTGATGGGTGTGAGAGTGCTGTGTGTGATGGGTGTGAGAGTGCTGTGTGTGATGGGTGTGAGAGTGCTGTGTGTGATGGGTGTGAGAGTGTTGTGTATGATGTGGGTGAGAGTGCTGTGTATGATGTGGGTGAGAGTGCTGTGTGTGATGGGTGTGAGAGTGCTGTGTGTGCTGTGTGTGCTGTGGGTGAGAGTGCTGTGGGTGAGAGTGCTGAGTGTGATGGGTGTGAGTGATGGGTGTGAGAGTGCTGAGTGTGATGGGTGTGAGTGATGTATAAATGTTAGAATGGATTTTGTGTGTAGGGGGGGTAAACAAATAAAATAACAGGCATTATGTCCCCCCCTCCCTTCTTACCTTTAGCCTGGGAGGGGGGGACTGGTTCCTGGGACTGGGAGGCAGAGTGGCAGTGTTCCCTGGTGGTCCTCGTGGTGAGTGAACTCTAGCCTGCGGGCTAGAGCTCACTCTCGCGAGATCCGGTCGTTGCCATGGCAACGCTCCGGATCTCGCGAGAGGAACCTGGCGGAGCTGCAAGTTAGAGCTCCGCCGGGTCCTCTCTCAGTGCAGGCTGTCTCCCTCCCTCTCTCCCCGCCGGCGGCCGCATTGGATAGCATGTGGGCCGGTGAGGGAGATCTTTGATCTCCCCACCGGCCCGACATGGAATACAGTGGGGCCGGCGCTCGGATAGTGCCGGCCCTGCATAAACCGGCAGGGGAAGTCCTGGGACCTTCCCCTGCCGGCCTCGGCCCCACGGCCATCGCGGCCCACCGGGCATTTGCCCGGTGTGCCCGATGGCCAGTCCGGGCCTGTATAAAAGCCATCACAGAAAAAAAAATTGTAATACAAAAGTATATATTTATATCAAGTAGACATCACAGGCTACTTAACTAAGGATATTTTGCCACATTTTACGTCGATACTTAGCTTTCAACCTCTTCTAAAATATTGTAGTAAAATTGTGTTTTTGTTTTTTTTTCTAATTTTTAATGTGCACTCATAAAACAAGAGTTTTATTTAAAGTACATTTCATAATGTGTGCTACTCCTGTACAAAACCCAATGTTGTGCACAGCTAAATTTTCTGAATACAACATTATCCCAAATTTTAAGTTGTCGCCACTATACTGTGAAGGTACAGTGCCATATAGGTTTTACTATGTATGTTTTTACAGTTAAATTTATGACAGTTTGATTTAATGGAATGGCATATGTCTGATTTTGGGGCCTTATGGTTGTTTGACTTTTCAAATCATCCAACATAGGTCTACCGTTTGTGAAAGTAGACACTTCAAAGTATGTCAAAAAATTTTAAAAAATCTACCTAAAATTATTATTTATTAATTTATTTTCATTTTTTTTTACATACATATTACAATTTTGCTGAGCATTTTACAAATCTGATATGCGCCACTGTAAACAAACCCCACAAATTATGCTTGGATTTTTTTTTCTGAATAAAACAATACACCCAATATATGCATTTGCTATATAAGAGAACTGCCTATTTCAGTTTTTACAATTACCATTTTGATAGTTGGATATGATAGGCCTATGTCTGCTTTTAGGGCCTTGTAGCATTTTGACTTTTTAAATTACCCCATGAATGCATATATAATTTATGAAAGAAGACACTACAAAGAATATCATACAAAATATTTTAAGGCTTAGTATATAGACATTTAACCCCTTAAGGACTGAGGCAGTTGTACAAGTTGTGATCAAAACAAAACGTAAACAAAACCTTGAATTTGCGCTATTTGTCTGTTCGGGCGTTATTAACATCTTTCATATTATGTGCACCCACACTTATCATATATTATTTTGTTCAGGAGAAATGGGCTTTCATGTCACATCAAATATTTGTATATTAAACATAATTTAACATGAATAAAATATAAAGAAATTTGAGAAATTAAGAAATGTTGTTATTTTTTTAGTTCTGCATGGCATTTTAACTGTGAATGTTGCAGTACTGTTAGCTGTTACTGCAATAAAGTACACATATTTGTATTCGGCGATGTCTCACGAGTAAAACAGTACCCCCAATGTATAGGTTTTTTAGTGCTGTAGAAAGTTACAGGGTCAAATATAGCACATTAACATTTTCAGTTTATACACATTGAAATTTGCCAGACTGGTTATGTTCCCTTTGAGAGCATGTGGCAGCCCAGGAATGGAAATTACCCCAATGATTGCATAACATTTGCAAAAGTAGATAACCTAATGTAACACAAATGGGGTATGTCCAGTCTTTTTTAGTAGCCACTTAGTCACAAACATTGGCCAAATGCAGCATTTATATTTGTTGTGTGTGAAAAATGCAAAAAAACTAAATTAAATGCTAATTCTGGCCAGTGTTTGTGACTGTCTACTAAAAAAGACTGGGCATACCCGATTTGCAATACCTTGGGTTGTCTCCTTTTGCAAAGTGTATGCCATCATGGGGGTAATTCTCATTCCTGGGCTACCATACGATCTCAAAAGCAACATAACCAATCTGGCAAATTTCAATGCGAAATAAAGAAAATTCAAACTTTTGAAAACACCATTAAACCTGTATTTGGGGGGTACTGTTATACTTGGGAGACTTCGCTGAACCCAAATATTAGTGTTTCAAAATAATAAAACATATCACAACAATTATATCGTCAGTGAAAGTACAGTTTGTGTGTGAAAATTGCAAAAAAATGCCTTTTTACTGATGATATGATCGTTGTGATATGTTTTACTGTTTTTAAACACTAATATTTGTGTTCAGCGAAGTCCCCTAAGTAAATCAGTACCCCCCATGTGCAGGCTTTATGGTGTCCTGGAAGGTTACAGGGTTACAGGGGATTGTGAGTCAAATTTTCTGGACTTTAAGCCTGGGTCGTCAGGCAGGTCCCTCAGATTGTAATTAATAAAATTACTTAATTATGTAAAAATATAATATAAATATATTTGTAGAATTTAAATATATATGTACATGTATATATATATACATATATATAATTTTTATTATTTTTATTTATATATATATATATATATATACATATATGTATCTATGACGTCATTCTAAATGTATTTTGAATTTAATATATATGTATATTAATATCAAAATACAGTTAGAACAAATTAAAACATTTTTATTTTATTTTTTTAAATGTATGAATTATTTTATATATATATATATATATATATATATATATATGAACTAATTACTTTTTATTTAATTTCAAAACTGTTTCATAACTTTATTTAACTTGTAAAACTTTTTTGCAGGCATTAGGGGGACTGCCTGAGAGGTCAGGTAGGTCCCCTGCAGGCACTGCATAAGCCGGCTATTCCAGCCATGTGATCTCGAGGACCCAGCGATCATATGGCCGGGGGGGGGGGAGGCGCAGGGGGGCTGGATCGGGCAGAGGGGGTCCCGGTAAGTAGTAAGGACAACAGGGATGTTTTATGCCGCCCACCGGCGTTCAGCACCGCCCCTAAAAGGACGGCATAGAACGCCCACCGTCCTTAAGGGGATAAGAATCAATTTGTGCCAATGTTGGTGGTATTATTAGTTTCTTTTGTAAACTTGAAATGTGTTACTGTAATAAAAAAAATCAATAAATTGTGCTCAGCTATTTCTCCTGAATAGAGAAAGCATACGCTTGTCAAGTTTTTGTTGAAATTTAGGGCTGAATTTATAACCTGCTCAGTGCAGTTTTTTTTGTTGCTTTTTTTTAATGGCAAATTGAAGATGGGCATACGGTGCATTTTGGGGGATTTTAGTAGCTTGCATATTGAGTTACTCCATACATTCATACATGCATACAATTTGCAAATATAGATACCATGGAGACTCTCATCTGTGTATATTTTGATCTTTATTGAGGTGCCCATTTTTCAAATGTTTTTCAAAATTTGCATTATTAAAGGGAATCTCCAGTGCCAGGAAAACAATCCGTTTTCTTGGCACTGCAGGATTCCTCTCCCTCCCACCCCCCAATCCCCAGTTGCTGAAGGGGTGAAAACCCCTTCAGTGACTTACCTGAGGCAGCGACATGTCCCACGTCGCTGTCTGCTTCTCCCCCGCCGCTCCACCTTCTGCCTACGTCGGCCGGTGGGCGAGACTGATCCCGCCCACCGGCCGAGGAGACCTAATGCGCATGCGTGGCAATGCCGCGCATGCGCATTAGCGCACCCCATAGGAAAGCATTGAACGCGATTTTCAATGCTTTCCTATGGGGAATTGAGCGACGCTGGAGGTCCTCACACAGCGTGAGGACGTCCAGCGACACTCTAGCACAGAAAACCTGTGCTATAGAGCAGGAAGTTCCCTCTAGTGGCTGTCTAATAGACAGCCACTAGGGGAGGACTTAACCCTTCAAGGTAATTATTGCAGTTTAAAAAAAACTGCAATAATTACACTTGCAGGGTTAAGGGTAGTGGGAGTTGGCACCCAGACCACTCCAACGGGCAGAAGTGGTCTGGGTGCCTACAGTGTCCCTTTAATTAAAATGTTTTAATCTTTACATACATATGTGTTTTTGCTGTTGAATTTTAAGTCTCATGTTTGCCACTGTATTCAAATTATCCTAAAGGAACACTATAGTGTCAGGATTACAGATGTGTATTCCTGACACTATAGTTGAAAAAGTGATATTTAAGTGGCCGGCCCGCCGTGAGAGGAGTAAACGGTGATTTTGCTCACCTTCTTTACAGTGCCTCCCCAGTCTTGTTGTGGTTGGCTCTGCCTCCTTGGATAAGATCATCAAATTTGATGATCTCAGCAAATCCAAAGCATTGGGAGGCTTTTGCAAATGCGTGGCAACATGCCCTGACTGAGCCAATCTGCATCTGCTCATAGAGATGCATTGAATCATTAAGATTAAGTTGTTATGGTGATAGGTGTGTTTTTTAAAGCACTGCATACAGTTCATTGGTCAGTCTGGGGCAACTAATTGTTGCTCCAGTTGACAGAGGTGTGGCCCAGGTATTGGTTTATATCTCCCTGGTATTAGCATCATTGCAGTCTCATGATACCAGCAGGAAAACAGTACCTGCTGGTGAAATGCCATATGATGTAATTATTCCATCATGGGTCTTTAGGGGAAGGAAAACCATGATGGGATAATTCCATGATTGGTCCTTAAGGGTAATCGGCAAAATGCAACTTTAACAATATACAGAAGTTAAAGTACCACTATATGCATAAGACCTATTCAAAACTTAATCGCACTTTATACACTTTTTACAAAACTGCAACATTTTAAACTGCAAGGGTAAAACTACAGGTCACTGCACCCAGACAACTTGATGTGATGAAGTGATCTGGAAGATGTTAGTGGTCTTTTAATTGCATAACAATATAAATGGACTCAGTCTAGGAATAAAATGTAATTTATACATTTGTTAGTTATTTCTGCATTACAGACACTAAATTGATATTTAACCATTAAATGTTGCATAATGCATCACACTAACAAGCATTTATTCAGTCTTTACAGGGTATTAAACCTCACTAATTTCACATTAACAAATGCTTGAGTTGCTCAAAACATCACCCTTGCAAAATTAATCTTTTAACACATGTTCCTTTTTCTCTTTATTCATTTTTTTTCTGTATTGATCCTGTTTTGTCCTGTGAGACATCATAAGTATAACAGAACATTCCCCTGCAGCATGGTGGTTAAAGAACTTGGCGTATTGACACAAGAGTTCTCAGGTGTGATAGATGTAATGCTCAACAACGATTTGTCACGTAAATGCCAATACAGTCAATAGTTTTACGTCTTGATTCAGCAATCTGCCTATACGTCACTAATCCTTCAGAGGATTATTACCATGCCTTTAATCTTTTGACAAATATTAGAGATTAAAATGTTCCATATCATGCACATAAAAAGCAAATATAAATATATAAAAATAACGAGGCTCGCACAATATTTAGTTCTAGTGCTAGAAGTTTTATTTTAAAGCAGCTTAAAATCGTTGCATTTGTTAATTGTTGCCTGTGTAATGGATACAGCTTCATGTTATATGGCCTATTTTTCTAATTTACCTTTTAAATCATTCTGCAATTTTAAAGAGATTGTCCACAAAGAGCAGATATAAGATTTAAATTGCAATAACAATCTCCGTTATACTTCTGTAATCAGAACTTTCACTGTCTCCTAAATACTCGCAAAATGTTTTGCTTCTAATTAAAACTAAAAAAAACAACAATTTTTGCATCTTTAGAGAAGAAGTGTCGCTTCTGCAGTCATTACAGTTCTGTATTCACCCCAGTAAACACTCTTAAAGCATATGTCCCAACATTTAAAATGGACAAAGAGGGACACTTTAATTATTTTGATGTGAGTGGGGCTGTGACCGGAGGTGGGGCTGTTCGGAATTTTTTTAAAGTGACTTACTAATAACAAATTATATAACTAATATTTAATTTAGAACACAAACAGTGTAACATATTTCCATAGACTGATTTGTAAACACATTTATTGTGTTTAAATACATTATTGTGAGTAGTATTGCTGTGTAGCTCTGTTATACATTTAGTCACACCAACAATATAGAGCTCCTAGACAAGAGCTACTGAATAGGGACATTTGTGAGGTATGTTGTAGAATGTGCTGTGGTGAGTAGCACCGTGTAAAGATGAGGCAGTTGATTAAATTGACTATAGCTTCTAACTTCCAACCTCATTCTTGTGACACAAAAAAAGTCTGCTTTATAATTGCCTTGAAAAAGCTTATACTGGCTCCTATTTGCAGATCTTACCATTTACAGGGTAATTCAATAAACACCAGATTTTGTCTGGACGAACAAAATACACTGAATATGGCTGAATTCCAAAGAGAATTGCAATTCCCATATTTACTAAAGCCAAATCTGGTCAGAAATCAGCCCGCCCAACCAAACCAGCACTAACTGACTGGATGTATTCAGTGTCGGGGTATGGATTTTAGCAATCTGAGTACGGATTTCAGCTGTCCAGCAGTGTTCGATTCGACTGAAATATGGGCCAAATTCAGGCTCATGGGAGACATGTCATGTGAGATATACGTGGATGCTCTGGATTTGGTTTTTACCCTAATCTCAGGGCGAATGGATGGCTTTCTAGAGTTACACTACTTCTTACTTCCAAACGTATTTCCATTGTATACTGATCTGATGTTATATGATCAATTACAATTTAATCACTAACTAACCTTTAAGTTGGTGTTATTATGTTGCAGATTAAATCCCTACATGAATACAGGTAACCCACGTTTTACAAGTAGATTACTAATCAGTGATTTGTGCAGAAATGACTAGTTACACTGGTGATAGAGTCGTATTTATAACTCTATCCACCTTTAAACAGGCAGAAAATGCATTCTATTGGAAGTGGGTGGCTCTGCACCCGATCGTCCCTTAAAAGAACACTATAGGGTCAGGAACACAAACATGTATTCCTGACCCTATAGTGTTAAAAACACAATTTGACCCTTTGCTCCAAACCCACAGCTCCCTAAATATAGTAAAATCTTACCTTTATTCCAGTCTGCTGGTGCTGGCTCTGCCCCTAATCTGCCCCCTTGGCTGACTTCATCAGAAGTGGTGATCTCAGGAATCACAATGCTTTCCCATAGGAAAACATTTGACTGACTGAGCTTAGCAATGAGGCAGATGAGGGGCAGAGCCAATACAAGCCAAACACAGACACTGAATGGCAGCATTGACCCAATATGCACTTCTGGTGGCCATCCGAGGAGTGGCCACTGGAGGTATCCCTAGGCTGTGATGTAAACACCGCATTTCTCTGAAAAGACAGTATTTACTGCAAAAAGCCTACAGAGACTGATTATACTCACCAGAACAAATACAATAAACTGTAGTTGTTCTGGTGACTATAGTGTCCCTTTAAGGGAATAGGAGAAATTGTGTAATGTAGTAGTCAGGATGGTACAATGCAATATTTTGTAAATGTACCATAATATAACAAGCATAAAATATGTAAGCATATGTATTCATTTTTCTTCAGTAAAACAAATTACATTTCAATAATGCTCCAGAAAAACATGCCAGAAAAAAAAGGAAATACAGTGTCTCTACAATGACAAAAAAATTGGATTTCCTAGGGAGAAAATCATCAGGTCATTCAGAATTATCAGCTCAGTTTAAGTAATTTGCTGCATATAGGAAAGAGCATGGAGATTTCTGGATCTCAAAAAAATGCTGATTGTTATTTCAAAGACCCATAGGCTACAGACAGTGTTCTTATTTGACGTTGCTGAACATGATTCAAGATATGAATTAGATGAATAGATGTATGTAGTTATGGATCCTCATCTAAATATAGAAGCCACCCAATCCAGCATGCACGTGTGGTTTCGTAAGCATTCCCTGTGCACACATATGTATAAAATAGGACTAAAATTGATTTCTTGCAGTAATAAATTACTGTCAGTTTGCCAGGTGTCCTGTTCCATATTTGCAGGGAATATGGAATATATATTGTGTTTCAACCTATTTAACTCATTCTAGATAAATCTGGTTCAGGTTGAGCAATTAATCTGACACATCATTTATGTTTTGGCTTGCATGTTTCAATGTATTGGGTCATGTAAGTCACCTAGCAGAATGTATTAGTCATAAAAAAACTTTGTATTTAGCACTCGTCTTTGTATGTTTAGGGTTTTATAGAATATACTGTTAAAATATTTTGTACATGTACAGTGATTTTGATATATTCAGTGGGTAGAAAAATTACTTTGTGATTCAACAAACCTTTACGGACATCGAGCTTCATGCTATCAGGTGATTTTAAGCAGCTTGTCACCCTAAACATACCTTTTTTCTATCTGTTATATGCCGTATTTTTCCATGCATAAGACTAGGTTTTTTTCAAATAGTTTTTAGTCTAAAATTGGGGGTCGTCCTTTACACGGAATGTCACAGCATGGGTTAAAAAAAATGCCCTAAGTTGGCACCTGCCACATTTCAGTGGGCCACAGCCCACACACACACACACCTGACCCTCCCACCCGCCGATCCACTTCTGAATGCTGTGGCAAGGGGGAAGAGGTCCCTATATGTATGGGGGCTGCAGCAGACATCAGCACTTACCACCACCGGAGCTCCAGAGACATGCCACACCAAAAAGGAGCAGCCATATTAAAGTAACACTATAGTTACGTAAACAACTTTAGCTTAATGAAGCAGTTTTAGTGTATAGATCATGCCTCAATTCTCTGCCATTTAGGAGTTAAATCAGTTTATTTCTGTTTATGCAGCCCTTGCCACACCTCCCCTGGCTTTGATTGACACAGCCTGCATGAAAAAAAACTGGTTTCACTTTCAATCAGATGTAATTTACCTTAACCCCTTAAAGACCAAACTTCTGGAATAAAAGGGAATCATGAATGTGTCCTTAAGGGGTTAAACAATGTTATCTCTTGCTCTGTAAATTGAACTTTAATCACATACAGGAGGCTCTTGCAGGGTCTAGAAAGCTATCTACAAAACAGGGGATAAGAAAATCTAAATTAAACAGAACTTGCAATAAAGAAAGGATATACTTTAGATTACTGTTTACAGGAAGTGTTTAGGAAGGCTGTGCAAATCACATGCAGGGAGGTGTGACTAGGATTCATAAACAAAGTGATTTAACTCCAAAATGGCAGAGAATTGAGACTGCATTATTAAGCTAAAATTGTTTTGGTGACTATAGTGTCTCTATAAGGTTTGCTCAAACTCTGGTAGGTCTTTCTTTCTGATCTATATTTATGGGGGAGGAAATGGGGATCAGGGAGCAGAGGGAATACTACTATGATGTCCCAGCAAGCCCTCACACCACCTGCTGTATTGTGGGAGCTGTAGTCTCCCAGCATGCACTATGGACCCGTTAACTTTACAGAGTACCATAGCACAGGGAAGGCATGGGAATCAGAAGTGTGTTGTTCTCCTCAGAAATCAACTCTAAAATATCACAGATGTTCTATTTGATGTTTAAAATATTGATGGTGGGCGTCTTATACATCGTGGCGTCTTATTCATGGAAAAATGCGGTATAAAAACAAATTAAATCTTAATACTGCTCTAAAAAAACATGCCAGAAAAATATTAGAAACAGTGCCTCTACAATGACTGCTTGTCGCAGTGATATATATATATATATATATATATATATACACACACACACTATGTCATAGGTCTTGCACTCCTGCTTCCCTGTGTTGTCTGGCTGGTGCTCGGCTGCACAACTTATAGATCCAAAGCAAAGTCTGCACTCGAGGACTTAAACAACGGTAAGGTTTAATCCAAAGATAAACTACGCTCACAATCCAAAGATCGACGTTTCTGTTGTCACATTAGAATTTTCATCAGGACATCATCATGTTGTCTCTGACGGCAGGGGTCTCGCAAGATTTGGAGAAAGGAGCTGCTGGAAACTGAAGATGGCATTTGCTAGGCCTACCCTTCACTATACCGGCAACTGGAGGCCCACAGTGGCACATATATAGTAATAATCGCTATTTATATGTGCATACTGGAAAAGTGGGGCTGAGGCCTACCCAAGCAGTCTGGCCCCCCTAGGACCGACAGGCCATAGACAATCAGAATTTACATTTTCACATAAAATAGCTTGTTGCAGTGATACACTGTCAGTGGCACAGACTTTTAGTATGCTAAACATAGAGCTTCCCTGGCACATGATAAATAGGTTAATTTAACCTCAGTTTCTATAAAAAAAGGACATGGTCATAACATGTTTACTAGAGTTTTAAGTTGTAAAACAATTTACAGCCAAAAGCCTATGGGATTTTTTGTACAAAAATGATTTGATAAGTTTTTTTATTGTTTGTTTGTTTCTTTTAACAGGTTTTGATAATTTGAAAGGTATTCAAAAGAATTAACCCCTTAAGGACCAGACTGTTTTTGCGATGTTGTACATTTGCGACCAGGCATCTTTTTACTCTTTTGTGGTGTTTGTGTTTAGCTGTAATTTTCCGCTCTCTCATTTACTGTTCCCATACAAATTATATATTGTTTTTTTCAGGACAAAAGGGGCTTTCTTTACATACCATTATTTATATAATCTAATGTAATTAAATTTTTAAAAAATGAAAAAATATGATGAAAAATTTTAAAAAATACATGTCTTTTGACTTTTATGTGAAAAATCTTTTACTCATCTAGAAAAGCGAATGAAAAAAACTGCTAAAAAGATTCAAAATTGTGTCCTGAGTTTAAAAATACCCAGTGTTTACATGTTTTTTGCTATTTTTTTTGCATGTTATAGGGCTATAAGTACAAGTAGGATATTGCGGTTTCAAAACATACATTTTTAAAATGTATCAATAGTGACATTGTAACACTATTATCTGTCATAAATCGCTGAATAACAACCCACATGTACATATTTTTTTTAAAGTAGACAACCCAGGGTATTCAATATGGGGTATGTCCAGACTTTTTTAGTAGCCACTTAGTCGCAAACACTGGCCAAAGTTAGCGTTCATATTTGCTTGAGTGTGAAAAAAGTAAAAAACTAAATTGAACGCTAATTTTGGTCAGTGTTTGTGACTAAGTGGTTACTAAAAATGACTGGACATACCCCATTTGCAATACCTTGGGTTGTCTTCTTTTGCAAATGGTATGCCATCATGGGGGTAATTCTCATTCCTGGGCTACCATACGCTCTCAAAGGCAACGTAACCAACCTGGCCATTTTCAATGTAAAAATATTTGACCCATATATTTGACCCTGTAACTTTCAAAAACGCTATAATATGTGATATGCTTTACTGTTTTGAATCACTAATATTTGTGTTCAGCGAAGTCTCCCGAGTAAAACAGTACCCCCCATGTACAGGTTTTAGGGTGTCGTAGAACGTTATAGGGTAAAATACAGTGATAGCAAATTAAATTCTCTGGACTTTCGGCCTGGGTTGGCAGGCAGGTCCCTTAAATTGCAATCAATAAAATAACTTAATTATGTAAAAATATTACATAAATATGCACGTAGAATTTAAATATATATGCATATTTATATATTTGAAGTCTACGTGTATATTTATATAATTATTTATGTAATTTTGTATATGGACATATGAATAGTTTGTATTCTTTTTATTTATTTATATATATATACATAGATATATATACACAATTTCATTCTAAGTGTATTTTGATATAAATATATATATATATTAATATCAAAATACAGTTAGAATAAAATTTCGCATAGATATATAATTTTTTTAAAAATTTTATTATTATTTTTACATGTTTAATTTAATTTAAATTACTTATTATTTGTATTTTATAATAATATATATACAATATAGTTATTATATATATTATATATATGTGTGTAATTTAATTATAAGTGTATTTTTATATTAATATATGTACATATCAATATAAAAATACACTTAGTATGACATTATATATATATATGATATATAGACATATATTATATAGGTATTATATAGGTATTATATAGGTATTATATAGGTATAATATATGTCTATATGTCATATATATATATATACACATATATAATTTTTTTTTTATTAACTTTAACTTAATTTTTTTTATGATTTTACACATGCAGGGAGACTGCCTGTCAGCACAGACAGTCCCCCTGCAGGCAGACACTAGGACACCTATTGTGACCATGTGGTCGCCCTGTTGGGCGATCACATGGCCACAGGGGTCCTAATCCGCCATGGGGAGACTGTCTGGGCTGCAGGCAGTCTCCCCACACCGGGAGCACCACCGATCGCCGCCGGGGGAACAACGGCGATCGGGTAAGTAAATCTTAAAGTTAGGACGGTTCAGGATCGTCAGCGGTCGGCAATGGAAAAATGCCGATGACGGTCCTGAACCGTCCTGCGTCCTTAAGGGGTTAAATTGAGGCCTTGATTTGATAAAATTATTTTTTGTTGTTGTTAATGTTGGTATATTTGTACACCGCTACACACATTTTTATGACTGTCAACAACTGCTGTCAACTAATATGCTTTTATTTTTTATTTTTTTTAAATGCTAAAAAAGATTACTTTTCCATACCAATAAAACATAGTTAATGAGATTTTGCTGTATTTGTGGACGGTTTAAGCATGATAGAACCAAAATTATTCTGTTACCTCTTGTTTGAAAAGGAACGCCATTCTTCTTAATCGGACCACTAAGGAGTTTTTAAAGTCTTATTTAAAAAGAATATATTCCATGCATTAATGTGAGATACAACAAAATCTTATCTAAATGCCAGACACATAAATAGTCAACCCTAGTTATTTTAGTTTTGTATTTAAGCTCAGAAATATACATTAGAGGCAACAGCTAAATCATTTTAAAAACAGGTTTCCGTATGATATTTTTACCAATAACTGACCTCTTGTTGGCAGTAAAGGCCTGATGAACAAGACATTTGGAAACTTTGGGATTACAAAAGATATGCTGACCTCTTGATGGAAAAATATATATAAAAAAAATATAATAAGATTTACATACCCCAGTGTTTGTTCTTGGCTCAGTGGTTTCTGGAAGTACCTAGGGAAAAAAAGAAACACATTTTAACTCGTAAATAAAAATAATAGTTCTATCTTTCTAAATACATTTCTGCTGCTGCTTTATATTTCTTATACTGCTATTATTTTTTCAGTTTCGTCTTGGATTATTGATCTAACCCTTTTCACATTGTCTACTGACTCCTTGCGGCTACAGCATTGGCCTTAGTTCAATTCCCAATAGAGAAGCTAACACATGAATGAAATGATCAGAACCTGTACTAATTGGTACCTGATATGTCATTCTGGTCATTTCTGTGCTAGTACCAGCAGTTCTTCTAAAATATCACCCTCTACTTTATTTCCTTCTTATTCTAAAACAGAAGGAGCAAAATCAATACCACTGTAAAATGAATGAGAATGAATAGTTTATTAGAACTGGTTTAACCAGCTTCCCTCTGCAACAATAGTGAGTCACAAAGGTTCATCCCAGCACAACTACTGCCCTTATCATCAAAATAAACGCTTGCATAAAGGCTGGAGCTGAGGGTACATTTTCTGCTGTGATCTATTTAGCACAACTCATTAAAATTGAATTTCCTTTCACTGGTATATAGCTTTAAATGGATAAACTTCCAGATTATTTTCTTTTAATGTAGCCTTTTCACAACAGTAATGCTCTGTGGGGCTATCTTATTGTTTATAATGTTGTTTTGTTTTCTTTATGTGCTTACTAACGTTCAACATTAAGTTCAATTTGCATAGCTTAGCTTTTTTATTTTTACCAGAGCCAAAGAATTAAGTATTCAGACATAAATTGTTACATTATGAATGTATAAAGCTTTTCCACTTGGTTTTAACCCCTTAAGGACCAAACTTCTGGAATAAAAGGGAATCATGACGTGTCACACACGTCATGTGTCCTTAAGGGGTTAAATACCCCATATTCCAAACTTTGATTTAGATTATTAAAATGCATTGAATAGCAGGCTCCGACCTTTACATATTTCTGTAGTACCATGACACATTATGGATTGTTTGCTACAGACTGACAGGGTAGAGAAAGGTACACTGATGCTTGTGTTATACACGTAATATACAGAGGGCCGGCGCATCCTAAAGGAGACTTAGGAAGTCGCCTAGGGCGCACCGGCCTGGGGGGCGCCAGATTTGAGTGACCGGCAGGAGGGAAGTTCCCATACTGTGGTCCGCGCGTCACCCGGCCATGCTACATAGGTAGGAGGCATGAAAGGGAGGGAGGACCACCAAAGGGGAGGTAAGGAGGGGAAGGACCACTAAGGGGTTTGGGAGAGGCAGGACCACTAAGGGGGTGAGGGGAGAGGATGACCACTAAGGGCGGGGGGGGGAGTGAGAAGACCACTAAAGGGGGAGAGAGGGGAGTGAGAATAACACTCAGGGGAAAGTGGGAGTGAGAAGACCACTAAGGGGACTGAGGGGGGAGTGAGAAGACCACCAAGCAGGGACTGCAGAAGGTCAGGAGGGGAGGAGAGAGCACTAAGGGGCAGGAGGGGAGAACACTAAGGGACAGGAGGGAAGGGGAGATCACTAATTGACAGGAGGGGAGAGAACTATAAAAAAATAAAGAGCTGCTCCCTTCTCAGTCCCTATCCTACCCCACAAACCCTCTCTTGTACACTACACACATACACAATGCATCCCTCACACACAGAAACATACAATGCAGAATGCTCTCCTCGGCTATTCCCACCTCCTATAACCTCTGATCCAGTACCAGCACTTTATTTAGTCTACCTCAATACAAAAAAGAAAGTGGCTTGATCCTCCTTTTCCTACAGAATTATGGAACGACCTCCCACACACTTTAAAATTTTCCCCAAGCCTAAAGTACTTTAAGAGATCCCTCTCTACATACCTCAAAACAGAATGCACGTGTCATGGTTGATTATATATTTCCTACCTGAAGTCAGTTAGACATTCACAGTGGAGAAAAACCCTGGAAGCTTACCACCTGAATAGAAATATCTGAATATACCTGCCTGAGTTATATCAAAACTATATCTTACTATACCATATAGAACCACTCCAGATAAAAATCATGTTACATTTAGAGTCCAACATAGGGTTCAGCTGTACTCTGCTCCGATCTGGTTAGCTCTGGATGGGTATGGGCCTTTTGGTATGGGCCGATGTGTGCTTATATAGTGTTTGGTATATCGTCATCACAAAAACAGATGTAATTTGGTCCCTGTGGCTGAGTAGGGATATGTTTAAATAAAAGTATTGTAATTGGCATATTAACCTACTTCTATAAACCATAATGCAAACATTTTCCCCAATCCAAAACATAGATATAATTAATGATGGGAGATTAGTTCAGGGATGTGGCAATGCTGTTTACATATTTTATTGAAAGGATTCTAAACTACAGAACTATATGCATGCACTTCCATAGTATTCCTCAAATTTGTCCTAGGTAAAACAAAATCAATATATTTCCCATCATATAAGCATGGTCAATGTTTCTAAATTGCACTCTGACCCTCTTTATCTGAAGACAAAGTATACCGATTTTGCTTTAACTGGAATGATTGATTGCAGAGTGTATTCAGTATATTCAACAAAATACAATTATTAATACCAATACATTTTAAAGAAAAAAACATATTTAACTTACAATCTATGGTTGGGAACCACTACATTATAACTACGTATAATTATTAATGATGATTTTAAAGAATGACAACAAGATGTTAACTTGAAGACACAGTTGTCATAGATGATATATAACTTTAATTAAACCTCTTAATGGAGATTCTCAAAAGATAAAACCATTCAGATGATATTATAGCCTAAAATATGTTTGACAAGATAACCTTTATTAAATATTAAATCATTTTGTCACTAGATTTTTTAGTGATACAAGGGTCATGTCATGGTGTATGTACAGGTAATTAAACCGGTTTCCATGAGAGTTCCCTGATTATTTTTTTTTAATTGCTCCCAAAAATTCTATCATTTTAAGAATAAATGTGCAACATGTCTGTATGACATTGACATGATGTTAGACACGTGTGTTATTGCTGAAAAAAACCAAAATACACTTCCACCCTAGCAACCGCTTCCACCTTGTCATTTTCTTCCAACAGGAAATTAAAGAAAAATTAGCAAATGTAAATGAAGTTGTATTTTTCCTAGAAATGTCATTGCTCTACAAGAGGAGCCCCCCTAGATAGATTTACCATGCCTTATTCATTCCAGTAAATTATGAACACCAGCCTCTATCTAAATTTCAAATATATGAATTAGTCATGGCATCCTTGTTTGTTTCTTCATAGCCTTGTATTATACATTTACGAGCATGTCGATGTTTCAGACGACTGTTACATATGTTCACTAATTCTCCTTTACAAATGTTTAGAAGGTAAAGGATTGGCTAGGACAGCTCATTTAGTTCCTGCAAATCTTGAGGGACTAGAAAGTGGTTTGCAAATTAGGTACTTCAAGCAAGTATTAGCACCCATGCTTAAGCATGTGCATAATTCGACTGGATTTATCATAGTGTTAAAATGTTGTGCTTTTATTCCATGTATTATGTGAACATGGGTCTACATAAAAACTCCCAGTTTATAAACATGTACAAAGAAACCAACCAACCGTGTGACTATTTTTAAAGACATAAAAATCATAGAGAATAAAAGAGAAAAACGAAATTTTAAATTATTTTATGGACTACTTTGTTGATACTTAGACACGTGGACGGGGACAGAAGATGAGAACAATTTGTCCCATGTAGCCCATAATGACATCTGAGTATGATTTTGAAATCTTGTTTTTCAGCATTACCTTTAGCACATGCCAAGCAATCTTATTTCTGTGTTGTTTTAGCTTTAACATCTTCAACAGGAATATTACTGTTGGCTTTTTTCGGTACAGTAGAACTGTGAATCTCTTCCTGTAAATATTCCACTTAAGAATATGGTAGATGCCAGCAGTAGTAAAACTTAATATTATATCACAATATATAGGTTTATTCACTAAAGTAGGAATTGTACAGAATTGGCAAGGATAATATGTTAGTCCAAAAAATAAACACTGAATTCTGTGGAATACTGCAAGTCATCTATTTTTCCAGATCAAATATTTTTGCCCTAAAATTAGTATTTCCCTTATCTATTCTTTACAATTCCCAGCTTAGCGAATTAAATACAGTGTGGGGGCTTACAGAGAATAGTCACTGCTCACTGGTAGTTCACATAAAATAATTTTCAGACAACGTACTTAGGGCTTGATTCAAACCTTATCTGTAAATAGATGCTGTAAGCATTTGCTATTAACAACAGCAGCTAGTTAGTAGCGGTTGCTAAATAATGGTATTCAAACGTGTCACTTTTATTTTTTTTTTCAATCAGCTGGCCACCAATAATGTCTGCTCACAAAAATACAGACCACTCTCAGACTTGCCACTTGCTGGTAGAGACATGCTGTGTCACACCTTGCCAGTAAAAAAGACTCACCAAGAGATAGCAACAGTGTATATATGTAATATATTGTAATATATATGTATATATGTAATACACTGTGATTTTATGCTGTGCACTCAGGCCATGTTTATTTTTAAACCCTTAAGGACCGCTGATGGTTTAGGACCATCATCGGAAATATCCCCTTGAGGACCGATGACGGCCCTGAACCGTCATAACGGTAATATTTACTTACCCGATTGCCGCCGTTCCCCCGGCGGTGATCAGTGCTGCTCTCGGTGTGGGGGACTGCCTAACAGCCCAGACAGTTCCCCCTGTGCGAATTAGACCGAGTTAGGGACCTAACAGAGCGGACACATGGCCGCAATAGGCGTCCAAGTATCTGCCTGCAGGGCGACTGCCTGTGCTGACAGGCAGTCTACCTGCATGTGTAAAAAAAAATAATAATGAATGAATTAAAATATAATTATATATGTGTGTATATATAAATATAGTAATATAAAAATACACTTTGTATGACATTATATATATACATATGTATATATATATATATATATATAGTCATAAAAAGTGTATTTTTATATTAATATATATATATATATATATATATATATTTATCAAAATACACTTAGAATGAAATTATATATATCTATATATATTTGTGTAAATACAAATACATAAAAAATAATAGGAAATATATATATCCATATACAAAATTACATAAATATTTTCATAAATATACATGTAGACTTCAAATATATAAATATGTATATACATTTAAATTCTACATGCATATTTATGTAATATTTGTACATAATTAAGTAATTTTATTGATTGCAATTTGAGGGACCTGCCTGACAACCCAGGCTATAAGTCCAGAGATGTCAGGATCGGGACAGGGATCCAACACGCAGAGTACAAACAGTAGCCAGATACGTATACCGGACCTTAGAATGGCCGGACTAACGTAAGTAGTACAGTATAGAATGGTCAAAGACAAGCCGAGGTCGAGGGTAACAGAAGACAGGTAAGCGAGAGACAAGCCGAATCAAGGGTAACAGAGATAAGCAGAGTAAGGTAAACAAGCCGGGTCAAAACCAAAAGGGATAATAGAATACACAAGCACTGAGTGACTAGAACAAGCTAGAACCACGACAGGGCAATGAGCTAATGAAAGAAGCTCTGTTAAATACCCTGTTCAGAGCAGTAACCACGCCTCCGAGGCGTCCTGATTGGTCCTGCAGCAATTGAGTGACAGGTCGTTCCGGAGGAGTGTCCTGATGACAACTTCCTGCCTAGATGCTGTAAAAGGCAGTCACTCCCTCGCGGCCGGCCTTGCATGACCGGATAGACCGTGGGGAAGGGAGCCATCAGGCCGTCTGGATGGAGGAACAGCTAAGTCTCTACCTCTTTCGGAGGTAGAGACCACAGGTACCCTGACAAGAGAATTTAATTTGCTAGCACTGTATTTAACCTTGTAACTTTGTGTGACACCCTAAAACCTGTACATGGGGGTTACTGTTTTACTCTGGAGACTTCGCTGAACACAAATATTAGTGTTTCAAAATGGTAAAACATATCACAGTGATAATATTGTCAGTGAAATTGACATATTTTGCATTTTTCACACACAAATGGCACTTTCACTGATGATATAATTGTTGTGATACATTTTACTGTTTTGACACACTAATATTTGTGTTCAGCAAAGTCTCCCGAGTATAACAGTACCCCCATGTACAGGTTTTGTAGTGTTGTTGAAAGTTACAGGGTCAAATATAAGGGTCACATTTTTTTACATTGAAAATTGCCAGGTTGGATATGTTGCCTTTGAGAGCGTATGGTAGCCCAGGAATGAGAAATACTCCCATGATGACATACCATTTGCAAAAGAAGACAACCCAAGGTATTGCAAATGGGGTATGTTCAGTCGTTTTTAGCAGCCACTTAGTCACAAACACTGGCCAGAGTTAGCATTCATAATTGTTTTTTACATTTTTAACACACAAACAAATATAAATTCTCACTTTGGCCAGTGTTTGTGACTACGCGGCTACAAAACAAGACTGAACTTACCCCATATTGAATACCCTGGGTTGTCTACTTTAAAAAAACATGTACATGTGAGGTGTGATTCAGGGATTTATGACAGATAACAGTGTGACAATGTCACTATTGATAAATTTTAAAAATATTTTTTGAAACAACAATATCCTATTTGTACTTATAGCCCTATAACTTGCAAAAAAAAAAAAAGCACGTAAACACTGGGTGTTTTTAAACTCAGGACAAAATTTTGAATCTATTTAGCAGTTTTTTTTCATTAGCTTTTGTAGATAAGTAAAATATTTTTAAGTAAAAGTTTTTTTTCAAAATTTTCACCATATTATATTGGTTTTCTTTTAAAGTAAATTATATGACATGATACAAATAATGGTATGTAAAGAAAGTCCTTTTTGTCCTGAAAAAAAACCCCAATATATAACTTGTATGGGAACAGTAAATGAGAGAGAGGAAAATTACAGCTAAACACAAACACCACAAAAGTGTTAAAACAGCCCTGGTCCTTAACGTACAACATGGCCAAAACAGTCTGGTCCTGAAGGGGTTAAATTGCCTGGTGCCAGTTCAGTAGGCTAGTGTTATCCAAATAAAGTAAGAGATTTGGCTACACTCATAATATTTCCATTAATGTAATTCCTTTATTCCAAATACATATAATCCAAAGAAAATCGACGTTTTAGTCCACACTGGGGCTTTCATATGTATGTAACATTTGAGGTTCACTTCTGCTGTCCGAATTGTTCAGTTAAAAACACATGCACTTTACTTATCACTATTACTGGATCAACAGCAAAAACATATGTGAGGAAGGCTGAACTTGATGGATGCAAGTCTCTTTTTAGCTATGTAATTATGTAACTTATAGAAAGAATAATTTCATGTTTTATATGATATATCTGGCCGTTTTTTTATTTTATTGCACATGTTGTTAACCTCTACGCGCCAGGCCAGAGGTTAGTGTTGTTTCGAGTGTTAGCAGTTAAACAGTAGCGACAAGGTTGCAAGCCAAGTGGACAGCAGTCCCTAAGTAGTGATTGGCGGCTTCTATGCAGAATGGGACCCGGTAGATGCCACTTAGCAAGTGGTTTCAAGCGGCGGCAGTCGCTGACTGGTTACATTTTGAAATTTAGCAGCTACTAATTAACAGTAGAGACTGGCATTTTAGCGAGTAGAGTCTGTATAATAAACTGAAGTGACAAGATAGGAAACAAGCCCTTAGAATTTGTAGGGTATTATTTGATGCAGCCTGCTGAAAAGATACATTAGGTCTCAAAACCCTAGAGAATGCTAAAAAATACACTTTACGAAATTCAGGTAAATATTTCACAATAGGCATATTAAAAATACGAAGTGGTCTGCGGAAATGGCACTTTATGTTTAGTTTTTTACTGTTCCAGAAACCATCAGGTCAATAAGCACAAACTTTTTTTTTTTGCCACATTTTAGAATAGCAATATAAGACTCATCTTTCAGCCTTTATTTTACATCTGATACTTATTTTCAAATATAGCCTTGGGAACAATAACCTCTATTTGTAGCAAAATAAAACACATTATGTTTCTGCAGATGCAGCTCAATTCAAATTGATTCCACTGAATGGGGAGAAACAATGATTCAAATAATATAAACATTTCTAACATTTAGAAACTAAAAATTAAGCTACATTTGCACATTTGGCATTTGTTTCCCAGAACCATAAGAAAAACTTAATTGTGAACTTTATTACTAATAACAATGATTTTGTTTATTAGCCAACTACATATCTAATAAAAAAAATGCAGTTCTGCCTTCATTCAATTATCTGTGCACACATTAGTTTAATTATTAAAGGCAGTATACCCTTGTAGTTTGATACTAGTTTGAAGGTCAGTCTGGGCAGAGTGCCAAACTGAAAGGAAACTCTTAATATAACAACCTGTATTTTTTTATTTATTTTTTTTATTTATGGACACGAAAAGTAATTTTTGCTAAGAATAGAAGCCACAGGGGGAATCTCTCTTATTTGTTCTCCATTTCATTTTATTTTTAGATTGGATTTTAGAAATAATAACAAAAAAGTTGCCCAAAAATAAATGAAAATTGGATAGAAGTATTTTATTAATATAACAAGATTTCAGCTGCATATGCAAATTAGCAAACTGTGGTATATTCTCTAAAATGAGAATTATAAAGAGTTGAAAGGAGTATTGTAAATGTTGTGGCTCCAACTAGTTTTTCATCTCAGCTATATTGACTTTAACCCCTTAAGGACCAAACTTCTGGAATAAAAGGGAAGCATGACGTGTCACACACTTCATGTGTCCTTAAGGGGTTAATATTGTAGTTTTCATTTTACTATACACAATTCCCTATTTAGTAAATTTAGGTTATGTGCATATAATTAAAGAAAACACACATAAGACTGACCAAGCAGGGCCGACCTTAGAGGTGTGCAACCTGTGCAATTGTTGCCATAATGCCATAGAAGAAGGTTGGTGGTCAGTGGTGGAAAGTGAACCTTTCACTGATTGCCTTTACTCATGAATCATTTTCATTTGGCATTAATCTCCCGTAGGAACCCTGCCTGGGACTGCAAGGAGATTTCTCTATCACACAGGAGCAATGGCGTACATAACATGGTCACCGGGGGTTACAGCTGCAACCAGGCCCCTCACTCTAGGGGCCCGCCGAAGCCGTGACCCCTGCAACCATGGGCCGTCTGGAAAACGTATGGGCCAGTGCACAGCCGCACCGGCCCGGGTCTGTGGTTCCCAAAGCTGGCAGGAGGGGAGAGCTGTGCTGTCCTGCTCCTCTCCTGCCAGTGTGTAGCGTGGCCCGAGCGGTCTGACAGGAAGTGCTCACTGACAGAGCAGTCCTGGAAGGGAGAGAGAGAGGTAGGAAGGGAACACAGGGCGGGGAGAGGGCAGAGAGGGAATAATGGGACACATGGAGGGGAGGGGGAGAGAGGGAACAATGGGTCACATGGAGGAGAGGGAGAGAGGGAGAAATGGTACACCTGGAGGGGAGGGGGGGGGAGACAGGGATCAATAGGACAGATGAGGAGAGGGAGAGAGAGGGAGGGAATGGGACACAGGGAGGGGAGGGGGGAAAGATGGAGGATATGGGACACAGGAAAGGGAGGGGGAGAGAGGGAGAAATGGGACACCTGGAGGGTGGGGGGGGGTAGAGAGGTAGGAATTGGTCACAGGGAGTTGGGGAGGGATAAATGGGACACATGGAGGGGGCTGGGACGGAGGAGAGTATAGGAAACAGAGGGAATGGTACACATGGAGGGGCCAAGCGAGGAGGAGGATATGGGACACATGGAGGGGCTGAGGAGTTAGAGGGAATGTGGCACATGGAAGATCAGAGGGAATGAGACACATGAGGGGCTTTGGGGTCGAGGGAATGAGACAAATGGGGGGAAACTGGGCGCAGGAATGAGACACGGGGGGGGGGGGTGAGTGAATGAGACATCAAGGAGGAGGGGCCCCAGGGGAATTTTCAAACTGGGCCCCGGTGGATTCTAGTTACGCCTCTGCACAGGAGGTGTGTGCACTGAGCCCTGAGGCATATACCTCACACTGCTCCAATGCAGTCCTAAATATTAAACAGCAAAGAGTAGTATCTGGGAGAGCATTGACATAAAGGAATCGGTTAGTCTTGTGACTACATCCTGCCTTGGTTATCCAGCCACTAGACCACCAGGGACCCAGTAAGCTGTAAATGGGTGTCTGACCATTTTCTGAATTAATTAATAGGGGGACTGTAAATAGTTTTGTTATACACACAGGGGAGTGTAAATGGCAGGTTAATAAACACAGAGGAATGTAATTGGTGGGGGTTATAACGGGTGGAGAACATAAATGGTGGGGTTATAAACATAGGGGACTGCAAATGGTGGGTAATAATTGCAGGGGGATGTGACTGGTGGGGCTATAATGAATGATTTAGAATGTAAATGGTGGGGGTTATAAACATAGGGAATTGTAAATCGTGGGTCTCTATAAGGAGACTGTATAAATAGAGGGACCTACATATGGAAATGGTTATAAATGGAAAGAGCTATAAATGCAGAGGACTGCAGATGGAAGAGGCTGTATATGGGAATGGCTGTATATGGAAAATTATATAACTGAGCTATGAATCACAAACACACATATTGACATTTCACACACAGAGACACACTGGCAAACACACATACTGACACTAAACACATACACAAAACATGCACAGATATTGCACACATAGAGATACCATCACAAACACACAAACTGATATTGCACATATTGCAGTAGTGTTATGAGTGGCTTTTACAGCTAGTAAAATGGAATGATTATAATAATGATTGGGGTTGAAACTGAAGATCCTGCAAAGGATTCATAAAGGCTTCTCTGCCCAATAACCAGGAGGCGTTGATTTCATGTTTTGTAACCTGAAGCACAAACATAATAGTAACAGTAACAGTAATATTTTGTATTGACTTCAGAATCAATATATTAACTCAAATACACCAATATTCATGGTCCCATAGGGTGTGAATTAAAAAGAAAAAAAAAAAAAAAAGATCAAAGCTCAGCTCGCTTACAACATAGATTTTGGCTCTTATACCCAAGCCAAGATATGGACGGTTAGCAGATCTCATTAAAAGTACTATAAACCATTAACAAGCTTCTTAACAGAGAATAATCTGCATCACTTCACAGTTCAATTTTCCATGTCAGGTTTACTAAGTGAGTGATTGCCAAAGCATTTGCCTAATTAGGCTTATAAATCTGATTTAAAAAAAATCTCTTTCAGTTTAATACGCAAGTTTGAATAGAAGTAGTACATCGTTTCTTACACAATCTACTATAGGAATCTTTCGACATGTGATAGATGTGTTCTAGACTTAGGTGCTACCAAAGTTTTAGTTTCAATCGAACACACTTGGACAAAAAAATATTTAGTTAGTCTGAGCCAAATTTTGTCCATTTGATCATTAGTTTTCAGATGAAATTCGGTCATTATTTCCGATCAGAGCCGCCGACCGTGGCTGCATCTTGCAGCCATTTAGTAGATAATTCCTTCAATTTGTAACCTTTTGGATTGCCATATTTAAGGGTTTCAAATTATGGAGCTGTTTAATAGATAGTATTATGGAGTTCTCTAATAAGAAGATGATGACCAAAATCAGAACCAAATCAAAACCAAAACTTTACTAATACTAAATAAAAAAAATACAAATGATTAGAAAATAAGAGAGGTTAAATTGTGCTTCCTGCCCCTACCCACGTGCTACAAGTAGGGACATGCCTTCTAAACAGAAAGCAGACAGTGGCTGTTTGTTGTCATAAGAAAAGACTAGAGACTGGGCAGCTATAGCTGGCCACGTGCTATTCCAATAAAGGGGGGTCTCGGACAGGCCCCTGTGTACCGATGGTGGGGCACCTACTAACATAATTAACTGATTATGTTAGTAGGTGCCCCACGAGTAGGGCCTATTAAAATAAACAGGGGACTCCAGGGGTGGGGGCTATTAAATAAAATGAATAAGTAAACATAGTGTCCTCACTGTGCCATCACAGCTGAATCAAAGTAGATGAAAGAAAACATCTAATGGGAAGTATGAATATTTTATTTAGTTAATTGTTCCCCTTCTCATTATTATTAGGGTGAGTAGGTTCTTGTTCTTTGGGGGCACACCTGCTGCCCATTGGTGGTGGGTGTGGGGACACGGGGGTACACTATGTCCCACTGTTCATTTAATTTTGTAGCCCTCACCCATGGCCAAGGGTGAGGGTTGGAGACATCTGTTTATATTAATGGCCTTAACTCACTGGACACGGGTGAGACACTATGTCCCTCCCCACTAAATTATTTTATAAGGTGGCCCACTATGTGGGCATGGGCATGGGCACAGGTCCCGGTTTATTGGATTAGCAACTGGGCAGCAAGAGCTACCCAGTCACTAGTCTGACAGCGAGTAGTTACTGAATGCTCAATGTTGAGTAGATATTACCCTACTCATGGCACAGGGGGTAGGGGCAGGAGAGAGTATTTAATCTCTTTTATACTATTATAGGGGTAATACTGAAGGGGGCAAGGTGGGATTTAGGAAGCTTCTATTTTTAAATATTACAAGGAGGGAGCTGTAAGCCAGTAGCTTCCTCCTTGTAAGAAAATGAATGAACAAAAGAACGAAATGCAGAACTAAATTTTGTCCAACAAGCAATTTGTTCTTTCGTTTTGTTCACTGTAATTTGTGTTTGTTCATTAATCTTTAGGACAAATAGATGAAAAGTCAAAATTCGAACAAGAACATTTTTACCCAAAAACAAATCCCCAATTCTAATATATTCTCAATCTAATTAGACCTCTAAGCAATGAGATTTTTATATTGCCTAAAAACTGTATGAACTTAGACCAATGTTTTAGATACATTTTCATCAGTACATTGTTCAGTCTGAGTGCCCTGGGAAGAATAGACAAATACATTCAAACTGAAATAAATATTACATCAACAAAAGGTTTTGCGTATATGTTTTGTTACAATACACAATTCTCACAACAATTTAATTCCACACAACATAGAGCAGTATGCTTTAAAGTAAAGTGTGGATACATTGTTACAGGACCCTGGAAAAAAGAAGCAGGTGTTCGCTGTAATCATTAGTACCAGGTTTGTAACCAGTAGTACAGGACTTTAAAGGAGTAATATAGGGGCCGAAACACAACCATTTATTCCTGATCCTATAGTGCTAAACCCACCAATGGGGAAAGCATTGGATAGGATAAAATCGGCAATGGGGCGGGGCCAAAAGCCATTTTGGCGAATCAGCACCTCCTCATAGAGATGCACTGAATCAATGAATCCCTATGAGTCAGGAAGCACCTCCAGTGGCCATCTGAGGAGTGGCAACTTGGAGGTGTCCCTAATGGCAATGTAAACACTGCCTTTTCTTTGAAGGCAATGATTATACTCACCAGAACAACTATAGTAAGCTATAGTTGTTCTGGTGACTATAGTGTCCCTTTAATATCCATAGAGCCTTAGAACAAAGATATAGTAGGGTGGAGACATGAAAAGATTGCCATAGCTGTAAATGATTTAAGATAGCAACACATGCTGCATTTATGAAAACTAGAAACGTCGTAAATGTCAAAATCTTGATTTAATAATCTCCAAATTAATCCATGCCATTAGAAAAACCTTCTACATGATTGATATACAGATGTCACCATTAAAGACTACTGGACTTTTTGTAGATAAATCATTTGGAATGTTTTTCTAACAGTATTGAATCATTTGGAGATTTTATTAAATCAAGGGCTTAGTTGGAGAAAAGACATCATAATTTTACTTCCGTATGTCCAACTAAACAGCTGTAGGTCTTAAGCCTAGAAACCTAATGTGATATGACTAGATAATAACTGGTATCAGCAAATCACAGTATGCAACATACAATTAAAGGCCCAGATAAGGAAATGAAAGTCAACAGGAACCAAGCACTTTTTAAGACTTCCAGACTATATCTAGCCATCAATAATCAATCCTTCTGTTCCTGCGCGTCTGACTCGTCTGGTTACAAATACGTGTCTGTTAGTCCACCCATTGTACAGCACTGCAAAATATGTTTCCACGTTATAAATAATAATAATAATAATAATAATAATAAACTATATAAACTGCTCAGGGTTATTTATTAAGCCAGGAACTGTTGATACAAGAGAGTTGCACATTTTAGGCCAAAAATAGAAACATTTGAAATATTCTCCACCTGTACTATTTTTCCTATCAAATTAATTTTGAGTAAAGTTTTCCATTCTCTCATTAATCTCTCACTCATCCTCTCGCATTAATCTCTTTTTATATACGCTACTTTTATTTATTTAGTATAATAAACCAAAAGTCTGGGTCTTTTACATAGAACATCAGCGTTCAGAATGAGTCACCCCTATTTACAGAGCTTTCAGCACCAGTGCTCTTAGATCCTACCTCACTGATTAAAGGAACATTTTAGGTATTTATTTTTGATAAACCAATGCCAATGCGAGCTGTTCACTGACCAGTGAACCTAGAGTTTTCATAGATATAAATGGAAATGCAGTTTAACCACAAGAGCTTCTAATCCAGCCATGCTCATTCTGGCTTATCTGACAAAATTAAATTAATGTTAGAATGTGAAGAGCAGGAGTAAGGCCAAGGGAAATACTAATACTTTTCCTCCTTATTTTATCTATTTACAAAGGAAAACAACACATGGCATTTTTTCCACGGTTCTCTACATTTAATTTCCTAGATACAGCTAGTGCTTGGAATGTACCTTTAACTTGAATGTGTGAGGATATCTGTTCTAGTCAGTTCTCCCCTGCAACAAATGCCTGCATTTTAGCTGCAGACTCTTATAGAAGTGATTAACCTATGGCCTGTGGCTGAATCTAAATATGCTTTTTTTTTTTTTAATTTCTAATGCTGACTGATTAGAAAATATATGTTTGTGTGCAAAAGCTACCATAAGCATGCTTACAACGCACAACTGTGTAACGGAAAGAGACTAAGATGGATAGATGTATACATCACACAAAACATTATCTTCTATTAAAGTGTACATTGTGTACAGGCAAACATAGTACAATACTTTATTAGAACTTTAATGTTTTACTCAATCTGAGTGATGGAGCGGACACAGGGCTTTTGAAGGTTTACAAACCCCATTATCCTTAGCATTTTCCATACCTCTGCAGAGCTCCATTGGATAGTGATCTTCTATACTGAACTAATTATACGTCCTCTTTAGTGATGTACCGGACTGTTCGCCGGTGAATAGTTCCCGGCGAACATAGCGTGTTCGCGTTCGCCACGGCGGGCGAACACATGCGCGGTTCGATCCGCCCCCTATTCATCATCATTGAGCAAACTTTGACCCTGTGCCTCATGGTCAGCAGACACTTCCAGCAAATTAGCAGCAGACCCTCCCTTCCAGACCCTCCCACCTCCTGTACAGCATCCATTTTAGATTCATTCTGAAGCTGCATTCTTAGATAGAGGAGGGAAAATGTAGCTGCTGCTCATTAGATAGGGAAATTGATAGCTAGGCTAGGGTATTCAGTGTCCACTACAGTCCTGAAGGACTCATCTGATCTCTGCTGTAAGAACAGCACCCCAAAAAGCCCTTTTTAGGGCTAGAACATCAGTCTGCTTTTTCTTTTTTTTTCTTTTTTTTTCTGTGTAATGTAATTGCAGTTGCCTGCCTGCCATCTTCTATGTCAGGCTCACAGTGGATACTCTGCCCACTTGCCCAGTGCCACCACTCATATCTGGTGTCACAATAGCTTAAGCTTGACATTTAAAAAGACATTTTTTTTTTCACTGTTATAGATTGAATAGCAGTTAGTTGTCTTCAAGCGGGTGTCAGGCCTTTAGCGTGTACTCTGCCAACCTCAGCAAGTGCATTTGCCACTCATATCTGGTGTGAGTATAGCGTGCCTTTAAAAACAAAAAAAGTTTTTCACAGTTATAGATTGAATAGCAGTTAGTTGTCTTCAAGCGGGTGTCCGGCCTTTAGCGTGTACTCTGCCAACCTCAGCAAGTGCATTTGCCACTCATATCTGGTGAGACTATAGCGTGCCTTTAAAAACAAAAAAAGTTTTTCACTGTAAGCTAATAGCAGTTAGTGTCCTTAAAGCGGGTGTCAGACCTTCAGCGTGTACTCTGCCAACCTCTGCCAGTCCAGTTTGACACTCATATCTGGTGTGACTATAGCGTGCCTTTAACCCCTTAAGGACACATGACATGTATGACATGTCATAATTCCCTTTTATTCCAGAAGTTTGGTCCTTAAGGGGTTAAAAACAAAAAAAAGTTTTTCACTGTAAGCTAATAGCAGTTAGTTGTCTGCAAGCGTCTGGGTGTCAGGCCTTCAGCGTGTACTCTGCCAACCTCTGCAAGTTCACTTTGCCACTCAAATCAGGTGTGACAATAGTGTGCTTTTAAAAAGAAAAAACGTTTTTCACTGTAAGCTAATAGCAGTCAGTGTCCTTAAAGCGGGTGTCAGACCTTCAGCGTGTACTCTGCCAACCTCTGCCAGTCCACTTTGACACTCATATCTGGTGTGACTATAGCGTGCCTTTAAAAACAAAAAAGTTTTTCACAGTTATAGATTGAATAGCAGTTAGTTGTCTTCAAGCGGGTGTCCGGCCTTCAGCGTGTACTCTGCCAATCTCAACAAGTGCATTTGCCACTCATATCTGGTGAGACTATAGCGTGCCTTTAAAAACAAAAAAAGTTTTTCACAGTTATAGATTGAATAGCAGTTAGTTGTCTTCAAGCGGGTGTCCGGCCTTTAGCGTGTACTCTGCCAACCTCAGCAAGTGCATTTGCCACTCATATCTGGTGAGACTATAGCGTGCCTTTAAAAACAAAAAAAGTTTTTCACTGTAAGCTAATAGCAGTTAGTGTCCTTAAAGCGGGTGTCAGACCTTCAGCGTGTACTCTGCCAACCTCTGCCAGTCCACTTTGACACTCATATCTGGTGTGACTATAGCGTGCCTTTAACCCCTTAAGGACACATGACATGTATGACATGTCATAATTCCCTTTTATTCCAGAAGTTTGGTCCTTAAGGGGTTAAAAACAAAAAAAAGTTTTTCACTGTAAGCTAATAGCAGTTAGTTGTCTGCAAGCGTCTGGGTGTCAGGCCTTCAGCGTGTACTCTGCCAACCTCTGCAAGTTCACTTTGCCACTCAAATCAGGTGTGACAATAGTGTGCTTTTAAAAAGAAAAAACGTTTTTCACTGTAAGCTAATAGCAGTCAGTGTCCTTAAAGCGGGTGTCAGACCTTCAGCGTGTACTCTGCCAACCTCTGCCAGTCCACTTTGACACTCATATCTGGTGTGACTATAGCGTGCCTTTAAAAACAAAAAAGTTTTTCACAGTTATAGATTGAATAGCAGTTAGTTGTCTTCAAGCGGGTGTCCGGCCTTCAGCGTGTACTCTGCCAATCTCAACAAGTGCATTTGCCACTCATATCTGGTGAGACTATAGCGTGCCTTTAAAAACAAAAAAAGTTTTTCACTGTAAGCTAATAGCAGTCAGTGTCCTTAAAGCGGGTGTCAGACCTTCAGCGTGTACTCTGCCAACCTCTGCCAGTCCACTTTGACACTCATATCTGGTGTGACTATAGCGTGCCTTTAAAAACAAAAAAAGTCTTTCACAGTTATAGATTGAATAGCAGTTAGTTGTCTTCAAGCGGGTGTCCGGCCTTCAGCGTGTACTCTGCCAACCTCAGCAAGTGCATTTGCCACTCATATCTGGTGAGACTATAGCGTGCCTTTAAAAACAAAAAACGTTTTTCACTGTAAGCTAATAGCAGTTAGTTGTCTGCAAGCGTCTGGGTGGCAGGCCTTCAGCGTGTACTCTGCCAACCTCTGCAAGTGCACTTTGCCACTCATATCAGGTGTGACAATAGTGTGCTTTTAAAAAGAAAAAAAGTTTTTCACTGTAAGCTAATAGCGGTCAGTGTCCTTAAAGCGGGTGTCAGACCTTCAGCGTGTACTCTGCCAACCTCTGCCAGTCCACTTTGACACTCATATCTGGTGTGACTATAGCGTGCCTTTAAAAACACAAAAGTTTTTCACAGTTATAGATTGAATAGCAGTTAGTTGTCTTCAAGCGGGTGTCCGGCCTTCAGCGTGTACTCTGCCAACCTCTGCAAGTGCACTTTGCCACTCATATCAGGTGTGACAATAGTGTGCTTTTAAAAAGAAAAAAAGTTTTTCACTGTAAGCTAATAGCAGTCAGTGTCCTTAAAGCGGGTGTCAGACCTTCAGCGTGTACTCTGCCAATCTCTGCCAGTCCACTTTGCAACTCATATCAGGTGTGACAATAGCGTGCTTTTAAAAAGAAAAAAAGTTTTTCCACTGTAATAGATTGAATAGCAGTTAGTTGTCTGCCAGCTTCTGAGTCAGGCTCACAGTGGATAATGTGCCCACTTGCCCAGTGCCACCACTCATATCTGGTGTCACAATAGCTTAAGCTTGACATTTAAAAACAAAAAACTTTTTTCACTGTTATAGATTGAATAGCAGTTAGTTGTCTTCAAGCGGGTGTCAGGCCTTCAGCGTGTACGCTGCCAAACTCAGCAAGTGCATTTGCCACTCATATCTGGTGTGACTATAGCGTGCCTTTAAAAACAAAAAAAGGTTTTCACTGTAAGCTAATAGCAGTCAGTGTCCTTAAAGCGGGTGTCAGACCTTCAGCGTGTACTCTGCCAACCTCTGCCAGTCCACTTTGACACTCATATCTGGTGTGACTATAGCGTGCCTTTAAAAACAAAAAAAGTTTTTCACTGTAAGCTAATAGCAGTTAGTTGTCTGCAAGCGTCTGGGTGTCAGGCCTTCAGCGTGTACTCTGCCAACCACTGCAAGTGCACTTTGCCACTCATATCAGGTGTGACAATAGTGTGCTTTTAAAAAGAAAAAAAGTTTTTCACTGTAAGCTAATAGCAGTCAGTGTCCTTAAAGCGGGTGTCAGAAACTGAGTTGTGGGAAGTCCAACACCCACCTAGGTACAACTGCTTTGCGTAGGCACATGATCGCACATCACAAACGCCTATGGGATCAACACATGAGTACAAGCAGCACACAAACTCAAAGCCGCCATCCTCCTCCTGGTCCAGCATCTTCAGCCACGTCAACCACTGCTGTCCTCCTTGCCCCCTCTCAACCATCTCTCCCCCTCTCAAACCTCTGTGATACATTTAACTTTATATCACCTTATTGACACTTTATCACTCCGGCCTCCATACTCTCTGCCTATACCCATCTATTTAGAGGGAATTTCCTTGCCCCTGCCAATATTATATAATAGGTAATAGTATTACCATTATTACACAATTAGCCACTATAGGGGAATGAGTATAGTATCCCTTTGTTATTTATAAATGATACAATAAAGACTTTTGTCCATTACTCAATTTACTTTAACAAAGGGTACTAACAACGGTATTAGGAAGCATTACTCTGCTTTCCCTTTCTCCCTCTATTATACACCTATGCTCACTAGGATTTGTAGGTATCACTTTATTATAGTTGTCTAACCTTTTCCTATGCCAGTTTTAGATCTCCTTCTTGGGAGATTTTTTCTTTTTTCAGTTTATTAGCATACTTTCAGGGACCCTTGATGTTGTACATGGCTGGGTGGAGGAAGAGACCTTCAATGACATCAGTGAGGACAAGGAACGGACATGGCTAGCTTGGTATCCAACCTTGTGCAAATGGGGAGTTTGCGGTTGTGCAAATGGACTGTTTGCGGTTGTTTGAGGTGCGTTAAACGGGGAGTTTGGTCTGTCACTGTGAAGCGGGCGTAACCCTTACACTACCTGATCGATACAACATCATACAGTAGGTCCCCCCCCTCATTATTCTTATGGCTTCCACCCACCGCTCACGGGTGGGGGCGGGCGGGAGGACAGTAGGTACCCCCCATTGTGATTTATGGCCCCCACCCACCGCGCAGGGGTGGGGGCCAGTGGGGAGGACAGTAGGTGTCCCCCCCCTTATCCTTATTTACTGAATATTCCCCTGTATAACAATGTTTGGCATTTAGTGAATATTCCCTATTCTGCTCTGTGTCAGTGTGTATCAGGGTCTCTGAGGACAGGTGTCAATCCATATCTGCCAAGTGACCCTATGTAGGGGGAACAGTCCCTGTTCTGCTCTGTGTCAGTGTGTATCAGGGTCCCTGAGGACAGGTGTCAATCCATATCTGCCAAGTGACCCTATGTAGGGGGAACAGTCCCGATTCTGCTCTGTGTCAGTGTGTATCAGGGTCTCTGAGGACAGGTGTCAATCCATATCTGCCAAGTGACCCTATGCAGGGGAACAGTCCCTATTCTGCTCTGTGTCAGTGTGTATCAGGGATCCTTAGGATAGGTGTCAATCCATATCTGCCAAGTGACCCTATGTAGGAGAAACAGTCCCTATTCTGCTCTGTGTCAGTGTGTATCAGGGATCCTTAGGATAGGTGTCAATCCATATCTGCCAAGTGACCCTATGTAGGGGGAACATTCCCTATTCTGCTCTGTGTCAGTGTGTATCAGGTTCTCTGAGGACAGGTGTCAATATGTCATATGTCAGGTGTCAATCCATGTCCATTGTGATTTAGGAATGTTAGGTGATTTATGCCCTTTATGGATTAAAACCAGACTCTGCATCAACTGTGTAATTTTCCATGGGAGTTTTGCCATGGATCCCCTTCCGGCATGCCACAGTCCAGGTGTTAGTCCTCTTGAAACAACTTTTTCATCACTATTGTGGCCAGAAAGAGTCCCTGTGGGTTTTAAAATTCGCCTGCCCATTGAAGTCTATGGCGGTTCGCCCGTTCGCCGACGTTTGCGGAAGTTCGCGTTCGCCGTTCGCGAACCGAAAATGTTGTGTTCGCGACATCACTATTGAACATTATAATAGCAAAATTATGATAGTCAAATCTTACAACAGATTCAGCTCCAGAAGGACGGTTCATAATTGATACTCTTGTCTCACTCACCGTCATTTGTATATATATAAATATATTATTTTTTTCCGTGTTCTCTTGTACACCAGAGAAATGTCCTCGAAAAGGGGTAAGAACATCACTTTATGAGCTTAATGTGCAAGTCATTGCAGGATTCCTGCCTATTCAAGGATGCTTCATGTAGAACCCTGTTTATATGGTTGGTAAAATTGAATGGCTGTGAGTTTTTCACTCTACATAGCTCATAGTTCCTAATGTATTAAGGCATATTAATGGCACTGCAGTCAGCAGAGCACTGGGGCTGCACTGGTATATTGTGTAAACCTAATGGATCTTTGACTTTCTGTGAATGAGACAAAGGTTCACAGACATATTCCATCTGCTACAGGTAAGTTTATATGTCATATATTATTAGCTTACAAACAAACTATTGTGATGTTATGGAAGTCTTTAGAAAACTAACGACTCCACCAAAATGTCTGTTAAAACCTGGGAAGCATTTTGACTAGCTTAACAGTCTAAAACATTACATTGCCAGCTAGATTAAACTTTTTCATTTTCAATAATATCAATTGAAGCCACTGAAAGAACTAAATACAATTAGAAATCACTTTAATATGGCTGCTTAAGTATATTGCTGTTTTATCTTACTATTTTAATTAGTTCTATGCATCTTGTGCTCTCTATCTTCCCTTATCCATGTTTAATATACTGTATTAGATATATTTTTAAGATAGTCTATATATGTCAATAAAAGTTATCTTGGGTGGAAAACAGGGTGAATTAAACAGCACTCATCATTTTAATAATAATAATAACGGCAAGGATTTTTAGTGGATGCCAAATAAACACGCAAGTACACATGTAAAATAACTGCTATAATACACAGCTACTTACCTATGTAACATTGTATTTATCCAGATATTGATCAGAAATATCTAAACCACATTGCAGCATAGAAGAATATTGTTATGGTCTGGGTTCTCTTGTACATATTGCTATTTTTAGTTCTTATCTTTTATTCACACTGACAAAGTATGTGGAGTTCATTCTCAACATTGGGTTGCATGACATTACTACACATATTCAGTTACCAATTCCAGTAGGAACACAGATACATTAAATGATTCTTGCAAAATAAAACTGATCAATCTCAAATTCATTTGGCACAATTGCCATGTCACCACTGATCTCTGCATCTTTCGTAACTCTTAATGTCTTTGTATTGATTCACTTAAAAGTATTGAGATTTAATTTAGCATTACACTAGTACACCCAAACCTGAACTTATAAATAATTTTTTCAATGTGCATAGTGAAGGGAATAATTATCAGTAAGGGCTCATTTTTATTGTTCTCGCAATGGATTTTCTGTAGTCTGCATTGAGAGGACAATGAGTTTCACATCACTTTTGCAGATGTGTATTTTACACAATAAAGATATGTCATTTCTTGGTGCAAGCCAAGTTTATTTTGACAAGATAAAAGACTTACTAAAGCCCAGAAGCCATAACACATTTGTAATCTATTATGTTCTGAAATGTTCAATACTGCTCATTGGTAACCATGCCTAGATTCATTGATTGTCTCCAAGAAGACACAGATGTTTCTTGGACAACTGAACAAGCTGTTAAATATAATAAGGTTACACTACTTTGACAAATAAACATAGACATCTGTTTGTTGATCAATTTATTATTTGGCATTAATATGGATTTGGTCCTTCTTATGCTCCTTTAGTAACTTAGACTCTTCCAGGAAGGCTTCAATAAGAATTTGGAATAATGCTGTCGGAATATGCTTCCATTCACCATAGGATCATTAGTGGGATCAATTATTTCTATCTCACAGTCACCATTTAGATTCCTACCATAAGTGTTCAGCAAAATGTAGGTCAAAGCTCAGGGCAAGTCAGACATGTTCTTCATTATGAATCTCCGGAAACCATTTCTATCTAGACCTAGCTTTGTATAAAAATGCACTGTCATTCTAAATCAAAAAGGGCTAACCTCAAACATTTGCCACACAGCTTCAGGCGCATACACATTTCTATAGTGCTAAACAGGGGCGTTCCTACAGTATTTGGCAACCGGGGCGAATCCTGTGATTGGCACCTCCCCTCCATTAAAAGGTGAAAAAAACCCGCAATGTTTTATGATTTCAAGAATATATATATATATATTTGTGTTAAGGGCTCATGATAGTACAGAAGATACAAACACTGATAAGTGTAGGATGGTATTAAAATGGCAAGTCGGTTGTGGTGTGCCGGAACCGACGATGAGGTAGGCCTGTAAATAAAGAGGGCAAAAGTAGAAAATCAAATTTATTACATACCAGCAATATACATACTTTAACCAGACATGTCTTGAAAGGCATTTCTTACTTCTTGTACCGGGTTAGGTATGTATCTAGAGTAAGCCGATGATTTCCAGCGCCCTAGTGACTTGATAACATGAACTGGAATGTTTGCACTGGATGCTGTGGAGGCCGCTCCTATGCGGAAGGAGTGGCCCGAATAGTTAGCTGATTTGAGGCCCAGCTGTGTAAGTAAAGACCTGACGTGTGTCATAAATGTGGTGGTAGTGAGTACCGAACCTTGTAGACTGAAAGTGGTTGAGATGGTGGTTCGTTGTTATGCTGGGTATATGAGTCCAGTGGTTTGACAGGGCTCCACCTGTTGTGAGTAGGATAGTACTTAACCTCTACTGAAAGTGCATGTTGACTGGTTTTGGAGTGAGGCAGAGTCAAGATATAATAGTCCATGTGTTTTGTTAAGTGTGAATGAAGTAGGATGTGAGTTGACTGTGTTGTGCTGATGGCGGTAAATTCTCTTGGTCTCAAGAAACCATAAACAAGGCTACGTATATGGTGGTTTTAACGATGAGGTTTGTTTTGTTGGCAAAGGGTTTAAATCTAGTGAATTGTATAAGTCTTTAAAAATATGGAAATCTATGGGTAGCCTCTGGGCCGTACGTGGGGGTTCGGATCTCTGAATACCCCTAAGGATGTTCTTAATTGGTAGGAGGACACTTGATTTGTCTGGTTGTAAAGTTAGCATGTGATGTTGGATGCCTGACAGATATGGTTTGATTGTGTTGTATGATAGTTTGAGTTTGAGGTGGCAAAAAGAAGCAAAGCCCAACCAGGATGTCACGATGAAAGGTTGTAAGATGTTGTGTTCAGAAAGGAATCTTTAAATCAAATGAAAGCTCTATCGTAAGTATCCCGGGTATTAGTAGACAGTGCTAATTGGGACAATGTTCTGCTATGTTGCATAATAGCATCTAGTCCATTACTAGATGGTGGAATAGTGGGGTGTTCGTGGCTGTGAGTGCGGCTGACGGGAGTATTTGACGAAAAGCCTGGAAATTAAAGCGAGACAAATTGTCAGCAGCAGTGTTACATACACCTGGAACATGAATACAAAACAAGAGAAAATTATGACATGCAGCCAGCCAAGTGAGTTTCCTCAAGAATCTCATAATAGTCAGTGATTTGGATCGGCCTTGTTTATAATGTGACAAGTTACTTGGTTGTCTGAGTAGCAACGTACAGACGAACCTGCCCATAAATGCACCCATGCCACGGCAACCGTCACGATGGGATATATCTCAAACAGAGCTGAGGTAGTGGAAAAACCCTCCAGGTCCTGAACTTCTGAAGGCCAGCTGCCCCAAAGCCATTCGTTCCTGAAAAATTGCTGCAAAACCTGTGGTAGACGCCGCGTCTGACCAAATGGTAGGTGAGGAGTCAGACAATTTTGGAAGGAACATGCTTTTACCATTCAAGGTGGTTAAAAATTTTCTCCACATAATTACGCCTGCCGTGGCTTGGGTATCCAGGGGTGACCTGTGTCCATCATGTCTAAAAGTGGGAAACATGTAAAGGAGTTGTGAGATGAAAGCCCGGCCTTGAGGTATGATGCGAATGGCAAAATTCAGTGACCCAAGCAGAGACTGTAATTCTTGCGGTTGCAAGTACCGAGTTGTATGTAGAGATTATGTTGATCAGAATGTTTCCTACCTTGGGCGTGGCAGGCTAGCTTGCATGGTGGCTGAGTCTAGTATGATACCCAGGAATGTGATGAAGGTATCTGGTCCTTCAGTCTTGGTGGAGGAGACTGGGACACCCACCTGTTCGAATAGACTGATGGTTTCTTTTAGGCTACTGGGAGGGGAATATTCTCCTCGACCAGTAAGAAATCATCCAGATAATGTATAACTGTAGGGCATCTGGCTATATTTAATAAAACCAGCATAGGGTTTCGGCGAATACGTCGAAAATGGCCGGAGTACTTTGGAACCTAAATGTTAAACGTTAGCAAAATAGTAGTTCCCTGCCCACTTGATACCATGCAGGTGACACAGTGTAGGGTGGATAGGCAGTAACTTGAAAGCATTGTGATATCAGTCTTACTGAGCCATGCTCCGGCCCCTGCCTGCATGATAGCCGTAATGGCGTGATCTATGGTGGAATATTGCAGTGAAAATTCCTCAGAGGGTATGAGGGAGTTCAGACTAGGAGTGGCAGAGGTGTGAGGTGTTGATAGATCAATGATAAGTCTCTGTTTGTGAGAAGATTTCCCCGTGACAATACCGATGGGGTTTGTCCGCCATGTGGTGAACGGAGGGGACTGGAAGGGCCCCCATAGGAAGTCCTCTGCCACTTCCTGGCTATGAGTGTCTCCACCGCTGTAGGGTTTGTTGTGCGGATTGTAAATTAGGACATTCCAGGATTCCGGAAGGCATGTGTATGAGGCCTGTGTGAATCCTTCTGATAGACCCGAGATAATGAATTCCACCAAATGTCTAGATGGATGATGTGGCAGTAATGTCGTAAGTACAGAAATGTTTATTGATGTTAAGTATAGTTTGGGATACATTTTATTTGGACACAGATTTAGCATGTGCCCTGAAACAGATGGCTGGAGAAAGTGATTGCAACTCAACCAGTGCTGGAGGGGTCGCAGCGGCCGACCCAGCCATGGTAAGGGGTGTAGTGACCGATTCCCGAGGGGTGATACTGGCAGGCTAACTAGGCCTGAAAGGCGAAAAATTTATCTTGTTTTGTGACAGGTGAGGCCCTGCTAGTTGCCAAGTGGCTATGAGAGGCTCTGTCTATGAGTTGGCGCGAGGGGTTATTGAGGCCACCCGTCGTAGTGGCAGGAATCGTAGGCCTCTCGGTGATAGTAAAAGAAAACAGGGGGAGGGAGTGACAGGTGAGGCCCTCTCTATAATATTGCGAGGCGGCTAACTCACGTGTGGCCCGATGGCGTTTGCCTCCGAAACGTTGAGGCGGGGTGTTGGCCTCGCGGACCACTAAACGATAGGCAGAAATGCCAAGAAGGGAGGTACCTATTTGGGCCTATACCCCTAACTTGCCAGTACTCTATGGCCTAGAAGAATGAAACGTATGTGAACTACAACGTGAGCAGGCTTACGTACCTGGTAGTATGTATGAAGTTTTGAGATTCGACAGGTATGAAAACCTGGATAAACCTAAAAAGGGATAGAGTGAGAATGGATCCTGTGAGACCTGTGTAATCTGTATAGGCTGGGATTAGGGCTTCTAGCAGTATGTGTGGGAGGTGTAAAATCTATGAGTATGATAGTGACATGACTGCCCATGCTTAGTGACAAGCGTTACGCTGAGTCCGATACCTGGTAGCAGGGGATTGGCCGTGTAATGTGTATATATGGAAGGTGATCAGATGATATGCATGTCACTAAACTGATCTGGGAATGCAAGGGACTTTTTAATGTGAAGTGACAATATGCAGAATCATAAATGTTGCTGTAAAGTGACGTATGAATGTATGAACCAGAACGTGTGATTCAAAAACCGAAAGTCTTGTGAGACGTATATGCCGTGTTCTTGAATACTCGTGTTACGTCGTCTGAGTGTGTCAAGAAAAGGCCTGAGTTTGTAAATGCCATGTGAAATGACAATCTATGCAGAAAATGTTGTAACGTGACGTATGAGTGGTTGAACCAATGCGTGTGATTCAACCCGAAACCCTCTGTGGAAGGTAGGACCGTGTTCTTATATACTCGTGGTTTATCGTATGAGTATGATAAGAAATGGCCTGAATAGTTAGTGCCATGTAATCGTAATGTACATGGTTGTAATAACATCATATCTCCATTATACTCTTTGAAAATAGGACCGTGTCCTTGAACTTGTGGTATGTCGTACGAGCATGACAGAAAAAGGAGCCGTAATGTAGGCTAACCATAACAGTAATATACATGTAATATCTGCATTGTAAAATAAAATAGACTATTATTATTAAAACCATATATATATATATAATAAGCAAACTGAAACAAAATAGACAACCTAAGATCGTGTAAAATAAGTATTTGAAAGTTTAACCGATTACTGTGCAGGAAACGTATGATTGGTTGGATCAGTACGTGTGATTCAACCCGAGTATGCATGAAAAGGAATTAAATCCTTGTGTCATGGTTAACAACAAAGAAATGAGGCCTGTAACGTAGGCTGATTTAATTGTAATGAAATGGATAATTATAAAAAAAAACTCCAGTAAGCGTGGGAGTCCAATGTCTATACAGAAATGTTAGCTGGTTTTATACCCTTGATGTAATAAGTGATACCTTAAAAATAGCATGAAAATGGTCTGTCTATTTAACCAAGCAACTTTTTAACCAAATGTAAATACATGAAATGATGAAATGTAACTCACGAAAAAGATCTATGTGAATACATAGCAGAATAACCGAATCTTAGTATGAAGATAAACAGAAGTTAGCATGAATAGCTTAACCGTATGCATTTTAATGCGAACAGCAATCGTGCATAGAATATACTATGAATAAGTGCCAACCAGAAAACACAAACCGAAATGACAATCGTTTAAATGAAGCAAGGTTGGTTTTTACATGAAATGAAATAATGTCTGAGAAGCCTGTAGTACACTGAATGACCGATAGGGGTCAGTGTGTAGGCGAAAATGCAGTGGTTTGATGGTTTGTACATGAAATGCAATAATGTCTGAGAAGCCTGTAGTACACCGAATGACCGGTAGGGGTCAGTGTGTAGGCGAAAATGCAGTGGTTCGTTGGTTTGTACATGAAATGCGCTACTGGTTTAAACGAATGATATGCATGAACATGCAATGGTTTTAGAACAGACTTAGACAAAATGCAGCCGTAAAGTGAGGACCTGACCCGTGCATGGTGCCGTGGGACTGATGCCTGGCATAACGGGTACGTTGACTTACAGTTTGTGAGTCACTTGGACACCATCCACGGCGATGGATTGAAGAAAGAAGGTGGTAGGCCGGAAAAGCCTGTGGCTGGATTCCTGACACAGCTCTGCTTAAAAAACCTCATGGAGTAATCAGGTAAAATGGCGTCTGGATGACCCGGAAGTGGAAATGATGCAGCGCTGACCTCGAACGATATGGAGCCAGGTAAGGGGTGTCCCTTAAGTAGGGAAGAGGCGTGTCATACGCCCCTCCCACAATTACAGGCCAAAAGGCCTTAATACATATATATATATATATATATATATATATATATATCAGTCTTAATTAGAACTAAATAAATAAATATGCTTTTATATATATATATATATATATATATATATATATATATATATATATAAAAACAGGAGCACTCACTTGGATTTTCAAAAGTGTATTTAAAGCATCAACACGAATCTACATCAATGTGTTGACCCTTCAGGGTCTTTATCAAGATATATATATATATATAAAGCATATTTATTTATTTAGTTCTAATTAAGACTGATGCCTCCCTAGGCACAGTCACAATCTTCTGCCCCCCCTTCTACCAAACCTCCTGTCCCCCTTCAAAAACCCCTGCCCCCTCTATAAAAAATCCTGATTAAATCCCCCTTCAAAAAACCCTGCCCCCCTTCCAAACACTCCCCACTCTCTACAAACCCCTGCCCCCACTCTCTACAATCCCCTGTCCCACCCATAAAATTCCTGCCTGCCACCAGAAAACCCCTGCCACACTCTACAAATTCCTGCTCCCCCACCACAAAACCATGCCCATCTCTACAAATCCCTGCCACCCACAACAAAACCCCTGCAAATCCCTGCTCCCCCCTACAAACTCCTGTTACCCCCCCAGAAAATCCCTGCCCATCTCTACAAACCCCCACCCATTTTTACAAACCCCTGCCTTCCCTCAGAAAACCCCTGCCACCCCCCCAGAAAACTCCTGACACCCTCTATAAATCCCTGCCACCCCCACCCCCATCACCCGCTACAAACTCATGTCAGGCCCCTACAAACCCCTGTCATCCCCTACAAACCCCTGGCTCCTCTACAAACCCCTGCCCATCTCTGCAAGCCTCTGCCACCCGCCAGAAAACACCTGACACCCGCCACAAAACCCATGTCCACTCCCTACAAATCCCTACTCCCCCCACAAAACCTCTTTCCACCCGCTACAAGTCCCTGCTTCCCTCACAAACCCCTACAAATCCCCGCTCCCCCCACAAACCACCTTATCCATTCATTTATATCCATTTAAAAAACAAAAAAACAGCAGACTCACAATTAATGACAGACTCTGCCACCGCCCGCCCCCAGTGTCTGATGCTGTGTGATGAGTGTGAAGGCAGACTGGACGGAGTATGTCCGCATGGCGCAGCATTGCGCGCCTCCGCCCCTTCGCCCCTCTTCTCCTTCAAATAACTATGTTGTGCTGCTTGGCCACAGCTGAATGGCACTCCCCGAGCGAGTGGCACCCGGGGTGGACCACCACCCCACACCCTCTGGTTAGTACCCCTATGGTTAGTACCCCACTGGTGATGTATCTTGTTTGAATTTTAGGGGCTTAAACAGGCACTCTATAACTACTACAGCATGTTTTTCTAACAGTTTTACACAGAGCTGGACCCTCTGAGCTGCCAAACTTCGACAAGTCTTTACAGAGATAACAACAAGAGATATATCACTAATCCAACATTAGGAACATTAGTAATATCTTTGAAGAGAGTGTGGAGGGAGGGCGCCAGGTGAAACACATTTAAAATGATTTCATTCATAATAGTGGACTAGCACAAGAAATATTTGGCCCCAGAACCACTAAAGCACACTGTAGTGATTATGGGGCTTAGAATGCTCTTTTTAACAAATCAGATTTTTTGCATGGCCCAACAGCTAACTAAATGTTAGTAATAGTTTTGTTTCTATTCTATATATTTAATTTACACTGTATGGATGTTCTTAAAAGTGACGGTAACCTCAACAAGGAAAAATATGCCAAGACTACTATCCCTTCTACCAAATGTTACAGATGCTGCTACATGGTCAAACAGGAATGTTCTCCTATCAGTCACCTAACCCAGAACTGCCCTTGAGACTGTCACATGATGAAATGTGATTCATCAGTCCAGAAAACGTATGTCCATTGCTCCTGAGCCAAAAGGTGCTTGGCAGGGTGACATTCTAGTGAAATCCCCTTCCCAAGAACACCATTTCTTCTATCCAATACACAGCAAAAGGTACTATGGTTTTCAGACTTTCAATGGTCTTGACTGAATTTCAAGGTGGCCAACAGAATGATTTAAAATGTGAGAAAATGTGTGCATTTTTTTTGGAGAAAGTGTGTATACACAAAACACAAACTCTAGGGAATAGTTTCTTAAACTGATCAGTGGTGCACAGAATGTGTGGATTACATGACTAACATTGAGCCTGCTCTAAAGCATGTATACAAATAATCTGATTATAAAAATTTAGTGTGCTAAATATTTATAAAGTGCAAATTTAACTCACTGTATCAATAAAGTGAGGTAGTGCAAACAATTTATACCACTTCCTGATAAAGTGCAAAATGCAAGTGCTACATCCAAACACTTATACCACTCTTTATAAGTTAAATTTGCACTTTATAAATATTTGCACTTTATAAATATTTAGCGCACAAGTCTGTACAAGACTGTCCTTTTGTGGGTTCGTCTATCCGCCGGCTAAATCAATCAGTCCGCGCACCCTCACGATTGGCAAAGTCCACAGGATACTTCTGGGAGGCGTGTCGTGCGTGATGATGTCACATAGCCAATCAGAACGCGTTTCACCGAGAGGTCGGCTTCTTCAGATCTGACTCACTCCTGTCATAGCAGTCTTTTTATACCACCCATATTGTTGATGTTATGAGCTGATACACTTATAGGTGCTGCTTTATGTAATAAGGTCACAATCACTATTGTAAGCGCCTTTTTTTCACTTGTTTATTGTGGTTCTATAAAAGTATAGAATTATAAAATGTAGAGAAATGTCTCACAAAAATATGCACTGCACATACCTATCAAAGGCTATATATAAAAACCTAAAAAGATATTTAATCACCAGAAACGAAATATATTTTTTCTTAAATATCCTAATTTTTTAAATTTAATTTTGCTACAAGAAAAATTGTGTCTGCAGTCTCCAAGTCACGTAACACTTCCTGATGCTCAGTCTAAAATGTTTTTAAAAGTCACTGACCTGGAAGTTCTTATTGGCTCAAGTTCACATTGATAATAACACAGCTGCTAAAAAGTTAAGCCCATTGGGCGCGTAGCTGCCATGCACAAAGCAAGCAAGGACATACAAAATCTCAAAATAACAATACAGAGTTTATTTTAATCTCTTCTTCTCTGAGACAAGAGAACATTTGAGTTTACTTTTCAATTTTTAAGTGTTTTCACTGTCTCAAACGTTTCAACTGACTTTTGAAAGAATGAGGAAGAGAAAAATGTACTGATGAACTAACAGCAACAATGTTAAAAATGCTTTAACCCCTTCAGGACGGAGTCAATAGTACACATTCTGATCAAAACAAAACGTAAACAAAAACTGGAATTTGCGCTATATGTCTGTTCAACCGTAGTTCCCCTCTTTCATATTATATGCACCCACACTTATTATATATCATTTTGTTCAGGAGAAACAGGGCTTTCATTTCATATCAAATATTTATATATGAAACATAATTTATTATGAATAAAATAAAAAAAACTGTGAGAAATTTTAAATTTTTAAAAAAAATTGTAGTTCCGCCTCACATTTTAGCTGTAAATTTCATAATACTGTTAGGTTTTACTGCAAAAAAATGCACATATTTGTAATCAGCGATGTCTCACGAGTACAACAGTACCCCCTGTTAACAGGTTTTATGTTGTTTTGGAAAGTTACAGGGTTAAATATAGAACGTTCCATTTTTAAATTGAAATTTGCCAGATTTGTAATGTTACCTTTCAGACGGTGTGGTAGCCCAGGAATGAGAATTACCCCCATAATGGAATACCATTTTAAAAATTAGACAAGCCAAGGTATTGAAAGTGGGGTATGTTTAGTCTTTTTTAGTAGCCACTTAGTCACAAACACTGGCCAAAATTAGCGTTCATATTTGTTTTTGTGTGAAAAAAGCAAAAAACTAATATTTGGCCAGTGTTTGTGACTAAGTGGCTACTAAGAAAGACTGGACATACCCCACTTGCAATACCTCGGGTTGTCTACTTTTGCAAATGGTATGCCATCATGGGGGTAATTCTCATTCCTGGGCTACCATACGCTCTCAAAGGCAACATAACCAATCTGGCAAATTTCAATGTCAAAAAAATGAAATGCAAGCCTTATATGTGACTCTCTAACTTTCCAAAACACCATAAAACCTGTACATGGGGGGTACTGTTATTCTCGGGAGACTTCACTAAACACAAATATTAGTGTTTTAAAACCGTAAAACATATTACAACAATAATATAGACCATAAAAGTGCCGTTCGCTTGTAAAAAATGCGAAAAACGTCACTTTTACTTAAAATATCATTGTTGTAATACAATTTACCAGTTTGAAACACTAATATTTGAGTTCAGTGAAGTCTCCCGAGTAAAACAGTACCCCCTATGTACAGGTTTTATGGTGTCTTGGAGAGTTACAGGGTCAAATATAGTGCTTGCGAATTACATTCTCTGCACTTTCTCCCTGTGTTGTCAGGCATGTCAATCAAATTTTAATTAATCAAATCACATAATTACGTTAAAAGATTATTTAAATATACACGTAGAATTTTAATATATATGCATTTATAGGTATTTAAATTCTACGTGTATACTAATGTAATCTTTTATGTAATTATATGTATTTATCTATATATATATATTTGCGGTTATTTGTATTTTATACATAGATAGATATATATAGAATGTCATTCTAAGTGTATTTTGTTACCGATATATATATATTAATAACAAAATACAGTTAGAATGAAATTACATATGCATATATAATTTATATTAAATTTTGTTTCAATATTTTATTTATTTATTTTATTATTTTATTTATTTATTATTTTAATTATACGTATTTATATATAATATATATATGTACATCTATTATATATATAATATATATACATATTATATATATGTAACGTCATTCTAAGTGTATTTTAATATTAATTTATATACTTATATTAATATTAAAATACACTTTGCATGACGTTACATATATATAATATGTATATATATTATATATATAATATATATACATATTATATATATATTAAAATATATTTAATTTATTTTTAAACATGTTTATTTTATTTTTTTTACACCTCCTACCAGCAGGGGGACTGTCTGATATTTCAAACAGTCCCCCTGCTGGCAGATCCATAGCCAGCTATAGGGGGCCATGTGATCGCTCTTTGAGAGCGATCACATGGCCCCCGGGGGCCTCATTTGCCGGAAGGGGGCTGCCTGGGCTCTCAGGCAGCCCCCCAGAAGAGGATCGCGGCGGAGGTGAGTAGTTGCTGGCTCCTGGGGGCTTAAACCGTTACGGCGTTCCATGCCGCCGCAACGGCTTTAAAGCCCATTTAAAGCGCGACGGCATGGAACGCCGTAACGGCGTTAAGGGGTTAATAGTCACTCCAGACCCCTAAACAACTTTAGCTTGCTGAAATGCTTTATGCATGAAAAAAATACATTTGCACTTTTATAAATTAGCCCGGTTACACCCCTTGGCTTTCAAGCAGAGAACAGGTAATGTTACTTCCTAGTTTTGTTAGCTCAATGAAGTTGACCTCAAGAGGCAGCAATTGCCCAGAGCACCTGACTTCCAAAGACTTATCAATGAGCTGCATTGGGAAGTCTGTGATTGGACAGTCACAGAAAGTCTGGGTGGGGGTTAGAATGGGAGAGCTTGCAAAGGAGCAGAAAAGAGAACTGTAGTTTTTGCAAGCTGTTTTTAGATATTTCACAAGTGAAACAAATACATAATTAAATGAAGGCTAATTTTCATTTGGGGTATATCTACTAAAGAGTAGTTTGTATTTATTTTGTATTTAAGCAGTGGAGTGTCCCTTTAATTTATAAACACAAGAATAAATGCTCATTGGCATGAAGGAGTTTATAAAAGTGTAAGATAAAGCAATAACATGGCACATATACCCCAGAATCAATACAATAAACAGCAAAATGCAGTGATATTTAAAAATTGCAGAGTTGCACAATTCTTTAACTGCTTACACGTGGACAATGTTTTTGAATTTAGCTAGTTCACATTTTGCAAACTGACAATCAACAACTTGTCATTTAGTGAAAAGATCCTAGAATAAATTACATTAATAACTGTTATAATTCTAGAACTGGAAGCAAATGTGAAGAGTGTGGGAAGGCTAAATGTAGTAGGATTGATAACATTATACTGTGTAGAGGCAAGACTGGAGTAGTCAGGTTTGGTGACCGTGTATGAGGTAGGAAAACAAAAATATAAATACAATGAACCCAATAATCCAGGGTAATCTTGATGCAGTCTAGAAATAGACAATGCACATGTATGCAAGCGTGTAGAGCATTTGGCACTTTCATTGTAAAAGTAGTACATCATTTGTTTTGCAGATAACAGTACTTGCTCATATCTATACTCAATATGGCACATGTGCCTGTAGTCATTATCACAAACCCCACTACTCTCCGGCAGACACAAGATTTGTTTCAGTACGTGAAAGGATTAGAAAGCACTATTTGACTGCAAAAAAACGAAAAATAATGATACAAAAACCCCTTTTATCACCTATTAAAGCTGTCACCACGAAGACACGTTATAAACAATTGCACCTTAGGTAACCCCAACCAAATTAGATTAAAACAAAGTTTAGCAGCATGCCTATAAAATCACAGTACTATTCTATACGTCTCTTTGGTAACATGATTCTTATATCAGAGCAAGACAGATCTTAATAAAAGAAAAAACTTTTATGAACAAAAATCATGCATAATGGCAAAAAAACAAAAATAACATCTAAAATCACTTTCCCAAACTTTGAAACGAACCGTCATTGAATGTATAATATGCATTGTATGTTTGTCAATATCTGTCAAGCTCTCTCAGGTAGCACATCTAACAAGTTCTGGCAATAAAGATTACCGAATTTCTCTCCACTATATGTTTTAAAACAGGAATACAATATGCCTTAATTGCTTTACATTTAAGGTACATTTTGACACCAAAAAGGTTAAACCCATTGCTTCCCAGACACAGTCGACCTCATGGGTCTTAGCTAAAGGCAGCCAAATTAACCCTTACCAGGCTGCAATAGTCTTACCACCTCTATTGGGTAATTCCTCTATGCATCCACCACATACACCATATTAGCTAACCATTTGTTGACACTAAAACAATGAATACATACCACATTAACTGACAATATTTTTGTACAATAGATCACACCCATTGGGCATGACAGTTACTAAAACCCGCAATTTTCAATTATGCCAATTTAGTACAAAAGTCTATAAACAGGTTATAAGTGTCATTTTATTGACTTTACACCATCATATCAACTAGTTTTTATATGTTCTTCTGTACAAATTATTCTTAGCCTTTCTAATGCTTGTGGGATAAAGAATGCTGTGTAATCATTGTTAATTTGGAAACTGCACCATTCCCACAATTGATTGTCAAATCAAGTAAAATACATTTATGCAAATGCACCTGATTTTCGTTTTATTTTTTTCATCGCCCTTGAACAAGAAATGGATGTGTTGTCCTAATGTGCTGAGCTATCCATGCATATTCTATTTAAAATAAGTATCGCACATTACTTTCAAACACACGAAAATGACATTGGTTTTGAAAGAACTTGGTAGTGAAGGAGTTAACCTAGATTACATTGGACTCAGAATGGGCAATTTGTAACAACAAGCTGTGAATGTTCTGCAGAGGATATAATGGAGCGAAATCAATGAAGTTTTATAACGAACCCATAGGTAGAGGACATGTGTAAATCATCAAATTACAATGTTGAAATGGCACACAATAAGAAATTCATGATTTTTCAGCTGACTGTGCATAAGAGCAACATTCAAACCCTTGCATTAAACAAGTGTCACAAATTATCTGTCTTCATTATAACACTTCAAAGAAGACGTTTTTACTCCAAGGTGCCAAAATGATCTCGTCTATCTGACACTACCAGCGGGTTACCTGTATTTTTTTTAATCTCCTACAGAGCTTTGGCAGATAGAGCAGCAATCTCAGGAACAATCACTACCCAGCTATGTTATTAGGATCTCTAAAATATTCTGAAAATGATGTAAAAGTAAGACACAAGGAAACTTTAAATTTGCATTCTAAACATTATCAAGTACATAACAGGAATATAAATTAAATGTATTGCAATAAGACCTTGTTTGGAAAATATGTTTAGCTGTTTTAGTATACCTTTTCTAAAAATAAATGTTCCTCAGCTTTTCATTTTAAAATTGACTTTTCAGTTTTTATTTAATGGACTTCAGTTTCTAATGGAGATATTTTTTTTTTTTTTTTTTTTTTTTTAGAACTAACGGTATACTTGGTAAATTCACTTCTGTTAAAACATTATATCGAAAAACAGAAAATGCGTACTTTGTCTAAGGTATCATTCTGAAAAAGGTTAAAGGAAGAAGAGCCAGAATAATACAGGTAGACCTACAATTGACTCAAGGACAACCTCAATGCTTACACAAGACGATGAGTTTCAAACACTGCCACTGTTGTAAGCCTTCACATGCTATTTTCTATATGCCTCAATTCGAATTAATCTTGTTTTTATTCAGGGAAGAGAATGCAATGCCAGCAAAATGTCTGATAATAATGAATATCTGGGATTGAAGAAGGAAGAGCAGAAAATTTCAGATCAGGAATAAAATTCCAGTACTTAGATGTTTCTCTTTTCCTACAGGTTCAAGGAATTGCAAAAGTCACATTGATGGCAGTTTTGACATCATCGTGGATTACCTTTGCAGTTTTAGTTAAGTTGCATTTGGACCACAGTGAATGTGACGAATATAAGTGCATACTTTGTGCCTTGAATGAACTGAGTACTATTCGTTCACTGAGTGGGGCAAATCATGGATAAAGGGAAACTCACAGAATGTACGTCTTCATGAAAATACTATAGCTGTCTCTGTATACAATTTATTGGCAAAGATAATTAGAATGTTTTCAATAATATTCAAATGGCTGCTATATGTAGCCTCAATAAAAATGTATCAAGTTATAATCTATAAGATTTAACGTTTTTGTACATGTAAGAGTAATCAACTTATAATTTAACATACTGGTATCTCAGTATGCAAGCTTTCCCAATTATTGCTATTCAGAAAGAAAATACAATAATGTTGACTTGTATAATGATCCACAACATCATTATAATATATAGTAAATTACCAAACTGAAAGGAGCGCTCTCTGCATGGTCCTCTATGCTGGGTATCAGCAGGAAGCCTGATGTGTTTGATGCCAAGCTCACGCATACTTTAGTGGGCAGACCTGTATACTTTTTGGGTGACTGGCTACATCTCCTAGGAAGGCCCTCTTCTAGTTGGGTTATTCAACATTTCCAACACTTCAGATGACTTCATGACCAGTTTGTTCTTACTTAAAGGGACACTCCAGGCACCAAAATAACAATCTAAATTAAATTATTATGGTGACAGGAGGCCCCTAGAGGCACTCATTTTTTTTTGCGAGAGGTTACCCCGTTTTTGAACGGTTTAACCCCAAAATGCCTCCAGCAGCAATGTCCACTGAATTTTCAGATTCAGGAAGTGTGGAATGTTGATTAGCTTTAAGTAATTCAGAACAAGACCAACACATAAACAAACTTCTAAACAAACGTACTATATTTTAAATACACATTAATATTGCAACGAATCTATGTGAAACACTCATATACCAAATATTATTAGTTATTAGTAAAGAAGAATTGTTGGATTTCAAAAAGATATTTATTTAACAATTCTCATATAGAGTGAAATACAATTTCACAAAAAAAGTAATTCCTAAGTATGTGAACAGGGGGATATAATTAGACAAACTGAAACAAATGGAGAAGAGAAGCGTGCAAGTGAACCAGTGAGCTTACAATCTAGAGAAAGAGAGTTCAGACTAAGATTCTAGCGCTGCCTTTTTTTCACCTTTAATTGCATTTTGTACCTTTCAGGTAGAGGTATAAACATATCTTTGTTCCATATCAAGCAAATATCATTCTCATGCAGTTATAATGAATTTACTTGTGTTATGCAAACACAATGTGGCCATTATTCTCTGGAGAAAAAAAAACAAAAGGCTATTGCTTTTTCAAAAACATCACCCATTATTGCTAGGGGAAACAGATTTAGTTTTGTGATTACAATTATAACACAATATTCACTAAGTCGCTGCCAAGTTTCGTGCCAAGTTTTATTTTTAGAAACTTCCTCCAGAACATTGTCATAATAAACCAATACAACACAGAAGCTAAGTGGAAGATATACAATGAAACAAAAAAATAACATACATTAGTATAAGATGTGAGACACATTTATTTTAACTAAACAGGTCTCAAAAGGAAATAGTGTATTTATTTAAAATGAATTAAATTACCTTGCATTAGGAGTAAATGGAACCTATATTTTATGAATTCTGAGTAAAAGTAAGTAAAATCAAGTTTGAAACTGATGATCTGTTATGTTATTTTTGTTTTGCTTTGATAACTAAATTTGATACTACGAGACAGGCATTGTTTAACCCCTTAAGGACACATGACATGTGTGACATGTCATGATTCCCTTTTATTCCAGAAGTTTGGTCCTTAAGGGGTTAAAGGAATATGCCATATAGTGAGAAGTGCTACGTAGTGAGGACAATACCTGCAATATTATCATGAGCAACTTTAATGTACCTTAGAGTAGTACTTTTCAACTGCAAATATATGCCTCGATTTAATATTGTTTGATAGGCTTTTCAAATGATGTAAGATTTTTTTGATACACTTTTCAAATGACTCATAATATTAACAAATATCAAAAATATATCATATACAATTATATAAATATATCAACAATATCAAAATGTTACAAAATTTTAATATTTTTCATACTATTAAATCAGTTTAAAAGGTTATCCAAAAATATTAAATAAAGATTATACTTTGGTATTTAGAGAATGCATTTGCTTTGTGATCAAGGCACTTGGAAGTTAGTTCTAAGGAGGACAAGACTTACAAAATAAACTAAAAAAAGCCCAAACAATCATTACAAAATGCTAAGCTATAATTAGCATGGAATTAAACATAATATATGCAACATAGTAGGAACATGAAGAAAGAGTTAGTCAGAATACAATTTCATGGATCAATGGAGTTTACACAAATTTAGATGAAGTGAGACTTTTGCAAATAAAATTAGCATATGATTTAGTGTGCTGTGGAGTGTAGGAGGTTACAAATTACGCATTATCAGTGGTAGGAGAAAAATCAATACTAAATACCACATTGTTACGAGCTGGACGTATATTGAATATGTCTCCCAGTTTTGCTGAATGTTTGAATGTCCCATGATAATTATTTATTCTAAATGTTTGCCTTTCTAAACTTAGCAAGATCAAAGAGTAGAAATACAAAATTAACTCCAAGATGGTAAATATAAAAAAGCTAGAGAGCTACAATGTTGTAATTTTTCGCATTTTAATTTCATATTTTAATTTGACTAGTCTTAGATTCCGTAGTACTTATAAACAAATTATATTTCATTGGCACCTATATTCAGGCACACTTATTACAATTAGTTTTATTTGGTAAGCCCAGGAATAAGAGTGTGTGCCTTGCAGCTGAAACATGCTTAATGATGAAACCATATATGAAGAATTAGCAGTTTAATGGGAAGGACAAGGTACCCAATTCCCCACTTACGGTTTGCCAAAATCTTTGTTTGGCCACAGTTAGAAACACTAAAAAGAAGACACAAACAGAAATCAAAGCAAACATTACAAATTAGTCTGAACTAGGTTATAGTACTATTAATAATATAATCTGTATCAAATATTAGAGCAATTTATGATCAAACTGTTTATCCAGAACACAAGCCATAACTAATCAATTTCACAATTTAACAATAATTGCTTTTAATGAACTCGAGCCCTTTTAGGGTCTTGTATTACAGTACTACAGTCCCCAAATCACTATTGGTAATATTGGTAAACGGTCTGAGAAAGCAATTAATATTACTCACACCCCATTCATAATCTGCTTCATCAGTCTTAGCACAGCATATCTACTGTCAAAAATATAGATAACATAAATTGTAGAAAAAATATTATCAGTGTACAAATCACAGAGACATAAATTATAGCATTGCATTTGCAACCATTAGTTTATAGATATCATAATATTTTACAGCCTCATTACTATCAATATACAGACACCGCCCAGACACATTACAGCCTAATTATTATGATTATTAGTGAATTAATAACATTATTTATAAATAATACTATGCTTCAGAGTATAATTCCTTTTAATCTACAGATATCATGCATTATAAATAACCAACTCCCTACCTCCCTGTTGATAAACCATACTCTTTTATGCAAGTGCAATTTTTCTTCTTTGCCATTTTTGTATTAAAGGAACCCTGTAAGCACTATAATAACATTATCTTATTGATGCTGTTATAGTGTTTTAAGCTTTCCCACCCCTCAGTCCTTGCTTCCAAAATTACTTAATTTAATACATCGAATGCTTGGAAACATGGGTTTAAGCCAAATCTACAAAGTCCTCTGGATAGGAGAGCCAGGACTGTTACTTCCCAGCTCTCATACCCAGGCATACCGTGACATCACACGTCCACGTGTAACACTGTTCACAGCTTGTGATAGAGAATCATAGCATGCAATGATTTTCTATGGCAAGAATTTCACTAGTGGATCACATTGAGAGTCAACAGGATAATGTTGCTTTATTAGTAGAGGGCAGCAATGACAAGCGCGACTTGACTCTTTAAAAAAGGTAAATGACATATTAGATTTTACAATGCACATAGAGTGTGAGTGTGTGTGTGGGCGGGGGGGTAAAACTAACAGGAAGACCGAAGAATTAATAATACAGGTTTGTATTCTTAATGCAATATTGTCCCTTTAACATTTTTCTCTTTATGCTATCTCTCTATCTCTAGTTCTCTCTTTCATGTCAGTTGTTCCTCTTCCTTTGTCCCCTTCAACTTTCTGCACAACTTTCAGCAACTTTTCTCACGCTGTCCTCATCCATTTGTATCTGCCCTCCTCTGTTTCTATCTAATATCAGTTGCAAATTAATTGACACAATCCCAACTTAAAGCCTCTGTACCGCAAAAAGCAAGAATCCCAGGGCATTTTAATCTACACATGTGTGCTTCTGTAGCACTCTGTTAATGGGCAGACCTGTTTTGCTGGTGTCCTTGCTGGGCAACCTGTCAAACTGATGTACATGCAAGAAGAGATAACACAGTCCCATTATACTTGGGCAGTTAACCAATGATGATAAATGCATTAATGACTCTCTACCACATAGTCTCACCTTTACTAAATTTGACAAATATATACTTGTCATGCCCCATTGTGGGTTACAGAGTTTGCTGATCTGGTGTCCCCTTCAAATCTGTTACCATACTTCTTGTTCACCAAAACGGTTGGGCCAAACCTTTCTTACATTTTCACAGTGACAAGTTCTCAAATGATCACCATATGATCAATTGACAAATACAGCAATAAATGTAATAGATTTGAGAACAATAGCATCAGTTTCATAAGCAAAAGACTAGACTGGATCAAATTCACTAGATCCTGAATAGATGCTTTCCACAAAGATAAATGCAGTGCATCAATATAGAATGCTAGCTATTCATATATGAATATTAAAACATAAGTGCTAAAGATTAAAGGACACAAACATGTATTTCCGACCCTATATTGTTAACACCCCCCACCAAGCTCCCCTGGGCCCCTCATGCCTCCATAAATATAGCAATATCTTACTGTATTCAAGCCTGAAGCTGTAACTCTGCATGCTGCTAGACTCAGAAAAACAAGCAGTTTGCTGAGATCATTAGAAGTGATGGCCTGATCCAATCACAGTGCTTCCCCATAGGATTGGTTGAGACTGACAAAGAGGCAGATCATGGGCAGAGCCAGCATGATTCAAACACAGCCCTGGCCAATCAGCATCTCCTCATAGAGATGAATTGAATCAATGAATCTCTATGAGGAAAGTTCAGTGTCTGCATGCAGTAGGAGACACTGAATGTTTGCATGCATTTTAGGCAGCCATGACCCACGAAGGATCTCTAACTGCTATCTAAGGAGTGGCCAGTGAAGTTATCACTAGGCTGTAATGTAAACACTGCTTTTTCTCTGAAAAGACTGTGTTTACAGCAAAAAGCCTGAAGGTAATGATTCTACTCACCTGAAGAAATTCAATAAGCTGTAGTTGTTCTGGTGACTATAGTGTCCCTTTCAGTCATATTTCAAAATCTGGCACACACATAGGCACATATGTGTGTGTATGTCTATGCAGTTTTTGTATTTTAATTTCATAATTTAGCAAAATGACATATTGCTGGTTTTACAGATTAGGAGGCTCCAGGCTTCCTTATTCCAATTTAACAACATTCAATGCTAAAGGGCAGATCAGTAATTAATTGCTCTGCAATGCACACTAATCGTGCATTGGAGACACAAATATGGGAGGCATGCCAATCTATTATAGCTTTCACAGACACAGAAAAATTAAATCTGCACACATGTAGATATGAACCCAGCTAATAAACAAATATATTGGGTAGATGTTAATGTAACAGAGAAATCCATAATTTTTTCACAGATATGGGTATATGAAATAAGGCATTATCTTTTCGCTTCATGAAAGACTATTTTGCGTCATCTACAGTGGCATACTTGAAATTAAACAGAAGAACAAATGAACAAAAATAGGTTCATCTGAACTATTGGTTCCATTTTTTTTTCTTGTTTTCTGTTTATCCAGATTTTGTTTTGTTAATGAAATTCAGATCCTCAATACTATTAACCTCTCAAGTGATGCACTCATGCTACACTTTCTGGGGACAGTTCCCTGGTGTCCCCAAAAGTGGGACACCAGGACACAAAGCAGGGAAGGCAGGGCATAACCAGAAACGATTGCATGCTTCACAGCCAGGTATTCAATGCAATTACACAATGTTATGCTATGTAATTAATAGAGGGGTGTGCACCTCTATTCTCTAGTTCTGTTCTCTAGCAATACTGCCCACCCTCCCTCTGGCCCCAAACAATGCATATGTCAGCATTGTTCTCAGTAGCCTACCTGAAGTTAGAAATTATACATTCATCATTGCAAATTTTAGCCCAAACCGCCAACTCATGGTGTCAACATCAACCAGATAAACATTTCATCATGTAAGTAAAAAGTTATAAATAACATTCTATTGAGTAATGCTTGGGCCCAAACATTCCCTATGGAGCTTTTTTTTGTCTATAATCAGTCTACTGAGTAAATCCTAAAGGAGCGTGGTACCCGTATGGGTTGTGAAATTAATTTACAGCATGCACTTTAGCTTTTATCATATTAACGAGAGTAAACTTTTGACCCATCATGTAATATAACTAACTATGACAGTTCATTCAAGTGTTCTAAAGAAAACCAGGGAAGTCTAGCCATTATGTGATATATATCGTAAGCAACATTAAATGCACATTAACTGACTGCAAGCTTTCATTGTATAATAAATCTGAATATTGGACTACATTTTGTCACCTTATGCAAATTAAACACATTCCATATTCTATTTGGCAAGCAGATAGTGCCCTATAGGAACAATATTACATATAATAAATTGTTATTTAATTATTTAATTGTAATGTTAATCTATAATATTGTGTAAAGATATAGAGAAACAAAAATTATAATTTTATTCTCCAAATTATGATAAAAATATAGTTTGACAGGTGTTGCTTGTTTATTTGAACTTAGAAAAATAAATAAAAGCTAAATAAATTATGCTGGAAGGGTTTAATAGGACTAAATGAAAATGTGATTTATTATATGATATATTTTTTAAGTAGGCAGATGCAATTAAAGTTAAACCAGCATACAATAGTATACAATGATCAAGGTCTGAGCCGTCTTGTTTTAATTTTCTACAAACAAAGGAAAGGAGTAGACCAATGTAAAGGGAGGAGAGAGAGAAAGAAGAGGGGATGGGGTGAAAGAGACCTTGAAGGACTGCTCAAGTCACATGCTGGGAGGTGTGGCTAGGGCTGTGTAAACAAAGTTATTTAACTCTTAAATGGCAGAGAATTGAGCAGTGAGACTACAGGGGCATGATTGATACAGCAAAACTACTTCCTTAAGCTAACATAGTATTGTTGATTATAGTGTCCCTTTAACTCCAATACTTCAAGCATCAATGGGCAAATGGACTATAATATGTCAAGCATTGCTATGCTATTGGCTATCAATATATTGGCCCTAGATCTCTTGATTTGTACCTCAGACTTTGGCTGTTAGTTCATCCATTTTGTCAGTGTCTCTTATTTTACAGAGAACTGTGGAGGTATCAACTGTGGAGGTGTCAACCACAAGTCTGCAATATCTCAATGTACTGCTAATGTGATCAATTTGATCAATCTGTTCTCATAGGATGTGACAAACCTACAGGCTTAGAAAGGAGGAACAGTGAAGGGGACATGTCCATGAAAACTGTCTGAATGATAATACAAAACCTAGATTTTTGGGGGTAAACCATATTTTAAAAATACCCCCTATCTCCACATCATCTGCAGTAAACCATACATGATAACTTCAATGGAGGCAAGTACCACTTCACATGTGTTTTAAAATCTTTTTCTAGTAGTATAACAGAAACATTGGTTTCCTCTCATATATCAATCCAGTCATTTCCATCCAAGGATTGCTACTTCCTTCTTAAAAAACACAAAAAGTAAACTTAAAAAAACAAACAAACAAAAAAAACAAAAACAAACACCAGCCTCTGGCAACTATACTGGGAATTTAGCTACTATATGTGATCATACATTCAGGGGCGTACCTAGAGCATTTGGCACCCGGGGCGGATCCTTCTTATGGCACCCCCCCCCCCTTAAAATGTAAAAAAACACCCACATTTTTTTTACAATGAATGTAGCACTGAGCAGTGTTTGTGCATCTAAATGTAAGCATGGGTTTTTGTATGGAAAATGTGTGAGTGAATGTAGGGGTGTGTTTGTAGTGTTGTTTGAATGCATTGGATATGCTTGTGTGTAGTGTTGGCAAAATGCTAAGATGTATGCACATATACAAATATATACGCACAATCAGACAACACATTTGCATAGAATTCATACTAGCCACCCAGATTTCCTGTTGTGAGATTGCCATATTTAGATCCAAAGAGCACCCTAATTTGGCATATTTAAATATGGAAATCTCACATAAGAGCATTAATTTAGGGAATTTTCTACTAAACTGCTAAAAGATCAAAATTTAAAAGCCTTTTACTTAATTTTAATCTTTCAGTTGTTTAGTAGATAACTCCCGTATTTGTTATCCTTATGTGGGATTGACATATTTAAAGGACCACTCTAGTGCCAGGAAAACATACTCGTTTTCCTGGCACTAGAGTACCCTGAGGGTGCCCCCACCCTCAGGGACCCCCTCCCGCCGGGCTCTGGAGAGAGGAAGGGGTTAAACTTACCTCTTTTTCCAGCGCCGGGCGGGGAGCTTTCCTCCTCCTCTCCATCTTGATCGCGACGTCATCGGCTGAATGCGCATGTGCGGCAGGAGCCGCGCTCGCATTCAGCCGGTCGCATAGGAAAGCATTTACAATGCTTTCCTATGGATGCTTGCGTGCTCTCACTGTGATTTTCACAGTGAGAATCACGCAAGCGCCTCTAGCGGCTGTCAGTGAGACAGCCACTAGAGGATTTGGAGGCTGGATTAACCCTCATTATAAACATAGCAGTTTCTCTGAAACTGCTATGTTTATAAAAAAAAGGGTTAATCCTAGAGGTACCTGGCACCCAGACCACTTCATTAAGCTGAAGTCGTCTGGGTGCCTAGAGTGGTCCTTTAAGGACACCAAATAAGGGAGCTATCTACTAAACACATACACATTTATATACACACAGACTTGTACATCTGTGGTTGTGTGTGTATATAAATACACACACAATCCCAGACATACACCTAATCACAATAAACACACACTTAACGACAGAGATACACACAATCCCAGACACACACAATCCCAGACACACACAAAAATCACATTCTTACACACATTTAGTAATTAAGATGTCCACCCAGCTTCCCTACCTTGCTCTTGGATCTTCCCCATGGTGATTAAAGGTTGCTGCTGGGCGCTCTTCCTGCACAGCTCACTTGTGCTCCCAGTAGTGATGACGATGCCATCTTATCCCAGCTGCCGGTTCACTGCAGGGCGCGCACTAACCTCACTGCCTCCCAGAATATATCTGTCCTTGTCCCTTGTGTAAAAAAATATGTTTGTGACAGCGTATGTATGTGCATTGTGTGTGACTGCATATGTAATTTGTGAATGTGAGCCTGTGTGTAATGTGTCTATGTGACAGTAGGGGAACTGTTGTATGTGCCTGGGTGGGTCGGAGTAGATTGGGGTCTGGGACTTCGTGTGTGATATTGCATGGGGGAATAGGGCAGGGAGGGTGAGGGTATAATGGCACGGAGGGTGGGGGATATAGGGCAGGGGGTGGGGTTATAATGGCAGGGGGGTTATAGGGTGGGGGGTATAGTGGTACCTTACCATTTAGGAGGGTGCAGGAGGGTGCATTTGGTGGCTGCTCTGGGGTTATAATGGCAGTGAGGTGGGGTATAGGGCAGGAGGGGTGGGAGTATAATGGCAGGGGGGTTATAATGGCAATGAGGTGGGAGTATAGGGCAGGGGGTGTGGGGGTAAAGGGGTGGGAGTATAATGGCGGGGGTATAGGGCAGGAGGGGTGGGAGTATAATGGCAGGGGGGTTATAATGGCAGTGAGGTGGGAGTATAGGCCAGGGGGTGTTATAATGGCAGGGAGGAGGGGGTATAGGGCAGGGGGGATTATAATGGCAGTGAGGGTGGGGGTACAATGGCCGTGGGGGTGGGGTAGAGGGCAGGGAGGGTGGTGGTATAATGGCAGGGGGTATAGGGCAGGGGTGGTGGGGTATAGGGCAGGGAGGGTGGTGATATAATGGCAGGGGGTATAGGGCACGGGTGGGGTATAGGGCAGGGAGGGTGGTGGTATAATGGCAGGGGGGGTTATAGGGCAGTGAGGGTGGTGGTATAATGGCAGGGGGTACAGGGCAGGGAGGGTGGTGGTATAATGGCAGGGGGGTACAGGGCAGGGAGGGTGGTGGTATAATGGCAGGGGGTATAGGGCAGGGGGGTGGTGATATAATGGCAGGGGGTATAGGGCAGGGGGGGTGGTGATATAATGGCAGGGGGTTATAGGGCAGGGGTGGTGGTGATATAATGGCAGGGGGGTGATATAATGGCAGGGGGGTACAGGACAGGGAGGAGGGGTTATAATGGCAGGGGGTATAGGGCAGGGAGGGTGGTGATATAATGGCAGGGGGTTATAGGGCAGGGGGTAAAATAATGGCAGGGGGGTACAGGACAGGGAGGAGGGGTTATAATGGCAGGGGGTATAGGGCAGGGAGGGTGGTGATATAATGGCAAGGGGGTATAGGGCAGGGGGGGTGATATAATGGCGGGGGGGTTATAATGGCAGGGGGTACAGGGCAGGGAGGGGGGTTATAAGGGGGGTACAGGGCAGGGAGGGGTGGGGTATATGGCAGGGGGGTTATAATGGCAGTGGGGGGTGGGGTATAGGGCAGGGAGGGTGGTATTAAAGTTACTTACCATTTTTCATTTAGGAGGGTGCATGGGCAGCAGCTCCTTCCCAGGCAGGCAGCTCCTTCCCAGGCAGGCAGCTCCTTCCCAGGCAGGCAGCTCCTTCCCAGGCAGGCAGCTCCTTCCCAGGCAGGCAGCTCCTTCCCAGGCAGGCAGCAGGTGCAGGGGATCTGTACAGAGTGACCACGGGGGAGCAACCTGGCTCTGCGCCCCCTGCTGGTACACTCCGAAATAGCCTCCCTGCAGCTCAGTGTGTGAGTCAGAACACAGGCTGGGAATCCCCTCCTTGTGCTCTGACTCACAAACTGAGCGCCGGTCTGCCGGAGCTGCGGGAGAGCAGGAGGTACAGAACCTGGCACCCCCCTGCTGAGTGGCACCCGGGGCGGACCGCTCCCCCCGCCCCCCGCCTTAGTACGCCACTGCATACATTGCATAATCCTGCTAAAAAATCTAATGTAGCCCATTCTTGATCAGGCCCATTTTCAGGTCCTATTTTAACAATCTAATGTCTGTTCTTATGAGATTAACCTAAATACTTGGGTCATCCATCTTCCCTGGGCTCTCTGCTTTGCAAGACTAAATAGGGCCTTGGAACGACTTACCTATGAGAAGGAGGAGTACCTGCTAACTTCTAGATATAGATATAGATATTTCCAAAGAGGTAGCAGCACTCACAATCGATTTTCTAATGTATGTTTGTATTGATCCTGATGAAAGTCTTAGATGTAAGACTGAAACACTGATCGTGATTTTAAAGTATTGAAATACTGGACTTTTTAACCCCGTGAGTGCTGCTACCTCTTTGGATAAATGGATACTAAAGCCCTGGCTATCTAGCACCCGGCAACCAAGGGACATTTAAGCTTGAGTGCAAGAGATTTTTTTCATTTTTTTGTTTATATATATATATACACACACACACACACACACACACATATATATATATATATATATACACATATATATATATATATATATATATATATATATATCTTATGTCTTTTTTAAAGGGTTACTTCAACCATCATGACCAAATCTGCTTCTTAAAGTGGTCATGGTGGTAGGAGCCCGAATGTGCAGTGTTTCAGCTTAAAACACAGCACATCCAGAGTAATTGGCACTTTTGTACGATGGATTAGTTGTACCCCTGGCTGAAAATTCCGGGCTGCCTAATGTCAATTCTATGCACTCTGTGCATAAAAAAAATATGTCATCAGCGCGCACTGTGGTCAGATTCTCCCCTTCCAGGCAGAGTAAATTTTCCCTTGAAAGCGCTCTTCCTTTCTTCCTCCCTCCTTACAGTGCCTTCCAGACCTCCCCATCTCCCTCCATTGTAAAGAGGTTTGTTTAGATATATATATATTTTTTTTAATAGAAGTCCAGGCATGCCTGTCCGTCCACTCACTGGCTCCAAGCGCATGCATGTGCTCTGAGCTGGTGAGAATGGTCCAATCAAAGGTTTCTGTTTGATAAGTATTTAAAAAGCATATGGAAGGGAACATGTAGCTTCAGAATGGGGCATCGGGAGGAACACCAGGAGCTTCATCCAGCACTAGATTGAAGGTATGTTTTATGTTGGGGACACCTATTGAGCAGTGCTCATTAGGGCATTTTACACTAAATTAAAACAACACTTAAAAAAGGATTGAAGTAACCCTTTAAATATCTCTCTATTTTAAATCAGCCTTAAAATACAACAAATAAGTTCTTACATTTCATTAGAAATCACCAATTTTTCTTCATTGACAAAACATAAAAAAATATCTCTTGGTTAGAGTAATAAAAAATATTAAATAGTTTCAACATTTCCATCCACTTAAATGGGCAGGATGACACAGGATTGTATTTTGCTTGCCTGCTGCATCTCATTAGTTTGAAAGCATTAGCGTTGTAACTTGTATCTCAAGAGAGAACAGTTCACTTGCAATTTAAATGCCATGGAGCCAGAAATGACTTGCAGCTTACACGAAGCAAAGTGTTACTTTTTTTATGACATTTGGTGCAACCAAACTGCCTCCAGGGCAATAGAACAATGGTTAGCCTTGTAAAATATTACATCTTAAACCCAGGGTGTTAAATTATTTATAGAAATTACAAAAAAGGTTTTAGAATGACAAATTACACACGTCTACAACAGTGGCACTGAGTCATTGTGCTTTTGTAAGTTTGTTAAAATGAGTGGTCATATTAAAACATATGGTTACTGAAAGTAATGCAAAGACATGCTGCCTCAAAGGTAAACATGAGTTTCATTCACATGTTATTATTCACTACAATGTCAATGTTAATGTTAATAGAAAGAAATTATAGAACTTATCACTAAAGTTTAAACTCAACAAGCATTAAAGAAACACTACAGACACACAAAGCACTTGAGTATTTTGCCATATTTGTGACAGTTTATAAAAAAGCTGATGTCAATACTTCAAAACTTTGCAAAAAACCCTAACCAGCTGTCAGAGAGCAGAAGGGGGTTTCTTTCCCTTCCAGTAGAGCCACATTTGCCTACACCCCCTGCCTACTCCTGACCTGTACAATACAGCTCATTGAGAAGCATAGGAAAGTCACAATTGTGTATTCTTGTCGCTCCAGGAAAGAGACTTCTCAATGAAAGGTGGTCTGGAGAGCTGTTTTTTTTTTTTTTTTTTTTTTTTTTTTTTTAACACCCCCCAAACTTGAACAACAATACAACACAGACCACAACAATACACATAAATACAACACTACCTTCAAATACACTACTGCATTAAAAGAGTAACAGTACATACAAATGCATTACTGCATTAACACACAGATTCTCCATACAAAAACATGCTTACATTCAAACACACAAACCCTGCTCACAAATACAACTCTGCTAGGATGGGCAAAAGGTAGATCCTCAATTGACAGTTGCATAACAGTTTAGGATCTATCTTCTGGCCTCCCTTGAGCTAGAGGGGACCAGCCCTCCCTCCCCCACCCCCACCCCCACCCCTCTCCCTCTTTATTAGTTCCACCACTTCCAAGAAGATCTATTCCAAACATGACCAACATGATTAGGATATTTATAGATTGATGGATGTATCTAGTGGAAAATATAAAAGGTCTACTTTTTGCTGATATCACACTAATAGTAGGTCAGTATGGAGTCTGAATGCAGTATGATATTTCCTAGTTAAAGCATAGCTTGAGTAATTTCATCACACTATATACTACCATTTCTAAATTGATCAATCATCTCCCTGTTACTTTTAAGATCATGATACATTAATAATCCTAGTTTTATGAGGTAGACTTCAATGAAACACTCTAAATCAGGGGTCCTCAAACTCTGGCCCCCCAGATGTTGCTGAACTACAACTCCCACGATTCTCTGGCTATCTATGTAATTCAAAGAATCATGGGAGTTGTAGTTCAGCAACATCTGGGGGCTGGAGTTTGAGGACCCCATGCTCTAAATAATCTAACCAATACAGTGTACTGTAGTGGTTATGGTGCCAGGGGTGCCCACCTCACTGTAAATAATCAAACCATTGGATGGACCCTGTAGAGAAACACTACTGGGGATGTAGGTTTACAAGCTGAGGCTGTTACCAAGAACAGGGGTCAAGCCAGCAGCTACAGCTTCACCAGCTAGGCTAGCCTTTGGAAAGGCTTGTCCTCCCAGGCAGGTATCAACCCTCTGCTTGTTATTCTCACAGGCAGCATTTAACCTCTCTGCCTGTCCTGCTTTCAATTTATGGCTCTAAGGTTAGCTTTTTCTTAATACAATCCCAGGGTGTCATGAAGTATAGAGTGACCCAACACAAGGAATAACCCTCCGATAGGTAAAAGGACAATTACCTAAACCGGACCTTAGGATGGCCAGACTGAAGGGAAGAATAAAGAGGAAGTCAAAACAGGCCAAAGTCAAAGGAAACCATAAAAAAGCAAATACAAAATATCAGAGCCAACTCAAGGGAACCAGAAATCAGAATAGTCAGGGAATAAGCCGAGTCAAAACCAGATAAACACTAAACCAGATATAAACGCACTCTTGGGACACTAGCAATCTAGTAATCACAACAGGGCACTGAAACATTGGTTAAGTGAGCTTGTATATGTTTAGGGACATGATTAAAGTAGTCACACCCCCCAAAATGTAAGAGTGCGTTTGTAAATGCCGCCCATAATACTGCCCTTAGTCTGATGTTGTCATAAAAAGGGGCATGCGCACAGATCGGGTAGGAAGGCTGAAGGAGGCGGTCCGCTTGATCGGAGGAACAGCCGATCGGTAAGTATAGGATTCCTTACACAGGGATAGAGAAAAGTGTAGCCAACAAACAGGTTTGAAAACTCTGCTACTGAATTCCCTGAACACACCAGAGTGGATTCACAGTTTATAGTTGAATTTCCACAGAATGGTTTAAATTGAACAAGGACTAGCCTCCATCTGCATTACATTAAACCTATGGTGACATACTCAATCCAATACATAAAACATACATAACAAAATACAAGATTTAGAAAAAGAAATGGGGAAGACAAACATTGACAAAAAATACATCCCTTGCTGCCTTAACCCTAATATGCAAATCAACCTGAATATACAAATTAACAAGCATTGCTATACAGGTAGTGCACATAACTTTTACAACCAATTGGTGGCACTGAAAAGCCTTGCAACATCTTTCCCAACTAACAAGTGGCGCTGCATTGGCACTACAATATAGCAGCAGGACACAAGAGCACACAAAACATTTAGCAAATGAAAATACAATAATACACACCCTGCATCCATAATGTTTTTTTTTTAGCTAAGGTATCTTCACTTCGCTTTACATGTGCCATGCCTGTCATTGATCTAATTTTTAATGCATACCTGGTTGCCATATTTGACCTTCTACTATTGATGGAAGCCTCTCTTTTATTCAGGGACCCCTTAAAGCAAGAGGAGGGGGACATTTTTGTGTGTTAAGTATGAACATGCGGTGTAATTATATATAACTTTGGTGACACATTTCAGTTGTCAGAAGCAACAGAGTTCCAAAAATGTTATAACTGTATGCTAGTTATACTGGAACAAATGATCAGTGGAGAATTACACTAGGAAGTTGGCCACATGGAACCAAATGAAAATAACTCATGCAATGGTATTTAGATGCATCCATACACTTGTGGAAAGCACCATGGGTAATATATTGCTAATTTATAAGCAAGACTCATCTTTCTTCCACTAAAACATATGGACAGAGGAAGGCAGTTGCTTTAAGCAACACATCATTTTGTGCTCCTGTCTGCCAATTCTTCCCTTCAACCATAACATAAAACATTTTGACTAATGGGTGACAGCAAAATGAAAATTTACAGCATTTCAACATTTGAAGTATGCAAATATAACAACTATAAACATAATTGTTCAAATGGATTTGCAATAGAGAAAAAGCAACTTCATTTCACCTTGACAGTTTTGTTTTCACTCAGCCTTACAAAAGGTATCTCCTTGACCAAATGATTTATATCTCTAAAGCACAATGTTTCAGTACATCATCTGTGATATGTTGATAAAGTCTACTATACCGAATGTTAACCACCTTGAATTTGCTTAAACATAGGTCATGAACACATTTACCATGGTTATATGCAATAATCCTGCTTATAAAAGTATACATAAACGACAATATTTCTTTTTACAAATTGATTATTTTTGTATATATGCAAATGAATACAATTACACTATTTCACACCAAAAGGCAGTTTGTGCAAATGAACATACATTTCCAATGATTCTCTAGAACAATTACTGTGCATGCTTCGCTCCCTTTTGTGAACATGTCCGCACCGATTATCCCAGTTGAGTTCAATAACCAAGTTCCATTAAAGTCATGGGAGAAATTTAGAAAATCCCGCAAAATATAAAATACTGACACAATTTGAATTAGCCAAACCCAAGTTAGTTTACATGAAACTATTCGTCTGTGCCTTGTGATGTGACACAGAGCAATATTTAAAACATATTTAAAATATGTAACTGGTTTCATGAACAAGTGAAAAATAAAATAGTTCCTTTATAATATACTAAGCAAGTTGCCACAAACAAACTTTTCAATTGTTATTATTTATTTTTTTTAATCTCAGTTTTCTTCATTGCAAGGCTACCACTTACAAAAACAAACACTGCGATTGTCAAACTATTAAACACAAAGATGGGAAAAATAAGTAAGGTTTTAGATCACCTTTCAGAAAATAAATATCTGTATGAGCCAATTAAAACATTCACAAACTTGGTGTTACATTCAATCTTTGATAACGCGAAGCTGGAGGCATACTGGAGAGGCAATAGTTCTCAATTCTCTTGTCATGTACCTGCCTTGCTCTGCTTTTTTGAGACACAATTAATTGCTCTTTCCTGAGAGCGAAGAAACAACTGATAGGCATGATATGTCCTTTAATCCAACGTGTGTCCTACTCCGAAGAAATATACCTAATTAAGAAATGTGGTGTAAAACCAGCAGCAAGTTTCATTAACTGTGGGCATACAGGAAAAAGCTAAACTAAGAAATGTTTAAGCAATCACACGTATGCTTCTTGTCAGTTCTTCTTGGAAAAATAGTTAAATAAAAATGTTCAGAGATTGGAATAAAGATAACGGGTATGGTTGATGCCTAATCTAATACTATGGGGTGTCACAATGAAGCATACATGCAAATAATAATAGTAATATAATAAGGTGACCACATGATAAAACTAATATTCTGTGCTACTCTCTCCAATGGCACAATCTTTATATTTAAATAAATCAGCAGCTAATTAACAGCTAATACTAATGTTCCATTTCCTTTGCAATCTATTTAAATTGAAATAAAATTCCACTCTCTATAAGCTGCTTATTCCCTAACAAGGACAGTTATATTTGCTAAGGATCAGTCTTCTCAATGATTTCAATCAGCTAGCTCACATATAAAGCTGAATGGCTGACGAGCAGAAGCAGAAATAGACATAAGAGATCGAAAAATAAGTGGGAAAAATTGCCACATGGAAGAACACTATGAAGAAATGCATTAGAAGCAATATCACTAATATATATCATGTTCGATTTAGAAAGGAAAAGTAAGTAGACTAATTAATCCTTATTAGAAAACTTGGCTGGAGACAAAGCACAGCCAGATGGAGCTTCTGCCTGTGACATTTGAGTCTGATCAGCGTCACAATAGGTTCAAGCCCTGAATAAGTCATTTGTACTAATCAACTTGCCAAGATAGGTCACTGATTAATAACAATAGTAATGATGGATTTAAGGGTGATGCAAATGCAAGGCTGATTATCAGGCACTGTAGTTTATCATGGATTTCTTGGAACACAGTAATAAAGTCATCTTTGGCAATCTGCATGAAGTGTCCTTAGAACAGTAGTGATGTCACCTTGAGAATGCATTATGTTACACATAAAGCCATAGTACAGACGAAATCCAAGTACAATTATTCTGTTATTGATCTCTGCCTACTCTTCCTCTGTTACTCTCAGTATATACTACAGACAGGTGCTTGTGCATAATACTAATCTCAATGGAAAAACCATAGCTCTTATATCTCTACTTCTCACATTTCACCCCCAATACATTTTCTTACCTTTCTGCATCCTTCCTTGGTGCTTAATATGAACTAGGACATTGCTTTCAAGTGCTGCACATTTGGATTAAACAGCAAGCCACACTGCCACAATAATATCTCTCATGCAAGAAGAGCAATGTAGTGTATCACAGCAGCTGTGTACGGAGAAGACCAGAGCGGAAAAAAAAGCTTGATTTGTGTCAACACCTGCCGCCGCACTTTCATATAGAGCATGTAGGTTCTTAAGTAGAGCCAGTCATTCTATGATCCAGACCTTGCCTAGTGAATTGTTTGTTGGGTGAATCGGGATTAAACAGATAAGACAAAAGAGGGAGTGAGTGGCTTAAACTAGTTAACCTCCTGGTGCCATTGCCGAACAGCTGATACACCTGTCAGTTCCATTGCTCAGTGGATTTGATAAACATTGCACAGTGGATTCCTGTTATTATATTGTGCACTGCTATTTCAAGGAGGTTAATAAAGTACCTAAAGTATACAAGAAAGTTTTACTCAAGCAGAAGGAATTGAGGGCTTAACTCAGAACTTACGTTCTTGTACCATCAACCGATAGGAAAAATAGATTATCATAGCTATAATTGTAATAATTACAGGTGTATAGTTTCACCAAATTCTGTAGATACATAGATACATTCAGGTTGGTACACTAGTTGCAAGAAAAAAACAAACAGTGTATTTGAAAAAGTGAGTTACATCAGACCGAAAAGAGATCCATTCTATTTACTAGCATGATTTGTATGCTGACCTCTTAATGTAGCTCAGCATATGGTTTTCTAAGGTTAAGTACAGACATGGTATATGTGGAAAGGTACAGCTGCAAACAGAAATGTTTGCTGTATGCAGCCATAATACCACTCGGCTGAGTTAAAACATTGTGGTACACGAGACCACATCATGTAATAAAGAGCCATAAAAAACTCTCTCACCTCTTAAAAGAGATCATTAACTGTCTTGTGTATTTTTTTTACAAAACAAAAGTTTATTAGCATGGTAGGCGCATTGAATGGTTAAGTCCCCTATGCAAAATATGTTAACATTCTATCCCCTCCCTAGGTGGCTAGTGTGCCTACTGTAACAATATCAGACATGCCCAGTAATCCTGCGTGGCATCACACATCTACTGAATATGCCTGGTCCCCCTAGGTACAGCATTTACACCAATAATTAGGTGACATTTTTATACACACACACTCTCCCTTTAACTATTTAATGTAAACGAGATATAAAGAGAATTAAAATGCCGGGATTTAAATTGTAAGAAAAAAACTTCACATGTTAGCTTTGCTCCACTATAAATTTTCAAAAAAATATGTTTTTGTTTTTTTAATGTTTGAGGAAGATTTATTATGAAAAAAATCTATGGTGAGGCCAACTTTACAGAATTTGTTGATCTTTTAAAGATAATAATAGCAATAAAACAAATGACTCAGTAAAATGAAAAGATTAGTCATTTGGGTGCTTATGAAAAATGTTAGTTTTATAAGAAACAGTGCATGATTACACAATTACAAGTTTAAGTTAACGTAATTTAAAGTAATAACAGTTTATTGCATTTCAAGAATAAGAAGGTTTTCTAGATTGCATGAGTAATGTCATGGCAAAGGTATACTAAAAAAAATCAAGAAAAAGTATAAAGATGAATAGAAAATATATAACGCTATAGATATATTTAGAAGAGTTCCTGAGCAAAGTATTATCATTTTTAAATTCAGTGTCAGGAGTGGTCTTACAGTAAATATGAAGTTATTTAGATACTGAATTCAGAAGTGAGAATGAATCTCACATTGTATATAAGAAGGGTGCATAATGATCAGCTATTTTAAAATTTTAACTTTACTTGTACATCCATGAAAATGCAGATAGAATGGAAAACCTGACAACAGAAGGAATCACAAAAGTGCAAAAACAGGCACTCACACGTCAAGTCACTGTAGCTGCTTGCAATCTTGCAATCATACAGATTGCAACCACCTACAGACAGACTTATAGACATGCAGACAAGAGGTACCAATGGACATTAAAGGAACACTACAGCATTAGCAATACAAACATAGTCTTCACCTCCCTATTTGCATAAGAGGGATCCTTTAAATGTAATAAAAATAAATAAAGATTTTCTATTTGAATTTTTTTTCAGCACAGATATTTGGTGCTCCTCCAGCATTGTGATTCAGCAGGCAATGCTTTCAAGGCTTCTTGCCCAACATGATGACAATCAACATCCTGGTGCAATACGTGAGAATGTCAAATGTCACATGACCAAGTCAAACTCGGGTATGAGTGCAGAAGTGCCTTTAGGGGCAGTCAGAATCAAGCCACTAAAGGCATTTTTGATAGATACAGAGAGTCTGTGATAGCTAGGCAGTTAATAGTCAAATTAAATATAGTGTTCACTGCTACAACACTCATGTGGGTTCTTACCAAACTTCAAAAAACAAAAAATACATGCAGAAGGAAAAAAACTAGCTAGCACGTATGTGTAAATGGTACGCTTACAAACAATGGGGGAACACTTGCCCTTCTACAATATGGGGTATTCCAACGTAGTATGTTCAAGAAAACCAAAACATATGATGGGATACCATGTAAAATGTTACATTAAGAGCAGATGAGAATGGGTACACTCACATAACATAGAGCCTTAGTTCGATAAGCTCAAATCACAAAGGAGACAATGAGAAAGCAGAAATACAACCAATGGTGCAGTGTATAGAACCAGGGAGCCATTAAACAGAAATAAAACAAGCAAATCACCTTATTTAGAGTCTGCAGAGACCTGGCTCTGTGTATATCCAGCAATTCTTGTGCCAATAAGTGAGGCATTACCCCTTGAGGTCAGGACCAAGCTGATAAGAGGATTCCTGAGAACTCCGAATTGTAAATAAAATGAAAGAATATTTATTATAAGCAGTAACTATTAAAACCTAAAAATAAAACAAACTAAACTAACATAAACTGCAGAGGTTTGTGGCTCTTCTCTTTGAAACAAGTTTCAATTGGAAAGCACTGGGAGGCTAATACAGCCAGACACTGCACTTTGCCAATCACACGGCCTCTATGAGCTCTTTCTGTGCAGCTCTTTCTTACTCTGCACTTTCTGTGCAGGCATAGGCAACCTTCGGCATTGCAAATGTTTTGGACTACACCTCCCATGAGGCTTTGCCAGCATTATGCGTGTAAGAGCATTATGGGGGCTGTAGTCCACAACATCTATAGTGCCGAAGGTTGCCTACCCCTGCTCTAGTGGATATCAGTATGACAGCCACTAGAGGCATTTATACCCTGCATGTTTTACATTGCAGGGTTAAAAAGGGGGGACACATCACACAGACCACTTTATTGAGATGAAGTAGTCTGGGTGCCTACAGTGTCCAATTAATGATAAAGTTATAGGTTTTATTGTGAGTGTAAGGGGAACTAATTCATATATTTATAATTATTGAGCTACTGTTGACAAGTACATTGCACATATTGTTTTCTTGTTTATGGATATAATGAAAAAATTTCAACTCACACAAATTGTTGTAATTCGTGTTATATTTTTTCCTCTTTCCTTTGTTTATGTTTACTATAATGCCAGAACCATCACAGTAAAAGTGCAATGTCAGTGGAAGAGCCTGCATTGAGGCAGAACATATTGATCCGTAATCATACAGTAACATGTCATGAAATGTGATTTAACATCATTCTGCATTTTCAAGTAATGCAAGTGGATATAGAATTTTGCATAACATTGTATGTTCCATCTGTAGTTTCTAACTTGCTGGAAAATTGTGCATTATACTGTCACAGTGACATTCCTTTAAGAGCATTAGTTAAAAGCTACGCTCTCAGCACCCGAAATGCCGTTGAAATAGGTAAAGCATGAGTGTATAGGTAATTACTACAAAGGAAATTATCTTACATTTTGGGTTGTTCACAAGCACACAGAAAAAAAAGTGATACCATGGTAACACAGGTTTTCTGAGACAGACAAGCTTTTACATTTGTTCTTTCTTTTTTTCTTTAAACCTTTTTATTCCAAGCAATAAAATTAATTTCCCAAAATACTTCTTTTGTGAAAAGTAATCAATGATAAAGCCTATAGAAAGGGGGAAAGAAAGAGTAAAAATTCTGACAGAGGAATACAAAGTAGCGGCATGATTTTGCTGCATTTTGCTGCATCAAGTGCATTGACACACATTTTACAAAATTACACATGAGGATAAAACCAGTAAAAAAAAAAGTGAAAATGAGTCCAACATTTTTTAGACATAAACCCCCAACATTTTGATTTCTTAGATATGGAAGATTAAAAAAAGAAATTAGACATAGAATGAGCCTTCAAATGATCAGAAACATACTAAAATCCACACAATATATTAATTAAAATAAGTCTTCAGTTATAACATTTGCTTTCCTAAATTTCAACTGCTCAGGGGACCTTTGTATGACTTTTCCATGCTTTTTGCATCTTCTAAAAATTCAGGATTGCAATTTTCACGGATTTCCCACGACAGAGATATTGCTATCCGATATAATTATACTTTTACACGTAAAAAGTGCAGCCTTTCAAGTGCTGTTTGTGACTGAAACTAAATGAGCCTGTTGGGTTCATAATCTATAGTTCTACCTATTTATAACTCCATGAAGAATTCAGGGCAACTGTTTGCATAACAAATTAATACACAGGTATTTATATTGCTCTGTAAAAATATGCCATCTGCTCTATTGCAAATGGAATAAGCACAGGGAAAAATATTTCTTGCTCTATTTTCTAATATGTCATCAGTAAGAATATTTATCTTCTAATTCCCTTAGTTATCTTACAATGCTTATTTCGCATATCAAAAACTTGTTTTAGTGCATACAAAAAAACATACAAAAGTAAAAAAAAAAAATGGGCTAATGAGCATAAACAGATAGACATGTGTCCATGGATTTACACATAGTTTTCAATCGGATATTGAGAGGCAAAAGCCTAGCAGTCATGTGTAAACGGTGTGTTTTAAAAATGCTCCAGGCTATATATAAGTGCCACATAAGTGCATGCCTGAAAAAGGCACCTGCCCAGTTTAAAGCAGCCACCCTCAATGCTTTGCAGTCTTATCAGACATCAACCTGAAGTGAACTGCCATAATCTGGTATCACTGTGTTCAGTCTGAGAGAGCCTAACCTCTGCATAGCCCCACCCCCTGTGATTTAACACAGCGATCACCAGCAGAAAGGTAAGAGGACAGAGGCCAAAATGGCAGGTGCACACAGACATACACAGCTTCACACACAGTTACAGACTTATAGAGCTACATATTACTACTCAATACAGCTACAATATTATGCTTATCGTCTGTATCTGTTTCACCGCAACACGTATTTGAGGACACTGAAGGAGCTGCTTCCCTGCATCCTCTTACATACAGCTACATTTGTTGCTACCCACAAGTAATTTTACACAGACTTTTATTCATGTTCACACTGTAACAAACATATACTGCTACAGAAATATATATGCACACACACACACACACACACTGTGCTTATACTTCTTCTTTATCATAAGAATACAAGCTACTCTGGCCATATGATCGCAAGGACACCACGATCACATGGACGGGCAGAGCTCCCAGGATCGGGCTGAGCTCCCAGGCAGACCCCAGGATCGCAACCGCCGTCAGGGGAACGGTGGGGACCTGGTAAGTACAAAGGACGGCGGGGACGTTCTATGCCACACGCCGCCGTTTAGGACCGCCTAAAAAAAGGACAGCATAGAATGCCCGCCATCCTTAAGGGGTTTAATGGAATGTTTGCAATTCAGGTTCTAATCTTTAAAAATATAGATTAAGTGTCTGCAGGAAAGCAATAAAATGTTTTAGCTGACTAATTCCAGCATCAGTCCATTTAATACAAAACATCAGTCCATTTACTACAAAACATACTGCATGTGTGTGTTTGTGTTTTTATCTCAACAAAACCTTTTGCCACTGGAACCAAAGGTTCACTAAAAAGACAAAAGACTATTTAATAAAAACAAGACCTTGCAAACGATATTCTATAAAGATAAACCGCTATCTAAATATCGTAGCAATCTTTCCAAATAAACCTCAAGGTCACAACTGTGAAGTTAAATAAATACCCAGTTAGATATGCAATATAAACACACATATATTCATAATAATAACAATAATATTAATAATGACGCATCTCTCTAAACCCTGATTACCACAAACCGGTAAATCCACTGGATTGCATAAATCTGTTTGATCTGTATTTTCCCACAGTAGCTGCAGGAGGTCATTAATCTGAAATGTAAATCAGCAGAGGAGCCAGAAATATTTTGCCTGTTTATTGCCTGTCTATCTATATATATATTTAGGTGGGAAACAGGTCCTATGCATTTCGTCCTTGTTTGAGGACTTCCTCAGGGACCGCTATGCTTAAAAATAAATTACAATAAAGCAGTAAACCTCACAGCCTAAAAACCCCTTCCCACAGGAGAAGGAGGAGTCTAAGCCCCCTTTTGACATTGAGGGTGGCACCCATAAGGCGAATTTATCATCTTAAATCTGTGAGTGCAACTTAATATATGCCATTTTGTCATATCCTTGTTTTTAGGTACACCAGCAGGATCTAAACCTAAAGTTTTTCCTCTGTTGTATATATCTGTTTTTGGCTGGTTACCATCTGGGAGGTAACTCTGGGAGGCTGTATACCTATAAGTGAAGTGTTTTTATACAACTCACATATGTCACTGGTGTTATAGGTGGAATTGTTGTATTTATACTAGAAAATGAATCTGCCTGAAGTTCATGGCTCCCCATGTCTAGTAGACCTTTCATCATGAAGACCCTCTTTTGGAGGTGAAATACATTGATGTGCCGGGTGCATCTTTCTCCTATAACTAGATCCACATACACAGAATCTTCCCCATTGTGGACTAAAACATTTAGTGTATTACTTGTTTTGCCTGCCATACATATAACAATGAGGTTTTTATTGATCCTTTCAATCAATTTTATCTTAAACACTTTTTTTTTTACATTTTATTATTTTTCCTGTGGTCTTTGAGTAAGTGTCTTTAAAATCTAAATGCATCAAACAATCACTTGTGTTCTTTTGGTGTTTTTTTTTTTTTTTACTCCTGCTCTCTGCTTGAATTCTTTATCTATTAATGCAACCTTTAATCTTAAAGTGGCAGCTAAAGTAAACCTCACAGCAATAGTAAGTGCTTATTTAGAATATCAGTGTTTCTCTGTGTCTTTGCCTACATTGCTGTTGTCAATTGGCTCTTTTCATTTATTTATGTTTGGAGATAAACAGGCAAAATATTTCTGGTTCCTCTGCTGATTTACATTTCAGATTAATGACCTCCTGCAGCTACTGTGGGAAAATACAGATCAAACAGATTTATGCAATCCAGTGGATTTACCGGTTTGTGGTAATCAGGGTTTAGAGAGATGCGTCATTATTAATATTATTGTTATTATTATGAATATATGTGTGTTTATATTGCATATCTAACTGGGTATTTATTTAACTTCACAGTTGTTATATATATATTTATATGCCAATAAATATACTTTTGAAAAAACATCTCTGGCTGGGTATCTGGTTGCTGTAACATTAGGCAGTCTGGTGGCAAATATGAAGGAGGAGTCTAAGCCCCTTATTGACATCGAGGGTGGCACCCATAAGGTGATTTTATCATCTTAAATCTGTGAGTGCAACTTAATATGTGTCATTGTGTGCATTACAGGCAATATGTGATATCCTTGTTTTTAGGTACACCAGCAGGATCCCTAAAAATGTTCCTGTGTTGTATAGATTCATTTTCCATGCAGCAATTTTGCTGCAGTACAACCATCTGTACATCAACAATTTATTACAAAGTCATACAATTATAGGTTTATTTAACAACAACAATATACACATTCCACCATAATACCACAGAAAGTATTCTAGACTTGTGGACCTGGGAAAATTTAGGTTTGGGGAAAAAAATGTAAATTCAGTCAAATTGCATGAATGCAGCGATTTAGCTCGTTTGAATATCAGCCATGAAAACCATCCAGGGAAGAACTAAAAAGGTGTGGAAGGTGGGCCCATTGCTGTATGGCAAATATATAGATAATATGTATGTAGATATATATTTTGCAGTATAGTGATAGGCTTATGTTTACAAGCATTCAATGAAGCTAATTCCGGTTGGAATTTAGTCAACCAGATTCTGACCGAGTGAATTCTGTTTTGCCATTCAAAAACATCCCACTTTCAGTCAATATGAAACCCAAATGCACAAGTCTGTTTTGTACTGTAGCACAAGGATAAAACCAGTCAGTGGAGTTTTACCTCTGCAGTTTACCATCTCCCCAGCTTACTCAGTGATCCAGATAGATATAGTTTGTACAAGGACACACAATGAACCGTTTTAACCCCTTAAGGACCAAACTTCGGGAATAAAAGGGAATCATGACATGTCACACATGTCATGTGTCCTTAAGGGGTTAAACAAACCAACAGTAAATGCACAAATATAAAGGGTTATTATATTTAAACTTCAAAGAATTAGACACCACAGACATTGATTCTAAATAGAAGCACTTCATAATGATGGTGTCATCACAATCTGGTATCTTGAAGTACAGCTCAATAATGATCATCCTTCCTTTTTTACACATAGTGCTGCAAAATTATTCAGACCCCTGTGTATATCATTTATTTGCAAATGCCACAATGAAATAGATACACTTTACAAACAATTCTGAAGAGTAGCTAAAAACCGTCTTGATTACTGTGCTGATTTACAATAATGTTGTGATTATTTTTGATAGTTTATCAACCCTTCTCATTGTATCCAAGGAGGTAGAAGAAAATAGTTTATTACCCCGGGAACATGTTTTTTAGGGACTGACAATTAAGGGACTGCAAGAGAGGCTTGCTTTGTCTCTAATAGGGTTATTCACTAAAGTGTGAATTCAAAATGAATTGAAATTTTAAGGTCAAAATAACCAAACAGGAAAAATCATCTAAGTCAGCTATGCTTTCAGTATAGCAACGTTGACATTAAATTTGAAATATATTGGTGTTTATTTGCAATCTGTCTAATTTTCATACACTTGTGTAAACAGAAAGGTGTAAGAAACACCACTCCAAAAGCCAATCCTGTCACAAACTAATTAAATTGATATTTTAAAAAGGTAAATGTTGCACAAATCAGCTCATTCATAAACACACATTGAATTTAACTACTAAAGCCCACACACTGGATATAGCTGTCCCAAAACCTCATCCATCTAATGCTTTAAGAATTAAATTTTAACCTAATGGTTTAGTATAATAGGCAGACAAAAATGAAATAGACATGTCATTGTCTTTGATTATAAAAAAACAAACAAAAAAACATAAATAAAGATAGATTTAATTTCAGATGTTCTTCTGTCCCCTTTTATCTTTACTATGATCTTTAATATGATCTAGATATAGTCAAAAAATAACAGGCATTGTTTAAAAATATATATTTTTATTCAAAAATGATATTGTTAAAACAGGTGGAACAACAATTTTATATTATTATTAGGGATCTTTGGATCTCTAGAATACGCCTGTACACATAATTATAATTTCATTATATTTTTTTTTTATAAACGCATTATATATTTGAAGGGTTTGATTTAAAAAGTATTTGAACAACATTAAAATAAAGTTAAGTATATATTCCTTATATAACGTTCCACAGTGTTCTTTTTTTATTTACTTAAATGCATGTTCATCAAGACCAACAAGTAGGTTACTATAAACACTGTACCTCATGTCTGCAATTCAACTATTAAAAACAAAATAATTTTTTGTGAAAAAAGCTTTTATTCTTTGCTGACATTTAAACAATGAAAACAGGAGGACATACATGCTGATCAAGTTTGTTATAAATAAAGAACATTTTAATTAATCACTGTGTTCCGTGTGAGCCATTCCAAGGGTATTAAGCAAAACAAGATAAAATATCCGATATTTGGAGTAAAATCAGGTTCGCATAGAATTATATTTACATTTTTGTTTTTCTGATGTCTCTTTGGAACAATACGACACAATGACTGTGGAAGGCTTATGTGGATCAAAGTTAAGTTACATATATATGAAAATAAAATACAGGATAGGCTCTGCATGGCATGCTGAGAGGTCTCCTTATATGTCAGAACAAAGAAAATTTAAGTAGAATTTTCAGACAAGATACAAGGTGGATATCAGTGGTAGAGCTTGACAAAGATCCTTTCAGGGGTCGAAATGTTGCGCTGTCTCACTTGTCTCAATAAATACATTTGAAGACACTTGGAGTGTCTGTATCCTCTTTCTACCACTGATATCTACTCCCTGGGACTGGTGTGGGCCCTTGGTCCAGTTTAGCACCCGGATCTTCAAGTGATTAGAGTGCGATTCGTGTTTTTTTCAGTTTTTTCTCTTTTTGCAAAAACAAGGTGGAAGCAGGAGACAAAGAAACCAAGATGTAACCCTATTAAAGGGACACTATAGTCACCTGAACAACTTTAGCTTAATGAAGCAGTTTTGGTGTACATTACTGCTCAATCCTCTGCCATCCCTTTGTTTATGAAACCTAGTCACACCTCCCTGCATGTGACTTGCACAACCTTCCATAAACACTTCCTGTAAAGAGAGCCCTATTTAGGCGTTCTTTATTGCAAGTTCTGTTTAATTAAGATTTTCTTATCCCCTGCTATGTTAATAGCTTGCTAGTCCCTGCAAGAGCCTCCTGTATGTGATTAAAGTTCAATTTAGAGATTGAGATACAATTATTTAAGGTAAATTACATCTGTTTGAAAGTGAAACCAGTTTTTTTTTTCATGCAGGCTCTGTCAATCATAGCCAGGGGAGGTGTGGCTAGGGCTGCATAAACAGAAACAAAGGGATTTAACTCCTAAATGACAGTGAATTGAGCAGTGAAATTGCAGGGGAATGATCTATACACTAAAACTGCTTTATTTAGCTAAAGTAATTTAGGTGAGTATAGTGTTCCTTTAATGCCAAAGTAGAATGTTTTTTCTAAAAAGTGCTTCCACTTGTTTTTTGTTTTATTTGTCTCCAGCTTTTAATGAGACAAAAAATAATGTCTTAACCTTTAACAAGCCTTATTTAATTCAGAGGTGAAATGGGAAATTGCCTCATAGCCTTATAACGAAGGAATGATCAAGATAGTATCTAGATTTTGGATAGCAGATCAAAACATTTCCCACAAGGATCAAAAACGTTTGTGACTCCCAAAATAAAAGAGGATGTAGGCATCTAAGTTATTATGTCATATATTATGTTATATTATGTCTACACTGTCCAGTGGTATCTTTGGATACAGTTAGACTTAAAGATTACTCTCCCAAATGTTTGGCTTCAAACTATTTAGAAAAACAAGCCTTGTCTGTAGCTGATAAAATTTTAAATTTAAGGAGAGAGCTATTACAGTTTATGGCATAATCATAGTTTCTCATTTATGTTTCAATACAATTGTTTTATTTTTAACTAATACATAGCGAGATGTGTTTTTCTAAAAACCAATGCTAAGTGGCATAGGTTTATGTTATTATATAGCATACTTTACCTGAGTACATATACAAGAGCTATCACAGATACAGAACCCCCCACAAGGCATGAAGTCAGCCATCCATCCAGTTGCAGTTACTGGTATGGCCGCGTCAGAAGGAAGCAGTGCAGAGAGAAGTTACAAAAGTTTTAATTTGTGGGAATGTTTCCTACTCTAAAGGTCCAAGAGCAAACAGACTGGAATCTCTGTGGAGAATCTTTTTGAGCTTTTTGAGGAGAGGAGCAGGGTCATTTTTTAGTCATATACAATGCAGAACAAAAGCAACTAGGTTTACAGCCATGGGAAAAATAAAGTACACGCTATTTGAGTTCTATGGTTTAACATATTAGGACATAATCTGTTTCTTAGCAGGTCTTAAAATAAGGTAAATACAACCTGAGATGAACAACACATGACATAGTACACTTTGTCATGATTTATTTAACAAAAATAAAGCCAAAATGGAGAAGTCATGTGTAGCTATAGAACTAGAATTATAAAATTATGGAATTTGATGTACTAGAGTATAGCTAGTCATTTTACCAAGATGTAGTTTAATGTGCAATTTATGCAACAACGGTCATGCATGTACTGTCGTCGTTCCTCTGATGCTAATAAATGAGTACCCACTCCATCTCCATAATATTTAGGCACACCCCACAAACAGGTTTTCACCCTGTTCTGTTGTCTTGAAACTAGGGTGTGTGTAATTGATAGCCCTTGTTTACTGTTTGTATAACTTTGGCTCCTATTTTGACATCTCGGTTCTGTAACCCTTGACTTCGGGTTTTAATATTCATTATGTTGATCCTCTATAATCCTTTGACATCAGCTAATTTCTATTTGCAATCTGCTTGTCTGCCTATCTAGGAACCACGTCAAGCTCTGCTCTTCTAAGAACTGGTAATACGCTAATCTCCTGACCATTTTATTCAATTATTAGGACGGTTTGACCTATGTTCTGCATGTTGGGGTCAATAGTAATCTTGACACTGTATCATTTAAACTATTTCACAGAAATCTAGACTGTTCTTAAGTGTAAGTGGGATACAAAAATTGATGTCAGCGTCCCTTTCAAAATATAGGAGATCACTAAATGTTAATTGTGCAGTGATGCTGAAATACTCTCAGACTCACTAGAGCAGGGGTAGGAAACCTTTGGCAACCAGGTTACCTGTCACGGCACTAGAGCATGGCTATGGAAAAAAAGCCCTTGTTGAAATACACTTTCAACTTAATTCACTAAACTGCAAATTCTAGCAAACTGCAATCCACATGTTTCAGCTTAACTTTCACCATACATATTTCACATTCCTACAACCTGATATATGGAATAAACCAAATAATTTAAATTGTACTAAAATAGACATAAAATCTGCCAAAATGCTTAATTAACTAAAAAAAAAGTGTATAAAATGTAATTCATGGCTAAAATAGACATTTTACAATTATCCATATTGCATCTAATCCATCTTCCAATAAATAACGCTCGTGAAAAACAGACACTTTTATATTTCAATGTACTTTAAATAAAACTATAATAAAAAATCTAAACAAGCAAATAAACAGTTAATGATTCTAACAATATTTACAGTGTAGTTACTGGAGAACTGAACATTTTAATATGATTACTGTTGGATAATAAAATGCTTCCCCGTGTAACTACTTTTTTCTAGTAGTGGTTTGTTTAGCAATCACACCTCTCAATGTTACGAGCTAACATCAAAGAGCATTTGTATAACAATGGAGAGTTTATGACAAGGAGCCCCCAGGATAAGATCTTAAAGGACTTTAAATGAGAGTTTACATTGCTACATTGTTCATCAACATCATCTTCAGCTGATGTAGGAAAACCTGTCATGTATTAAGATATCAAATGAGAATTCCTGCTATACTGAATCAGTGAACTAAGAAAAACAACTGAATGTGCCTTCAAGTAATATAAAGAAAGATGGTGGAAAAATTGAGTTAGTCACAGATACTATGTAAGTTTGGGGTCATACGTCTTGTAATGGAGGAACATAAAATCAAAATGGAAAGCTGTAATAATGTTAAAGACACAAAGTAACTTTCCTATGGACAAACAATAGATGTTTAAATTAAGCCAGTATCTACTATGATATTTCAAGCACTCAATAAGATATATAATTAATGGTATATAATAGATCTACTTATTATACTTCATAACATCACCCGTGCTTCACAACAACAAAAATAATGAACAGTTGACTCAAGCAACCTTGTGGCTCTACAATGGAGCTTTCATAACAAGAGTTTTAATAAGAGTCCAAGAACTGACGTCTCAAGACTATAAATAAACTATGTATTTCCTACTTAAGACCATGGATATTCAGTTTATTAATGCTTAATCATTTCTTTAACATCCAGCTTCATCATTAGACCTTTTACCACCTGTTTATATTAATTGTATCCTGTCATATTCATTGAATGTTCTTAGAGATGGAAAATATATATGTACATCTGAATTGGGGAGTTTTCACCAATTTAAAAAAAATAAAATAAAAAATACAAATAAAAACTTTTTATAAACCCAGTATATGCATACAAACTCTTTTGTCTACAATTAGTGTTCTTATAGCAACCTAGTTTGTAAATTGGTTACTTATGTACATATAACTATAAGTATTAATTAATACCGCTGTGATCAGTACACAATTACACTGTCACTGAAAAATATTTTTACCAAAAAAAAACCTCTCATCATAGGACACTCTTTACTAAACTGTGTGCAAGTATTTAAGCATTCTCCACATTGGTTGAATTATAAGCCATTTGCCATGTGCAATCTGTGACACTTTTAAGCCTCTTCCTCTAGTCCTTAAACTGGTATCTGGCTCGGGCACATTTATGAACATTTATAGTAAAGCTTTTTTTTCCCAGGAGGTTTTTATTTATTTTTAGAGTAAATAAGACCGACTTAAGTACAATAAATACTGATTTTCAAAACAGTCCTTACATGACCATAACAAAACTTCAAGTCAATCAAACATAAAAAAGTGCATGAAATACAGGAAAATGTAACAAAATATTGTGCTAAGTAATAAACCTATTATAATGAACAATGGTGATGCCAAGCATCTTAGAACTGTAGGCAGCCGTGACTAGGTTGGCATTGCTAAACAATTACACTAGAGTAATAGAAACAATCCTGACTGATTTTGAAGTTTGAAGGGAGAACAAACGAATAAATTAATGAAATAAAAATAAAAATTAACAGTGCAAATCTAAATAAAATAATTGGTGAATTATTTCTTTAGGTGTAATGTGAATGTGGGCACAATTTTATTTGTTGAAGCAAAAAAGTGAAATAACAATAAGTGAGTGAAGACTATAACCGCATTGTTATTTATTTAGGGTGCGATGGGGTTGACTTTCACAGTGTGTATTTTACTATGCATGCGTCTCAAATATTTCTACGTTTTGGTCATGGAGTCATTACGATTAGGAGTTTATTTCTCCATGTCAAATAAATGTCATATTATTTATGAAGATGTTTAATGATGAAATGAATAGCATTTTGATATGCACATACATGCACACAGTACTGCAATATTTTAAAATCTACTAGTATTTTAGAAATTTTCAGGGGAAGAAATTAATAACACTAGATTAGTTATTACTATTTGGCATTTGACAAACACCTAATTTGAATGTCTTCCAAAACGTTGTGATAGCAAAGGCTCTAAAATGACATTTGGGCTTTCAGCACCATCCCTTATTTATTTCATTTGACCATTATGCAGTCATTCATTGGTCTCATACAGACAATGAAGATGGCAAGCATTAAAGGGAAAATATCATTAAACTTTTACAAAGTCTCAATTAACTCACAGCACAGATCTCCTGTGAAAGAGCTTGTTATAAGAAATATGTCCTATTTAATAACTATAAAGAAAAAAATTATGTCTTAAAACCTAGTCACCCTACTGAGATCGAATACAGTAGCTATGGTGAAAAGCAGCTATACAGGCATAGGTTTCAAGATACATAGAATGTAGAGACACTTTGATTTCCGTAAGTAATAAAAAAATATGTAAGTAATTAAAAAGGACACTACCATAAAATATGCATAAACTGCACATTGTTAAGTCTTGATGTTTCAAAACAGACATATAAGAAAAAGGCATTTAAAAAACACAAGTAAATTAAAATATATTATATTTAAAGAGATACCAAACAAATTTAAAAAGTACAACACTTTATTTTATAAAGATTTATTTTATAAAGCTGAGGCAATTTCACTGTCATCTACAGCTAAATGCAGCAATGTATCATGCATAGTTTCTGACTATTTCAGGAATACTAGACGTTCCTGGGGGAAATATCTGCTGTAAGTATCATTGGCCACTCTGGTGTTGTCCCAATGCACCATAGGAAGTATTTCAAGGCTATAGTAATGGTAGCCAGTAATCTTTCAGTGTGATAACTAGTCTGGTTACAATTATGTGTTTGTTTGTTCACCTATTTGTTGGCGCTATATAAATAATAATAATATTATATTATATCTATATAAACGAAGAAGGGAGGAAGCTGCACGCTCGATCTTCAATTAAAATCCAAAATGTATTCGATATGCTTTAAAATAGGTCAACGTTTCAGTCCTTTGCTTTTCAAATCATTTAATATTATTGAATTGTCACTAAGACAACAGCAGGTTCTAGATGTTATCAGGATAAACTTTTAAAATTATTTTTTTTTTTAAATATTAAAGTGCAAACAAAATATATTGTATATAAAAAGTAAAATATTGAAAAAAATTAAAAAATTCTAAATATTAATTTATTTTTAAAATGCATTAAAAATATGTAATCATTTAAAAAAATAAAAATGTATCCAAAACATTAAATCAAAGCTTTTACTGGAAAACATGATAAAGTATTTAAATTACCTGTCAATGTGCATTTAAAGAATGCAGATAGTGAACTTATTTTAAAAACATTCCTAGTATTTAGAGAGATGTTAGTTGCCCTGCTAAGATTGTAATATTGCACATCTAGAAGATAAAAGACATATACTGAATGATTGAGCTTGGCACCAGGGTCCTATAGGGCATCGGCTTAGAGAAGGAAATGAATCCATTTTTTATATTACATTTTATTAGTTGCTTCTGTACCATATACTGCTGATGCTGTCCTGCGGTAGTGTGTTCTCGTCCTACGAGTACAGTATTTTAGAGATTATTTCTGCACATTATTTTTTGCAATTGTAGCACCGATGTCATAATAAAACTAAATATACTGATGTGTTGGTACAAAGCAGGTAACTCATTGAAAAGAAAGTTGGAACAAATATTTAATTATTTTTAAAATCAGAGCAAGGGCAACACATTTTGCCACCAGTTTAATTGCATGTAAATTTCAACGCTACAAATAATACTTTTGGGTTAATTCACTCAGTCCATTGTGCTCTTTATCTTGAGTACCTATGCTACTTTTGCCAAAATGGCAAAATCCATTACTCAAATACTGAAAATTCACTGTTTAGTGAATGCCGCCCTCCTTATACGATGACATAAAATGTGCAGTAACAAACTAAACAATCTCAATCACAATAAAAAAATAAAATAAAAACTCTTCATTGGCTATCTTTTCAAAACGCACACTATTGTTATAATCTAATTATGCTAAGATTTATTCTCACCGTCATCTCAGACAGATCAACGGATTTCAATACGGATAACTACATATTCTGTTTTACGGATTTGAAGAAAGTGGGGTAAATATAATTCTGAACACAATGAGCTTCTAATGTTTTTGCAGCATCTGTTCTCACGGGAATAAAAAAATCGCATCTATCTTTTCACTCATGCGGCAAACACGTAATTATACCTATGAAAAACCAAAGATGTAATGTCTGCATGAGTCCTGCCTCTTTCTTCACTCAATTATTCTTCCGGGCTTTCTTTCTTTAACGATAAATTACATTATTTCAACAATGATGGAATATCATCTGCCTTTTTTTTGTTTTACTATTATTTTTTAAATTTTCAGTGCCAAGGTTGAACAATTAATTTGTCAGCCAGCCTAATTTTACTCAAAAAGTATATGAAACATATAACCATAAACTGCATTTAGATAGTCAGGCAGTTAATTTGTTAAAGAAAATTGACCTGTACAACACAATCATAACCAAAAGTATAAATCTAAATAAAAGATTGTTTGCTGACTTTATTGCCATGTGTGATGTCTTAGAAACTATGTCATGATGTCACATAGCAGGGAAATGTATTTTAAAAACTCTCTTGTCAGTGAGTACACAGTAGAGTTTCCCTTTTCACCTCTTTTAATGGAGGAACACATTGGTGCCGATCAGTTAAAAAGGGATAGGGTTGTTTCGAAGATGAGGTGCTGATATAAATGTTGACATGTTAGGCCCAAGTAGGAAGAATCTTACAAATATGAGGTTGATTGGAACTGTAAACACTTCCCTATCAGAGGAGATATATTTGCACAGGAAGGAACATTTGCAGTCCTATTCTATGCCTCACATTTAACTTTACAAAAACAGAAACATTGTTGGTTATTACAAATAGAAGCTATATGTGCCTTTGACCATTTCCTTTCTAAAAGCAGTACAGTCATAGCTTTGACAGCATTTCCATTCATTTATCTTATATTAAAGGGGCACTATATCTTCAGGAACACAAACATGTAGTCCTGACCCTACAGTGTTAAAACCACCATCTAGCTCCCCTGACCTCCCTAAATATAGTAACATCTTACGTGTACTCAAGCCTGCAGCTGCTGTCTCGGCCCCTGGTCTGCCTGCTTGGCTGACATCATCAAAAGTGATTCTGTGAACCAATCAGAATGCTATTCAAGAGGATTGGCCAAGACTGTCAAGGAGGCAGATCAGGGCAGAGCCAGCACAAGTCAAACCCTGGCCGATCAGCACCTCCTTATAGAGATGGATTGAAGCAATACATCTCTATGAGGAAAGTTCAGAGGAGTGGAAACACTGAATGGCAGTACTGCACAGAGTGCAGCACTTCCACAGGAAGCACCTCTAGTAGCCATTTGAGGAGTGGCCATTGGAGTTATCCCTAGGCTGCAATGTAAACACTGCATTTTCTCTGAAAAGACAGAGTTTACAGCAAAAAGCCTGAAGGTAATGCTTCCACTCACCAGTATAAATACAATAAGCTATAGCTGTTCTGGTGACTAGAGTGACCCTTTGAGTTAGACCAATTATGGAAAATGGGGTACACAAGAACATCGAGAGAGGACAAAAACTCACAAACAAAATGTAGAGACACACTAAGGCATTAAGAATACAAACCTATATACCTAACACTTTATTGTCCTGTCTCTAGGTAGGATGTCGACCAGTCCCCTACTGCTCTGCATCAAAATAGTAAGTAAAGGATATTTACTTTTCTCAGCACCACAGGTCCCTTGTGCTTACCTCTCCTCCTCCAGTGGCTTCACAGAGAAGACATGTCCTCCTCCTGAGTCGGTTCAATCATAGAAGAATCACTGCTTTCCAATGGGGGTTGCAGTAATGTGACCATGTTTTACTTGGTTACTGCAGCAGGAAGCGCCTCCAGTGGCTGGCAATGTAGCAGTTAATGGAGGTATTTTGCATTGCAGGATAAACCGACAGGACCACAGCATCCAGGCCTCTTCAGTGAAATGAATTTGCTGATTTGATGAAATCTCTGCCTTTGCCATATCTCCGGTGAAAGCAGCACTGTGGGCAGCTATGGACCCTCATTTAGTGTTAAATTGTTCAAAAACTGTTTAGGGCATCTACAGTCCATGTCTGTCATTTTAAAATCTGCCATGATGTACATATCTCTAGCATTCCCCTGAGTTATGTCTTTTTTTTTTCTTATTCACCAAGAAAGTATTTTGTCTTGTCCTGCTATTTTATAAAATCAGATTTTTGTAAAAAGATTTAATAGAAATAGAAATAGCTTGTTATTTTCTCTGCATTTATACAATATTTTAACCTGAATAACAGTATTAAAATCATAATTTACATTACGTAATTTATTTTAATCTCTGCCAAAACTGTATTATGGCACCAATACTGAAATCGGTTTAAGGAATACATTCTACAAGTTATTCTATGTCTTGGTACATATGGCTCGAAGACTTTTCATGTTGTTGTATCTAGGCTTAGAAGGATTTTCTTTTCAATATCCTTCCTGTAATACACACATCAGCATGAAAACATAATACAAAAATGATGGCTAAATTACAGAATAAATCCTGATCAATATCTTCCATAACACAGCTATCAGTGGGTATTTTGTCACGCTGTTCTTATTGCTTAGTTTGATTTTAACAGTGATGTGGATGAAACCAACCTGCCTTTAGTGCTATCTCAGAAATCCCTTCTTAGTAGCAGATTTATCAAATTGGTGGGAATAATAGCATAGTGAAATAGCATGTCTGATTGCCATGGGTTGCATGCAGGTTGAGACTAACTGTGGCTTTAACATGATATCTTAGATCATTTAACAACATATATCAGGTTTTCAATGTATAATGAACTATGTATTTTTTCTAGGAGCACATCAGATGCAAACTCAACTGTAGAAAGTAACACTGTACAAAGTAACACTCAAGTGTTAAACGGACACTATAGGCACCCAGATTACTTCAGCTCATTGAAGTGGTCTGGGTCCAATGTCCCCATTGCACGTAGTGCTACAATGTAAAACATTGCAGTTCTAGATAAACTGAAATGTTTACATTGCAGCACTAAGTCTGCCTCCAGTAGCTGTCAACCATCCAGACCCTGGGGGCGCTTCCTGGCTGCCAACAGACCTTTGGTCCGGTATTTGGTGCTGGACATCCTCACGCTCTGCACGCTTATTTCTTATGGGGAGGTCTAATGCGCGTGTTAGTTCCTGCTCATCACGGGACATCAGGGGACGCAGTGCCGTGACCCTGCTCTAGGGAGGGCGCGAGGGAGGAGGCAGAGGGAGCTATAGTATCACTTTAAATAAATAAATCTATTTATAATACTGCAGTGTTGATGTTTCTCCTGGGTACCCTTTCCTCCCACTATCTGTAAAAATAAATATAACTTATAACAAATCCAGCAGCTAGAGAGTCCCCCATCGCAGTTCCACCTACCTCACTAGGCGATCATCAGTGCTGACGATCTTCGAGCCAACAGAACGCTTCTCATGAAGAAGCATTGAGAGGCAGGATGCAATACTTCTAGAGAAGTATTGAATACAATGCTTCCCACTGAAAATGCTGCCTGCTGCTTTGTGCTAGGGTACAAAACAATCAGGGAGAGCACTCTCCTGCTAGTCTGACAACTAGGAGGGTGCAACTTAGCACCTTTATAAAAGTATTTATTTCTCTTGAAATCCGCACTTTTATAAGGTATGAAAGAGGGGATGTTATGTAAGTGCAATCTGAAGTGCTTTACGGGTTTGGCCTGTGCGTCTAAAAATTTTAAATAGATTAGCATTTGTTTTATTTAAAATCAATAATTGTGGAATTAGTGTATTGATATTATGTCATCTTTGCATTTACTTTAACCCCTTAAGGACCAAACTTCTGGAATAAAAGGGAATCATGACATGTCACACATGTCATGTGTCCTTAAGTGGTTAAACATGTGATGATCAGAGACCTTCCATAGTCAAAGATTTAAACATCTCATTCTATGTTATGCCAATGCCATTGAAAACTAAGATAAAAAAGTAAAATTGGTAAAAAAAAATCAAAAAAAAATCTATATAGACCATTAACTAAACAGATGTTCACATCTAAGGGCAGTGGAATGAAGTGTGAATGATAACATAAGCAAAGGTTTATGCTTTCCAAAGTAAATGACTTCAACGAGCAGAAGAATACATCTAGATTATTTTACATGGGTTTAAACTCGTTCCAGTGTTATGACTAACTAGATGTGATTTTCTAAAAATCCTCTTCATGCCAGTCCCAAGAGCACTATTATTGTTTCTCTTGATTTGCAAAGAGCCAACTTAGCCCAGAGCATTGTACGTTAGTCAATTAATGCTCAGAAATTTGACTTTAGAATATATACTCATTGACGTAAACATTAACTTTCACATTACGGCTTGCATTGAATAGGTTTTTCAAGAATGCAATAAGTGGATGGATTACATAATCAAACCTGTGTTTCTACCTTTTATCTAGATCAGTGGTTCCCAACCCAGCCTTGAAGGCATCCAGCAGCTCATGTTTTGTGCACCTTAAGGATTGGGTTGGGAACTACTCATATGGATCATCTAACTACACAAAATGTAATCACCACACTGGCTGTGCCTCCAGAGGCTGTGGCCTCAGTGGCCTTGAGGGAAATCCATTTCTACTTGGGGGTGTTTTTCAGTGGCAGGGACTGATAGACTGGTCAGTGTTGAGGGAGAGTTGAAGGCAATAAAATATAGAGACCTAACACTTGCCGATAACCCACGAAACACTTGATGCTGTAATTGCCAAAGGTGCATACGTATATCAATATGATATTTCATTTTTTTTGCTTGTTTAATACACTTAACAGTGTCAAAAATCATTTTTATTGCTGTGTGACATATATACATATTCTATGAAATGTACAGCCAATATGTTGATACATTGTTAAAGGTACTATGTCACATTTGGTGTCAACTGTATATGTAATATATTTCGTTAAATCATTTTGATGAGCATCTATGTGTAGTTTGCATTATGCATTAGTAATAGCTGTACTTCAAGATCAATGAGTAATTTCAAGGACTTAGAAAGAGTATAGCTGACCATACTAACAAAAGAATACAATACAATAGGGTATTGAAAGGCAGACATAATGTGTAAGCAGTAGGAACTGGGATGAAAGCAAAGACATTTAAATTCAATGTGAAGCAAAATAGAGCATTATGAGTTTGTTTTGTTGTTTATAACGATATCAACAAGGTCTATATGAATGTTGGATAATTTCAAAGCATGATGCTTCACACATTCTAAAGGCAGGTCAGAAAGTTTATAATTTTCTCAAATCAGTACTGTTCTTGCTCTCATTTAACATTCATTATATAATGAATGGTGAACAAAGGTAAGATCAGAAAATCAACTTTCTAAAAAGAATTCTGTAACTAATCTTCAAGGACCAAGTTATTATTACAGAAGCCGCAATGTAACCTCAAATTCACTAAAGTGTATATGTTTACTTAATTAACAATTAATCGATCCATTACCTTACTGAACAGTGCCATGATATGTATAATATGCATACAGAAACAAACAAAATTAAATAGTAATTAGAAATGTTCAGTTGTACATATGGAGATTAGACATGGTTTCTAGATACATAGACATAAATGCCAACTCCAGAACTGATTAAAGCCATTAGGTTGCAATTTGTGGTGTAATAACATTCTTCTCAAAAAGCCATTCTTCTGTATTGGATATCCATTTTTTGGACAATGTGTAATACATTATATTATAAATATAGATCTGGGGGGGATTGCAAGTAAATAATTCATGTATACATTCTTGGGAAATTTCGTTACAGTCCTACATGAGTCCAAGTGTCTGAAATCTAGCAAGACTGTTTGTCTAGAACATAGAAGAAAATCTGTAGAAATGAGTAAACCACACATCTGTGTAGTGTCAAAAAGTATAAATGCATCATCACGTAAGTGCCATGCCTTATATTCTCACCACCAATGCATTGACTTTATTAAAGATTACAATGTATTTGGATACTTTAACTTTTCACCTGAGATTCACCAAGCAGAACACCCTATTTCCACTAATGCCTCCTCCAAGGGCTTAGCTGATTGGCCAAGAGTGATGCTCTCAGCCATTAAGTCAAACATGAAATGCTAACAGAAGCTCATAAGGACAAGCTTCTGGTTCTCTTGTAGGCTTAGAGAAGGTGCCAATAACATAATTAAGACCTTTACAACAGGTAGATTACACATTGATTGAATGGCATCAAAAAACTCTAAATTATATAAACAGTCAAAGGTCTATTTGACCTATAGTGAATGCCAGGAGGGTCAAATTTGCATTGAAAATGTAATAGTGTGGAAAGTACCCCTCACAGTTAGGAATATATCAGCAGCAATATACAAAATCACTGCACCTTGAAACAGATACTTTAAAAGGTCCCAGTTTTACTTCCTCCTTTTTAGTATCTTATTTGTACACCACACATGACCACTTGGATGTACCTCTAATACCTCCTGGGAGAGCTATGAGCATTCATTTCCAGAACTCTGAGAAACCACAACATATAACTAATTTTGTTAAGCTGTATGTATACAAAACTGTGTAAGAACCAATAGCTACCATAGTATAAATTGATAAACTAGGATAAATTCATCAGTGCTAAAGAGTGTTTGGTAAGCATCACGATTGGTTGAGACACCTTCTGGTTTGGTGGACAGCAAATTCATGAGTTTCAAGTTCCATTTTAAATACATCTGCATAACTCAAATTCCTGTAGATTGTAAGGTCATTTAAATAGGGCGTTATTCGCCACTAACTATCCTCTATCTATAATTGTAAAGCATTTTAGAATATGTTTTAGGTAAAAGAAACACCACATTTACACACCTGATTGTACATATGCATATCACACATGACATTTAACAGCCATAATTAGGGAATCACAAAATATATGGTTATGGTAGTCATGAGTCCACCGATTTGTAAATGTCAGGTATAAATGTGAAGTGTTCATTTGCATTTAAAATCCTGCATGACATCTATGTGTAAACGTTTATGCTGGTTTCTGAAGGATTTTAATATGCACCTTTAATTATTGTAATATTTGTGTATTGGCTCATTTTGCTTAAATTATGCAACTCTGTTTTTAATCTAATACAATTCACTGTTCAGTGAATAAGGCCTCGTATATTTTATTCCTATTCATGGGGATTGTACTGCAACATATAACATGAAGAGTCTTCTCCTTGATCACTTTGAACCATGCTGAATTAAAAGCTATTTTACAAAACAAAAATTCCAATTGCTAACAAAGTATTTTTTGCTGGCTTAATGTCTCCCATTTGCACATTCTTTGAAAATGGTAAAATGTCACTGCACCTTTTAATGACTATATATTCAATAATTAAAAAAAAAAAATCTAATATGTCTTGTCTCTACACAGTACAGAAACACAATAGCATCTATAAGGGCCAAACGAACCTTATTATGAAACAAAATGTAGTATTAGATAAACATTGTTCTTTGTGAAAATTAAAGTAATTTAATATGTGTTAAAAAGAAAATTTGCATTCAATAACTGTACCACTAAAATTAGATGAGAACATTAAAAAAAAAAAAGAATAAAAGAAGGTATGATATATATGATATATAAACTACATTCTAAATAATAACAAAATATTAAAACATATTATATACGGCTCTCAATGGATACATTTTTTTTTATCACTTAAAAGGACTCTTCAGTCTTGATTTTACCAAGTCCTTCTTGTAATGTAATATATAACTAAACTGTTGTGCTGAAAAACGTATGTACGTAAAATATACTTTGATTGTCATTAGTTGGTCACTAGAGATCTGGGCAATAAATATTGGGCAGGAAAAAATAGAGAAAATCCTAGTTTGTTACAAATTACGGATATTTAATTTTCCATTCTTACATTCACTTGAATCAGATATCTATATCTGGCTTTAGGAAAACAAAAAGCTTACTACGAGAAAGATTCAACAAGTGCAATACTGATCTGCTCCAGTCATGCAGAAAAAGCAAATATAAACAGAAAAAGGTCTTCAGTTATAAAGAAAGAAGAAATAATAAATAAATGAAGAACTGACTGGTACTTGGGTCTCGAAAGCCGTGTTGGTATTCAGAGTTTCACCATGCAAACAAATCAGCATGGTTGACTGCATGAAGTTCTATAGCTCTATTTGACATAAGGCTGCAAATCTTATATTTGTAGTCAGGATTGCATTCCCCAGTCAGCAGAGTAGATACCAGATGCTATGTCAAATAGGGTGTACGTTTAAAAATGTATTCATTCCACACATACTGGATAAATATTTTAATGTGGTATATATTTATATATATATATATATATATATATATATATTTTTTTTTTTTTTTTTTCGGAAGGAAGGAGGTCGGGGTCTGATGAGTGTCAAGGCCACAGTCCTGGATGAAACACAGAGCATCCACAAGTACATCACGAAGATGGCTCCCAAAGATGAACTGCTAAGGGAATGCCTGAGACTTCCACAGATCGAGGATGCAGAAAAGGAGGAGGTTCCTTGGCAAGACAAACCTCTCCATGGGGTGTACCACCAGCAGATAGTGGATGTGGCTCACATGACAAAATCCTACCAGTGGTTGGAAAAGGTAGGACTGAAAGACAGCATTGAGGCACTAATCCTAGCAGCACAGGAGCAGGCACTCAGCACCTGATCAATAGAACCTGGAGTCTACCACACCAGGCAAGACCCAAGGTGCAGACTGTGCAAAGAGGCATCTGAGACAGTCCAGCCGGATGCAAGATGTTACCAGGAACAGCATACACGGAGAGACACAAGCAAGATGCTGGGTTGTGTACCGAAACATCTGCACAGAATATGGATTGGACCTGCCTAAGTCCAGATGGGAGATACCACAAAGGGTAGTTGAGAATGACAAGGCTAAGATCCTGTGGGACTTCAAGATCCAGACAGACAAGCAAGTGCTGGCCAACCAACCAGACATTGTGGTGGTAGACAAGGATCGAAAGACTTCAGTCGTGCTGGATGTGGCAATACCCAGTGATTATAACATCAGGAAGAAGGAACATGAGAAGGTGGACAAATACCAAGGACAGAAAGAAGAACTAGAAAGGATGTGGAAAGTGTAGGCAGTAGTAGTCCCAGTCTTGATAGGAGCACTCTGGGCTGTGAATCTCAAGTTGGGGGAGTGACTTCAACAGATTCCAAATGGGACATCTGAGATCGCTGTCCAGAAGAGTTCAGTTCTAGGAACAGCTAAGATACTGCGCAGAACCCTCAAACTCCCAGGCCTCTGGTAGAGGACCTGAGAATGAGGAATAAACATACCTGTCAGGAGGGGTGAGAAAATCAGTTATAATAACTGCTACTGCCTGGTCTTTGGCGGGTATAATTTCAGGGAAATCAATAATGAGAAGCAGTAGTAAAGATGGAACAATACACACAGCATAATGCATAGTTTTAACATAAACCCCTTGAAAAGGGAGAATGCAGTGATCTCCTCTATCTGCAGGCATTGCCGAAGAATAATAAAAGGTATCAGCCCAAGCCCCTCATAATGTCTTAAGGCTCATTACACATACTCAGTATTTATCTATCAATCCCAGAGCAGAATCTTGGTCTTACCAAGGCTGTTAGAGTCTTCTCTACAATCATCATTAAACTATATGGAGTCTCACTATTTCTTGAAATGGAAAGAGGCACAAGCACATGTACACGCACACACACAGTTGGTTGTTGGCTAGGGTACTACTGGGTCATACACAGAATTTACTGCTATCACCATAATTTTACAAAACTATGTAATTTACACAAAACATAATAACTGACTCTGGAGTTCTATATACAAAATGATGAATTCATGTTTTTGGGCTAAAATAGTGAAGACAATGCACTGTATACTTTACGTCAGGGCTCCCAATATGTTCCCCATATACATTACACCCTCACACAACCAACCATTTAACCAGTAACACAATCATTTAAACACAGGGCTTAATATTCCAGTTCTGCTAAAAAGTTACTTGCCATGAGGATCCACTGCACACTCTACAGGGGCAAGATTCACTTTGTACTTCCTGTGCTACATTTCCACTCACCAAAGGGTGGCATATAACCAATAAACATTGTTACACTTTGTGTCGGAATAAATGAAACTATTTCTACTCTCATACAATAAATGATGCTACACTATGAAATTATTACAAATCACAGCACAGGCAATAATAGTATAACCTGTAACTGGAAATCTGGGATAGTCTGTCAGCATGCTTTAACAGGCAGATGCAATGCTGGGATTGGGAGACACATTTTCAGTAAATACACACAGATTGAGATTACATTGTTATGAGGACTGGAGTCCCACCTGAGTATTCTTTTACTGTAGCTTGTCTAATTTGTAAGCAAAATATATTACAATATACAATACATGTGTGGGATTGGAATCTAAATTTGATAACTGCAATGCAAATTTAACAAAATAAAGAATTTAAAATTAGAAACATGAATGATCAGAAACCTTTACATTGCAAAGTAAGCTCACTACTAGTTATACCACCAGTTATTTACCAACAGATAGTAAGACCTTTTAATTATTATATATATATATATATATATATATATATATATATATATATATATATATATATATATATATATATATGATATCCAATTTAGATGCCTTGCTGGAGATTAAATGGGGCGCTCTAGGAATGAGTACTAGGAGCAGACATAATTTCTTAAATACATTCATCTTGGAAATTTTTCTGAAATTTCCCAAATTCTACATATTAAAATATTGGTATAAAATAGGCGCTCACTATAATCAGTAACTGGGGCCGCAGTGAATAAAACAAGCATTCCAAAACTCCTGTGCCAATACACAATAAACCAAAACAATAAATTGATATATCAAGCCAAGGAGAGTAGTTTAAATATTACCCTTAAGTGCAGTAGTGCGTAAAAACCTACACATACATAGATAAACAGGGATTTCTATTGTGAAATCAAATATCAGAATTAAAGCAATGTGGCAAAAGCTAACTCACACTTTTAGGAGCTACAATGTTACCACCCCTTATGCGTTTCAGAGACTAAGCAGGAGGATCCTGCTGAGAAAACCCAAAGGTGAAGTTGAAACGTGTGAAGTGTGGTAAAACAGCTTGTTTGGACTTTTTAATATTTTATATTGTTTTGCCTGTTTTATTGTTTTATTTTTCAATGCAATAAAGTTTAAAATCCTTATTTTTGGGAGGGAGAATATCCTTTATTTTGCTGCTTTCTGGTTCCACATATAATTGATGGGGATTATACCACCAGAGACTCACACTACCAGAGCAGGTCCATATCCAGGTCATTAGGACATGTCTGTTTACCTTATATAAATATTACAATACATACTATACTTGTTTCCTTTTATATCTCCACATACTGGTCTATCACTGGAGAAAACCTAGTGCGGTTGACCACCATATATCCTGAGATATCCTGGATCATACCATCCATGCAGTGAGCTCTTTTGTAAAATGTTTTTATATTTCTCGACATGTGACACTTTTAAATATTCAGTTGGACCCTTGTTTTCACACACATAAGAAATTATAGGAGTGATTCATGACAATTTGAATACAAAAATCCTATTCATTAAATTCTAAGCAAATTCTTAAAGAGTTATCATCTGACCTACACGACACCATTTATAAATTGCTTTGCAAGAGCCATATTTATCTTCCCCTCCCAACCCAACCCAGTTCAAGAATAATTTTAAATAATTTAAAATACTTCCAATTTCAATATAAAAGAATCAGGCAACAGAATGATTAGAAATACCTTAAATAGTATACCAGGTGGTGAAAGATAGAATAGTCTCACCTCACATTATAGATAGAAGTGTATGAGTTACTCATGTTCTGACAAGATATGCAAGAAACTTCATGTCCTCTTCTTCTTTCTTTTCATAACATGGCACGGAGGCTCATACAATCAACCAAGAAGGCCAGTTCCATGGGTCTCTATACCGTCCTCAAATCATAAGATTGGCACTTGAGGCAATTGTACAAGGACAAAGTATTATATTAAAAGCATATCTGATGCACAACATAACACTTTCAATTCTGTTAGCTGTGACCTGTGAGTCTCTCTTGTGTACATTTCCAACTAAAGCAGATTTATAAAAAATATGTATTCTCCCTTCAAGATAAATTCTAATCTAAAGTTTCTTGGAGATAAAATGAGCAGAACACAAGTTACCAAACAGTAGTTCTTCTTAACATATTAAGAATGTTTTCTTACCCTGCCTGCAGATAGTTATTCGTACAAGACCCTAATGTTTTGACAGAATAAGTATGCATAAAATAATTATTTTTAGGTTACCAGTCTAGACTACATAATTTAGACGTACCAGGAAAAAAGAATATGTCCTTGTTCTATTACATTTCAAAAGCAAAATATACGGAGCCAAACATTTTTTTTTGTATCTTTGGATTAGGAATAATGGTTGTCTAAAGCAATATATTCCAGTCTGGAGTCTATCTATCGAACAGAATAGCAGCATTTTATGAGGCTAAGGAAGCAATAGTGGAGATGAATATGTCTTAGAGTTCTTGACCTTTCAAGGTGTCATAGATCCCAGGTCATAAATTCTAGCTGTAGAAAGCTTAGATGTTAACACCATCATTTTATATAAAAAAAATGTTATCCTCTTCAACAAAAATGCTGTGTCTATAGAATTTTGATTATATAAGAGAACTCACATTAATTTTTTATTCCTTATTATGAAAACATGTATTTTTAATATGGAAGACCGCATTTCAATATTCTCATTTAGCACTAGGTGCTAGATCAACAGAATTATTTTCATTAGAACATTCAATCAATACAAGCAATTATTTAGCAGGATAAAAGACTGTTTATACCTCTACATTGCTCACAAAAGGAAAGCAAGAAATGTGTTTTTCTGTTTCTATACACTGTCTGCATTCATTAGTAATGACTCAGAAGCAGATATACAGTGCTGGGGTTGGGTGCCTATTGCTATGATCCATCTTGACTATGGATGATGTCATAGTGTGTGATGTAGTGATAAATGGATGAAATGCTTACTTTACACTCACTCACAATCAAAAACATGTGGAATTTACAAAACAGTGAAACATTATATATCTTCATCTTTTATCAATTTGATGAAAGTCCAATCCTGACTATGCTAAAATATAGAGGGGATAAATGCTTATCACACTGTATATTATTTATCAACATTCCAATTAATCCACTCTTAACCTAAAATCTTCTTTTCTTCGGCTATCTCAGTAAACTAATCCCACAAATGTAGCTGGCAATACCTCCAATCTTGTTTTGTACAGTTGCATACACAATCTCTAATCTCTGTAACACTCCACTTCCTCTTTCAGATCACCACCTGTTATCTTTTGTTCTTAAGAGGCCCCTCACCTAACATTCTCAGCCTAACCCTCCTCAACTCAGGAGAAGTCTGAATTATCTTAACCTCCAGCACCTGTCAGCTGATGTTCATTGTTAATTCTCATCTATTCCACCTTCTTCTGTCCCTCTCTGGCTATCTACTCATATAGTACCCTAACCTCTGCCCTGGACCTTGCAGCACCACTCCAATCATATACCTCAAGGACCACATGCCTCCAACTATGGAACACTAAGTTAACCCGCTACCAACAATGATGCTCCTGTTCTGCTGAACGCTGCTGGAGGAAGTCTTGCACCTGGTCAGACTTTCTCCATTACAAATTCATCTCAAATTCATACAGCACAGCCCTCACCCTTGCTAAACAATCATACTATTCCTCTCTCATTAATTCATGCTTCCACAATCCCAGGCATCTCTTTGATACCTTCAACTCTCTTCTTCGCTGTGCTGTGGCCACCTCACAAACTAACCTTTCAGCCGATAGCTCTGCATTCTATTTCACTGACATGATTAAACAGTTAAGAAAATAATTTTCCCACTTCTCTCTCAACCGCACTTGGGCCATCCACAATGCATATCTTCATCTACTCTCTTTCTTCTGGCATTGTCCCCACTGCCCTTAAATATGCTACTGTCATACCCGTCTTTAAAAAGCCATCTCTTGACTCGTCTTCCCCTTCTAACTACCATCCCATACCCCTGCTCTCTTTCTCCTCACAGTTTCTGGGATGATTTGTCATTACCCATCTGTTTTGCTCTTTATTCTATAGAGCAAGTCTATTTAAACATACACTAACCCTAAGCAATATACAATTATTAGATTATAGAGTCAAACAAATTACAAACCAAAGACCCACAGGAGAAAATGTCCAGTGACAATTATAATGCCCACAGCTTGATCAGATGTGCAGAGACCTTTAAAGAGGAGTCAGCAACTTAAGGCATGATGCCTTTGTATTGCACATGACTTGGCCTTCAATGTAAGCAATCCCATAGGGTAAAAACTGAGAGTGTTGCACCTCAGTGTCCCTGATATATTGTTGGTGGTGTGGAGTTGTGCAGGCACATTTCTAACATGTTCTAACTGCTGATTGTAACGTCAATACCCAATATGCAGAGTGAAAACCACCAGAACAACAGAGACAGATATAAAGTCCTTAAACCAGTCCTTACAATGGCTGGATAAAATGAAAAATACAAGAAATGCCAGAAACAAGCCAAGGTCAAGGGAAGCCAGAAATACACAATAGCGAGGAACGTAGCAGAGTCAGAGAAACAAGAACGAAGAATAGTCGGGTCAAAACCAAAGAACTATCAAAATGATGCAGGAATGCACTGAGGGGACACTAGGGACCCAAGACACATTAGGAACCACAACAGGGCACTGATTTGGGTGAAGACTGGGCTTTTATATGATTGGGGGCATGATTATCATAACCACGCCGCCAAAAGGTACGTGTGCGTTGAGCTCTCTTGTTTAGACCTCTTCCGACCTCATGGTGCCAGTAAGCATTCGCCGCCTCTTTAAAAGGGGCGGGCGCATAGAGGCCGGCTTCCCTGCTGCTTAATGCATCCTTTCCCGGCGTAGGAGTGGCGGTCTGACCGATCCAAATGTTGGCAGATCGGCTGACCAATAAGGTAAGTGGCTGAATGCTTACACTGATACCCATCTGCCCATGGTACATGTTGCCTGGACTCAGCCCTGGCCACAAGGCATTTTAAGAAGCAATCTCTAAAATATACAAGCAAACGGCAAAGGCAGTCTGGAAAAGTAAATATGAAAACTCAACACTTTATTAAATTATACATAATTATAAAGTCAGGGAATAATAATAAAAGGTACCCATGTAATCAATACCATCTAATGGAATATAAAGCTATTGTGTGATAAATACATGTCGTTTGATGCAAAACTAATAACAATAGCAGAAAAATCGAGACTGGCACATTGAACACGAAACAAATAGTATCCAAATATGGACACACAATATAATGTTTGAAACTATTTGCGTCAGAACTAGCCATAAAAGTAGCAGGAATGATAGTGGAAAATAACAGCAACAGGGAGAGGCAATACAAGAGGAGTGATATAGCATATTTTTAGCATAGGTATCTAGAAATGTGCTAACATTGCTCAAATAGAAACAAAAACACACATACAGACATTAACCATGAAAACTACTGTCATGCACACGAGCACAAACATACAAAGTTATTGAAATTGTAAACACACACAGGAACATTATCAAACACAATTACAGACATAGCACACACAAAATCTTTTATACACACACATAAGGCATTTTTACTACTGCTAAAGAACTGGTTGCACCATATGCTAAACCCTTAAACCAGTAGAGAATGAAATTGTCCCCTAGCTATGATCAAAAAGTGTATGCTTTTCTTAAATGTATGATTAAATCACGAGCCCACTGTTTAATGCTATTATGACTTATGCAGGGAATATAATATAAAATGTAAAACAGCTATGTAAAATCCAGTTCTGGAAATCTCTTCATTATAGCACACCTAATAAATAATAAATTCAAAATATAAACATAAAGTCAGAGACAATTTTTGTATGCTACAGGCAAATATTATAAAAGAGCAAAACAGGATAATAGAACTACAATCCTAAAATAATAAAGTATTTATAATGATATTATAATTAGCTTTAATGTGTGAAACCTAAAAGGTAATAAATGTACCACTGATGAGCATCTGGTCCTGGTACAATAAAAAAGCAGAGGAACAAAAAGCTTAAAAACACATCATAACAGAACAACAGTCTTATTATTGCAGTATGTTGTTACATTAATGAAGTATGCAGCTGATTTGGAATGTCATATTTGATATTATGGTTTACTGCATGACAAAGCCTAGAAATAAAGGATGCTAATGCAGTGTGACAATGGATGAAGTTCTTCATCCCCAAGGTAAAATAATTGGGTTGCTATAAATTTTGACACTGTTCTGAGAGCAGATCAAATTAGCTGACTTTTACAATCAAAATTACACTGCTGTAGGCTTCCAGTTCGTCTAACAATGAGACACAGTGCAGTAGAAATAATGTGAGCAGTGTATTTTTGAGAAGAAAATTAATTATTAAAATGAAGGGGAAAAAAACCATTTGTGTGAGAGCAATGCCTCACATTTGGTCACTCCAATTAATTTAAAAATAGTAATATTTGGTGTCTATTCCTTTGCATCAATAACTGAGCAAAAGCGCAATCCGTTCATATATGTTAGTGTGACATTAATACATTGAGGTCCCCATTAAATTATAAATGCATATACACATGTTACTCTTACTTTCAAAAAAAGGAACCTTAATGTTAAAAAACATATACTGTATTATCCAAATCAATTTCATATGCATTTGCACAGTACTTGGATTATCATTTAAAACTATCTCTTGTTTTAATGGGAAATTATTTGTATTCTCTCTGAATATTCACTGTCAGCCCAAACAAAAGGTTACCCCACAGAAGAAGGTATACTTTTCCCAAATCTTGTAGGTCCTGTCCTAATGTCACCTGTCCTTTAACTTTACCAGCTAGGTTTAAATGTGAAGCATTTACCTATTCATTTATATATGCATTATTATTATTATTATTATTATTATTATTATTATTATTATTATTATTATTGCCATTTATATAGCGCCAACAGATTCCGTAGCGCTTTACAATATTATGAGAGGGGATTTAACTATAAATAGGACAATTACAAATAAACTTACAGGAACAATAGGTTGAAGAGGACCCTGCTCAATCGAGCTTACATTCTATAAGAGGTAGGGTGTAAAACACATTAGGACAGGAATTTGCAATCAAATAAGGTGGGCTGCCCTTTAGGAGAGGGCAAGAGACAGGTATGTGAGGTAGGGGTTAGTATTGGAGGCCATAAGCTTTCCTAAAGAGATGGGTTTTAAGGCACTTCTTAAAGAGATACAAGACTAGGGGAGAGTCTGATGGCGGTAGGCAGGCTATTCCATAGGAAGGGAGCCGCCCGCGAGAAATCCTGCAAGTGCGAGTATATAGTATGCATATAATAATATACATACTATATATATATATATATATATATATATATATATACATATATATATATATATATATATATGCAGAAATAAGGGAAGCACTCTCCGGTCTTGATAAAAGGTCCTTCAGTATTTTATTTCCAAAAACGGATTTACATACTTCGATCGACGTTTCGACCCCTCAGGGTCTTCCTCAAGATGAGGAACATCTTGAGGAAGACCCTGAGGGGTCGAAACGTCGATCGAAGTATGTAAATCAATTTTTGGAAATAAAATACTGAAGGACCTTTTATCAAGACCGGAGAGTGCTTCCCTTATTTCTGCATATATATCCCTTAAATGTGGGATAGCACCAAGGCATCTAAAACTTTAATATTGAGATAGGGTGAGTGCCAAGCTATATTTGTTTTGTATATATATATATATATATATATATATATATATATATATATATATATATATATATATATACTGGTCAGACAACATTAAAACCACTGACAGATGAAGTGAATAACATTGACTGTATCATTACAATGGCACCAGTCAAGCGATAGAATTTATTAGGCAGCAAGTGAACAGTCAGTTCTTTAATGTCATGTTTTGGAAGCAGGAAAAAGGGGCAAGCTAAAAAGATCTGAGTGACTTCGGAAAGATCTAAATAGTGATGGCTAGATGCCGGAGTCAGAGCATATCTAAAATGGCAAGTCTTGTGGGGTGTCGCAGGTATTCAGTGGTTAGAACCAACCAAAAGTGGTGCAAGGAAGGACAAGCGGTGATCCAGCATGAGGGTGAGGGGTACCTAGGGCTTATTGATGTATGTTGGGGGGGGGGAGGGGATACTAGTCTGTCTGGTCCAATCACAAATAAATTTCTACTGCACTACAGTAGCTCAAATTGCTGAAAACCCTAATGCTGGCCATGATAGAAAGATGTCAGAATACACAGTGCATCACAGTTTGCTGCATATTGGGCTGCGTAGTCGTAGCCTGTCCACCAACGAAGGGCCTTCATGGGGCTGTCTGGCTGTGACCCCAGAGCTTCCTCAAGACTGCTAATTTAACTAATTTACTGCCTGTATATGAAACAGTTGTATGGGTTCTTCAGGCTGCTTAAGGGTTCTGACTACATTTTGTATCTCCCCAAATTCAAAAGGCTTTCATTGGTACATTGTCTTTTCAGACAGGAGAAGGAGTTGTTCTCCAACAAAGTCACTGATATTGATAAAAAAACTAAATAAGAGAGCGCAAAGATACAGTTAATTAGAAGGATGCAATAGAGTATCTTGAATCCTATGTGACAGAGCTGCCAGATACTTTAAATACCCTCCCAAGTATAAAAAAATTCAACAAGAATAAACAATAATATTAGTATCAGCGCTTAGCAGACAGTCCCTTGATTAACAGATATAGCGACTGAGATTATTAGCCTCTTAGTCTGATGATGGATTTTATATATTCAGTGTCCCAGAGTGAATATCAAAATGGCGATATATCCAGAAATCAGTCTCAATTAAGGATATCTCCACGCTGTGAGGGGAATTCTGCTGGTAAGAGAATAGGTTAAGTCTTCTCTAGTTGTGTTTCGTCTGCTCTGTTACTGTATCCAACCTTGAAAAAAGGATACTAACATAGCGTAAAAAAGTAACAATTTATTTTCCAAGCATAAAGAAACCCCCCTACATCAAAACAGAGCAGACGAAACGAAACACAACTAGCGAAGACTTAACCTATTCTCTTACCAGCAGAATTCCCCTCACACCATGGAGATATCCTTAATTGAGACTGATTTCTGGATATCTCTCCATTTTGATATTCACTCTGGGACATTGATCATCAGACTAAGAGGCTAATAATCTCTGTCCCTATATCTGTTAATCAAGGGATTGTCTGCTAAGCGCTGATACTATTATTATTGTTTAAAGTCACTGATACGATTGGATATGCTGGGCTTTGTGAGCAACATCTTCTTAGTACCAAAGAAGGGAGGTGACTCCCATCTCATGATCACTCTGAGACTACTGAATGTCTGATATCACCATTTCAAGTTGGGAAGGGACCAATTGATGTTGGGATATTTTGCTCTCTGCAATTGGATGGTGAAGTTTGACCTCAAAGGCACTTACGTCATGGTTCAGATCACTTAACTTCATCAAGATTTAATTAATTTTGTCTGGAAACAAGTGATATGGTGCATCACCAGCCACCAGTTGAGGTTGTGTCTGACCCATAGTATTTCACAAAGATAATGAAGTCTGTGTTGATTTCCTTTCTGTTAAGCAGGGATGCTAGTCTTATAATATCTCTCAATGATATCTTCCTGATGTCCCACTCTATACTTCTTTTTGAGACTCATCTTTCGTGGACATTGCATCTGCTTTAAAACTTTGAATTTAACATAAATTGCAACAAAACATTTCTGAATCCATCCAACAAATTGAATTCTTAGGATTTCTGATTGACTTGACCCATCAAATATCTCTTGTTGTCAAACCCCGGCGGGGGAGGCCTAATGCGCATATGCAGCAATGGCTGCGCTTGCATTAGGATTTCCCCATAGGAAATCATTATTCAATGCTTTCTTATGGGGAAAAATCTGACGCTGGAGGTCCTCATGCAGTGCTTGAGTATGTCCAGCATCAGATACCAGACCAAAGGTGCGTTTCAAACCAGGAAGCCATCTAGTGGCTGTCTTGTAGACAGCCACTAGAGGTGGAGTCAACCCTGGATAGTAATTATTGCAGTTTCTCAATAACTGCAATAATTACTATTGCAAGGTTAAGGGACATGCAACATTGCACCCAGACCACTTCAATGATCTGGGTGCCTACAGTTTCCCTTTAACTTTGTAAGCCCTATTTCCACCACTACGTTAGCTTGGTTGTTTAAATGACTTGTGTTGCTTGTGGGTATTGATACTTCTGTGTTCATTCCTCATTCTGTTAGTGACACTATGGCCTCCAAAGCCTCTAAGGTGGATTGTCCCTAGTCCTCAGAATCCACTTTTCAACATTTTTTTGGATCAAAGGCTGGTTCAGCTTTAAACAAGCATATTATGTGTATTTTAATTAAATTACCAGATTTTACTATTACCATGATGCAAAGCCATGACTTTATAAAGACATCGAGGTGAGTATTATTCTCACCCTACTCCCATGGGTTTCTTGGATCTCTTTTCTTTATACATAACTTCAGTTGCAGGTATTTTTTCTCATATTTATGCTTTACAGTAGTCTTTCTGCTGAATAACGTTATTTGTTGATATAACTTGATGTGATTTCATATGATTTCATTTTTTATACAATTTATTTGATTTTTTTTGTATTAGTTTGCATTTTAATAATTACTCGCCGTGATTTTTGTTTTCTCCCTAGTTTGAATTCTGTTGGAGCCTATACTCTACTTCTGATAAATAAACGTGCATGTTCTCATTGTCCTATTTTCTTTACGGATTTTGTGAGAGATTGTTCCAGATTCTGTTATTCTGGGTCCTGTTAATCATTCTGCTATTTACCCTTTGGGATTGCAAAGAAAGAGGAAGACGGTGGATGACTTTGGTCTTTTATAGATACTGGCCTATTCTGATTGGTTAATATGTTACCATGCTGTAATAGGTTTCCTGACATGTTCTTGTGTTTTTACTTTGCTGCTGATGGAATTAAAGAACTAGTGCAGCATAATATTCACCTTAGTGTCTTTAATAAAATCATGACTTTACATTATGATAACACTAATATCTGGTAATTATGCAATGTACATATAATTAAAGAGGCTCTGTCACTTATGATATACTCTTTATGAAATACTCATGCTGACTGCGTTGAAGTTCAATTGAAATCCCTATGCAATCAAAGACACAATAAGACAAAGTAGGGACTACTGAATTTTATGTTTGACCTGAGGTTGACAAAAAAGGATAAAATGAAGAATGTCACCATTAACTTTTGTCCAATCCCTGCAGCTGTCAAAAGTGGGAACAAGGCATCAGTTTTGCAGAATACTCCATAAATCTCAGAGTTGTACTCTTGTGCATGTGCTACAGTACTGATGCAGCTCCTGGCAGGTGAAGTCTGAGCTTGAGAGCCCCCTGGAAGAATATAACGGCAGCCGCAATGGATAGCTTCATGTTGGTATACCTACCTTCCACTGTACACAGTGGTCACCGGACACTAATTGGAGATGTCACATTCGGGAGTCACATTCAGGAGTTTTTGAAAAATAAATGACAGATCTCCTTTAAATAAAATTGTTTGTAATTATTTATCCCGGCGTGCATTGTCAGATACACCTTCTCAGCTGCCCCAAAGCCAGTTTCTTCAATGCCCCCCACTCTTCATAAACACATACATATATAAATACTGTACTCCACAATCATTGATGAGCCACAAGGGGCTCGGAACAATTCTGAAATGTTTACATTCGGACCACCAGAGTCCTTACACACAACTACAAGATACTTTTATACTACCATTTCAAACCTTGTGTGATATATTTCAAGATTAGGGATCCTGTATACTGTCTAAAGCTTTTCACTCCACTCTTATTTCTATAAAAAAATGACTAAACAAAAAAAATGCGTATTTTTCATTTTTATGTTTGACCAGCACTCTGCACAGAAAATTGTAGATTATACTAGCTTTAGTGTAACTATAATCTTAATTTTATTAATGACAGGAGGCGAATATTTGCTTAAGTCTCTCTTTACTAGAACTCCACAGCAGTACATTAACATAGAGAGATAAACACCAGAGACAAAAACATAAGGTATCTATATAAGGCTCCTCCTAAGCCACCATTTCCTCTTTCACGCTGCGACAACGTAACGTACACAACAATGACAATAACTCAATAAAGGAAAATTTACAACATAACAATGAATGCCATCTGGAAAAACTTCGGATAATGGATGAACTTCATCTTCCTCCTGCCAAACAGCCGATTCTATGAACTGAAGTCGAACCATTAAACTGAAACGAAATAAACAGAGTCGAAAACACTGATTAGTGAACGAAATGTACTGATAAAACATAAATCCCACGATCCAGTACTGATAGAATAAAGACATGAAATCCATCACTAATGACCGTCAATACAATATAACATGCACTTCCCACAACATCACCCCAGACTACCAACCTAGCCCAGATAATCAGACAAATCAACGGAAATACAATCAATGCAATCCATCCAAAACAAGGGAGGGGAGAAACCAAACTGGGTGGGAAATATTCGCCTCCTGTCATTAATAAAATTAAGATTATAGTTACACTAAAGCTAGTATAATCTACAATTTTATAGCATGACAGGAGGCTTCATATTTGCTGTTTTAACGCTCCGACAGCAAAGCAAAGGAAACCTAGTGCGACGGTCCAAAACAAACTGGCGCAAAAAACTCCTCATGGGACCGGACCGCCACATACAAAAACGTCCCGAGGAGAAACGCCCATCAAGGAAAACTCGGAAGCAGTAGTGCCGCTAACCGAATGCACTCCAAGAGTCGCATTCACCCCTGCCAGTGTCAATAACCATCTCATCCATCGAGATTGGATAGGGGCGAAGGAACGGACATCAGAAACTTGTCTGAACGAAACCAGACACAACAATAGGGCAAACACCGTAGAAAGCTGGCGAAGGGAAAAAACAAGGAACTCCGGCCGGATCTCAAAGAAAAACGCTAAAAACCGTACTTACCTCCCAGAGGGAAGAATATTTAGGCGCCGGAGGACGTGCCAGCCTCATCCCACGTAGAAATCTGCAGACCAGCGGGTCCTGACCGATGGGAAAAAACCTCCAAACGGAACACGCGCCTTCGAAATAAATGACTAATCACAAGAACCAGACGGCACAACCGTCCCAAATCATCGAAGAGGGGCAAGACACTCAGCAAGTAGGTCACGGGCCGGAAAAAAGGGTTCAGCATCCTGTCCTAAGCAGCAACGAAACTATGAAATCCATGCTGAGAGGTAAACATCTCCTTGTCCCGGAAGCTCAGGGGTCCCAGAGAAGGTCCCTGGCCGATAGTGACGACGCCTCGACATACCCGGCACTCCCGAAAGAGTCCAAGGGGAGTAACAGAAGCTCCGTGAACCCGACCGACCTCGCCCTAGCGGAGTCAACAACACTAAGGACACACGTCGACCACAAACCAGAAGTAACACCCGGGGGATAAAAGCGAGCGGAGGAAACACCTATGCTTCCTGAGGAAACAACCGCACCTGTCGAAACGCGACCACCACCGCGCATGCTGGATCCGGGAGGCACGATGAAGATGGGTCGAAAGAGTTCCCAGTCGCTGGCATCCTTCCAAAGTCAGGAGAACGAATCCGCCGTCAAGGTCGATTCACACGGTAGAAACTCTGCCTGTAATGCAATGTTGCGCTGGAAGCAGAAGCCGGAAATCTCCTTCGTCACCTCCAGTGTGCGAGATCGAGCTCCTCCCAAGCGGTCGGTATATTGTACCACTGAGACCTCGTCCCTCCGAAGGAGGACGCCACAGTCCAACAGGTGACTTGCCAGTCTCCGAACTGTCAACGAACTCGCAATCAATCCAGGCAATTGAAGTGGAATTCCGATTCCTTGTCCGACCATGGGCCGCCCGTGGACCCGGTCACGCACGTGGCACCCCAACCCAAAGGCGTACAGTCGATTCCAGTACGAAATCCGGGGTTGGTCCAAATATTGCCTTGCCGTTCCATGCGGCCATGCGGAGAAGCCACCAGCGCAGTCCTGCCTTCACGTCCGGGAACAGAAAAATCATCCGGCCTGAAGAAGGTCATATGCGTAGAACAGGGGTCTTTAGCCGTAGAATTGACCCGTAGAGTAGTGGGCCCGGGTATATTGCCTGTATCGAGGCTGCGAGGAGGCCCACCACGCGAGCAAACATTTGAAGGGGAATCCGGACTTGTCGTAATATCCTTCTCATCACTTCCCGGGCGATTGCCATCAGTGCCAAAGGCAGACGGGGAACGCATTCCATCGCATTGACCATGACACCCAAGAACTCCACCGTCTGGGAGCTCCAATAAGGAGATCGCTGAACACGTTCGAAATCCGAGCCTGGAGGGATCTTCGCAGAGGACTAGCGAATCATCCAGAAATAACAGGAAGCGGCCGCCCCTGACCAGAATCGGACGACCACAAGCGTCAGCAGCTTGGTGAAGCACCAAAAACCGAGCTGAGGCCGAGCGGGAGGCATGTGAATTGGCGAGCAGAGTCCGAACCTCCGAAACCATCAAAGAACGTTGAACCCTCGCGATGATGGAGACACTTGGAGGTCCAACCTACGTCAGTGGGGATTGGAAGTCCATGACATAATCCCATACCGTCTGATGGACCCATGCATTTGAAGACACTTCCTGCCACCCGTCCCTGCAGTGAAACGATCTGTCTGTACGTAGTAAAGGGGGAATAGAAAAAGTGGCAGGAGTTGTACTCACCCGCAGGAAAATCTCGCTCGTCCTCTTGCACGGTCTCCGCAACCTCTACCCGCCCTTCGAGTGTAGTGAGGTCTGGGCTGGTATGGTGGAAAAAAGGACGGGCCACGGGGTCTGTGGGTCCGAAGACCAGCCGGGATAACCGTGAGCGAAACACCTTCTTTATAGAGGACTGTGCTTCATCCAGGGAAGCAAATAAATCGATGTGTTTCCGTAGCTCCCTAATGAAAGGTTCCCCGAACAGTAGGTCTTATGGCCAGGGGGCCCAAGTCTATGAACCCTGGCTCCGACAGCTTGGCGTCCATACGAAACAGAGTCGTTTACCTTAGTTCGGTGCAGATTAGCATTGCCTAGAAGGCAAAAGGGGCGTAGCGCCCAATCCCACGGACCCAGGAGCACATGAATTGTGTTAAGTGGTCGGGCCGTGACCATTATGAGGACCTGGGGAGCCAGATAGAGTGAGGGTCAGACAGAGGTCACCTGTAGTATTCAAAAAAGGTGTCGTCTCCCGGCACCTCCGTGGGGGCCTCTGTTCCCGGCGCGTCTTCATCCTCCTAGCGCCAAAACCGGGCCAACCCTACGGTCCTCGTCCCAATCATCTTCTGCCACTGAAGGGGATTGGTTTGCCCGCCACTCGTCCGGTACGGCCATGGTAGGGGGGGGCAAGGAGGCCTCCCTCCCGCGCCCGATAGACGGTGGCGCGAGGCCGGCGAGGTTGATAACCTCGAACCATGTCGCTTCGCCGGAGCCTTGCTCTACCGGGAGCGTGGTTCAGGGTCTTCGCCCTTCCAATAGCGCATTAGCGCACTTGCCTGCTCTCTCCCAGGAGAGTCTGACTCAGCCGAGTCGTCTGCCAAGCGGGGGGTTCCACTCGCACCTCTGTCCGGTTGTGATTGAGGGAGGGCCCTAGCCAGGGCTGTCTCCACAGAAGCGGACCCCGCCGCATTAATCAAAACCTGCAAATTCTGCTCTTGTGCAGAGGCCTCCATAATATCCAAGATGATGGTACGTGACACCTAAGGAGATAGAGAACAGGTATCACTAGCAGGCGTTAGGGGCCGCACCCCTATAGTAGGCAGAGGCAAGTATTACGCGCATGCAGGCTCAACAATCAGGGGTCCAGGAGTGGAGCCGCCAGGCCAGTAGCATGCGTAAAATGGCACAGACAACGCAGGCCAAATCATGGGGCACAGACAAAGCTGGCCAATCAAGGGGCACAGACAAAGCAGGCCAATCAAGGGGCACAGACAAAGCAGGCCAATCATAAGGGCACAGACACAGCTGGCCAGCATTTGGGCGCGGGTAGCACCGGCCCAGCGGTATATGGAGGCAAAACGTAAATCCTTAGAGGTGACAGGCAGGCATATCTTGACACAGAGGTGTAGATTAAAGATGTACCAGGGTCCTCAGGACATCCAGAACCTCGAGGGATAGTGTCACCAAGCAGGGTCCAGTGCAAAAGTATTTAACCAGGAAAGGTACATTCAGAATACTCTGGTTTCCAAGTACGTCGTGGGGATGTTACCTTAACCCAACATCCAAGGGTTGTTACTATCCCCCAATTTAATGGTACTCATTTAATCTACCTCAGAAGGATGAAGGGCTGAGTCAACCCCATTAACCAATCCTAAGTAAGCCCAGGCAGCATGCGTAGTGTAAGCCAGAAGGGCACAGACTCCCTGCACCGAGAGTACTGCAGTCGGTAGTTTTATAGGCCAATATGTATTGTACCGCTACATGTAGCGAGACAGGGGGAAAAAAACTGCACCTGGAAATAAACCTCAAATCGCACCTGGGCGATAAAGTACCTAGGAAAATTGAGCAGTGAAACATGGCACAGAAAAAACAAAGTGTAAACCGCAAGGAATACCAGGTGGCAGTAATTCGTTACAGAAATGTATCTAGATTTATATAGGCACATAACAACAAGGTGTAAATCCCAAATCCTACAAGGTGGCAGCAATGTGTCACAGCAATGCATCCTGATTCATATAGGCACATAACAAACAAGGTGTAAATCCCAAATCCTACAAGGTGGCAGCAATGTGTCACAGCAATGCATCCTGATTCATATAGGCACATAACAAACAAGGTGTAAATCCCAAATCCTACAAGGTGGCAGCAATGTGTCACAGCAATGCATCCTGATTCATATAGGCACATAACAAACAAAGGTGTAAATCCCAAATCCTACAAGGTGGCCGCAATGTGTCACAGCAATGCATCCTGATTCATATAGGCACATAACAAACAAAGGTGTAAATCCCAAATCCTACAAGGTGGCCGCAATGTGTCACAGCAATGCATCCTGAATCATATAGGCACATAACAAACAAGGTGTAAATCCCAAATCCTACAAGGTGGCAGCAATGTGTCACAGCAATGCATCCTGATTCATATAGGCACATAACCAACAAGGTGTAAATCACAAACCTACAAGGTGTCAGTAATGGTACAGAAACTTATCCGGAATCATGGTGGTATATACAAAAACAAAAGAGTCCTGCGCCCTTAAATGAAGGGCGCACATGCTGCAGTCACATCAGCAAGCCGCGTACCCCTGGACCCGGCCACGCGGTCACGGGGGAGAGGGTGCATGGAAGCCGCATCCCGCTGCAACAGTGAGGCTCCCTGTACCCTCCCCACGCCGCCCGAGTATGTTAGAATGCGAGCGAGGCGTGGGAGGGACAGGGAAGCAGGTAGAGGATTCCCGCCCGGCGGGCGAAGCCGGCGAGCGGGAATCAGTACACGGCGCATGAGGGACCGCCGGAGTCTTTCTCCGCGGTCCCGACGGTCAGCACAGGAGGCGGTCGGAAGACCGCTTCTCGGCGACCGCAAAGCCACAGGCACACGGAAAAAAGCATAGCAGAAATGCATCCTGATTCCCATAAAACTGGAAAGAAAGAATTTGCAAAGAAAAGCAAGAAAGAAAAAGGGAAAAAGTGATAAATCAATCACAAAAACAGGAAAGTCAGGGAACAAAGGAAAAATATGCCTGAAAACAGTGTGTATAGACAAAAGGGATATACATATAATAAACCCACAGCCACCCAGGAAAAACCAGGAGGCAGTGGTACTCTGACCTGTACTGTTCTGCGGAGCAGCAAAGAAAGAGGAAATGGTGGCTTAGGAGGAGCCTTATATAGATACCTTATGTTTTTGTCTCTGGTGTTTATCTCTCTATGTTAATGTGCTGCTGTGGAGTTCTAGTAAAGAGAGACTTAAGCAAATATGAAGCCTCCTGTCATGCTATAAAATTGCATTATCACAGCAACTATGCAACCCCATATTAGTCTAATGTTTTATGATTTTAAAATTCCTGAATGGTTTAAAAATGCGCACATATGTTTAAATAATCGGGAAAAGAGTTAGGGATAAACTTGATGTACATCAATAAACTAGGCTGTGTGTAAATTAATATCATTATTAATGAAAGGTCCCATAATTGACTAAATCGGAATAAAATTGAAGTGGTTGATATGTTGCGGTTTTTAAGCTTTTCAGTTCAACAAACAATCCACAGGTACAATGCTGTTTTTAAATCATTGGTTGTTACTCATGCGACAAATGTTTTTCTTACTTAAAACTTTATAAATGAAATTCATTAAAGTCCATAAATCAATCAGTAGTGGAAGCTGGTCAGACTGGATGGTATTTGATCAATTATCGTGCAGTGGTATTAATTCACACATCGAGGAATTGATAAATGGATAGAAGTGTTGAAGAAAACAAACAAAGAAACCTGAATTATAGTCAATTCTGAATGTGTAATACGAATATGAAATATTGTTATTTTCATAATATGAATTGCAGTTAATGACATTTTTCTTCCCCATTAATCCAAAACGAGCTGCCACACGTGACATGGCTAAAGGCAACGTTATAAATAATTCATAATCTATGCTACGGCACTTATAGACAAATACTGAAATCAGCGTGGTGTAGTACATGTTAGCAAAGGTGATCTGGCAATTGAGGATTGGAAAGCCTTGTAAATGCTGCACTTACTTAAAAGCACAGAAATGATGGATGTCAGACTTCCTGTTTAGATTTCCATTACCCATTGTTCTAATTTACTACAGAAGCATAAGTGTTATTGTTCTGTAATGGTAACAATGTCTGAAATAAAACACTACAATGGATCAATGCTGAATCTGCAATTTAGATTAACAATCTGGGTATTGAATTATTTGATTAAACAAGCACACTAATAGAGAGGTACAATCTGCCAACACTGAATGGGCTACGTGGGCCCTGTGCATTGCCCTGCTTAGGGGTGAAACTAGAAATCACTGAGCCTTACAGCAAGATCAATGCACCTAATGAATGCCCATGTGCCCACATGCCTACCGAGATTTCAATTGGACACTTTAATTTTAGGGATGTGATTGGAGGTGTGGCTATTAAGTGACTTACTACTAACAATTTATGTAGCTAAAATATAATTTAGAACAGGTTATTTTCTCCACTTTATATTGGGTTGCATACCAAAGATTGCAGAATACATTGATTTAAACAGTAAACACTTTTCTAGGCCATCTATGTACTTGTAAGTATATAATGTACATATTAAGCCCTACTGCTTAGAATTAATTAACCCTACAGAGTGCCACCCTGCGTTGTGTTTTTTTTGGGTGGCTAATAGGCATTCAGCTATCACACCTTAATTTAATAAACTTTCTGAATGATTCAGTACTGTTAAAATAAACTTTTCAAAAATGACGGTGAAGCCTTAGTTACCAGGCTCACATTAAGTTGCTGTTGACAAAGGCTCTACGTAGCCAACTGTATATGTGGAATGTCCGTGTATGAATTACCGTATTTATCGGCGTATAACACGCACTTTTTCCCCCTGAAAATAGGGGGAAAATCGTGGGTGCGTGTTATACGCCGATATCCCATAATTACTTACCTGTCCTGAAGCGTGGGCCGGCTTCACAGCGCGCACCGCGGTACAGGAACTTTAATTTCAGGTTCCGGTTTCCGGCGGGACTGAAAGGAAGTGTGCACAATAGTGTGCACACTTCCTTTCAGTCCCGCCGGAAACCGGAACCTTAAATTAAAGTTCCTGTACCGCGGTGCGCACTGAGAAGCCGGCACACGCTTCAGGACAGGTAAGTAATTATGGGAGGGGAAGTACACTATGGTAGGGGAGGGGGGGAAGTACACTATGGGAGGGGAGGGGAGGGGGGGGGGAGGAAAGTACACTATGGGAGGGGAAGGGGGGAAGTACACTATGGGAGGGGAGGGGAGGGGAGGGGGAGGAAAGTACACTATGGGAGGGGAGGGGGGGAAGTACACTATGGGAGGGGAGGGGGGGGAAATACTATGGGAGGGGGGGAAATACTATGGGAGGGGAGGGGGAGAATACTATGGGAGGGAGGGGGAGAATACTATGGGAGGGGAGGGGGGAGAATACTATGGGAGGGGAGGGGGGGAGAATACTATGGAAAGGGGGGGGACACTATGGGATGAGGGGGGAACACTATGGGATGAGGGGGGAATACTATGGGATGAGGGGGGGGAATACTATGGGAGGGGGGGAAATTTCCTGGAATTTCTTTCTAAAAATGAGGTGCGTGTTATACGCCGGTGCGTGTTATACGCCGATAAATACGGTACTTTTAAATGTATTCATTGATTCCATGTGTTTGATGATGGTATCACCAATAAAAACTTAAGTCTAAAAAAAGAAACCCTTTCCAAATGATTTATATACAAGAACCATACACTTTGATGGTGACTTTTGTAGATAAATCAGTTTGCAAGTTTTTCTAACAGTTGTCTAACAATGTTGAATCATAAGCCTATTAAATTGAGTTAGTTAAGCGTAACCTATAGTCCCTAAAATAACAATAGTTTTGTAGACTATAGGTTTCTTTCTATCATTGCGACCACTGCCCACCTCTCTTTGCTAATAAAAAAATTAAATGAAATAGAAAATGCTCAACGCAATTCCAGCTCTGAGACTCCTCCGCTGCAGCCGCCTGCTTAATGTATTGCAAAAATCAAAATAAAAAAAATCTTCATTTTGGGTGTATTTAAAGTTCGATCTAATTGATTACCAACAGTACACAGTTTAATGAATAGCAGTTTCTGTACATCTGGAATTATGAGAAATGAAGCAAAGCTATACATTTCTTTATATTTCTGTGGTGGTCATGGCCAATATGTATGTAACTATGTATATATACACATAAGATCAAGACTGTCCTGAGGTGTACCCAATGACCTCCGTGAAGGTACAACTATAGTGGACATACCAAAGTGAAAATATTAAATACAATTAATAATAATAAAATTAGCCTGAAATTGTGGGTTTATAGGCCAGTGCTCCTCAACCCACTCCTCCAGACATACCCAACAGTCATGGATTTAAGGATTACCCAGGTGTGTGTAAAAAACAAAACAAAAACCTTAGTCTCTAAAAGTTTTAAGTTCCTTTTTCTAAACACCTTAGACACACCTGGGTAATCCCTAAATCGTGGACTGTTATGTGTGCCTTGAGGAGAGAGTTGAAGGGCACTATATGATCACTTACAATTTAAGGCTAAATTTATTAATTGTGTTAATTTAAAAAAGATATTCTGTGCTGGATCTTTAAAGAGATTGAATTTAAATGATTTCTCCATATTTCTGATGCCATTTTACCAAACTTGTGCAAAGATAGAACTTGGACATGTTTCCTTATGCTGTATGTTTATTTTTTATATTTATTTTTATTTATTAATTTGCAAAATAAGGATGGCTTTCTCTTCAATTAATGAATTCAGATATAGAAAAACTCTTTAGACACTAAACAGTGAATTGAATATTAAACAATGCATGGAATTTGATGGAAAAATTCGATGAAATTATGTCCAGCATTAGAAAAATGTGTTTAAACTCTCGTCAGCCTCATATGTCCCCATTTTTTTCAGCTTGATCTTGTATGCAAAATAAGTTGCCACTCTGGAGTAAGTGATTTGCATATGAGGTTACGCATATAATGATATGCGTTGAAGATTGTGCTAAATATATGCCCATTATTCTCTGAATCTTAGCTCAGTACTAGCATTTTGCTAGGGCAATTTATAGATACATTTGTTATATGCAAATCTGTCCTTAATACACTGTGACTATGCAATGCAAAACTTGATAGATGACATAGCTGTTAACCCAGAAATCATGACTAACAGAAACATATAGTGTATGCGGGTGAAGCATTATCTGTTATTGATAGCTAGATTTTTTAAAAGTCATTTTGCTGTAATGAGTCCTCAAGGAATCACATCCTGTTGCATTGTAAAGGAATATGTAGCTAGTGCCGGTTCCTGCTTAATATATATTGGAGTGAATTCTAATTATCCTAGCAAGGCCTAATTGCATATTACATTTGACAGTGTGCATTATATTGACCCACTCTTCATTATCAAAGTTTACTAGATGTCCGCACTGTCTCAAATCCAAGAAGACTAGAGCTCGATAACATGCTATCTAATATTCTCTGAGACGCAGGCCTTTCTTATTTTATTTCTCCCAGTTATTAAAACTTAATGTTACTTCAAAATGAAGTAGCAGATTCCGAGTATATTGCATGCAGTAAATGGAATAGAATCTTGCAGATGGCTATAGCTTATTACAATTCTGCCGTCTCTCTATGCATGAAGAAGTAGCATCTGTGTGAGTCAACAGTGCAAGACGTAGTGTTTCTCTGGGGCTATTGAGGAATCCACATTCGTTTTATTAATTGATTAATTATTTCCTAACATTACATTAATGGCCACAGACCTTCCATAGCATGCATAATTAGCAGCAGCATTCATTTATCTGCCCTGCTTTCTTGTCCTCAGTCTACACGAATCACCAAAATAAGCACATTAATAATCAGGATATTGGGTTGTCTAATTTTTCTTTAAATCCATTCACTACCAAGCTATTTGAAAAGAAAAAAAAATACTGAAGAGGATTTTTTTTTAGTAAGGTGTACATTATTTTTAGAGCACGGTATGCAATGCCAGCATAATAAGTAATGCCAAAACATAGCAATTTCCCATCCATTGTTCTGTACAGTCAATATAGGAAATAATTCTTAGTATATTATAGAATGCAGTACAGACAGTGACAAGTGAACATTAACGAGAACATGCTCTCTGATCAGATCCCTACTCATGACTATATTTTTGCAGTTACGCAGCTGCATTTGATTGCTTGTACATGTCAGCGCTAATTTTCCTGGTCTTTCATTGGTCCAAAACATATTGTAAATAATTTGCAGGGCACTAAAAAGGCGAAGCTAACGTCACATGCCATCTAAAAAATGTAAACGTTTAATTTATATTTTTTTATTATATTTTGTAAACCATGTCTATAGAAAGAATTGAAATGTAATTTTCACCGTACCCAGTTAACTTTCAGAGGCCTGCCTTCATTATTATTTTATTATTATTTTATTATTTATATAGCGCCATCAGATTCCGTAGCGCTGTATATCTACCTATTCAGCAAACATAAAAAAAGAGAAACTTCATTTTCATTAAGCCCTACTCCAAGTAGGACTGTTTAGGGGGCCTGGATATTTGCAAAGTAGTTTGTAGAATGATTTGTTTAAGTTAGATCCGCAGGCTGCTGGGTGGTGATTATTTCTGCAATTAGATTGTTATAATGAACTAACAGATGTACCTATTCAAACCAGACACTGATACAAGAGACTGGGAAACAGAAGGAAGATAGATCAGCAGAGGGGGAATCTATTGAGGAAAAAAAAAAGTTTGTAAAAGAGTCTGAAGGGAGATATGGGAAACATGAGGGCAAACTGGATTTATACCTAAGGCAGGTAGAATCCTTTCTGTGGCTGTTGAACTGTAGTTGCACACTGCTGTAGGGCCTTCATTGGATGCATACCTTCCAAGTGTCCCTATTTAACAGGGACAGAAACTATTTTGGACCCTCCATTCCTCTTTTCTATCTTTTCAAGGAGTTCCATATTGCCGTTGTGTCTGAGTATATAACAGAGCTTCACAGCAATAAAGGTCATAGTAATGTGTCTTTAAATTACAATAAATGTGCTAAGAGATCAGTCAGTGTAAATAAGGATACATTTTTCTTGTTCTAAATTACATTTTAGCTATATTAATTGTTATTAGTAAGTCACTTAATGCCCACACCCCTAATCACATCCCTAAAATTAAAGTGTCCAATTGAAATCTCGGTAGGCATGTGGGCACATGGGCATTCATTAGGTGCATTGATCTTGCTGTAAGGCTCTGTGATTTCTAGTTACACCCCTAAGTACGGCAATGCACAGGGCCCACGTAGCCCATTCAGTGTTGGCAGATTGTACCTCTCTATTAGTGTGCTTGTCTAATCAAATAATTCAATACACAAGTTGTTAATCTGAATTGCAGATTCAGCATTGTGCCATTGTAGTGTTTTATTTCAGACATTATTACCATTACAGAACAATAACACTTATGCTTCTGTAGTAAATCAGGAACAAAGGGTAATGGAAATCTAAACTGGAAGTCTGACATCCATCATTTCTGTTTACCTGGATATACTGTGGTTTATTCCTGTTTACCTGACTATCCAGTGGTATATCAAGCATTTACCATTATTTGCTGATTTAGATCTTCCTTGTGGTTTAATATACTGTATTCTGGTTTATGAGGTATTTGCTATGTGGTCCATTATATGATGGTTAAGTTTAGGTGGTAGGTAGGTGTTATTAGTATTCGGTACATTTAAACTCTTGTATTCAAACCGAGAAATATAGAACATGCAATGAAGTGGTTACCAATGGTATGTAGCTATGCAACCTGTCACCATACATGGTAACTGGAATTTTATTTCATATAGACTACTAATGAGGCGAGACACAGCCTTTCTATGAAGATATCATGAGGTAATCAATATACAATATTTTTTTCAGTTTTAATGTTTTCAATTTATTGCTGTTCACTGTTTATCTCTAGACGGTCAGTCAGTTTAGAGCTAATTATATTTTTCCAATCAGTTACAAAAATATGGGAACATTTTCATATGTTGTTGCTAATACATTTGAACCCAGAAATATACACATCACATCACTTTGTTTCCGATCTTTAAAATACTTTACAATAAGTGTAAACACCACCCCTCTAACCTTCACACATAGGGTACATCAAATGTAAAAATCACATCTTACACTCCACATATCCATTCAGACTACATTTTCCATGTACATCACATATTAACCAATCTATTTCCCTAGCCAAGAATGTAAAAAATGTTTCAAATAATTGTTAGCCTGAAAATCACAACTCTGATTTCTAGCTGATGCACTAAATGTCCTTTTATGCTGTTTTTATTTTCTATTCACAACACATTAGCTATTTGTGACCTATACAATGTAGGGGAATGAATCTACATCTACTTTATCAAGAATGAAACACGTTCCGGCAACTTGCCTCGGAATCCAGGCTCAGTGGAACAGCACAATTAAGTCATCTCAATGTGGTGTAGCAATTTATCAGGGGCTATGAACCAGTTAGACTATCAGTCACCCTGACACACTGATTTACTACAGGACCAGCACACGAAGATATAGGTTGCTTTTAATAATAATGAGAAAGGGGAAATATAAAGCATAATATCTTCATGATGACATCCATTTTAAGCGCAGTGCAAAGTTGATTTTCATGCTGGCAGAGGCATTTTCATATATGGAGAGGAAGTAGAGAGTAAAATGGCACAAACTAGGATGCAGGGCAAATTGATTTAGGAAGCCCTATTTTCAATGTTGGAGCAATAAGATTTATTGTGATTACTTGCAACCACTGCTCCCAATGTTGAACTTAAATCTTTCATTTTTCAACAGGAATTTAAAAAAATGAACTTGAATCATATCTAATGTCTGAAAAAAAACATCAGTTTTTAATGTCTGTATTCAGCTTCATACTGACACAACATAAACTTCAGCATCACAGACCTGGGCTGTTCTAGGCTTTCCGATGTTAATATTAGGCAAATGATCTGACATTTTGTGCTGGGTTCTTGGCGGGACAGTGCCAACTACGGGGTCCGGTTCCACCATCTTGACTCTGTTCCGTGGTGTCACACAAGCACTGGGTAGCGGCTTTAGAACCATGTAGACAGTGCTTCAACAGTGTTCTCTGCATGGTCATGTATGCTGACCGGGAGTCTGTCTGACAGCTGGTATGCCTGACAGAAGGCTAACATGTCCTTTCAGTGGCCAGACATGCCCACTAGCCAGGTAGTCAATATGGTGTTGACAGTGAAGACAGCCGAGTCATTGTCAATGGCCCCTCAAAGTCCATCCACCCATCCCGATTCCATATCTCCCAGATGTTGGGTAGAATTCATGTTCTATGCATATAAGCCTGTTTCAGATGTTTGTTAAGTGCCCTCCAGTCAAAGACACACTCAAGTCCCTGAAAATGGTTAATTAGCAATGTTTTATTGTATTTCATAAAAGTGCAGATTTCAAGTTAAACAAGTACCGTATATACTCGAGTATAAGCAGAGTTTTTCAGCACATTTTTTGTGCTGAAAAACCCCAACTCGGCTTATACTCGAGTCAATAGTCTGTATTATGGCAATTTGCATTGCCATAATACAGACTGGGGGCTGTGGGGGCTGTCAGAGAGTTTACTTACCTCTCCTGCAGCTCCTGTCAGCTTCTTCCTCCTCCGCGCCGTCCGTTCAGCACCTCGGTCAGCTCCCACTGTAAGTCTCGCGAGAGCCGCGGCTCTCGCGAGACTTACAGTGTGAGCTGATAGAGGAGCTGACCGGACCGGCGCAGAGGAGGAGAGAGCTGACAGGAGCTGCAGGAGAGGTAAGTAAACTCTCTGACAGCCCCCTCCTCCCCCCCACTGAACTACCAATGTCACTAGACCATCAGGGAAGGAGCCCCCCTCCCTGCTATGTATAAAGCAGGGAGGGGGGACGAAAAAAAATAAAATAATAAATATTACAAATAAAATAATAAAAAATAAATATTAAAAATAATAATAATAATAATTAAATAAAATAAAATAATACAAATTAATCATAAAAACATATTAAAATAATTAAAAAAATTGCCCACTCCCCACCAAGGCTCTGCAACACACACACACACACACTGCATTCATACACACACTGCACTCATACATACACACACACACTGCACTCATACACACACTGCACTCATACACACACTGCACTCATACACACACTGCATTCATACACACACTGTAAATAAATATTCAATTAATATAATTTTTTTAGGATCTAATTTTATTTAGAAATTTACCAGTAGCTGCTGCATTTCCCACCCTAGTCTTATACTCGAGTCAATAAGTTTTCCCAGTTTTTTGGGGTAAAATTAGGGGCCTCGGCTTATATTCGGGTCGGCTTATACTCGAGTATATACGGTATTTAAGACCACTCTGTAACACCTCATGGCTATCAATCACACAGCTAGCAGGGTTTCCATCCTCACCTATCTTAAGAGCTGATCTATGAGAAGAACTGGTTTTAACACATCTTTAAGAGAAGTATTGGATTGGTTGACAGATCATGACTATTGATAACCTTTGGAGGTGAAGCAGAGCTGCAGCAAGAGAACCTCTTACCTCTGGATTAGAAATAAATACTTTTTTTTGGAGATTAGGGGGCAGTAATCCAAAGCACACTCCAATAGCATAAATGTATTTTTCTTTAAAATATTACGCATGCCTTACACAAATGCTAAATGGGTTTACAAAATGAACTTACGTAGCTTCAGAATGGGGGTAAGCATTAGGCAGCTTCTTTGAATATATATTGTAAAACTCCATATTACTATAGTTAACCATAACATTCCCATCTTGCATCATTCTCTAAATCTGAATCAGGGATCACATTATTAAAGAGAGGTAAATTTCTAATTTAAAAAAAAAAAAAAATTCTAAACTCAGAGTTGCCTTGTTCTTCTATCACTGTCAATAGTCCTAAATCCCACGAACTCCTCGATAGATGGGTACATAAATTATAGCAATGATAATAGTAATAATAATAAAAATAGTATTTCCTATAGCATATTTACAGTCATGTACAGTGGGTAAACAAAATAGATATTTAGGACATTACTGGGTAGGTATACAGAAATAAGGATAGATCTGTTTTCTTCACGTGTTAAAAAAATTTCAGTAGCTGTCTATTACTGCGCTACACTTAGGGCAGTGCTGCAGGTCCAGATTTGTTGTTGTGGACTGAAACTGACGAACCGTGACAAATACCAGGAACCTAGGGCACTGATTAATGAAGTGCTGATGTCCTCAGCAACTTGTATTCTAATACTGCATGTCTAGTGTGACCACTGTGAGGGTTTAACAGAATGTCTGAATTTATAAAATAATTCAGGAAACATGTCTGACTTTCTAGTAAAGAACAGCTGCAGACCAAACATGTGCAAAACTCTACTACAGACTCCTGAAGACAGCTTGAATCTAACCCAGTGAAACATAAATAAACTGCCTGATGGCGTTAAGAGGAGAAAGTCTTTGTAATGTAAGAACAGATGTCACAGTAATTTACCCAAGTGACCTCAAGAACGTGCATTCAAGACCAAGAACCTATTAACTCACAACAATTATTTTTATGCATTTTTACGCTCTAATATTACTTAAAAATGTAAAGGGAAAAATATATTATAGTAAAACTAAAACAAAAGTTTGACCTTACTAAAAATGTATATACAAAATAATTAAGTATTGCATTAATATATTTTTATTGGACTAAAAAGAAACTGCAATACTTCATTGTTTTGCATTTACATTACTGTACTAATATGGCAACTCAAATATCATTACTTAAAAATGGCTTCTGTAACAATATCAGGTATTCAGTGGCGTACCTACCACGGTCGCAGGAGTTGCAGTCACAGCTGTGAACCCTGCGACCTGTGGGCCACCACAACTTCAGGGTCGGTGCACTGGACCGGTGCACTGGCCCGGACCCGCGTCTGTCGGGTGAGCGACAGGAGGGCAGCGCAGTGCTTCTCTCTTCCTGTCAGTCTCTGTGTGTAGTGTGGCGGATTGGATCACGGTCTGACAGGAAGTGCTTAGTGAGAGAGCACTTCCTGTCAGACTCGGTACCGTTCAGCCATGCTACTCACAGAGTCAGAAAGTACAGGAGGGAAGAGAGATGAAAGAGGGAATAAGACAAATTGAGGGGCTGGGGAGGCTGGAATGAGACAAATGGAGGGGCTGGGGGAGGGAATGAGACAAATTGAGGGACTGGGTGTGAGAGAGGGAATGAGAAACATGGAGGAGCTGGGGGCAGAGGGGCTGAGACAAATGGAGGGGCTAGAGGAGAGGAAATGAGACAAATGGAGGGGCTGAGGGAAATGAGACACATGGAGAGGAAGGGGAGAGGGAATGAGACACATGGAGGGCTGTGGGGGAGAGAATGAGACACATGGGGTGCTAGGGTTGTTGGAATGAGACACATGGAGGAGCTAGGGGAGGGGAGGGGTTAGTGTGGAAATAAAATACATGGAGGGGATGTGGAGGGAAATGAGACACATAGAGGGGCTGGGAGAGAGGAATGAGACACATGTCGAGGCTGGTTTTGGATGAGACACATGGAGTAGCTAGGGGGGAATGAGACACATGGAGGGGCTGGGGGGGATGATACACATGGAGGAGCTGGGGGAGGGAATGACACACATGGAGGGAGGGGAAATGAAACACATGGAGGGGCTGGGGCAATATTTGCACTGGCACCCTGGTAGTTTCTAGTTAAGTGTCTGCAGGTATTGATACTTTAAATAAAATTAACCAATACATATTTCAATAAAACAATGTTTTCTAAAGTCCAGTGTTCAGTTACAGAATCTTGTAATGTATGAATTACTTCATATTACTTGTGTAAGTCATTACATATTATTATATATTATAATATTATTAGTCTCTTATACTCAAGAGGTGAAAAGGATAGACTACAGTTTGGAATGAAACCAATACAACACATTTTAATATTAAAGATCTACCTTGTGCATGTTTATTTAGCTCTGATTTTCTTTCAATGTACCCCTTGCAAGTTAATATTTCACTTTATATTTATTTTCTACTTTTCCATTTTTACTTCCTAACCTCAATCTCTACTCTAATATATATATATATATATATATATATATATATATATATATATATCATGGTGTATTTCAAAATGGTGCTGCCCAAGGCATGACAGATCTTGGGCACTCCCTAATTTAAATTTACCTACCCCTTCCTGCCAAGGCCACACCTCTTCCTGTTAACACATTTTGACTGACAGACACACACTCACAGACCAGCACACACTCTCAGATACACTGACATACACACACACATACACTCAATGATTTGACACAATCTGACAGACACACACAATCATTCAGACACACACTGACAGATGCATACACTCACTGACAGACACACATAAGCACTGACAGACGTGCCCACTTATTGACAGACATGCACATTCACTGGACACACACACTGATAGAGTGACAGACAGACAGATTCAAAATTACTGACAGACACACACTCACACAATGACACACACACTAACAAACACACACACTCACACACATTCACTGACACACACATTCACTCACTCACAATCCCTGACACAAACACACACACTCACTCAAATTCACTGACACACAAACTCACTCACATTCACTGAGACACACACACACTGACACACATGCAAACTCACATTCAATGACACACACACTCACTCACTCACAGGCTCCCAATTGTATGGCTCTTGCAAAATCACTTCCATTACAAAAAGTGCATTAGCCCTTACAGACACATGCAGACTTCTAGGGTTACAAATTAAGCTGTTAAATCTAATTTTATTTACAAAGAAATGGTATGGAGAAGAGATGACACACACATCTGTGTGCCTTAAAATAAGTTTAATAAAATTGCAATACCATGACAAGCATTTCTCAAATTATGTAGTTAGGAATGTCAATTAAAGCACATTGAAAGATGTCAAAATGAGAAAAATAATTGTACAAATATTTCCACAGAGCTGTATATAGTGAAACGAGCCCCTATGAGTAAAAAAATAAAATAATGTTTATTTAGACCTGGTTAACCCCTTCAGGACGGAGTCAATAGTACACGTTCTGATCAAAACAAAACGTAAACAAAAACTGGAATTTGCGCTATATGTCTGTTCACCCGTAGTTCCCCTCTTTCATATTAAATGCACGCACACTTATTATATATCATTTTGTTCAGGAGAAACAGGGCTTTCATTTCATATAAAATATTTGTATTTGAAACAATTTATTATGAATAAAATTAAAAAAAACTGTGAGAAATTTGATTTTTTTTTTAAAATTTGTAGTTCCGCCTCACATTTTAGCTGTAAATGTCATAATACTGTTAGGTTTTACGGCAACAAAATGCACATATTTGTAATCAGCGATGTCTCACGAGTACAACAGTACCCCCCATTAACAGGTTTTATGGTGTTTTGGAAAGTTACAGGGTCAAATATAGAACGTTCCATTTTCAAATTGAAATTTGCCAGATTAGTAATGTTACCTTTGAGACGGTGTGGTAGCCCAGGAATGAGAATTACCCCCATAATGGCATACCATTTGAAAAAGTAGACAACCCAAGGTATTGAACGTGGGGTATGTTTAGTTTTTTTTAGTAGCCACTTAGTCACAAACACTGGCCAAAGTTAGCGTTCATATTTGTTTTTGTGTGAAAAAAGCAAAAAACTAATATTTGGCCAGTGTTTGTGACTAAGTGGCTACTAAAAATGACTGGACATACCCCATTTGCAATACCTTGGGTTGTCTACTTTTGCAAATGGTATGCCATCATGGGGGTAATTCTTATTCCTGGGCTACCATACGGTCTCAAAGGCAACATAACTAATCTGGCAAATTTCAATGTCAAAAAAATGAAATGCAAGCCTTATATGTGACTCTCTAACTTTCCAAAACACCATAAAACCTGTACATGTGGGGTACTGTTATTCTCGGGAGATTTCACTAAACACAAATATTAGTGTTTTAAAACAGTAAAACATATTACAACAATAATATAGTCCATAAAAGTGCCGTTTGTTTGTAAAAAATGCAAAAAACTTCACTTTTACTTAAAATATCATCGTTGTAATACAATTTACCAGTTTTAAACACTAATATTTGAGTTCAGCGAAGTCTCCCGAGTAAAACAGTACCCCCTATGTACAGGTTTTATGGTGTCTTGGAGAGTTACAGGGTCTAATATAGTGCATGCGAATTAAATTCTCTGCACTTTCTCCCTGTGTTGTCAGGCATGTCAATCAAATTTTAATTAATCAAATGACATAATTATGTTAAAAAATTACTTAAATATACACGTAGAATTTTAATATATATGCATTTATAGGTATATAAATTCTACGTGTATACTAATGTAATCTTTTATGTAATTATATGTATTTATCTCTCTATATATATTTGCGGTTATTTGTATTTTATATATAGATAGATATATATAGAATGTCATTCTAAGTGTATTCTGTTTCCAATATATATATATTAATAACAAAATACAGTTAGAATGAAATTACATATGAATATATAATTTATTTTATATTTTGTTTCAATATTTTATTTATTTATTTAATTATTTTATTTATTTATTATTGTAATTATGCGTATATATATATATAATATATATATGTAGATCTATTATATATATAATATATATACATATTATATATATGTAACGTCATTCTAAGTGTATTTTAATATTAATATATATACTAATATTAATATTAAAATACATTACGTATGACGTTACATATATATAATATGTATATATATTATATATATAATATATATACATATTATATATATATAAAAAGCCATTTAATTTATTTTATAACATTTTTATATTTATTTTTTTACACTACCTACCAGCAGGGGGACTGTCTAATATTTTAAACAGTCCCCCTGCTGGCAGATCCATAGCCAGCTATAGGGGGCCATGTGATCGCTCTTTGAGAGCGATCACATGGCCCCCGGGGGCCTCATTTGCCGGAGGGGGGCTGCCTGGGCTCTCAGACAGCCCCCCAGAAGAGGATCGCGGCGGAGGTGAGTACACCTCTGCTCCTGGGGCTGCAAGCCGTTACGGCGTTCTATGCCGCCGCAACGGCTTTAAAGCCCATTAAAGCCGCGACGGCATAGAACGCCGTAACGGCGTTAAGGGGTTAATACATCATCTGAATACATGTACACTTACTTTAAAATTAGGGGTTGTCAGAAAACACCTAATTTTGTCCAATTGCATGTTATTAGTTTACTAAAGGGCATTTTCTTCCTGAAGCAATAACGGATCTTTTCTGATATGATCATTTAAAACAAAATATCAGCATATTGAAATAATCTACTTTTAAAAAAGTTTTTTTTTTTATAAAACACAATTTATAGGTAGTTTGAATAAATACATATAATGATGCTGCTTCAATGTGGCAGATCCACTTAAACACACACACACACACACACACACTTTCCCCCAACACTCACATTTATTATTTTTATTTTTTTAAATATAAATCCACTCAGCCTCCCCACTTTTGGGAGAGCAGGGTGGATTCTTCACCTGGGGTCCAGTGGGTCTGCTGGGCAGGAAGGCGGGCGGGCGGCCACACTAAGCTGTCAGCGAGGTAGCTGTGATCTCGCTGCTCAGCTCCCTTGTGCGCCGCAGAGTGATGCCGGGAGCCAGAGTGATGTCATATTCCGGCTCCCGGCATCACTGCAGGTCGCGCCCGGGAGCTGAGCAGGAGAGCTATGTGAAAAGTGCTCCCTCGCCACCCACCCTGGAAACAACTTGCCGCCTAACCCGGGATGGGGGGGCCCAAAGGTGGCCAGCTCTCTGGCCCCCATAAAACAAGGCATTTACCTGGGCATTTGGGGGTGGCATGTTTTGCTGCCCCCTGGAAAGTGCTGCCTAAGGCAAATGCCTTGTTTGCCTTGCAGTAGATACAGCCCTGATTGTCATATTGTCCAATGTTGCATATATACAAAATATAGTCTCTAAAAATGAAAAGGAACAATGTTAAATTTTAGAATAAATATTGGCTGACGCACAATATTACAATAGAGTATGACACTCTATGTGCATTGTCTTTGAAACTGTATATATCTGCCATGAAACTTACATGATAGAAATCACTAACTGCACTGGCTATGTCTCCTATATCAAAATGCTAATTAACTTTTTAAAATGACAATGATGTATTGAGTGTCGGCACATTGAATAATATAGTCCTCTGGCTCTGGAGGATCTGATTTTCCCTGCTGACACAAAGCTTAATATATGAGTCAATATCAACGATTTAGGATCAAATATGAGAAGGCAAAGTGTTTGCACAACGCTCAAAAAGTATTGTCTTGTAAAATTCTGAATATAGCCCTGCAGCCTTCCAAAACTATAAAAAAAAGGAGCTACAATTGTCAACATGTTAATAACAAGTTAATAACAGAAAGTGATTAAGGTTGTGGAAGGAATAAATATTTTCTGCATGTGATATTTTGGGTATGGAATACGTAAGATGTTACCCATTATCGCAGTTAAAAAGTGGCCACAAATAAACATGTCAAGGATAGCAATATTTGATATGAGCTGCACTTAATTAAATTGTGCTTTATTTAATAGTCTAACTTAATTGACCAGCAGAAGAATTTTGTTGTTGTGAAGAGTTTCAATTTGTAAAGTCAGATTTGCCTTGCATCATCGACTTCCCTTGATGACAAACATTTGTCTGCGCAGACAAATAAGAGTCTTCGCTAGATTAATCTACTTATGTTGCTGCTTATTTGAAGTCTGGAGTTGATTTCCCCTTATAAATTGTTTCTAATATCCCAGCCTAGTGAATGTATAACTCCACAGCTGACTGGATGCTACAGCAAGAAGAAGAAGAGGCGATTTAACATGACATCAACTTTCGGCAATGCTGTGATTAATGACTCATATTGTATATTACTGTATGCGCCATGTCTATTAAACATTATACATTGGCATCATAAAGTCCTTCTGTTCCAAACAGGAGAGAACTCAAGATTGAACAAATGAAAACCATTCAACTTCTCTCTCCTCTTCATGCCAAGTAGATACATATCCAGGGAATACAGCTCCAGAAAATTAAACTACCAGTGCTTTATCAGCATATAATATATTGCCATTCATATTTGATTAATACTTCACTCTATGTCAGCTAAACGTTCCTACCCCTCACTGTGGCTCGCCTGTTTGCAAATTCTTTCACGCATAGTGACAATGTTCTGATGTGTACTCTGATTCATGTAGATAGAAGTCTCTTCCTATCACATTCCAGCAGCGCAGTACAGATTAGACCGGCATGTGCTCCTCATACCAAGTACATTAATGTATAGCCTTGTATGCCTGACTAATGACAAACTGTCTATTTAAACTGGAAACACAAACACAGAGTATCTGAGTGCACTATCACATATCAATGCAATTAACTGATCAAAAAGATCTGATAACAAAGATAAACAATAATCTACAACATAACAACATAACAAACAAACACTGTCTACAGCTCATTTAAATCTACGCTGAATATTTTAGCATGCAAATAATTAGTGTTTTTTTTAACCCATAGTGTACATTTAATACAATGAGAGTTACTTAATTAAAGGCAGCTAAATGGCACTCGAGAGGAAGGAAACATTCAGCTATGTTAATTTTCCTTGGAAACTGAAAGCGCAGTATTAAAATGTTTGATAGTTTGATAAATATGTACAATTTTTGAGCCACAGAGGGCTCCCAACAATTCTGATTTTGGTGGGACAGTCCTGATTTTGGGGTACTGTCATACCAATTTAGTTCCCTGGTGTCCCACATCTTGGGGACACAAGAAAAAACTGTCCTTAGGCAGAACGTAATGAGGGCATCATTACATATGCTTGTACTGTGCAGTGAACACTAGGACCATGCAGAGAGCCACTAGCCACTAGTGCAGTGAGCACTAGGACTACTTGACCTGCGCTTTTTGCATAGTCCTTGAGGAAAGGGGCCAGCCAAGAATGTGTTTGTCAGCCTTCAGCGAGCAGACATGCCCACTACCCAGGCAGGCCTGCCCGTTATGTATATTGCCAGTAATACAAGTTCAGTATGAAACACTGATAAAGCAAAACCATTAGGGACTATGGCAATTAGGTGACTATACTTTTAAAACACTGTAACAACTTTGTTATTCTGTTTCAGAAATACCATAAATTAAACCTCTTTCTAAACTTTCACAACCCCTTTCTAAACTTTCACACCTGCTTGGGCAACTTGACCGAATTTTCAATTATTTTTGCTTTTCAAGAATGATGCCAACAGAATGACATAAAGTAGATGTGATTCCCAAAACTAAAAAAAAAAATGGATCACAAGTTCAGCCTTGAATTTACAGTCCAATCTACTAGACATCTATGGCTTGGAGATTACGTTATTTATATTACATTTGTATTATTTGCACACATGAAATTCAGGAATATATTTTGAACAGTACAGAACCACTGGTAGAAGTTAGCACGCTTGTACTTTGCCTCAGTTTAATATTTTTGTATAAGCTTTTCATATTATTTAATATTTTGATAAATAAGAAAAAAGAAAAAATGACAATATTTTTCATATTACTATCTGTTTCACATTATTAAATAAATTAAGAAGTTTGTCAAAAAATATATATATTTTTTTATAATTTAGATTTGTATTTGATTTTAAACATATATATACATGGATGTGTACAGTTTATATAGAATCAAGTGATATTCTCAAAGTTAAAGTGCATATTTTGATCACAAGATATATCGCGTGATTCAAATAGTAATATTGGGCACTTAAATAGCTATCATTATGAAAACAGAGATCATTAAACATGAATTGAAAGCATATAATAATATAAAAACATAAAAAGAAATATAAAGATGTACATAAAGAATAATTAAATGATACGAGAGACATTAGGTACCTCAAAGGTACCGAGACACCAGTGGAGGGCAGGAAGAACTCGTCTAGAAACAATAATATATAATAAAGGATTGTGTTCTTGTAGGGGATCAACTTATGGGAAATAACAGGGGGTAGTAATATGTATCAATGTCAGGTAATATGTAGTACATATAAATAACTAAGTTCTTAAAATATGCAAACCAAACATCCCAGATCTTATTGTTTTTTGTAATATTGCAATCACTTTGATATATTGCTTTTTCCATTACTCCTTGATAGTTAATATGTGTCCTTATTTCTTGTATATTGGGAGATTCCTCCTTTCTCCGATATCTAGCTATACAAAGTTTCACTGCCACTAACGGTTAGATATATCAATGATTTTGATGGACAGGGGAGATCAAGATGAAAAAGAAACATCTCTGGAGTTAGTGTGATATCTAGTTTCAAGTCTATAAAATTTTTTGTAACTTCTGATTTCAGATTATTTAGTTTAAGACAATCCCACCAGATATGTTTTAATGAGCCAGGATCACTATTGCATCTCCAACATAAGCTGGAAGTATTTGGTTGAAATTTGCATAACTTTGTGGGAACCATATACCATCTGTGTGTAAGTTTAAGGAGAGTCTCCAGTATTTTCACACAATGAATAGATTTTCTAAGCATTTTAAAGGAATTTAGCCAGGTCTGAAAAGAAAACGTTTTCCCATATCGTTTTCCCATTCTATGATAGATCTTGGTTTTGTATTCTGGTTCAGGGAGTATATGGCTTTCCTGATCTTAGAAGATATATTTCCATAGTCACAGAGTAGAAGCATATCTAAGTTATTTATTATTAAAACTTTGCGTAAGAAGTCTAATATTCTCATATATGTACATGTAGTTCTTTATTATCGAGACCTGATCTTGTTTGTAAGTATGAGTGCTTGCAAAATCTACCAGCATAATAAATGTCCTTTATTCTTACTAATCCTGCCTCTAACCAACCAGTTAAATTCAAATCTTGCATGAATAATTTCAAGGCCATAAATGCATAGAAAGTTGATTACAAGAGGAAAAAAAATCTTCTTTATTGGATCTATAGAATGAAAAACTTGGTTAATTACTAGATTGTCTATGTTCAGATTCCTATAGGTGTTTTTAACAATCCAAGAAAGATGGAAAGGATCAAATTTTTGTTTGCCTAGGGTGGCAAAAATCCTTGCACTGGCCCTGCTAGTTGTCAGTTTTCAAGCGCAATTCTGGGTTTCTTTCCACCCCAAACGTATAGTAAGAACAATCTGTGGAATAACCTTAACATTTTTCTGGGGACTCTAAGAGGTATTGTTAAGAAGAGATACTCCAACTTGGGAAGCGAATAAGATCTAAGAATATTTATTCTCCCAAGCCAAGATAGCAGTATTTTGCTCCATTTATCGGACAAGCTTTTAAACTATTTGATTTAAAATATTTAATTTGAGGCTTTGTCACTTCTTTTGTTGGGCATGTTTCAATTCCACCCTTGTATGATTTTTTAAAAAAACACTTTAACCCCTTAAGGACCAAACTTCTGGAATAAAAGGGAATCATGACATGTCACACATGTCATGTGTCCTTAAGGGGTTAAACACTTTTTCCATGTTATACATGTAAGGACCTATTTTCCTTATGTAGAACCAGTACTTGACAAAAGTGGACAAGGGGTGAATCTTTAGTTAAGCTCCAAGCCTTTGTCATATTTGTTATTGGTCATGGATACACAGTAAAGGAGGAGACTATAGTTAAAAAAAGAAAAACTACCACAACAAGAGGACATAGTCAAATTAGAGGGGCAAAGGTTTAAAAATAATATCAGGAAGTATTACTTTACTGAGAGGGTAGTGAATGCATAGAATAGCCTCCCAGCTATACTGGTAGAGGTTAACACAGTGAGTGGGATACACATAAGTCTATCCTAGCTATAAATAAGGCCAGGGACTAATGAGAGTATTTAGAAAATTGGGCAGACTAGATGTTCTGAATGGTTCTTATCTGCCATTACATTCTAAGTTTCTATGGATACATGAACTCACCCCCCACCAATGCCACATCACATTCTGTCCTCTCAACCGACTAACACACCATCGTGAGAGTCTACTGAAGTGATCTAAAATCACAGGCCCCAAAAGGGGGTGAATTAAGCATATGCATAATTTTACATCAATGCCCAGCCATGGGCATAGCATACCATTTTCTGTTGCCATCTTAGATACGTTAAGATAGGGGCATCTGGAAAGAAGACACAGGGGGGATGGCAATCCATCAAAAACAGTAAATAAAGCTAACCCCTGGGTCAAACATGGTCGTGAGAGGGGCATCCGGGAGAACTGATGAACAGATCCCTCAGTTCTCAGCTGAGTGACCCAAATAGTGACAGATTCACTTTAAAAATATGATACAGAGAGCAAACCACAACAACCGCACACGGAGACCTAGTTCAGGGTCACACGCCCAAAACTGCCCCTATCCTCCTCCGTAATAAAAACCTCGACAACAGACTAAGCATTGATACCGGAGATGCCATTTGAACGGGACAACGTCCGCCTTAACATGGTAGGAACATCTGGGGGACCACCGGAAGCATGGGCCAAGAGACACCCCTATCACACACAACATTAGCCCATCACTACAGGACACCGCCAGCAAAGACGAGGGGCCAAACAGAACGATAAACACAGCCCATGGCTCAACAACCAACATAAACACCAGGAGAAACGCCAGAGGCACCAAACGAACACAACAACAAAAACCTGCGCTACCTACCACCCGCACGTACACACTCATAACACTAAATTAGGGCCACCACTGTCCTTGTGGCAACCCCCGTAACCCCACAAAAGAGTACAAAACTAACCAGACTACAGGACCAATGACGTACAGAAAGAGTCATACTGTAATAGACCGAAACGCACTCCCATAGAGAAAAAGACCACAAAACCCCATTCCCCACCCCAACGATAACCTCCCAAACACACATCCACTTACCCAACCCACCTACCTGAAAGACATGAACAAAGAAAAGCTGCTGGGCTGACAACAGTCGCGAAGGGGGACGACAGACCACTCATTCGTAACACAGGTTCATCAGGAACACAGACGTAGATACATCAACTAGGGATCATACCACGAAAGGAGCTACTTTCCCTCTCCCGCAGTTCTACAGAGAACTCCAAGGTTACGGAGTCTCTCTACCATACCTCTTGATTTCATGTTGTTTAAGGTTAAACTTAAATTTGTTTTGTTTTCTATACAAATGTAAAAACCCTGACAGAACAAGACCACAAGGAAGACCTCTGGTCAGTAGCATTATCATCTAACAACTCAATGTCTTTTTTCTGTATCAATGTGAAACTGCTATAAAACACAAATTTTGGCTTCTACGTAAGCCCAAGTACTGCACACATGCCTGAAATTTCTGTCACTGAAATAAAGAATTACAAAAAAAAAAAATATGATACAGGGTTATGATACACTCTAAACTAGAAACTCAACAGGAAATTTCAAATTCTAAGCTAAGATAATTGAGCAGGAAAGGTAAATGACTTGGAAATGTTTTCCAGTTCAGTAATTTAGGCCTAAAATTCGTAATTTCATAGTGACTTCCCTACAATTCATACTTTAATAAATAACCCTGATGGGCAATTAAGATGCGGTGCAAAAGTGGCAATGAGTGTTCCCTGACAGTTCTTTTCTAGGGCATTTTATTATCATTTGTTTAATAACCATCTTGAATGAGGACATTTAAACCATGTGCCAGTGTTTGAAGATAATGCAGTTGAGGTTAAGTATGTGCAAGGAGTGTATTTTCTACCCTTGATTTTGGAAAGAAATTAGGACTCAGCAAGGATGTGGCAGAAATAAAATATGTATATGCATTATAAATAAAATGTGGTGGTTATGGTGCCAGGGGAGTTCCCTGATGCTCCTCCATTGTATTTAGAGAACTTCTGGCTCTCCATACGATGTGGCGGGGGTGGCAAAACAACAATTAAGGAGTCAAACTCCTTTTGCAATTCCTCCATTTGCTAATGGTTTGACTTAAATGGGGTTTGCCAGGTGATGGTTACGTCCTCTATGGAGAGCTTGTGGCTGTCATGAGGAGGTTCTGTAGTAGTTATGGTGTGCTCCTTTATATATGTATTACAATTTAGCAAAATGTAATTGTGGAACTGGAAAGTGCAGAAATATGCTAAAGGATCATTAGGGAGTAAAAGAGATTTTAAAAAAAAAGGTAAGTTGAAATTGTCAACATTAAAAAGGTATCTTAGAGGGAACATGATAAAGTTATACAAAATCTGATCACTGCTTACAACTTTCTAAGTCTCTAATTTTGAACAAGTTGATGCACAACATGGACGGCGCACTCTCCCCTTCAATGTGTGGACTGTAGCTCTGCCGATCAGTGTTTGTAACCTGGTTCCCTATACATGGAACCGTGCGGTATGTAAACTAATAGCGGGCATGGTGTGGCTACTATAAATTTACAGAACAGTTTTACACCTCCTAAATTAATCTGCTGTTGGATTATGAATTACTGAATTTATAAAACAGAATGAGGTGCTCCTGATCAGAGCATCCCTTCCTTATAGAATGAGGGCTATCTGCAGCTGCAGGAAAATTGTGAACATTATAGTCATGCGGGATTATTCGTCCAAAATGACGATGTTAACAAATGTGTTTCAGGAGATATTAGTAGTATGTGTTTGCATCATCTCTTCACATCAGCCCTACTGCATCAGCCTGTGTCTAGACTTTTCACACATCCTGTCAGTCAAGGAAAGATCCTACATGTCTTCTTTAAGACCTTGCAAACCTGCACCAGCTGATAACTGAAGTTTTATTTCTGATCAAAGGGTGGCCCCAAAGTATCACTCAAGTGTCTACAAAATATAACAAACCAAAACAAGGAAGATTTGCCTTAAGTTCTGACAAACTTTCACATGACACAGTATTGTATTGATGAACAACCCACAGTATTTTGTGTTAACACTTTCCATTGATTTCCACTATTTTGTATGTACCATAAAATGATCTAACAAAACAGGGATGAAGAAAGCTACTGTGTCCTGAAAACAAACTTTATATTCAGCCAAGCATCATAGCTCCCTTGACATCAAAGTACATATCATACATACGAAACAATATATTATCAAATGTGCTTATAATTCCTTTGATAATTATACATATAAATAGAAGTAACAAAAAAAAAACTGAACAAGACAAATATAAATATGCATGTTTAGCTTTTTGGCCCCAGGGAACATTCAATCTACTGTGCTTTAGTATTGGCAACCCCTGCGTTAAGGGGGTTGCTACTTAAATGGTGAGTTGTAGTGATTTTACAAGTGAATTAAAGTCAAAATATCCTTCTTGAAAGTCAGTTATTACTCCACACAATACACATTTTTAACAGAAAATGCATTTTGTTAAAGCAGAAATAGGCAATTGAAGCAAACATCGCACATTCATATTATGGCTTCCTGAAGGTTAAAAAAAAAAAAAAGAAACACAGATAAAGCTGGGAAAATTACTATTTGAAATACACTGAATGAAACTTTCCCACAGGCTTAGTCAGAGATAGATGGGAATGCTAAGAATGATGAAGATTTCTATGAAACATGGTTTTGCTAAATGTTTTGTTAACATTGATATAACAGGTTAGCAGATTGCTGTGAAGAGGCCCATTTGTACGAGCCATATTTCTTGTAAGGTTATTTGCAGTCTTTAATCTAATCCATCTGTTCTTTTTCTCTCGCTGTACAAAAGCAAGATGCTCGCTTCAATGAGTTCTAAACACACCGACACTTAACCTCTTTTGTGCCATGCACATGAAAAAGCAGAGAGAGAGAGAGACTCGCTGTAACGCGTCTCAGGTCACATTCACAGCAAAAAGGCCATGTTCATAAAAAATGGATGTTAGAAATACATTTTTAAAGAACCATTGCTCAGTCAATGTAGCTTGCTAGAGGAAAAACAAAATCTGCAGCGTTCACCAGGCTCCAAAACCTCCACTTAATGTTTTTTAATGCATACAAGGGGCCAGTTTGGATACATAACGGCACATTCAATACACCTACCCTTTTAGCTGCTAGCTATAATTTTCCAGGAAGCCCTGAACTTGAACGAGGCAGAGAAAATGAAAAGACCAGTTTGATACTCACGGTTTCTTGAGACTTCTCCTTGACATCATACACCGTTAGTTTTATTTTGGTTTCCTCATAGATGGGATACTCCGAGGGAAACGTCACACCAGTCAAAAACAGTGGGTCTCTTGTTCCCTGTATAGCACAAGGAGACAGTCTGAGCTCAATGAGGTGGCAGCTGCTGGCAACACAGAAGGCAACTGACAGACAGGCACGCAGACAAGGAAGGGGGGGGGGGGGGGAATAAAAAGAGATATTGATTTCAAAGTACACTTTCTGTTGTATCCGAAGTCTAAAAATGCCAGCCTGCCTTAAACCGCCGTTTGGTTGTTAAAACACTTAATGGTGCTGAAAGTGATGCTCATTGATATTGCAAGGATCTAGAAGCCAAACGTGTGGATCATGTATATCTGTCATTAGCTAGTAGCTGTGTCATTAGAGTGTAAAAATAAACTGTTTATTTCCTATCTCAGACTGCTTTTCTGTGGGTTTTTCTTTCTTTTTTTTTCTTTTTAAAGAGTTTCCTTAAGGCCAGCTGTCACTGCGCTTTGTATCTCTTTTGAGGGGATGTGAACTATAATTTGTACAAACAGCCAGAAACCATAATGATTAATCAACATCAGGGAAGACATTGGTAATGACAGTCACATTTGGGAATTAAATGAATGAAAGTCGAAAATTCAGCTGACAATGATATCTGTTTCAGCAAACCCTGTTGCTGTCAGGTTCATGTACAGATTTAGACTTTGTTCTCGACAGTCGCCTTTTTATCCATTCACTCTGTTTTATAACACCCAGCTGACCTAAATATCCTACAAGAACATCTGTTTTAAAATACAGTTAATCACTTTCCCATATTCGTCAGGAAATTTCATTCACCTGAATGCCATTGATATAGTTTTAGAAAAAAAAAAAAAACACTTACTCTAGGATTTTTCAGAAAGCAGACCAAGCTCCAATTGTATTTATTTTTGAATGAAACAGGACATGGTTTATTTTAAAGCTAAAGCTCTAGTATAAAAGATGTCTTAGTCCAAATATCCCTTTACAACAGTCAGTATGCTGATTGCATTAGACGCACTTTGGGAGATATAGCAATATGCTGTCAGGAGTGGAGCTGCTGGCAGCCACATTGCTGGCAGGGGTATACAATTACTGGTACCCCTACCCTAGGCTCAGTTCCCTAATCAAATTAGCACAGTCACTATTCACCATGCCATAAACACAGACTTTTCCTAAGCTAATGCAACCGTTATAACAACCTTTTAGCTGCCAATTATCAGCAGGGAGTGGGATAAATTACAAGTTATTCGCCCCCTGCTGAATCAATAGAATAAAAACTAAAAGGATTACGGATTTTTTATAGAGCTCCAGATGCTACATTTAGGACAAGGGTTGGTGGCACTGTAATTATAGGAGATGTGCCGGTATTCTGAGAATGTCTGGATATAGTGTACCCCCCCCCCCCCCCCCTGCTAAAATACAGGGAGTTAAATAATTTGAAATACGTTTTATTAGAATACTTGTGTTACACTCCCATAACCACCATTGGCAGAGGAAGAACTAACTACACCTTTCTACTTTAATACAGTATTAAATCATATAATATTAATGTATTAACTCTACCATTCATTTGGTCATGGCAGTCTCTGAGTATGTCTCTATTCAACTTTCATCTAATTGTTCTTTATAAAGAGTAATCTAGTCGTGAATTGCTCAACCACAAAACAGCAACTGATTGACTTTTCATACTCCTACATGATCATATTATTAAAGTATCAGCAGTATTTATGTTGGTGTATTGCTGTTAATCAAAGGCGAGTTATGAGGATGAAAGTAAAGTCAGGGCACAGACAGGTCAAAGCTGGGCTTATATGAATTAATAAGATCTGCCTTTTACAGAAATTCATCATTAGAGAATTGCTCCAATTTCATCACACAACTACAGTTATATACAACAAAGCAGCTCTGTCATGGCCATGGGGGTGTTTCGCCCACCCCCTAACCACACCACTCTCCGCAATGTAATTTTTCTGCCCAATTTGCCCCCAAATCACCTTTTATTCATCTTATTTTACAGTCCTGAATCCTTACTGCATCTTCTAACTACTAATCCTTACACCATCTTCTAACTACTGGTAGTAATGTTTGGTCATTACCTTTCCCGTGCATGCCCGATGGAGACCTGTATTACATTTGACAATGTAGAGACTCTCTAGAGTTTTTATATCACACAATTAGAGGCTCTTTATAAGGCTTGAGGAGGTGAGTTATGTAAGATTGGGGCAGCATTGTAGTCATAAAACCAGTAAAAAACACAAATGGAACCAGAACATAGAACTACAAAAAGGAACATCCACAGACTTTAACAGGACATTTTTCCGCAATGTCGCAGAAAAGACAAAGAACTCTTGTGAGAAGTGTGAGGCATCTGTTAGGTTGATATGGAAACAAATGCGGCTGCACAAGCCCAGTAAGCCACAAGCGACAATAAATGGTACTGGTTATGGACTCAATGGAAAGGAGAGTATGTAGGGAAAGTTTACTTTACACAGGAAGTGAAGCTTCCTGAAACTCTACCCATTGCCAAGAATGTCAATGGTGGGAAAATTATGTTTTTAATGAGAAATAATTATGTTTTAATGTCATGTTTTTAATGAGAAATAGATCAGAAAGGAAGAAAAGAAGAACAGATTCTGAAAGAGGGGGAAAAAAGAGGAAACAACTGGAGAAAAATAAGTTTGAGGTGACAGCCACTTTAAAAGAAAGAAGGTTACTATTATTTTAAGTAGGAATAGGCACTAAGAGGTTTATACACAAAACAATGAATTACAGTGAATTGGAAACCAAATTGTAAAATGTAGGTTGAAATGGAAAACTGTGACAATAGTTGAAGATTTTTTTTCCTTCAAATCAGCCATTGTGCAATTCAACTTACAATTCCATGTTTAGAAAACACAGCCCTACACAGGACTACAAAAGTACAACAAGAAACAGTAAACGATGGTGCAACTGTAGGCAAGTATTCCATAGCTAGAAAAAAATAGTGAATTGATGAAAAAAAACCACCACAGACGGATGCTGTATACCAGCGGTTCTAAAACTGTGTGCCGATCCTTTAAGACCACAACCGGGCCCCTGTAATGTCGGCTGGCTGGGAGGAAGTGACATCCTGCAGGGAGACAGCGCGGGAGGAGGCAGCGGCAGCATGGGGGAAGAAGAGCACGGAGAGCTCTAGACCCCTCACTCCCACAGCAGCAGGACTCCAAGCCACCCTCCTGGCACATAAGGTAACTAAAGGGGGACTGGAGATAAAAAAAAAAAAAAAAAATCACTTGTATGTGTATGAGTGTGTGTATGTGTATAAGTATATGTGTGAGCATGAGTGTGTGTATGAGTATGTGTATGAGTGTGTGTATGTGTATGAGTGTGAGTGTATGTATGAATGTGAGTGTGGCAGCGTGTTCATCTGTGTGTGTATATATATTATGTCAGTGTGCTTCTGTGTCTGCACAAACATCTGTGTATGTGCATAGGTGTGTCAGGGTGTATGTTTTCATGTCAGTGTGTGTATCTGTGCCATGGTGTGGGCATCTGTGACGTACATACCGTGGTCGCAGTGGTCGTAGCTGTGACCGGGCCCATCACTTAAGGACCCCAGCCACCCTGCAGACCCCTGCGACTGGGTGCCCGCCTCCATGTGTTGTGGTATAACTGCTGAGGTTGCACGTGACGGGATCCATCGGGTGGCCCATGCTGTCAGGGCCATCCAATAGCTATAGATTTATAGGGGGCCCGGTCAGCACTGCGGAGCTTTAACAGCACTACCTGAGATGACATCAGACACTGGGAGGAATTTTCCCCTGTATGGGTGTGTGTATGTATGTGTGTGTGTCTGTCTGTTTGGGTGTATGTCTCTGTATGTGTATGTTTGTATGTATGTTTGTGTCTGTATATATGTGTTTGTGTTTATGTGTCTTTATGTGTGTGTGTATGTATGTATGTGTTTGTATGTATGTGTGTGTATGTATATATGTGTCTGTGTGTGTGTGTGTGTTTGTATGTATGTGTGTCGCGTACATACAGGGGTCGCAGCTGTGACAAGGCCCATCACTCCAGGGGGGCCGGTCGCCCTGTGGAACCCTGCAACCGATGAGAGGGGGCATGTATCAATGTTTGTGTATGTCAGGGTGCATATTTCTATATTTCAGTGTGTATCTATATGTGTGTATATGTCTGTCTCTATATGAATTTGTGTGCATGTGTCGGTGTATTTATATGCATCTGTGTGTTAATGTGCATGAATATCTGTGTAAGTATGTATGTATGTGCATACATCCAAGCAGTCAAACACCAGCACAACATACAAGCACACTCAGGCAATCTAACACAAATATTACATACAAACACACCCCTGCATTCAAACTCAAATACTTCACACAAATGTTCATCCGCATTTAAAAGTGAACATTACATTCAGACTCACCCCTGCAATCAAACGCAAACATTACATACAAACACAGCCCTGTATTAAAACACAATAAATGTATACAAGCATCCCTTCAAACACCAGCACTGTACATTACACTATATCACCAGTAAATGCTGCAGCGATATACAGATATGCAACCTAGAAATTTTGACTTGGGGTGCCTTGGAAAAATACTGAAATATTAAGGGCGCCTTGAACCTAAACAGTTTGGGAACCTCTGCTGTATACAGTAACTCACAGACAAGAAGGGAAGTTCAGAGTAATATGTAACCATCACTGTGCACAGTAAATACGGCACAAATGGTGGTAATACACAAGAGTATGGTATGCAATGTATAGCTATACTTAAATATATATAGTCCTTTAAACAGTCATTTAATAAAAAACAATCAATATGCTACAGTAGTATTTCCCCAACAGGAAGACAGGGAAGAATTTGCAAAAATGCAAACACTGCATACATGATAATTTAAAGACAATTATCTGATGGCACTATATAAATAATAAAATAATAATAATGGAAGAGGCTATAATAACAGAACAGGATGCAGTATGTATGTTCAGTTTTAGATAGACAAAAATGATATATAGTCATGATAAAAATATACTGCCATTCTCTTCATATTCTGGTTGATGTTTTGAGAAGTTGTATTCTAAAAAATAGCAGCAGAATTGTTAGAAATTTCCAAAAGCAGGACAACATTTTTTTTTGTCTCATCAACTCTATGTGCCTCTTTGAAAATATTGTTTATCTAGTCTGAAAGATTGCATGATAAGGCACATTTTATAAACTCAAATTCTTTTTATTTTCCTACTATTTATGTAAAGAAAATCTGAGTACATAAAGAACATACATAATGCAAATTTAGACGATGTCAATGTTTAGGCATCTTTGGACAAAATTATTATCTTGCCATATTTTGTACAGTTCGTAAAATACATGCTATTTTAAAACAAAAATGCAGTGCTTAAAACATGAAGCACTATGCCACTATTCAGGCCCTAAAAGTTACTAATCACTGCAAGCCTTAGTGTACTCACCAAGAATAAATATATACCAGGGTTACATTTTCACCCCCACCCCTCCCCCAAATAGCTAATTTAGATTTTAGTGAAGTGTTTTCGCAGTACAACACAGCTTATAAAATAATTCTAATCATAATTGTGCCTCTGGGAGGCAGAGGCTAACCATCTAACTGAGTGGACTTGTGCCAAACGAGCTTCCGCTCATCTTGTTGATTTTCGAGGATTATCCCCAGTCATCGGGCAGACATAACTGCCTCAGGGCACTACCCACATAGAGGTTGTCTCCATGAGCCGATTGGTACCTCATCAGAGGTTCTGAGCTACCGGAAGATGGGGTGCAGATGCTAGGGAGAGGAGGCCACTCTCCTCACTTTTGAAAATGCCTTGTGGACCCAATCCACACCCCCTTGGACCAGTGGGGTTGGACCGCTCTCCATTGGGATTGTTCACAAAGCCCTTTGTGTCAACAAGAACTGCTCCTGATTGCTGCTTGGGTGGCATAAAGCTACTTAAGATAGCAGATAAATCAACACATGTGTTGCAGAGCCCAACACTGGCCTGGGGAGATCAGCATGAATTTATGAGGAGATCCTTGATGAAGAGGAAGGCAATTTTTACAAGCTTCTGTGCTCAAATAGAGAAGGGATCAGTGGTCTCACCCACCCTGCTTCAGATGAAGAAGCACAAGAGAGAAAATCAGAGGCCAGATGGACCCTTTCCAGGTGCAACACTGAAGCAGGGACCTAACCCTCCCATCTTCTACCTTCCTGGGCTGAGGACCTCTCGGGACTTCACCCCACTATAACATCTACGCAAGCGGAAGATGGTCAGTCAAAACGGGCGAAAAACCAACAGAGCCTACTGTTACCTGCCATATGAGATGGACTTGGACTTTTTAGAGACCCGAAGTCTGTGGCCTTGAGATTTTGGCCTTTACAAAGACCTGGGACTGGAGAGATGTCCTGCCTTAATACTGCTAGGTTGGTCTACCATGTGGACTCTCAAAATCCCAATTCAGCTTAAAGAGCTTGGGGATCGGCTGATTACCTAGTCCCACACAGGTTGATGGCTACTGGCTGGGGTAAAGAGTCTATATGACCACTATAGCTGCCATATTGTATTATTTTATCTCTTGCTACCCGAACATCTTTAAGTTCTTTCTTTTATGTTCTTGTGAGCATTAACCTGCATGTGTAACCAATGCTATTAGAATCTCCTGTTAGTTATAATGTGGATCCCTGCATTTCTTATGCTTGATTTAAATATGTGGTATTTAACTTAGCATGTATCTACTTACCTTAGACTCACCAGGTCAGTACCGCTCATATGTCTGAATGCTTTGCCTATATCATGCATGTAGACATGTTTGTCTAGCTAGTCTTATATTAGCATGTCTATACTTATAGAGTAGTCCACATGTCTTGCATCTTTCCTGCAACAGAATGTGTATTTTTACCACGCTGTTAGACATGTTTACCTAGCATGAATTTGTATTGTTATATAATATTTTAAAACTGAGGCTGATTTAACTAGGAATTTATTCTATTGTGATTTTGACAAATTTGGTATATCTGTGTACAACTGCCATAACTCTTTTTTTTCTGTATTATATTATTCGCATGCATCAATAAAAAAAAGCTTGAGAAAAAAAAAAAAAAAAATTGTGCCTCTACATTGAGGCTTCTGTTCGAAGGAAATGGTGAACAAACATAAATCTATTTGTTTGTTACAATATTGTTCAAGGACCACTTCAGCTAATCCAAGAAAGGGCACCATTCTACATTTGTAAAGTTATTTTCCAATTAAGATTATACTGTGAATAGCTACTGGTATGCCCTTATGTATCAAAGCAGTGAAACCAGGACTGCCTCAGCATTGATCAATTCTAGAGAATTGCGTGTTTGTTTTATTTAGCTTTGCATACATAAATAAATGCAGTTGCAAATGTGTCAGAGGTTAAAATATTAGAAATCTAATATAGCAGAAGAATTTTATATCTAAAGCACAATTGTATAAATGTATAAACCCAAAGTAGCATGTAATTAAGCCACTCTAGTAATACATGTAATCATACTCAATTATATTTGTAACATTGTGTTTATGCCACTGAAACTATAGATTAAGGAACAGTGCATGCAAAAATTAAATACAGTTTTAAATCTTACAGGGCTACTTAAAATCACCTATCTTTGCAAACAAAAAAATGGGGTTCAGTTACAACATTTGGCCATATTATGTTAAGCCCACTGTACCCCAAAATGGCCTTTATAGTAGCACCATGGGATGAGGCGTAACTAGAAACCACGGGGTCCCGGTGCAAAAATTGCCCAGGGGGTCCCCCATACATCTGTCTCCTACCCCACACGCCCCATCCTCCCTCCCCCACACACATGTAGACAAACAGATACACATGCAGACAGATACATACAGACACACAAACACACAGACCCATACATACAGACATGCATACAGACATATGTAGAGACACACATACATACACTCATAAACTCAGACACACACACACTCAGACACACACACAGACACACATACACTTACAGACACACACACTCACAGACAAACACACATACATAAATTTACAGAAACACACACACTGAGACACACACACATACACACACTGAGACACAGATACACATACAGACACACACATACACTCACAGACAAACACATACACACACTCACAAACACATACACACACTCAGACACACACATAAACTTACACACTTACAGACACACACACATACACACACTGAGACACACATACACTTACAAACACACACATACTCACAGACAAACACATACACACATACACATTCAGACACATACACTTACAGATACATACACTTACAGATACATACACATCAGACATGCACACAGGGGAGGGCTTGCAGTCTTAGGCCTGGGGGGCAAATCCAGTCAAGTGGCCCATTGCACCAAGAAGAGAGTAAAACACCATTCCCAGGTGATTGAAAGGAGGGGGCAGTCAACTAAACAGACACTCAATGTCAGGCACACACACACTTGCTGATTTGGCACACATTAAAAAACACACACTCACTGACAGGCAAACGGACACACTCACTGACAGGCACACAGACACACACAGAAAGACACACTGTTACAGGCATACTGACTCAGACAGACAGACATACTGACACACACACACACAAAGACAAACTGGCACACACATAGACAGACATACTGGTGCACACACACACACAGACATACTGACGCACACACACACACACACACAGACATACTGACACACACATAGACAGATATACTGACACACACACACATACACATACACATACTCATACACACACACATACACCCAAACGTTACACTTTTAAAATCAGTAGATGGGGGCTGAGTAAAGGGACAGGGCTGTAGTGGGGTGGACAGGGGCTGTAGTGGAGGGTATAAGCTGTAATTGGGGGATTAGGAAATGTAGGGGGGATAGGGGCTGAAGTAGGTTGATGGCTACAGTTTGGGAAAGGGGCTGTGGTGTGGGTGATATGAGTTGCAATTGGGGGAGAGGAGCTTTAGTGTGGATGTTATGGGGCTGTAGTGGGGGGCATGGGGCTGAGGAAGGGGACAGGAGCTGAGAGGGGGAAAGGAGCAGCGAAAGGGTGGGACGGGGCTGAGAGGGGGGGACAGGGGCTGACGAAGGGTGATAGGGCCTGAGGAAGGGGATAAGGGCTGAAGAAGGGGATAAGGGCTGAAGAAGGGGATAGAGGCTGAAGAAGGGGATAGGGGCTGAATAAGGGGACAGGGGTGGGGAAAGGGACAGGGGCTGGGGAAAGGGACAGGGGCTGAGGAATGGGACAGGGCTGAAGAAAGGGAAATGGACAGGGGCTGAGCAAGGGGACAGAGGCTGAGCAAGGGGACAAGGGCTGAGGAGGGGACAGGTTCTGACTAAGGGATAGGGGCTGAAGAAGGGTGACAGGGACTGAGGTAAGGGACATGGGCTTACTAAGAGGACAGGGCTGAGGAGAGGGGACAGGGGCTGACTAAGGGTACACGGCTGAAGAAGGGTGACAGGGACTGAGGTAAGGGACATGGGCTGACTAAGGGGACAGGGGATGACTAAGAGGACAGGGCTGAGGAGGGGGGACAGGGGCTGACTAAGGGGACAGGGGCTGACTAAGGGGACAAGGGCTGACTAAGGGGACAGGGGCTGAGGAGGGGGGGCAGGGGCTGAGAAGGGGACAGGGCTGAAGAAGGGTGACAGGGACTGAGCTAAGGGACAGGGGCTGACTAAGGGGACAGGGCTGATGAGGGGTGTTTCCCCCCTCCCTAAGTCTTACCATAGGCCTGGGATGGGTGGGCAGCAGCCAGCAGGAGCAGCAACCAGCATACAGTAGCAGCCAGTGAAGTAGGCCTCTCCTGATGATGTCAGGAGGAGGGGGCGTGACTTCCTCTGCTCTTCTCCCAGACTCCCCAGTGGTCCTGTGAGAAGAGCAGTGAAAGTCACGTCCCCCTCCTCCTGACATCATCAGGAGAGGCCAGCCGACTCCACTGACTGCAGGCTGCAGGGAGAGTGAGGAAAGGTGACAAATCTGAGTCCTGAGGCTGGATGCAGACGGCCTCCCTGCCCCCCTTCCCAGCCCGCCCCTGCATACACATACACAAATTATTAATAATTAATGTCCACCCAGCCTCCCTACCTGGAGCACTGGCGTGGACCTGTCCCTGGGGTCCAGTGGGGCTTCAGTGCGGCGGGCGGCAGAGTTCCTGTGACATGCGGCGAGGGAGCTGTGTTCTCTCTGATCTGCTCCCTCGCGGGCTGTCTACTGATGCCGGGAGCTGTAATATGACATCATATTCCGGCTCTTGGCATCAGCAAATGGCGCGCAAAGGAGCAGATCAGAGAGATCACAGCTCCCTCGCCGCATGTGACAGTAACTCTTCCTCGCACCGGGGGGTCCATTAGGTGGCAAGCGGGCCACCTCTTGGGCCCCCCTATGACAGGGGAACACGGAGGGGGCGGCATCTAGGCGGCCCAGGGTCGCAGGGGTCGTGGCTGCGTCCGGGCCCCCTGCAGTGAGAGGCTGGTCACAGCTGCGACCCCTGCGACCATGGTAGTTACTCCACTGATTATGGGTGTGCTCCCATTCCCTTTTTTACCCATCTGCAACTATACTACTAATATATATGCACATACATATATACATATAGACAAACACACAAGCAATAAGCAACATCGTTTTACTCTATTTTTAGAAAATAGCAAGGCAGCATTTTTACCCATTCCAACCTTCACTGGTGTTTTTTTTTTTTTTTTTTACTAGTGCAAGTTAAGTTACTACAACATTTGTCAGTACTTCTTGTCTTTAACATAGTGTAATTGCATTCTAAATTAATTGTTTAGCCTCTTAAGAACCAATGCTATATTGAGATGCAACGTTTTTGTGGCCAGGGCCTTTTTGGCACGTTTTCCATGTGTTCATTCTACCACTATTTCACCCTTTCTATTTAAGTGCACATATTTAAATGCACCACCCGGATCTATTGTTTTAGTTACCCAATCAAAAAAATTGATTAGTTTGGCATGAAGTAAGCCCATGTTGTCTCTGATCTTGAAATCCATGTGATTTTAGATGTTCAACAATCCTATCCTTTAGCATGGTTTCCATTACTTCCCCCACTAATGAAGACATGCTTACTTTCTTGTGAATTGGCACAGCATTTGTTAATTCAAATCTTTTACCTTTAACTCTCATTATGCTTTTGACCCAGTCCCTTATTCTGGTAAAACTGAATAACAGAGTAGGCTGGGACATTCTGTAGCTACCTCTGACATATCGGCAATGATAGGTTAAATCACTGTTGAGAGGAAAAGTCTTCTCATAGTGGCATATCTTTTTTTTTTATTTGTCCTTTATGGTCATTTACAGATCTCTCTTTAGATAACCTAAATGAGCTTTATAAAATACTATTTTTTATTTTTTATGAAATGTTTAGCCTTTATATGTCCCCTTTCCATTAGACTCACTTTTTTAGTAAAAAATTAAGATGGTGTAACTTAGATTTATCACATCTATGCATTGTTCACCTGCAAAACTCTTCAAGTATGACCTCATATATTTTTCAGGTGTTTGGGGTTGTGATCGGTTGGTGATATATCTATTGCTATACACATTGATTTTTTTTATTTGTACTTATCTTTTTCTCTTTTTTTTAGTTGAACATTTAGGAGTATGCACTGATGAGATATTAGAGGACTCTGTTTCCTGTTTTTTTTTTTAATATAGTTGCCAGATTTGCTAGAGGTTGGTGACAAAATTAAAGGTGTTAAGATGTTCTAGTGCCATTAGAGTTATAGTCTCGGCAGACCAAAATTTGCAAAGGTTTAGCTTTAAAAGTATAATTCACTCCTTTCAATATTTCCCTGTAATTTCCCAAAAAAAACTTGCAATCTAGGACATAATGGACATTTAAAAAAAACAAGACTAATAAGTGATTCTATTTTGGGTTTTATTTTATTTATAATTAAAGAAACAGTATACGCACAAAGGTCGTTTTCCTATGGACGTTCTGCACGCCGAATGCGATTTTCGCATTTAGTGTCGCAGAATCGCCTCTAGCGGCTGTCAGGAAGACAGCCACTAGAGGCTGGATTAACCCTGCTATGTAAACATAGCAATTTCTCTGAAACTGCTGTGTTTACATCTGAAGGGTTAAAACCTGAGGGACCTGGCATCCAGACCACTTCATTGAGCTGAAGTGGTCTGGGTGACTATAGTGGTCCTTTAACATGAACTACAGCTAGCTAATGTATGTCAGCAGTATTTACTCTTATAAATAATGTTTTACAAGGAAATGTTACCAAACATTAAATAGATACACTATCACTTTCATTTTAATAATCATTGTGCTCATATTATTTAGATTGTAAAATGTGATTTTACAAGTCATTGTCACTAAATAGAACCAGAAAATAAAGTAATCGTGTACATGGACTGCCACTCCTCTGATACATCGGTAGAGAAGTCATTTCAGTATCAACAGTTCCATAATGCATTGCAACTCATGGCAACCTGGTGACCAAGATATTTTTAGCTTTCTGCTCCAACTTGCACTTATAGAGATTGTTATCCCTACAAGTTCTGTAAAAACCTGTTTTTTAAATAATTAGTAAATAGGTGTGTGCAGAGGGTGTGTACGGTGTACCTAGGCACACTCTAAAGTAGTTCTCTATGGGAACTTTTGCGTGCATTTTGATTAGCTTATTGTGCTTTTGAAGAAAACGTCTGTATTCAACTGTTTATCCATGATGAAAAATGTATATTTGCACATCTAATGCTACATTTTACATTTTAAGTAAGTTTAAGTGGCTTTATTTTTCTGGGTACATCATAAATTACATTTTATAACTCCAAGTCAATTACCCCTTAATATAAATAGTACGTCCTCTTTTAGGTAAAGTTCATTTTAATCAATAGAGCATTAGTTTATTTACCCAAATTAAAATCATGGGGAACTGCTGAGGCAATTGCAAATTTTAGGACAGAATTGCCATTCTGGAGCCAAGTTGAATACACTTCCTGATTAGACATTTTTGTGTAAAATGTTTATTTCTCTAGTAAACTATCCATAATACATGGTTTAATCCCTTAAGGACACAGCTTCAAAAGCTGGTCTTACCCTTAAGGACACAAGCCATTTTTGCATTTTTTTGTTGTTTGTGTTCAATTGCAATTTGCATATTTGTCATTTATTGCACCAACACATATTATATACTGTTTTTTTGAGGGCAAAAGGGGCTTTAATTCGATGTCACATAAACATGGATAAATTCTCATTATTATAAAAAAAATGGGGCATAAAAATGTGCATAATATTTCCAGCTTAGGAAAAGTAATTCAAAATAAATTCATTTATGTGTCTTGATTTATAGAGAACATTATATGTATAGGATTTCAGCTTATTTTGAAAGTTACAGGTCACAAAATACAAGGACTAAAATAAAATTTAAATGTAAAACAATTTTAGAAGTTGGTATGTTTCTCTTGTAGGTTTAGTAGCCACCACAGGAAACAAAATTGCCACACAAAAGTATATATTTATATAGAGTAGACATCACAGGCTATTAACCTCAATTTATTTTGACACGTTTTACGTAGCCATTTCATCACCAATCTCTGTTAAATATTGGAGTAAAATTGTGTTTTTTCTCTTTTTTGGCATATACACATATAACAAGGTTTTTGTAATGTGTATTTTGTAAAGCTGGTGTGTGCAATTCCTGCACAAGTGCACAGAACCCCATATTGTGTTCAGCTGCATCTGCTCAGTACAATGATACCCTAATTGTATGCCTTTGGCACAATTCTGTGAAGCTACAATGCCATATAATAGACAAGGCTATTTCAGTTTCAATAGTTAGGATTTTTATAGATGGATTTGATGGGCCTTTGTCTCATTTTTGGGATCATTTTTCTGCTAGCTTGTACCAAGTGTAGTGGTAATAAGCATTTTTTTCTGCCTTTTTGACACACAAAGTGAGTTTGCACAGTATATTTTGCAAACCTTATATGTCCTACGACTTTCTAATGTCAGGTATATCTGGATGTTGAAGTGGCACATTTAAGATCCAGCCATTCAGCTTTTTTCTAACTTTGAAGTTTTACCCTGTGTTCATGTTCCATTTTGGAGTAGTTTAGCTGGTTGTTTATTCAATTTACCCCACAAACACATACGGTCAGGCTTCCTACCTGTTGCCTCCCAATGGAGCTCTGGGTGCTGCTATCCCCGCTGGCATTCCTTCTAATGCTGCACGCTTGTGCCTGAATGAACTACCAAATTTGGTGTTTGCCGAACCGAACGCGGAACTCGGTAGACCGAATTTGGTGCATAAAAATTACGTCAAAGGTCAGATTAGGAAGGTCAAGTACCTTCCACAAATAGTCGTCAATTCCAAGTGGAATTTGACCAATCAGTAGTAAGTGATGCCTATTTATACTTACCTCTCCCATTCCTTGTTGCCCTGTTGTGGTTTCTTGGTAGCCCAATAGTGCGTTCCTTCCGTTTGGTTGTTTGGTACCTCAACTGGCTCTTGTCTCTCATTTATCCTGCTCTCTCTAATCCTTGGACCTCGGCTTGTTTAATCGTTATTCCCTACCTCTGTAATCTTCTGACCTCGACTTGTATTTTGACTCTGCCTATTTGTATAAACCGGCCATTCTAAGGACCGGTATTACAAATATTCTTGTTTGTGATTCTGTCTATGTGTTCTGGTTTCCGGAATCCTGACACATACTATTCATTAAAGAATACATCCCAGGGTAATTCAAAAGGCATATTTTTTTTTTTTTTTTTTTATAATTCTTTATTTTTGTAGTGCATTGCAGGTATCACAAAGTGACAAAAAATAAATTTCAGTGTTTAACATCATAGGTTGTCAAGGTGTGATCTGAGTACAATGCCCAAAATTATTGCACTATTTGTAAGGTATAATAGTAGTTGACATAAAGCATGGTAGAGATGAGTTATATAGAGCAAAACAAAAATGTAAGTTTAACCCATGCTAGCTAGTATAACATTATAGGCTGAGAAAACCTGTGGCTAAATGCTTGAGCACATTAAAAAGGATAAACAAACTTAGGAGGTTAGCCTAGGAAATCTAACAGCTGCAGTGTCATGGCCTTGGAGAGTAAGGTTTAGATAACTGTTACGGTTGCCTCCAGGCTGGCTGGAAGTTGGACCATAGAAAGGATGCTCCTAGCGCTCACCAAAGGACCATCAGCACCGTTGACACCATAACTACTGCGTAGCCACCATAAGTACTGCAGACTCCACGAACCACCGCTGCTGGGCTGGTATCTCGCCATCTGCTCTGCGCCCTGGACCTACGACCAGGCTCCAGGTTGCAGTAGATGAACCTCTTCCTTCTGTAGAGCGAAGCAGGATCAGGAACAAGAGCTCTTACATGAGCTCAGTAGCTAAGGGAGTATGAAGAGCATAGCAATCCCTGTAGTGATTATAGCTGTTCCCTACAAACATGAGTCAAGGCTGCAAGTTAGAGGGTCAGCAGAGGTCTGAGGTGCTGGAACACCCAGCCTGGTTTTTATTACCATTTTGTAAATACAGGACCCACAGGGAGGGACAAAACAACCAATCATACACGTACATCATTGAAAACACTCCCAGTAATTACACACAAAATCCTCCCCTCTGTCTGTGATATAATTATGGTTTAACATAATTATCACAGACACTACAAATACAGTTTCTACACATACACTGTAACTTTAAAACCATACATTCAATCTCCATAATTACATACTTAAACTCAGCATACATCAAACATAAACACTTCCAAAAATCATACAAATCCCTCCAGCGGATCAAAAGTTAAGTGGAAGTCCTTTATGACCGACCGCAAGCACAATTTCCTGCCCAAAACAGTTCCATAGATTTGGGCTGTGCGGTCGGTCAATTTCATGCAGAAAAACGACTAAGTCCCATCTTCGAACGGGACTTAGTCTCTGCAGTGGAAAGTTCAGTATGGGAGAAGGTAAGGGTCAGCGGTGTTCGTGTATTTGTGCATCCGATTTTAGTTCCACAGAATCTGTAGCATACACCGCTGACCGCGTTCGAATGAGCTAAGATGGCCGCCGCCACGTGTTCGACTGTCGAATGGCGGACACCCAGCGTTCGACAATTAACCTGCAGTAACCTCACAGCCTGGGAGGTAAATTGCCTGCACACTTTAACTTCTGGGAGGTCTGCCTGTGTGGTACTTGGTTCAGTAAGCCCCAAGCCAGGGGGCCCCAAGCCAGTAAAGCCAGGAACAAGTTATTTTACAGGTCTGGGGACATAGTCTTAAAGGGGCATTGTTCACCAAAGTCACAATATGTCCCCAGATGGTTCTTAAAGGGCCATACACACCCAATAAAAGTCCATAAGTTTTCAGGGGCACAATCTTCCAGGGGCCATAGTCATGAGGAAGGAGGCTGGCAAATAGGCTTCTCCACAATCCAGGGAAGCAGGGCAATTTTCCATTTAAAGGGCCAGTTACAAATAGCAGTTTGTAACAATAACCAATGGCTGAACATTAGTAATCAAGAAGACAGGCCTGAATTCAGAGTCCCGGTCAACCCTTGCCAGCCCTGGGCGAAATATAACCCCTTGGAAAGTCCAGTAGCCATATGCCTGTGGTTTGAACTTGGAGCTGTTTATAGGGCGATCAGGGTGCTTCCAGGCTAGTAGGGCCGCCAATTGCGTCGGTATCCACAGTAGTTGCTGCTCTTTGGGTTTGTGTGTGGCAGCCACAGGATCTCCTTCCAATCACAGGTGTGGCACACTTAGAACTCTCCGGGCTCCTGCATGTCATGGAGGCAAGGTCACTTCATGCTGCATCGTTGGTTCCGCCGCGGGAGCACACTATCCACTGTGGAGAACCAGAAGCCTTCGGCTTGGCAGAGACAGACTTTTTTAGGGGTGTGGGAGAGGTCTTCAGGTTCTGGCTCGCCAGCAGGCTGTATGTCTGCTTGTCAGTTGCTGGGGAATGTTGTGTGTGCATTAGCTTAGACCAAAATTCAGCGAACAATTGATCCAGCCTGGCCAGCGTGGAGCATGCCCGGTCAAGACCCTGTGGGCAGCTGCTGTCCGCCATAGCCCAGAAATGTCACTCATGCAGCTTGCTTGTCAGGATGCTCAGCTTTAGAGGTAAGTGCCGGGATATCCCTCAACGGCGGGGGGCGAAGGGGGGAGATTAGCTCCGGGCAGGTACTGCGGGTAAGAGAATCCAGTGGCTGAGGAATCAGCCGTCTCCCCCATGCCACTTCACTTAGGCCGCATGTAGGCCGCAGGACCACCGTGGGTGATAGCCACCAAACTTGATGAAAAGTGGCTAAACAGGTACCCACGAGATTGCTAGATCTCAGCAACCCGTGGAAGCTTATAGATGTGAGAAATATGCAGGTTAGAGCACAGATTTTCTGCGTTTCACTTGCTTGGTGGTCAGGCCCCGCCTTAGCGTAGGACCATTTTGTACCAAGTATAGTGGTAATAAGCATATGTTCTGCATTTTTGGCCCACACAGTGAACTTCAACTGTATATTTTGCAAATCTTATGTGTGCTATGGCAGTATAACACTTCATAGGTTACTCAGATATGCCATCAGAGTACAGGAATACCCCCCTATATACCTTTGCCAGGTATATGTTAACTAGCAGTAAGCAGCACTAACAATAAATTCCCCAATTTCCCATAACTCCCACCCCATCTAGCAATTTTTAATATTTAAATTAATTAAATACATTGAACCCTTGATGGTTAAAAAATAAATAAAAGTTAACCCTCAGGTTAAAACAAAATCAGATCACAGTATAATACTGTTATCTGAATTTTGATCACTGTAGGCAGTGATAAACTGGCAGGGAAGGAGTTAATTTTTATTAGGACTTGGCAAAGGGGAGTGGGATTTTTTTTTTACTTTTAAAAACTTTTTTTTTAACGTTAAGCCCTAGCTAGCCTAACACCAAATTCCCCAATTTCCCACTACTGACTTCCACCCACCTTAGATATATAATTTTAAAATATTTAAATAATTAATAAAATACATTTAACCCCTTAGGGTTAAAAAAAAATAAGTTAACCCTCAGTGGTTAAAAAATAAAATCAGATCACAGTAAAATACTGTGATCTGTATTTTGATCACTGTAGTCAGTAATCTGATGGTAGGGAAGGGGTTAATTTTTATTTAAAATGTGTAAAGGGGGGTGGGATTTTAAACTAACTTTATTTTTTTACAAGGAGAAGATCATCACTGCTGATCCGTGTCCCTGCACTTTACACTGACCGCGAAAGAGCAGGGTCGACGGATCAGGAGTCCCTGCAGCACATGTGCTCGCTCTGACAGCATTTCAGAGTGATCACAGCTTCAGGAGCAGAGATCTGGGTTTAACTTTAGGAAATGACGGAAATCTTCCATCATGCGTCCTTAACAGTGGAACAAGCATGACGTAAAATTTCCGTCTAACGTCGGGAAGGCGTTAACAAAATTAAGTATATGACATTCACCTTAAAAAGAGTTCAGAACAGATACACTTTATTCAGAAATTAAATGATGCCTTGCCTGTGACAGTGTAATGTACAAATACATTACAAATTAATTAATCAATGAAGCAGTTAGCTGTTCATTATATCATATCATATATCCTATTTAAGATTGCATAATACTAACAGAAAGAACACTGAGCAGAAAGCTATTCCATAATTCAAAGTGAATTCACTTGACTGTGTTTTTAAAAAGCTTTGAGCTTTGAAAGTAGGACTCTTACACAGTGAGATTTTGGTCCTTAATAAAATATAGGTCATAGAGGTTAAACGCAGAATGGTAAAACACTACAGTGCCAAGGGCTGTTATAACACATTTGTCACAAATATTTATTAGAGCAATGATTTTAAGCCATACTGTTACAAAACCCTGGCTTCAACAGGGCAAGAGAGTCAAGAAATGTAGCAGAATATGAAAGCCAGATTTATCTTGCCACATTACAGCTAATGCCTCTCAAGTGAAGGGAAGTAGCTTTAGATACAGTATGTGCCTGGTTTAGCAGATCTGTCAGTTCTCACTATTTATTTGAGCTTTATTTATTTATTTATTTTTTGCGCATGACTGGCAACATATTTAGTATCTGTGACTATAAATAGTCTATAAATTTAAGGGATTTTCAACATTAAAATAACTCTTTAGATTCGGAGCTTGGCAAGTTTTATATTTATTTTCACTTACAGGGTAACATCCTTGATTTCAGTGAAAATTTAAATAGGGAAATAAAATAAATCTGAAAAATAAAAGTGATTATCCTGTATTTCCAAGAAGCAATGGCTTGCTTCGTCCTACAAGTTGTTTACATTAAGCCAGCAGGATAATTCTAAACTACAATTCCCACAATGCAAAGTCAGCCTTACAGAAAAAAGCTTTAGCGAGATTTTAATAATATATGGCTGGCTGAGCATCACAGGAAATGTATTTCAGAAATAGCTTGGTGCCCGTAAAGCCATCAATTTTCAAAAGGGTAGAAGCAAAGGCACTCTATCACTCGTCTATCTGAACACGTTACACTAAAGTAAATAACACATCATGAATGTAGCAGCATAAAAATAAATAAATTACATATTCCACTGGCGTCAAGTATGCAACAACCGTTGTAGGATTTTAAACAGGTTATACAATCATCACATTAAAGAATTGGCATTGGTTAAATAGAAAGAAAATATCTATGTCATTCTTCATGTAGAATGTAAATCTAAATTTCAGTTTTTTTCTTCTTATTATTTTATTTTAATTTTATTTATTTTTTGCTGGAGTAGGCCAGGCAGCAGATGAAGCACTCAGATAAGAAGCAGGATGTTTAAACCATTCACTTGCAGAATAGCTAAAGGTTCAGATGCTGCCAAACAGATTATCAGTCAGCTAAAGAGCCTGCATCAATAGGAAGCATGCCGGGCGCATCTATCCCCCTTCGTATGCCTTAGGAATTGCAAATGTGCCTCGTAAAAATAATCTTACAGCTCCTCAAACGTGTCCCTATACCTTGCCCTTTTCTATCAATGTGTTTACTTTTCTTTAACAAGAGGTGCTATAATCAGTTTCCACAGTCCCTTCCTGTTAGACAGTATTCCCCCAGACTTCCTTGTTTCCCCTCCTTTTAGTTGCAAACAAAGCATATTATTCCTGCCAGGAGAATTGATGAATATACATACCCTGTTCCTCTTTTTCTGCAGTCGTAGGCACATCATATTCATTTTAATCCATTACAAGACTTTAAAAAAAAAAATATATATATATATATAGAAAATACAAGGGGTTTGTTTCTAAACCACCGCAATCTAATAGCCAAGAAGCAATATGTATACTGAAAGGTACAGCTAATCCTGCAGCTGTAGCAGACATGGGAATGAACAGTCAGTTGAATGCGAACAGCACTGAAATATGTAAGTCAAGAAGGAACAAGTCATTTTGTGACGATTATTCCTGGCAGAAAGCCGTAAACACACTGCTATCATAATTAACCTCGTTCATATGTGTTCTGACTTGCACAGCAACTTTTGTAAGGAAAGAGACAATAAACATACAAGAGAGAAAAAAAAAGAAAGTACGGTAACTCACCTCTACTACTTCGGTGTTCGCATATCTGGTTAAACTTTGCTCTGTAGGATGTGCCACTGAGACCTGCACAAACGTATTCAGCTTTCGATCACGAGCAGCAGACAGGAGATCCTTGCACGCTGAAAATAGAATAAACACAATAACTAGAGTTCGGAAAAAAAAAAAAAAAGAGAGAACAAATGCAAAGAAATTCTGCTACAGGATGAAAGAGCAGAAAGCATGGAATTCCATCTCTGGAGACTGAGCTCAATTTAACAGAGGAAGTCCCTTTGGAGTTACCTATGCAGACATAGGAAGTCACATGTTAAGGCTGGGTATTCATTTGCACTAACAGCTCCTGCAAGACTTCCCTGCCAGAGGCTAAATAGTGCCGTTTAAATTGTGAAGCATACCCATGCTGACTCACACAGACAAATACACCAGCAGATTCAGTAGAGAAGAAGTGTATCAGCTTTGACCTAATTCACTTTTAAAACTTGATCACTCAATGTCATTTACACAGTGTCCCTTTTGTAGAACCCCGTGCAAATTGCTCTAAAAGGAGTTTCTAAACAACAAACATTAAGTGAGTGTGTACAGTTGTAGTGGACAAAAAAAAAAAAGACAGTTTACACATATTTACGTGTGTGTTTAACCCCTTAAGGACTAAACTTCTGGAATAAAAGGGAATCATGACATGTCACACATGCCATGTGTCCTTAAGGGGTTAAATATAATTGTTTATATTGTATATACCTAAATCATCTGATCATCATGAGCTTTGCAAAAAAAAGAAAAGAAAAATGCACAATTTTACGTTTAATGCGTTTTAACAATAAAATTAACCCTAGGTACTTTCACTAAAGAGAATAAAAAAAAAAAAAAAATCCTGAACAGATAATCAGAGATAACCAAATGTTATGTACTTCTGCTATTACATGACACTGCATACAGGTGTTATAGCAATGCTCATGGTTTGCACTTACCCACTGTATACAAGGTAAACTTTAGTTCCAGGTCATTGTATGATTAGCACCAAGAGGTGAGTGTACTGTTTGATCTATGGCAGTGAAAGTCCGCCTCCAACTTTTTGTTGAACTAAAGGTTAGCAACCCCTTTCACTGCTGTTAGAATCAATCTAGTAACATTTGCTAACAGTGCATTGACGTATTAACTCTTAAGTGCCTGAGTAGGGATTATAGTTCATTATTGTTAAAGCTTCAATAAATTGTACCATATGGGGGGATTACAAGAGAAATCTGCAGGGATGACCCTTTACTTATTTAGTGTATTACTGCGCTGTGGGGATATATATATATATAAAACATACGTTGAGGCAGGCTTATGCAATATGTGATCATATAAAATGTAACTAAACCCCCATTATTTTTTGCCTTGGTGAGGTGTTTTTAAATGCTGGATTGTGTATTTTGTAGGTTGTATATATTGGCCCCAGCAGCACCCTATAAAGTATACATGTTCAGGTGAGTGCAGCCCTCTTGGTTTTATTGTATATTAAAAATATATTGATTTTCTCACCCCTCCTGGGTGGTATGTTTATTCTGCATTATCGGGTCCTCTACCAGAGGCCTGGGAGTTTGAGGGTTCTGCGCAGTATCTTAGCTGTTCCTAGAACTGCACTCTTCTGGACAACTATCTCAGAAGTCCCACCTGGAATCTGTTGAAGCCACTCCTCCTATCACAACTGGGACTACCACTGCCTTCAGTTTCCACATCCTTTCTAGTTCTTCTTTCAGTCCATGGTATTTGTCCACCTTCTCATGTTCTTTCTTCATGATATTATAGTCACACGGTATTGCCAAATCCACCATGACTGCAGTCTTTCGTTCCTTGTCTACCACCACAATGTCTGTTTGGTTGGCTTGTCTGTCTGTGTGAAGTCCAATAATATCTTAGCCCTGTCATTCTCAACTACTCTTTGTGGTATCTCCCATCTGGCAGGTATAATCCATATTATGTGCAGATGTGTTAGTACACAATCCCAGCAACTTGGTTGTGTCTCTCCGTGTATGCTGTTCCTGCTAACATCTTGCATCTGACTACAAAGGGCTGGACTGTCTCAGAGGCCTCTTTGCACAGTCTGTACTTTAGGTCTTGCCTGGTGTGGTAGACTCCAGCTTCTATTGAGCTGGTGCTGAGTGCCTGCTCATATTCTGCTAGGATTAGTGCCTCAGTGCTGTCTTTCAGTCCTGCCTTTTCCAAACACTGGCAGGATTTTGTCATTTGAGCCACATCCACTATCTGCCGGTGGTACACCCCAATGAGAGGTTTGTTTTGCCAAGAAACCTCCTCTGTTTCTGCATCCTCGATCTGTGGAAGTCTCAGGCATTCCCTTAGCAGTTCCTCTTTGGGAGCCATCTTCATGATGTACTTGTGAATGCTCTGTGTTTCATCCAGGACTTTGGCCTTAACACTCATCAGCTCCGACCTCCTTCCTTCTGGCAGGTGTACAGTCTCTGTGTGCTGGATTTTGGGTGGAATCCTCCATTCATAGTGAGTAGTTTCCTGGTCTTGACATCCATGGTGACCAGTTCCTCTCTTGGCCAGGTTATTGTTCCAGCTGGGTACCTGATGACCGGTAGGGCATATGTATTGATGGCTTGGATCTTATTCTTGCCATTGAGCTGGGACTTCAGGACCTGTTTGACTCTTTGGATGTACTTGGATGTTGCTATCCTCCTTGCCTCTTCCTCATGGTTGCCATGCGTTTGCGGTACCCTCAGGTACTTGTAGCTGTTCTCTTCTATTTGGCCTTATGGAACTTCAGCTCCTTCTGTCCTGATCATCTTCCCTCTTTTTGCTATTATCCGTCGCACTTCTCTAGTCCGAATGACATTCCGATGTCCTTACTGTATATACTAGTTAGGTGGATCAGTGAGTCAATATATCGCTCATTCTTGGCATTCAGCTTGATGTCGTGCATGTAGAGTAGGTGGTTGATGGTAGCTCCACTCTTGACCCTAGATTCGTATCCACTCTTCTTGATTATCTGGCTAAGGGGGTTGAGGCCTATGCAAAACAGCATTGGGGTAGCACATCACCTTGGAATATGCCACATTTAATGTTCACTTAATGCTCACATTATTTGGAAGCAGACTCTATTAAGTAGACTCTTTCAAGTAGGAGTTAAAAAACCAGGAGTTGGAACTAACTAGGGGTTTAAACTATCAAGGTAATTTTTAATTTTTTTTTATTTATATATATATATATATAGATTTTTTTTTTTTTTTTTTTCATCTGTATCTGGGGAAATGAGTGTTAGCAAGATTGTTAGTTTGACTCAATGCACATCTTGTTGCATGTATGGATGCCTGGATGTACCCGTCCATGGTCCATACCTCTGTGATGGTTGTGTGCGAGTGGCTTCTCTGGAAGCTCAGATTGGAGATCTTGAGAGGCAAATCGCAACTTTGAGGGAGATCGACAATCTTGAGAGGAGTCTGCTGCTGACTGAGCAGAGTTTAGTGGGGACAGGTAGTGGAGAGGGAGGAGATATGACAGATGGGGAACAGGCATGTAGCTGGGTGACAGTGGGGCGAGGAAGCAGGGGGGGAGGGAAGAGGAAAGGGCTAGCTAGTCCTGATTTGGTGCAACCTAGCAGGTTTGCCCGTTTGAGGGAAGATGTTGGGAGCATCAGCTCAGGAGTAGCTGTATTAGAGGAAGCTGTTACTTCTAACAGCCGAGGTGACAGCCCCTCTAGTACGGGTGGGGATCAAAATGTAAGGAAGGCAAGACAGGTTGTGGTGGTAGGGGACTCTATCATTAGGAGAGCAGATAGGGCAATCTGCCACTCTGATCGGCTCAACCGGACAGTTTGCTGTCTCCCGGGTGCTCGGGTCCGGCATGTTGCTGACAGAGTGGATGGATTATTGGGAGGGGCTGGGGATGACCCAGCGGTCATGGTCCATATTGGTACCAATGACAAAGTAAGAGGAAGATGGAAGGTCCTAAAGAATGATTTCAGGGAATTAGGTAGCAAACTCAAGAAAAGGACCTCCAAGGTGGTATTCTCCGAGATATTACCTGTGCCACGTGCTACAGTGGAAAGGCAGCGGGAGATTAGAGAGGTTAATGCGTGGCTGAAGTCTTGGTGCAGGAAGGAGGGTTTTGGGTTTTTAGAGCACTGGGCCGACTTTGCGATTGGGTACAACCTATATAGTAGGGATGGATTGCACCTAAACGGAAGGGGGTCTGCAGTGCTGGGGGATAGGATGGCTAGAAGGTTGGAGGAGATTTTAAACTAGTAGTAGGGGGGGAGGGTCATAGCAATCTACAAAATGGAGATAGGACAGAAAGGAGATGGGCTTTAGAACAGTATAAGGAGGGTGGAGACGGGGGGAGGGGCAAGCTCAGAACAGAGAAGCTATGTAATGTTGGTAATTCACAAAATAAACAAGAGACGCATGATATTAAATGTATGCTTACTAATGCAAGGAGCCTAAATAACAAAATGGGGGAACTAGAGGCATTAGCATACACTAAACAATATGATATAATAGGCATAACTGAAACATGGTGGGATGAGACACATGACTGGGCAGTTAACTTAAATGGGTACACATTATTTAGGAAGGATAGGAAAAACAAGAAGGGTGGTGGGGTATGTTTGTATGTCAACCATGATTTAAAGCCAAATCTTAAGCAAATTGAATGCGATGAGGAAAATGTGGAAGCTTTATGGGTAAATATCTGCTTGGGGGAAAAGAAGGGAAACCAACTATTGGTTGGGATATGTTATAAACCACCTAATGTTAATATTGACGAGGAACAACAGCTGTTTGAGCAAATTGAGAAAGCTGCAAATCTTGGTAACACTTTAATTATTGGAGATTTTAATTACCCAGACATAAATTGGGACATAGGGACTAGTAGCTCAGCAAAGGGAATTAGGTTTTTAAACTTGTTAAATGACAACTTCATGTCACAACTTGTACAAGCACCAACTAGAATGGACGCTTGTCTGGACCTGGTTTTAACAAACAACGTTGATCTTTTGACCAACATTCAAGTAGGTGAGCACTTGGGAAATAGTGATCACAATATAGTGTCCTTTGAAATAAACTCAAAAAAACAAAAGCACATGGGGTATACTAAAACATATAATTTTAAAAAGGCCAATTTCAATAAGATAAGGGAAGCTTTACAATATATTGACTGGCATAAACTCTTTAGTGAAAAGAACACTGAGGATAAATGGATCATCTTCCAACAAATATTAGAAAGGTACATTTCTCAGTATGTACCATTGGGAAATAAGTATAAAAGAAACAAATTAAAACCAATGTGGCTTAGTAGAGAAGTAAAACAAGAGATTAAAAATAAGAAAAGGGCATTTAAAGCATTTAAATCAGACAAATCAGATGCATCTTATAAAAGATATAAGAAAGCAAATAATGCGTGCAAAAAGGCAATTAAACTTGCTAAACTTCAAAATGAAAAAATGATAGCTAAAGAGAGCAAAACCAACCCCAAAGCATTTTTTAAGTACATAAATTCCAAAAAACCCAAAAATGAAAGTATAGGTACACTTAAAACTGAAACGGGGGTGTTGGTTAATGAAGACCAAGAAAAGGCAGGAATTCTAAATAACTATTTCTCCTCCGTATATATTAAAGAAGAACCCATGGCAATAGATGTGCAAATGATTGCTACTAAAAACTTGCAGAATAATTGTAATTGGTTAACTCAAGACAATGTGCTGCAGCAACTAAAGAAAGTTAATATAAACAAAGCTCCAGGGCCTGACGGTATCCATCCACGTGTACTTAAGGAACTAAGTGTAGAAATAAGTGAACCTCTGTTTTTAATCTTTCAAGATTCTTTTCTTTCAGGAAGTGTTCCGGAGGATTGGAGGAAGGCAGATGTGGTTCCTATATTCAAAAAGGGTTCAAAATCCTTGCCTGGAAATTATAGACCTGTGAGCTTAACTTCTGTGGCTGGTAAAATATTTGAAAGGTTATTAAGGGATAATATTCAAGAATTCCTTGAGAAGAATATGGTTATCAGCAAAAATCAGCACGGTTTTATGAAGCACAGGTCGTGTCAAACTAACTTGATTGCTTTCTACGAAGAAGTAAGTAGAAGTATAGATCAGGGTGTTGCAGTGGATGTGATCTATTTGGATTTTGCCAAGGCATTTGATACAGTTCCACACAAAAGATTAGTGTTCAAACTCAAGGAAATCGGTCTCGATGAAAATGCTTGTTCTTGGGTAGAACATTGGCTTAAAAACAGAATACAAAGAGTTGTTGTTAATGGTAAATTTTCAAGCTGGACAGAGGTGGCAAGTGGTGTCCCTCAGGGGTCTGTTCTGGGACCCCTTCTATTTAACATTTTTATAAATGATCTTGAAGACAGCATTGAAAGTCATGTTTCAGTGTTTGCAGATGACACAAAACTTTGTAAAATAATACAATGTGAGCAAGATATTACTTTGCTGCAGAAGGATTTAGATAGACTGGGGGACTGGGCACTCAAATGGCAGATGAAATTTAATGTTGAAAAATGCAAAGTTATGCACTTCGGCGTAAAGAATACACAAGCAACGTATACCCTTAATGGAAGCGAATTAGGGATAACAACACACGAAAAGGACTTGGGAATTGTTATAGACAACAAACTATGCAACAATGTGCAATGTCAATCAGCAGTGGCCAAGGCCAGTAAGGTATTGTCATGCATGAAAAAGGGCATTCATTCTCGGGACGAGAATATCATTTTGCCTCTCTATAAATCACTGGTAAGACCACATATTGAATATGCTGTGCAATTTTGGGCACCTGTTCTAAAGAAGGATATCATGGCACTAGAAAAAGTGCAGAGGCGGGCTACAAAATTAATAAAAGGAATGGAACATATCAGCTATGAAGAAAGGTTAACAAATTTAAACCTATTTAGTTTAGAAAAACGTCGCCTGAGAGGGGATATGATAACATTATACAAATATATTCGGGGCCAATACAAACCATTGTGTGGAAATCTATTCACAAACCGGACTTTACATAGGACACGAGGCCATGCGTTTAGACTGGAAGAAAGAAGATTTCGTCTAAGGCAAAGGAAAGGTTTTTTTACTGTAAGAACAATCAGGATGTGGAATTCTCTGCCTGAAGAAGTGGTTTTATCAGAGTCCATACAGATGTTCAAACAGCTACTAGATGCATACTTGCAAAGACAGAATATTCAAGGATATAATCTTTCAATGTAGGGTAATAACTGCTTGATTCAAGGATAAATCTGACTGCCATTCTGGGGTCAAGAAGGAATTTTTTGTCCTAGCTTGTTGCAAAATTGTGCTTCAAACTGGGTTTTTTTCTTTTTTTTTTTTTTTTTTTTTTTTCTTTTCTTTTGGATCAACAGCAAAAAACAGGTGTGAGGAAGGCTGAACTTGATGGACGCAAGTCTCTTTTCAGCTATCTAACTATCTAACTATGTATGTAACTTGAGTTGTTGTCCTGGAATTGTCTTCTAGAGTTGTTTTCCCATCGAGTTCTTGATGATGTCTTTTATTGTCTTGCTCACCTTGTAGAGAGCCAAGCATTTCAGTATCCATGAGTGTGGCATTGTGTCATTGGCTTTCTTGTAGTCAATCCAGACCGTACACAGATTGGTCTGTCTGGTCTTAGAATCCCTTGTGAACATAGACCTGCTTGAATGCTACTACAACAGCAGACCCAATGAGAGAGGCTAAATTCTATACATTCTATATATATAATTTTTTAATGACAAGCTTTCGGGAGAACCTCCCTTTCTCAAGTCTAAAGCATTGAGAATGCTTTAGACTTTAGAAAGGGAGGTTCACCTGAAAGCTTGTCATTAAAACATTCTGTAAGTCAAATAAAAAAGGTATTACAAGATACATATTTTATCTGGTTTTTACATCTACACTACTGGACTAATATGGCTACAGTCTCTACATATAAATATATATATAGCAACATTCAAATACTAAGTATAATAATAACTAATCATATGTATGTGTCTAAGCAAAGACATCATTGGCCACAGACACACCAGGGATTCAAGAAAATATTTATCATATTACAGTGACAGTAAAGCTAAAAGAAACAGCAAATTAAAGGAGCAGACTAAGCATTATAACCATTACACTGTCCCATGGCAATGAGTCAAACTGTTTTCTAAATTAGTTTGACCCTTACCAGGCCCCCCACGGTTATTCCTGTCTCCTCAGATTTTGCTAAAACAGAAGTTCCCAGTCTGCTTTAGCAATATCACTTTTGTTTTTATTTGGATGCCATGCATTAGCACTAATATCTGCATTGGAGATATCATAAAAGACTAGCATGACTGTGGGCACCTGGGGAACCCAAGTAAGTGTCAAACCATTCAAAAACAATGTGACACCTTTACATTGAACAGCGCCAGGGGACTCCAGGTATCACGGCCACAGCAATGCACTGTAGTACTTATGGTGCTTAGAACACCCTTTTAATAAAACAGGGTTTAATTGATACTTATTATTAAAAAGACAATCCACAAAAAAATAAAAGAAAGCGATTTATGAGTCTTTTAAATGTGAGCAAATGTGAAGTGTTTATGGACCAAGAATCTCAATGCATTAAGACAAAGCAGTTGTGATTCATGACATTTTGATGCACTGCTTCACATTCATTTAATTTTATGCTTGCATTGAAAGTGATAAGAGACTTCTTCTCACCAGAGGCAGAATAAAATTTATATCTTCAGAGCACTACCTCGTATTGTTGTTTTACTCATCAGTTATTTTCCAGTGACACGCTTCCAAGCCAAGGAGAGCAATATATTTCCATGGGGAGTCAAATATTTTTTAACAATGTAAAATGTAAAAAAAAATCAGACACCTATAGCAGCAGATTAGAAACTTGAAAATAAAGTATTAATTACTGATATTCATTGATATTTAGTGATTGGTGATCTTTAAAATAAAGTAAACAAATGTTTAATTGGGTAATTGGGGACGACCCATTAAACAGTGGAATGCTCTGAGTTGAAAGTTTGTTTGCAAACTTAAGACCATAAAAGCCAAGCTGGGAAAAGAAGCGAGTAATTTAGCTTTGTCTTATTTATCAGATGTATATACTCTACTTGGTTATTGCCAATTAGTCTACATGCAAACACACAGGCATCCATGTACACATTATTCTCTAGATCTCATCATGCACTGTCTGTGTAAATATAAAGAAAAAAAAATATTTTTTTATGCAAAAATGAACTCATATTGAAAAGTCAACTTTAAAAAGGTCACCATTATTATAGTGACACTTTAATGTTACCACATTAAAAAGTTCATGGCAGCATTATAGCCTTATTTATAATGAAAGTTGTAATAACAGTTCAAGGCAAACTGCTAAACCAGGGCCCAGAATGACACGGGGTGACTCATAATGTAGATTTAGGGGTAGTTAGGGATTGTTATAACTTGGGATTCAGTGAGACTTATGGTTGGTGATACAGTCCATAGTATTATTTTTTCCCTATTTAAATTTTTATTAGGTGCAATAACAATTTAATGCAAACGCTGCATACCAAGTATTACATTGACATCAATAAAAGAAACAACATCCAAAATATTATCATGATTGGCACACATTAATCAAGTCAGGGGCGGATCCAGAACCTAATCTTGGGAGGGGCACTTATACATTATTTAAAGGAGCAATCTAGACATAATAACCACCACAGCCCTCTGTAGTGGTTATGGTGCCAGGAGTGCTATGGTGCCCTACCAGATTAAGGAGTCATACCGTTAAAGAAGAGTTTGACAACTTGCCTGGGGTCTGCTGGAATAGGGGCTATTGTAGGCAATAGGGCTTGTAGTAGGGGGTCAGGGCAGGCTAGTTAGTGTATGTGTGTGTGAGGGGTGTAATGTGTGTTGTGCAATGCGTGTGTGAGGGGAGCAGTGTGTGTATGTGAGGGGTGCAGTGTGTGTATGAGGAGTGAAGTGTGTGTGGGGTGTAGTGTGCTTTTTTCATGGCATTTACAGAGACAAATATGAACTATACTAAACTACAGGTAAGCATGGAAGGCCCTAATTGCAAAAATGTACACACATTTCAAACTCTGTGATTGGACAAATACCTTTGTCACACTAGACCCATGAAGCAAAGAACAAAGCTCATGGTATGAGTGCATTGGTACCCAAACAGCGATACAGATCAAAAGAACAAAATATAGAAAAAACGTACTAAAGACAAAAAAACACTAAAGTACATACAATTGTCACATAATTCAAGAAAAAAGAAAGAGAAAATGTATACAGTAATCTGGTTCAATAAAACTACCGCCCAAAGGGTAAACAAAGAAAGTGTAATTCAACAAAAGGCCAGTAAATGACGACCTGCTGTCTCCCATGCAACCTTGGCCACTTAGGAATTGTGACAAATAATGTCTTGAACTATGATACCTTATATAAGATAACACTAACATACCTCAGATGAGACAGCCCAAAAAACAGATTAATTGTGTCATTTAAGTGGCAATATAACTAACAGAGCGATGCAATGCAATGTAATGCAAGAAAGTCTCTTTTTTATTTTGGTTGACTAAACCTAAAATTACCTCACAGAAAACAATGGGATTACCGATCTTTGTGAAAAGTATCATATGGTACAGACAGATACCGGGTAAACCAGTGGATACGATGAAACTAATCCCTTGCAGACATTTTTCTATTCTGTGGTATGAGTCAGAATCTGTGGGAACTCCTTTGTAGATGAGAATGGAAGAATTTCCCATCTCTGTAGGACACTCATGCCCTCCCCCAAAAATGAATAATAGTTGGTGAGCCATTTATGGTGTTTTTAAGGATTTCCACACTAGGTAATAGAGTAATTTGTTTTTTAGAGTAGTAGAAGATAAATCATTGAATTGAAATATATTAAAACATATTTCTGGTAAAGGTTAGTAGGGGACCTGCTAACTCATCGAACAGCTTCCTTAATATGAAAATGGAGTGTTCACCATTAACAATCATGGGAACTAGAAGGAGGTAAGTTAAAATCCTGCAGTATTTATTTATTTATATTTATTTATTTATAAAATATTTTACCAGGAAGGATACATTGAGATTTCTCTCATTTTCAAGTATGCCCTGGGTATGTTGTTAGCAGGGGATTTAAAGTGATCTATCATGAAAGTTGCATGGTCTTCTATATGTACAGATTCATACCACGCAATCTGAGGTTATTCTGATGGGAGCGATCCTTGCCTGAACAAAGGTTTCCACAAGCTTTCATCTATGTTTCCATCAGCTGAATTTTAGCAGCTAAGCTGCTAAAATCGTGGGCATTTAGGTATCATTATAGGATTTCCTGTTTCCATATCATGATTCTCTTTCTTGAGATCCTGCATCAAGGAATATAGTTTAGAAAAAAAAAATCAGACATTACAACCAGCATTTTCTGCAATAAAGATGGAGTGACCATAAATTAATTATCCATGGTTGTTTCCTTGTGGGAGTCCAGATAGATTCATCTTGGAGGCAAATGTCTAGGAATGGTGGCTTTGCAGAATACAAGTGGGCTTAAAAGAAAGCAGATTTATCTACCTGATATTTATGTTTGTGCTGGGATAAGCTGAAATTGGCAATGGTAAGTACATGTGAGAATGTGTAAAGAGAGTTCCAATCGATTATAGTGCCTTATTTCTGCAGAGTTCAGCTTTTACACCATCTTACTTAGAAGCGAATCCATGCACAATCAGTTCATAGTATGTTGATGATAGGAACCCCTAAGTCTGAGCCACATCCCTTTTAATGCTAAGCTTTCAAAACCCTACATACTCTTTACCCTAATGCTAAGCCTCCTAGTACCAACTACCCCTATGCTACATACCTCTCTAATCCTAACATACTCCACACCTAAGATACCTGCGCTATTCCCAAATCCCTATGCATATTTAAACAAATGAAGGTTATTTAGTTTCTCCAATTGTCATGAGTGACTTTAGCCCACCTGCCACATCAAGGCAAACCTCTCAGATGGGTCCTACACTGACCTTTCACCTTGCTTCCTTGAACTTCTGGCAAAGATATCTCTAATGAGACAGAAAGGGGTATTTTTTATATACATCCCTACACAGGGGCGGACTGACCGGTCGGGCACTTCGGACATGGTCCGAGGGCCCGGCCGGGAGGGGGGCCCGCCATCAGGGGGCCCGCTGCCCCTTTAAATGCTGCAGCCGCCTGAGCGCTCTCTTAAGAGCCTCAGGCGGCTGCAGCTTCTTACCTCCCCTCCCCTGTAGCGTGGCCGAGCTGCTGTGCGGTCCGCGGTGCCCGGCCGGAGTGATAGGAAGGTGCTCAGTGTGCACCTTCCTGTCAGTCCGGCCGGGTACAGGAAACAGAAACTCCTGTTCCGCGCAGAACAGGAGTTTCTGTTTCCTGTACCCGGCCGGACTGACAGGAAGGTGCACACTGAGCACCTTCCTATCACTCCGGCCAGGCACCGCGGTCCGCACAGCAGCTCGGCCATGCTACAGGGGAGGGGAGGTGAGAAGAAAGAGGGAGGGAGGAGGGGGGTGAGAAGAGGGAGGGAGGAGGGGGGTGAGAAGAAAGAGGGAGGGGGTGAGAAGAAAGAGGGAGGGGGGGTGAGAAGAAAGAGGGAGGGGGTGAGAATAAAGAGGGAGGGGGGTGAGAATAAAGAGGGAGGGTGAGAATAAAGAGGGGGGTGAGAATAAAGAGGGAGGGGGTGAGAAGAAAGAGGGAGGGGGTGAGAAGAAAGAGGGAGGGGAGGGGTGAGAAGAAAGAGGGAGGGGAGGGGTGAGAAGAAAGAGGGAGGGGGTGAGAAGAAAGAGGGAGGGGGGTGAGAAGAAAGAGGGAGGGGGGTGAGAAGAAAGAGGGAGGGGGTGAGAAGAAAGAGGGAGGGGGTGAGAAGAAAGAGGGAGGGGGGTGAGAAGAAAGAGGGGGGATGAGAAGAAAGAGGGGGGTGAGAAGAAAGAGGGAGGTGAGAAGAAAGAGGGAGGGGGGGTGAGAAGAAAGAGGGAGGGGGTGAGAAGAAAGTGGGGGGTGAGAAGAAAGAGGGAGGGGGGTGAGAAGAAAGAGGGAGGGAGGAGGGGGGTGAGAAGAAAGAGGGAGGGGGGTGAGAAGAAAGAGGGAGGGGGGTGAGAAGAAAGAGGGAGGGGGGTGAGAAGAAAGAGGGGGGTAAAAGGAAAGTGGGAGGGGGGTGAGAAGAAAGAGGGGGGTGAGAAGAAAGAGGGGGGTGAGAAGAAAGTGGGGGGGTGAGAAGAAAGATGGAGGGGGTGAGAAGAAAGAGGGAGGGGGGGTGAGAAGAAAGAGGGGGTGAGAAGAAAGTGGGAGGGGGTGAGAAGAAAGAGGGGGTGAGAAGAAAGAGGGGGGTGAGAAGAAAGAGGGGGGGTGAGAAGAAAGTGGGGGGTGAGAAGAAAGAGGGAGGGGGTGAGAAGAAAGAGGGAGGGGGGTGAGAAGAAAGAGGGGGGGTGAGAAGAAAGAGGGAGCGGTGAGAAGAAAGAGGGGGTGAGAAGAAAGTGGGGTGAGAAGAAAGAGGGAGGGGGATAAGAAGAAAGAGGGAGGGGGGGTAAGAAGAAAGAGGGAGGGGTAAGAAGAGAGAGGGAGGGGGGTGAGAAGAAAGAGGGAGGGAGGAGGGGGGTGAGAAGAAAGAGGGAGGGGGGTGAGAAGAAAGAGGGAGGGGGATAAGAAGAAAGAGGGAGGGGGGGTAAGAAGAAAGAGGGAGGGGTGAGAAGAAAGAGGGAGGGGGTGAGAAGAAAGAGGGAGGGAGGAGGGGGGTGAGAAGAAAGAGGGAGGGGGGTGAGAAGAAAGAGGGAGGGGGATAAGAAGAAAGAGGGAGGGGGGGTAAGAAGAAAGAGGGAGGGGTGAGAAGAAAGAGGGAGGGGGGTGAGAAGAAAGAGGGAGGGAGGAGGGGGGTGAGAAGAAAGAGGGAGGGGGATAAGAAGAAAGAGGGAGGGGGGTGAGAAGAAAGAGGGGGGGTGAGAAGAAAGAGGGAGCGGTGAGAAGAAAGAGGGGGTGAGAAGAAAGTGGGGTGAGAAGAAAGAGGGAGGGGGATAAGAAGAAAGAGGGAGGGGGGGTAAGAAGAAAGAGGGAGGGGTAAGAAGAGAGAGGGAGGGGGTAAGAAGAGAGAGGGAGGGGAGGTAAGAAGAGAGAGGAAGGGGGGTAAGAAGAGAGGGAGGGGGAGTAAGGAGAGAGAGGGGGTAAGAAGAGAGGAGGGGGGAGTAAGAAGAGAGGGGGTTGTAAGAAGGGGGTAAGAAGAAAGAGGGAGGGGGGTGAGAAGAAAGAGGGGGGATGAGAAGAGAGAGGGAGGGGGTAAGAAGAGAGAGGAAGGGGGGAGTAAGAAGAGAGGGGGTTGTAAGAAGGGGGTAAGAAGGGGGGAGGAGTAAGGAGGGGGAGGGGGAGTAAAAAGAGGAAGGGGGAGTAAGAAGAGGGGGAGGGGGGTAAGAAGAGGGGGAGGGGGAGTAAGAAGAGGGGGGAGGGAAGAGTAAGAAGAGGGGGGAGGGGAGTAAGAAGAGGGAGGAGGGGAGTAAGAAGAGGGGGGGGGGTAAGAAGAGGGGGTGGGGGTAAGAAGAGAGGGAGGGGGGGAGTAAAAAGAGGAAGGGGGGAGTAAGAAGAGGGAGAGGGGGAGGAAAGAGTAGGAAGAGGGGGGAGTAAGAAGAGGGGGGTAAGAAGAGGGGGGAGTAAAAAGAGGAAGGGGGAGTAAGAAGAGGGGGGAGGGGGGTAAGAAGAGGGGGAGGGGAGTAAGAAGAGAGGGGAGAGGGGTAAGAAGAGGGGGGAGGGGAGTAAGAAGAGGGGGGAGTAAGAAGAGGGAGTAGTAAGAAGAGGTGGGAGTAAGAAGAAGGGGAGGGGGGAGTAAGAAGAGGGGGAGAGTAAGAAGGGGGTAAGAAGAGAGTGAGGGGGGAGTAAGAAGAGGGGGGAGTAAGAAGGGGGGTAAGAAGAGGGGGAGGGGGGAGTAAGAGGAGGGCAATTGCCCCCTCCCCTGTCCGCAGGCACCGTGCGGGCAGCCTGCAGGGGAGGGAGGAAGAGAGGACCCGGGATCTCAGTCTTCAGCTCCTCTGGGTCCTTCTTGCGCGAGCACAGATCGTTGCCGCGGTTACCACGGCAACATTACGGCTCTTGCGAGAGTAAACTCTAGCCCTGGAGCTACGGGCTAGAGTTCACTCTCAACACTGGGACCACCAGGGATTCCTGGTGGTCGCAGTGGTGAGAGTGAACTCTAGCCCCATAAACACACTGCCCCCACACACCATACACATTCACACACTGCCCCCCATACACACACACCATACACATTTACACACATTGCCTCACACACACACACACATACAATGCCCACCCATACACACACAGCCCCCCATACTAACATTGCCACACACATACACAGCCCCCTCATACACACATTGCCCACACACCCTACACATTCACACACTACACCCCCTCACACACACTGAACCTTTCACACACACCGCACCCCTTACACATTGCACCACTGCTCCTATACCCTACTACAGCCTCATATCCCAGCAGACCCCAGGTAAGTTGTCAAACTGTTCTTAAACAGTTTGACTACTTACTCTGAAAGGGGGGCCCGGCTCTCCTGGCACCATAACGACAACACAGAGCAGTAGTGGTTATTGTGCATGGATTATTTCTTTAAATAATCTACAAGTGCCCCAGTAGCCAGCAAGCCAGCCAGCCCACAGGCCAGCCAGCCAGTCCATAGGCCGGCCAGCCCACAGGCTGGCCAGTAGCCAGCCAGCCCACAGGCCACCAGTTAGGCTTACAGCCAGCAAGCCCACAGCCTGCCAACCGCAGCCAGCAAGCCACAGCCTGCCAGCCAGCAAGCCACAGCCTGCTAGCCGCAGCCAGCAAGCCAACAGCCTGCCAGCCGCAGCCAGCAAGCCCACAGCCTGCCGGCAGTAGCCAACAGCCTGCCAGCCTCAGCCAGCAAGCCCACAGCCTGCCGGCAGTAGCCAGCAAGCCCACAGCCTGCCAGTAATTAAGGTAAGAGGAGCCAACTTGGCCTAGGTATCAGCGAGCTATGTTGTGTTGCTATATTGTGAATAGGAACCAGAGTGTTGGAGAGACCCCCCTCCAGGCCCCATTAGACTCCATTGTAGTCTCTAATGGGACCTGGAGGAAATTCTTTCTAACACACTCTCTAAAGGACACTGAGATAGCCTCTGCTAGAAAGACCCCCTTCCATGGTCCATTAGCCCTCAATTGTAGTCTCTACTGGGGTCTCGAAGGGATTATTGCACTTTTGTTCCTTGTGTCTAAAGATTGTGTAGGGTGTGGCTGGAGGCGGTGCATGGAGGCGGGACATGGGTGGCGCTTGCTGTGGAGTATGGGTGGGGCCTGTAAGGCGGCCCTTGATTAATTTTGCCCAGGGGCCCTGAGGGTTCTCAGTCCGCCCCTGTCCCTACATGCTTATTAACCCCTAATAAGGAACACATGGGATGGGCGGCAGCATTGTAATATAGCTGTGTGATACGAAAGTGAATACAAATACAAAAAAACAAGTCATGCGCTCAAACTCCCATCCCACTTTTGTATTTATACTCCACACCTAGCCTTATCTTGCCCTGGAATCACTTTTGACTTTTCCTTAATCAAGGCATTATCATGTAAAACTTTTCATGCTGACCAACTATGACTTTTATATATTTATTTTGCATTTCAGTCAGCCTTAGGAATTAATCAGTAGATGAAACATGTAGCCCGTGAACTAAAAAGGCATCCCTGACATAACTTAATAATAGTCCTTATGGAAAACTTGTTATGACCCATCTGTGTATAACTGTCCATCTCTCAGCTGTGATGTTGTGGGTTCTTAACCATGACACAAATTTTCCTGGCATTTCACTTATCTCTAAAATTGGAAAGAACTATGAATGATTGATGAGATGAAATGCTTTTTCCTGATCCACATTCACTAAATAAACACATGTACCTCTTTCTGTCTCTAACAGTAATAAGAGTTTGCATCCTGTCTTCCTTAGTTCTTCCATGTATGTCACATATCCATCTGACACTTTTCCCTCACCTGGTGTTTAGCGGCAGGAAGCTTGCAGTCCTGACTGTCTCAGCAATAAACCCACGCGCACGTGACCGCGGGTGCTGCACACGCATATTTTAGAGCCAAAATGACGGTCTGACCAATGGGAAAGGGAGGATGGGTATAAAAACCTAATCTGACTTCCACTCAGTGCCCTGTCGTGGTTTCCCTTGTGGTTGTCCGAGAGCACGTTCCTGTTTATAGTTTTCTTCTGGTTTTTGACTTTGGCTTTGTTTATTGACTTCTCTGTATTCTGGTATCCTGACTCCTGGCTTTCCTCATCGCTGCGTCCCTTTCTGTGTTCCCTGACCTTGGCTAGTATTTTGACTATTCTATGTACGTTAAGTCCGGCCATTCTAAGGACCGGTAATACGTTACTTATTTGTCATCCGTGCTATACAGTTCTACGTGCTGGATCATACAGTAATCCTGATAATGTATATAGCTTATAAGCAATTGGGCCACAGAATATAACCTGACACCTGGAATCTGAGCCAGGATTTATATATTATTATTTGAAAGCATGGATTTTTATATTGCAATTGGCATTCCATTAAAGGAACACTGTCTTCACTATAACAACTTAATCTAATTGAATTTGATATAGTAACTACAGTAGTTCCCCCTTCATTCCTCCCAAGCTTGATATATTAGCAATTTGTATGCTTAGAAATGTGGCTTCAAGCCATGCTTTCAAGCCTTCTGGATAGGAGAGCTGGGCATGTAACTTCCTGGCTCTCATACAGAGCCAAGAGGTTAGTTATACTGTGGTGACACAGGTGCATGTGCAGTGCTATCACAGCTTGATGTAGATAATTATTGCATTCAATAATTTTCAATGAGAAAATCATTGGCGCACACTGGGCATATAAGTTCCTGGCTCTCATACCTTGTAATACGTTGATGACACACCCGCATACGCAGTGCAATCAAAGTTTACCGTAGATAACCATTGCATTCAATGATTCACTTTGGCATGTAGTCGCCATGTGTTCCTCTATGGATTGCAATGTCATCCTGCAGAAAAGCTTCCGGGATAACATCATGCGTGAAGAAGTAGGTGGCAGCCACAAGTGAGACTCAGTGCTGGAGTATATTGAATATACTCTTCCCCTTACCACTTGAGTTAAACATGTTTTTATTTCTTATACTGCAAAGTGGGGAAGGTGACACTAAGAGGGGATATGGATATTATAGCATATGAATAAGGATTTATATTCCTAACTCTGTTCCTCTAATAAAACAAACACATGGAGTGTGATGGCAAGACTCCTGAAATTTAGAACAGAATCAGAATAAGCAGTTTACAGATTGTCTATTCCTTTTCTTGACCCCATAATAGTTAAAGGAATACACCCAGCATCATGGGTGCGCTCTGCCGACAGGGCTCTGTCACTGTCCCAGCTTAGTTAGTCAAACCACTTAGCATGGTTTAACATTTAAATGGACCCAGCTGGGCACTTATGTTGCTTACAGAAAATAATTCAGTTGTGCCAATGAATGTGGTGAATTTGTTCCTGTATTGAACACAACTGATATGCACCTTCAGCAATTCTGAGAAGATCAGATGCACGTGGTGCTTTGCAAGTCCCAAGTACGTGTCAAACTGTTCTAAATGGTTTGACAGATTACACTGGGATAGTGTCAGGTTATGGCGCTTGTTGTTTTTAAATATACTTTAATAGCAAGGTGAACTTCGCACACTTAAATTTGAAGAACCATAGGCTCACTATATTCAATCTTCATCATATTCATTACTCTTTGCATGTTGTATTTTACTATGAAATATACTACACTGTATTACGTCTTCTCCTCTTATCCCCTATATCGCCCTGGATCTGAAAACACTACCATGGGACTGATTCCCTGCACCTCATTTTCACATCCACTGTACTACCAGAAAGAAAAGACTCTGGTTTGGGAAGTTTAAGCTGTAAAACATTCAGGACACAAAAAGTTCCATCTCTCTCATCCAATGACTGGAATGTGCATATATTCTCATACTATGACAAACAAAACATCAAGATAAAAAAAAATGGTTTGTAGCTTGAAGCAATAAACATAAAATACATCCAACAAACCTACATTTTTAAATTTGAATATATGTTATTAACACCTCAAGGCACAACAAAGTATACTGCCATGCATATCATATTTGTTTTTTTTTAAAGGACAGAAAGGTGCTTCCTTTTAATATACATGTATACCTAACACAACACTAAATGTGAATAAAATGTTTAATAAACTTTTTTTCTTTAAATAATTCTCTCTCACATTTTTGCTTACCGCCTTGCATTAGGCGTGCGGCTCGCGTCACAAACGCGCTCTTAAAGGGGCAGTGGGAGCCACAAGTTAGTTCAGGCTCCCATTGGACCACGTTATTCCGGCGCCCCCACACACGCACATTTTGGAGGCTATTTAATCTCTAGCCCTACCTTTGCCCTATCGTGGTTTCTCTTTTAGCATCCTTTAGTGCGTTCCCTGATCTATTGAGCTTATTCTGGTATTGACCTTGACTTTGTTCCTGACTCTGAGTCTATCTTTAACCCCTTCCTGTCTTGTTTGCCTATCTGATGGTTTACCATGTACCTGACTCTGCCTAGTTCTTGTTTTCGCTGCCTCTCCATTACCCTGACCTCGGCTCGTCTCTGACTATGCTTTATGAGCTGACCATGTTGCTGTGTCTATGTTCATCTTGTGGAGATTGGTTAGATGGTTATGTTATAGGAAGAAGTAATCGATCCGAAAATAGGAGTAATTTGGGAAAGAGTAGAAAGTATAATGCCCGTTGTCTGGGCTACTAGTCAACTAGTTTGTGTGTGGGGCAGTTGCTAGTCTTGGTTCCAGACTGGTAAAGTCACCACCTAGAATTAGGCCACACTACATAAAGGGCAGAAGTTTGACATAATGCATGCACTAACTAGCCTTGTTTATTGCTTTTTATTATGTTGATGTTGAGTCCAGCCATTCTAAGGTCCAGTATATTTTATATCCTTGTCTTGTCCCTTGCTGTCCTAAACTCTGGGTGTTGGGGTATTACACTGTGACAATAAGTTAGAGTGTTCTGATTGGTTGGCTTGTAAGCCAACCAATCACAGCTCTCGGACAGGCAAGTCTCATTTCTCTCTATACTTAGAGTGCTCTAATGAGAACTCAAAGCATTAATGTATTTTTTAATATGGCAGCTCGGTAGCAAGTGCTGGCCAGCTGCCACATAATTAACCCTTGCATCGCTGGTACTGCCAGCAGGCAAATAGTTTGGATTTGTTTTTGTTTTTTATTCCAGGCTCAGTTTTGAAGCATTCAGGTCTGGATTTCAGCCATCCAGCAGTGTTGGTTGGGTCTTTATGTTTCAGTTGCAAAACCAGTACAGTGTTCAATTTTGCAGCCCAAACGGCCTCATATGCACCTGCATGATTTTACTCCATTTAATACTGGGTTATTTGCACTTTAGTGAACAGAATGTACATGTAGAAATCTACACTTCTTTATCCTGCAATTGGGCACCTTTGTATAGGCAAAAATAATGTGAGTTTAGTTACAGTATATGATCATAGATTACAAAAGCCAACCACAATGTCAATGTACAGGCATTAGGTTTCTAGGATTGGACCTGCCAAACTGATATAACAGTTATAGTTATACATAACAGTGAAATATGTCCTTTATCCTTACTTGGCATTTTCCAGCATACTATAACTTTCAGGGTAACATATAGGACAGATTCAGTAAAGCTGTCTGTATGGGTACTAACATCTTCCCTTATCACAGTCATCATTAAAAGGAGCCATGGTAGTGCTCCTTCTCCCTTCCATTCCCCCAAGCTCCCACTCTCATTTAATATGTGTTTGACCATTAATCATTCTGATCATTAAATGATAAATTGGTTCTCTTACTCTAGCTCATTGTTGAGTTGAGAGTTTGAGAGAGACATGGAGGTAAGTTCTCTTAATGCCCAGAATTCCACATTAGCACAACCCATGATCATTGCATTTTATAGTATTTAAGAAACAATTAAAGTCTGCCTCTACTTTAAGAATTTGATTGTGAGACAGAATTAGGTTTAGTATAAACATTAAACACCCATTTGCTCAAAGCTCCAAATTCCCATTAAATAATATCATAATTATTGCATTATACAGCGAACAAGGAGCCCTTCAGGTTTGGCACTCACCCAGCGAATGTAATCTTTGTGGATATATTAACATGCAAATACATATTCCTAGAAATGAGCATGATCAGTGCTTCCATCTTCAAAAGTGTCTTCACATTCCCCTTACATATGACATCACACTTACAAAAATGATATATTATGGAAAAAAATTTAGCAATATGTAACCTGTAACAGCAAATATAGGCCCAACAATGCGTTAACATAGGAGATAAAGTCCACAATGCATGTCCCCAACTGTCGCAATTTAGGTGGAACATCACGATTTTGGAGTTGTGTCCGGCCGAGACAGCCACCTATCCCGCTTTACCCTGCATCAGATTTACTGGGAAATAATATAAAGTTTGCCTTGGGACACAGTGTGCGCTGGGAAGATGCAAGAGTCACATATTACACTCAGTTTGACCTCTCTGCCCTTTTTCACAGACTCTGCAGGGAGGGGATTGATGACATTCCTGTTCTTGTCAGTCATTATGCATGGAGTGATGCAGGGTTTAGTTCATGTGGAGAGGAGAGACATACAGAGTTCACAGAGATAATCTGAACTCTGTTTGATATTACTGCAGAGTGGAGACTGCCACAGAACTCACAGTTTGGACCCAGAACAGGGCAATGTCCCAGTGTATGATATATGTACTATGCTCTAATGCAAGGGTTCCTGGTATGATCATTGTGATCGGGGCGTGAGCTGACCATGTTGCTGTGTCTATGTTCATCTTGTGGAGATTGGTTAGATGGTTATGTTATAGGAAGAAGTAATCGATCCGAAAATAGGAGTAATTTGGGAAAGAGTAGAAAGTATAATGCCCGTTGTCTGGGCTACTAGTCAACTAGTTTGTGTGTGGGGCAGTTGCTTTTTTGCCTGTGGACATGTCTAGTCTTGGTTCCAGACTGGTAAAGTCACCACCTAGAATTAGGCCACACTATATAAAGGGCAGAAGTTTGACATAATGCATGCACTAACTAGCCTTGTTGATTGCTTTTTATTATTTTCCCTTTGACCATCACATATCTGCCTGTTAAAAAAACCTACGGAAAATGGGGGAGCAATCATTGTGCTAAATACAACCGATTATGTGGCAGAAGTGCTCATACAGCTCTCTGACACTAGTATGTGCATCCAGGTAAACGTGTGGACAAGGGGGTGATCGTTGTGTTATATACAATCGATTATGTAGCAGAAGTGGTCAACCAGCTATCTGATATTAGTACATAAATCCAGGTCCCCTTTAATCCTACCAGTGATACAATAGGATTGATTACAGATATAGTCAATCAGGTAATAGAAGATAAAATCATGAATTCCAATTTAGCTTCCTTTCTGATTAACAAGGAACCTGTCATTCTTACATTGTACTGAAAATTCACAAGACTCTAATCACCCCACCTGGTCAGACCATAATTGGAGGGATTCACTCAGCCTTGTTCCCATTTCCCATTTAACTTAAAGTGCCAGACCTTTTCTTTTACAGATACAATCTTACTTGAATGACACCAGTGATTTTATATTGAAAATAGAGGACACGGGTTACTGAAGGTGATATTTGGCATTAACAGCTTGTATACATCAATTGTAAACTCATAGAGTATACAAGCAATGTATGAGTCTTTCACCAGGTTGAAGTCTGGTGGCTGGTGACTTTTGAAACAAAATAGCATTTTTGGTAACTTCTACATGCAGGTGCAGGGTAATGTGATGGGCTTGAATGTAACACCAACATATGCCAATATTTTCATTACTTTTTTCGAAGAACACTTAATTTATTCTCATCCGTTATTCCGTGACCGTATAATCTATTGGTTCTATTATATGGATGATATCTGGGCAGTGTGAGTCTCTCAAGAACTTCCATGTGGGGCTGAATTCTTTCTCTCAAGAGATTCAATTCACCATCAACTTACTGGACACTACATTCTACAAGAAAGGCTCAGAATTAATTACGGACCTGTGCACAAAACCAACAGATCGGAACACGTTATTGAAAGTGACCACCCAGATAATCTGCTGTGTGCCTTTCCATGCAGTCAACTGAATATGGTCAAACGTATTGTAACACAGGAGGAAGTATGCTCACTAAGATTAAGAAAGATGGTTGAGAAATTCCTCAAGAGGGGATATCCTGCTAGGCTTCTCTCCATGGAATGGTCCATAGTACGGAACATTGACAGGAAGGGTTTGTTATGGCCTAAACCAAGACTGATACAATTTGATGTCATCAGGTACTAGACTAACATTTGTCAACACATTTGGTGCAGATTCCAAAATGATACACAAATTCTTTAGGAAACAGTAGCATATTCACTAATGGCCATATCCAGATATCATAGATTTTCAAAAGCCACCTATGATGGCTTATAAGAGAAGGGAGTCTCTCCATGACCAATTGGTTAATGCAGAGTAAAAATCAAACATTAAATCCAAAAACCTTCTTTGTTGTAAGCTTACTTTTGTAATTTCTCATGTTTAAACTGTAGCTTTTGTAACTCATAAAAGTCATAAAAGGCCAATTATTTACACATTCTTATACAGGCAAATAATTCCACAATAGGAACTTTTATATATGCAAATAATCTTTTGATGTGTATTTACTAAAATATCCGGGTTCTCCTGTGTTAGGGAACAAAATTAGGGGAGGTTTTTCTAAACATCCCTCTGACATTCGAAATGGAAAACATGACAAACTAGCTTTGCACAGTTTTTTGAACACAAACACACACTTTCCCAGTTAAAATGGCAAAATATTTGTCCCCATACACACTGGAGGGCAAGATTGACAAAAACTCCTCAAAACACGTGAGACTTTCTAGATCCACACCTTCGATTCCTTGGTGCCCAAAGGATTGAGCAGGGAGTTTGATGTATCTATTTTCCTATGATAAAGTCAGTATATTTTCCACATATTATGTATCTATGTTTTTCTGCATTTGCTAAAACTGTTGTACCTAATACACCTTTTTGGCTGTGGTTCCCTGCCTTGTAGTATATGCACTAGAGGCATTTGAATTGAAGATTGGATTGCTATATAGTATCCAGCTAAGTGCTTGTTTGCACTGAATACCTTAAATGGCTACACTTGTCCTTTTCATGTAGTGTGATATAATGCAGGAAACACATTTGCTAATTTTGTTGAAATTATTTTGCCATTTTTTGATACATAGAACATAACATGCTGTGCTTCTAATATTGAGATACAGTTAGTTGTATTATGTATTTATATATGTTGGTATTTTATTGTGTATCTTTTTATCTTCTATTCTGGCATGGTAAAGATTCATCTTTCTATTTAACATATGCTCCACACTTTGGGTGTTTCTTGTAATTGAATAGGTATTAAAGCTGCACAATGTATTTTGGAACCTATGCTTGACAAAGCCAGGTCCACACAAATGGAATACATCTCCTTGACATTTACTCTGGTGTTGTGGCTCTTTATTGTTTTTTATACTGTTTGCTAGGTAATTGGAAGGAGATCAGGAAGATTGGTACCCAAATCTATACTGGAGTGCTGGCCCTCCCTATTTGCTTTATATCTGCCTGTTGGATCTGTAGGGCTGTATAAATTGTAATTTCTCAATATGGTCACTCCCTTTGACTTCCCCTCAATGTTGTTACTGAAGAACCCCGCCGTCTATATGTGATTTGTGAGTTTCAGGGCCTTGCCTTCCTTGAAGTGAGTTACCTGGATATATACAATATTAGCCTTTTGGGATTTAAAGTGGTGTAGAGAGTGCTGTCATTTTTTCTGGATGCTGAGGCCCATTGCATTGACGGAGAGTAAGGTAATAATTGCTTGTGAGTCTTTTATGATAGGGAAGCATGCAAAAAAAATCAAATTATTTACAGTTTAGGGGTGTATTTAGGGTAGGAGCGTCAGGCAAAGGCTATGCCTAAAACCAGTCCTGCTGATCTCAGAGGTTGCTTGCCTATCTCACAACACTCAAGCCTTTGGAGTTCGTGGTAGATAGGTACTTAGCACATGAGAAATCTAATATACAGTTGCCAAAGGTTTAACAACAGATTTCAGCTACAGAGTTACCCCACAGAGCTAAGATCCCACCACATACTTCCATGGCTTTGGCTGTCAAAAAACATTACTGCCGACAGTACAGCTGCACCAGGCCCGCATGCTAATGGAGCATTTAGTGCCACCCGATGGGCCCTATATCTTCAGAGGCCCGGTCAGTGTTGCGGCAGCATAAGAGCGCAACAGGGCCCCTTAAAAAAAAAATGCAGCCACAAGTAATGCTAGGAGGAAGTGGCGGACGGTCACATCCTCCCAGCTTACCTCGTGCGGGAGTGAGGAGAGACGGGCCGTGAAGAGAGGAGAGCCAGCCGACTCCCATCAGCCACCCTCCTGCAAAGAAAAAGTAAAAAACAGGAGTGTGGCTGATAAATGAGCTGTGTATGTATGTCAGTATGTATGCGTGTATGTATGTATTTCAGTATGTATGTATGTCAATATGTGTATGTATGTGTGTATGTATGTATGTCAGCGCACACTTAATGTCCTGGCTATACAGAGGAATAGGTGTACACAAGGGCCATAATCTTATGCCTCTGCCCCAGTGGAGACTACAGGTCTTCTAAAATGAGTGGTGGTCATCTTGTTTGCACAATTTGCAAGTCATCTGAATCTTTCAAGATCTTATGTGGTTCTCCATCCATTATAATCACCATGGGGTTTGCTTTATAAGCATCATTACTGCTCTGAGCTGATCACTGTCAGCCAATAAACTAAGCCATGCATTGCTGCGTCTAGATCAGTAGAGCTAACAGAAGATCCTACAGAACTATCCTTAATAGTAAGAGCTCTTACTTAGTAGTGGAGCTGTCCCTGGTCGCTTGGCTACTTACTTGGAGGGAAGGTCAGGGAACTACGGGCACCATAACCACTACATAATGCTTGTTAGATGGGCATAACATAATTTTTTTTAATGCAAGTACTAAAATAGTAGACTCTCCTTTGATTTATTTTAACTACTAAAGCTTTCAAATAGCCAGCACACAATGAATGCAGAAATGATACACTGTTTTCATTCTAGGCTCACAAGGGTTATTTTTATTTTAAACTACAAAACAAATCTGAATTTCTTTATGTCTTGGGTGTAATATTTAAGCAAAAGCTACCAATTTTGAAAGAGCTTGAGGAAGGTTCTTATGACCTAATTAAGTTCTTATATTCAGCTCTTCCCCCATAATTCTGCAATATTATTAATCAAGCTGCTTGATTTTTCCCCTCTCCCAATACAGGACTGATTAACAATTAAAATAAAGATGAAGGTCAAAAAGATTTGTGAGCGGAGCTTCACATGAAAATAACAACGTACAAACATTCACTTAATAGGTCATGAGGAGTGCAGGCTGTAAATACTCAGGGGGAATAAGCTAATATAATCTTCCTCTTATCTATAAGGGAATAGCTATGAGTAATATTTCTTCATTTCCCTTTATTAAGACTTTCATGAATAAGGAGTGTAGGCAAACACTGTGTCTTCAAAAATAAATTGGTTTTAAATATTACATTAGACTTTTTCTTCTCAAGTCTTTTGCAATTATCAAATATTAAGGTTAGTTTATTAAAACATTTATCCTCAGTGACATTTAAAAAAAAATGCTTGCCTTTCACCTTACATTGCTAACAGATATAGAGAAACAAATGGTAAAATGTTGTGTTTTATGTACTATCAAAATATTTTTTTATGGTCACTTTTCCACCTTTCATTTTTGGATCTTGATTTGGAGAATAAGTGAATTAACTTAAAATGATCTTTGAGTAGGTACATAATGACTGCTAATATCTGCTATGAACACGTGACATCATATTGATTTGTACAATTAGCACGTTTTAATAAGTCACATTTTGAATAAGATTCCATTATATATATATATATATATATATACTGCTCAAAAAAAAATTAAAAAAAAATAAAAATATATATATATATATATATATATATATATATATATATATATACTGCTAAAAAAAAATAAAGGGAACACAAAAATAACACATTCTAGATCTGAATGAATTAAATATTCTTCTGAAATACTTTGTTCTTTACATAGTTGAATGTGCTGACAACAAAATCACACAAAAATAAAAAAAAATGGAAATCAATTTTTTCAATCCATGGAGGTCTGTATTTGGAGTCACACTCAAAATTAAAGTGGAAAAACACACTACAGGCTGATCCAACTTTGATGTAATCTCCTTAAAACAAGTCAAAATGAGGCTCTGTAGTGTGTGTGGCCTCCACGTACCCTTATGACCTCCCTACAACGCCTGTGCATGTTCCTGATGAGGTGGCGGATGGTCTCCTGAGGCATCACCTCCCAGACCTGGACTAAAGTATCTGCCAACTCCTGGACAGTCTGGGGTGCAATGTGACGTTGGTGGATGGAGCGAGACATGATGTCCCAGATGTACTCAATTGGATTCAGGTCTGGGGAATGGGCGGGCCAGTCCATAGCATCAATGCCTTCATCTTGCAGGAACTGCTGACACACTCCAGCCACATGAGGTCTAGCATTGTCTTGCATTAGGAGGAACCCCAGGCCAACCCCACCAGCATATGGTCTCACAAGGGGTCTGAGGATCTCATCTCGGTACCTAATGGCAGTCAGGCTACCTCTGGCGAGCACATGGAGGGCTGTGCAGCCCCCCAAAGAAATGCCTCCCCACACCATTACTGACCCACTGCCAAACCGGTCATGCTGGAGGATGTTGCAGGCAGCAGAACGTTCTCCACGGCATCTCCAGACTCTGTCATGTCTGTCACATGTGCTCAGTAAGAACCTGCTTTCATCTGTGAAGAGCACAGGGTGCCAGTGGCGAATTTGCTCATTTTGGTGTTCTCTGGAAAATACCAAACGTCCTGCACGGTGTTGGGCTGTAAGCACAACCCCCACCTGTGGAAGTCGGGCCCTCATACCACCCTCATGGAGTCTGTTTCTGACCATTTGAGCAGACACATGCACATTTGTGGCCTGCTGGAGGTCATTTTGCAGGGCTCTGGCAGTGCTCCTCCTGTTGCTCCTTTCACAAAGGCGGAGGTAGCGGTCCTGCTGCTGGGTTGTTGCTCTCCTACAGCCTCCTCCACGTCTCTTGATGTACTGGCCTGTCTCCTGGTAGTGCCTTAATACTCTGGACACTATGCTGACAGACACAGCAAACCTTCTTGCCACAGCTCGCATTGATGTGCCATCCTGGATGAGCTGCACTACCTGAGTCACTTGTGTGGGTTGTAGACTCCGTCTCATGCTACCACTAGAGTGAAAGCACCGCCAGCATTCAAAAGTGACCAAAACATCAGCCAGGAAGCATAGGAACTGAGAAGTGGTCTGTGGTTACCACTTGCAGAACCACTCCTTTATTGGGGGTGTCTTGCTAATTGCCTATAATTTCCACCTGTTGTCTATCCCATTTGCACAACAGCATGTGAAATTGATTGTCACTCAGTGTTGCTTCCTAAGTGGACAGTTTGATTTCACAGAAGTGTGATTGACTTGGAGTTACATTGTGTTGTTTATTTTTTTATTTCTTTATTTTTTTGAGCAGTGTATATATATATATATATATATATATATATATATATATATATATATACATACATACACACATAAATACATGCATGATATTTGATTTGGCTGTTTTGTTAAATAGCAACTTTTACTTTTTAATGACTAGCTAATTCTCCAATCAAATACCACAGTGCCTAAAGGTTTAAAGTTCACCCCAAATATTCATCCCAGAGGAAACATGTATATGAACAAAGTTGATGTAATTAAATTTGGATTTCTGTAGCATGCCTGAGCATCCAAAATAATATTGATGAAATTCTATGTGACACATTTAGTTGAAAGTATATTAAACAGAGTACACAGAACAAAACCTTAACCAAGGATAATATGATTACGTAGCTGTACAGTAAATTGCCTTTAAATAAAATACAAAAATATGTTTCCAACAAAAATTAGATATTGAATTTGATTTGTGATCCTACAGCATGCATAATGTAAGGCTCGTTAACTAAATCATAGTTTCCATGGGAGAATATATGGTATGTACACATACAATAGGGTGTTTAAAGATTGGTTGTGGAACTTAAACCATATGAGGTTTCTGTCTTATTGTTTTTCCTATTAATGCATTCATTGCATGGACACAAACTATGGGAAGTAGATTATATTTCCAGGTTTTTTTAGTTTGTTGTACTGCAATTATCCGTTTAGAGATACTTTTCTAGTTGTGGTTGCAGTAGATTTATTTTTTTACGGACGTGAAATACAAAGGAAGCATCAGTACTTGAATAGGGTTGGTCATCATTTTATTAATTTAATGTTATCACTGCCATTAACAACATTTCACATTTCTGGATAGATTTGCATCTACTGCACAGGATCAAGCTCACCATTTACAAGACCTTGGGAGAAACAAGTATGTTGCAAGGTTCCATCCTTGTTTGCATTAACTAACACATACATACATATCCGCTTGCACACATACATAACTTGCCACACAACGGACAGCCACACACAAACTCATGCAAATGCACCTACACAAATTATTATGCCTTTACATACATACTAACTCACGTATGTATACACATACATATGTAATATATCCTCTTCCTCTTCTGCTGCTTTAGTGGGGAAGGAAGCAGTGGAAGACTTTTGGCTGCCCCTGGTGACCAGTGTTGAATGAGTAGGGGAGCGGTGTAATGGTAAGGAAGCCTTTGTTTCTCCAACCCCTTAACACTAGGAAGTCAGTTAAAAGTATTACAGGTTATTACAGGTAAAGGACCTCTAATCGCCTGCTGAAATACCATTCCAGCCCAGTTGAAATGGAAAATTGTAACCGTTTTCAATATGCAGGATTTCGAGGTAAGACCTCCAAGCACTTTTTTTTCTGTGCTATAATTAAGAGCTGGATATCTTCCACATATTTATTTGAATGTATGGAACTTTACTTTATCTAAATGCATGTTTTATATAAGCTGAACTTCATAATGAAAAAAGTGATTTTGGGGCAAAGATGCTGCCCCTTGCAGCCTTGCAGAGAAATACAGCAGTGCCATTTTTAATTGTCTCCTTGACAGCCACTGGGCAGTGGGAACTTCAGTCTAAAATAGATTCTATAATTTCAGTTATTTTATGTCTAGTCTGATGTCAGATTGCAATGTATTACATATAGTATAAAGCATTGAAATGGGCACAGATCATCACACTTGTTGATCTCACAGTAGGATGATTGGGTTGCAGTGTAGAATCTGTTTCATTGCTGGATTGCAGGTAAATTTAATCTCATCTAATACCTGTCAAGGGGAACAAAAATCCGATCCATGAAGGCCCCACCTCGGAACTTGCAGGACTTAAAGGAACTGCTGCATATGTACCAGATACCAGATATATACGAACACTTTATTGCTGTATTACATGGTCTACTTCTTTACGGCTCTCTTAATAGAGTGAATACATTGTATCAATTTACTGTGGGCCTGCCAGACAGTATTGATTTTATTTTTATTTCTCTGGTACACTAATCTTTACCACATATATTGATTATTTCTGTGGTTAACTGGGGTTATGATTATTTTTGACTATTTTTATTATTATTATTATTATTATTATTATTATTTACTATTACTTTCTATTAACACTCATAGGTGTTTGTGGGTTAACCCTTTACTCTCCTGATCTTTGTTTTCTGATCTTGTGTGTACCTATTGCTTCACCTGAGGTTGCACAGCCTCTTTTTCTTGGAGTCTCTCTCTCATAGTGCCTCTTTTTGAATTTCCCAGATTTAAACCCTAGGTTGTTTTGGGTTTACGGTCTTTAAAAAAGTATGTGAAAGGACTGAAATGTTGACCTAATTATGGATCAATAAAGGATTACTTCATACATTTGGAATGTCTGTGAGTACACTTGTTTTGGAAATATATAGTTTCACCTGAGTTTTGGCACAGTTGCAAGTGTAACGATCGAGTAATTGCAAGTGCATATATATATATATATATATATATATATATATATATATATATATACACAATTAAAAAACCTGTACAAAAAACCTGTAAAATAAATAAATAAATATATATATTTATTTATTTATTTTACCATTTTTAAAAATTGGATTGCTCCTTTTACTAAGCAAACCATTGCATTGTTTCGACTTCCACTTGAAAACAATGTTATATTAGCCTGAGGGATTTAAGGCTACGGCCAGAGTATGATTTGAAACCAAAATACATATTAGATGGTAAATATCGCCTGAGAAAAAAAAATCCATGCCACCAAGCATATTGACGTTTGTAGCTGCTCTTAAATTACATACCAATAATAGAGGACAAAAAATAAGTTTCCCTGCCTTATAATCTAATTGAACATATAAGGAGGAGATGAGCTTTTGAATCATGTTGTGGTTAACAAAATAATAGACCTCAGATTTCAAATACCTAATAAATGATTACTGTCTCCAAAACTATTTTCTGGGAAATGTGCCTTTGCCTATGATGGGGATATCAGTGCTGCTCAAATAAACTACATACTCCACACATCTTTTACTTGCAAACAATGGTGGTCTGTCAAACACAATTGACTGGTGATAGTTGCCAAAAGTCATGTTTCTTACTTTGTGTTTATGATTAAAAAAAATAAAAATAAAATAAAAAGCGACTTTATTCTCCCAATTTTTTGTCATGCAACTAACTGGGTTAAAGATGGAACCATTTTAGGTATTCAGATTGCTTAAGATTTAATTAATAAACAAAGGATTCCTCAAATCCTCACAAATAGCCAAAAAATACAAGATACACCTAGAAAAAATAAAAGCAGAGAACATACATAGTGTAACACCATTTAGTAGAGTAATCCCTGCTATAAGAATTACACTCACGAGATAGAAGTATGTTTCAAGCCCATCAAGGTATCTTAGAAATTCCTGTAGAGGGGTTCCTTATTGGTCAGACGTATATGCAAAAGAAAAACTGAACATAGTATAGGACTGTATGATATAATAAAAATGCAATATATATATATATATATAGTCACTGCAATCAGTGTTACTGTGTGTCAGCCAATCCATGAATTGACTGACACACGTGGCCGCCGCCAATCACACTGTGGAGACTCTCCCCCCTGTGCAGACCCTCCCCCTGCACATCACAATCTGGGGGCATGCCTGGCAACCCAGGCAGGCCCCCTGTGGCCAATGACCACGATCTGCAGCATGTGATCACAGTGACAGCTAGTTAAATCATTGGTTGACACTTTGTCTCTGCCCCTCTCCTCACTTTACTTCGACCTGAGAGAGAGAGAGAGGCAGAGAGATTATTGGTGATAGCAGCTCCTGTGGAAAAAAAGTTATAAAACTTTTTTCAAAGTAAAAAAAAAACCCTTTCAGTGCTGATCACAGCATTAACACTGATCAGCCTGATTAGGGCTTTTAGTGCTCTTGAACTATATTATTTTATTTTTTGGGGGTCAAAAAAAACTTTAAAATGTTTTTTTACCCTTTTTGTCAGTTGCAGCAACCCAAACCTCCCTTAACCCCTTCTCTGCTGTCGTGATCACTGTACTGTACACTCTATTGTACGGGGTACTTTATCATTGATCACTGTGATCAGAGGGCTCTCTGATCAGGCTGACCTTTTTTTAGGGTTATTTTTATAAAAAAATAAAAATAACCCTTTCAGTTCTGATCGCAGCCGACTAAACTGTGATCAGTACATTTATTTTGTTTTTCATGGGTTTTATGACTGTGGGTAGTGGGTGTTAGGCAGGTAGATAGGTAATTACCCCCTTAGTTTTTAATTAGTTAATTGTCCCCCTAGAATGGCACGTCGCTACTCAGCAGAGGAGGCATATGCCATTCTGGCAGGCAGTGATAGTGACACTCTGCAAGACATTGAGCCCCTGCGTGAGACCACAAGTGATGGTACCCCAGACCACCACCCACAAGAGGACACTTAGAATGCCCAATGCCAGAAGGAGACTGGGTGCCCCCAAACATGATGGCCGCAGAAATACCGCAGTTCACTGTTACACCTGGCATCACTGTAACAGTGTACGACTGCGAGCCAATTAGTTTCTTTGAGCTCTTTATGTCGGACGACGTATTTGAGCTCATGGTTCAGCAAACGAATTTGTTTGCCATGCAGTATCTCTCTGTACATCTGGGGTCCCATTATAGTCGCAGGAATATGTGGCGACCCACGGATGTTGCAGAGATGAAGTGGTCTTGGGCTTTAATCCTAGTCATGGGTATAATTAAAAAACCCAGTATCAGGTCCTACTGGAGCAAGCAATGCAACCTGGCTACCCCTCTTTTCCCTGAGGTTATGCAGAGGGATCGCTACCTGCAACTGCTGCGATTCCTTTATTTTAATGATAGCTCACTGTTTTCCCCTAGAAACGACCCACTGTTTGACAGGCTCTATAAAATTCAGCCCTTTATCCAACTCCTGTCAGACAATTTTTCTGAAAATTAAGTCCCCGACAAAAATATTTCAATTGACGAATCCCTAATAAAATTCAAAGGTCGACTGCTATTTAAACAATTAGCGGTCCCGATATGGTGTTAAATGTTAAAAATTATGCAAATCCTCTACTGGTTACACATGGGCATTTTGCATTTACCAGGGGAAGGATAGCAATCTTGACCCACCAGGATGCCCTGATTTTGTGGGTACAAGTGGCAAGATTGTTTGGGATCTAATCCTTCCCTTGTTAAATAGGGGATACAGGCTATGGGTTGACAATTACTATACCAGTATAGAATTATTAAAAAAAAATAAAACCGGTGGAAATTTTATTACCCAGGCTGCCATGCTCTCTGAAAAGCCACATAGGCCCAGAAAATCACTTTGTCAAACTTACAAGCTGAAAGGGCATCTAATATATTTCACCCTGTGACTTATCAAAAAAATCTGAAATAATGGTACACGGGGGTACTATTATATTCATAAAACAATGTGTAATCAGAATACCGAGGCTCTTTTGCACTAACGCAGATCAGGATTATGACATTTCCTGTGAAAATGCAATTCATGTGTGTAAAAAGACAAAAAAAAAAAGAAATCTCTACATGGGCCCTGCATTTCTGTTAAAATGGCTAGACCAAACATCTCAAATGATGCTATTTGGAATACTCTGGGTTGCCTACTTTTGAAAATGGTATGCCATAATGGTGGAAATGTTATTACCCAGGCTGCCATACTCTCTCAAAGGCGAGATAGACCCAGAAAATCACTTTGCCAAATGTCAGTGTGTAAAAAAATAAATGGACAAGCTGTATATTTGACCCTGTAACTTTCCAAAACCCTATAAAACCTATACATGGGGTTTCCATTGTGCTTGTGAGACATCACTGAACAGAACTAGGAGTGTTTCAGGGCAGTAAAATATATACTGACAATAATATTATCAGTCAAAGTACAGTTTTTATGTGAAAAATGCAAAAAGAAAATCTGAACTCTAACTTTGGTTAGGGTTTGTGCCCAAGTGGCTACTATAAAAGACTGGGCATACCCCATTTTGAATATCCTGGGATGTCTACATTTTCAAATGGTATGCCATGATGGGGTAATTTTCATTTCTTGGCTGCCATACGGTCTTAAAGGCAGCCTAGGCACAGCAAACTAATCTGACAAATTTCAATGTGTAAAAACATAAATGGACAAGCCGTATATTTGACCCTGTAACTTTCCAAAACCTGATAAAACCTGAACATGGGGATTACTGCTTTACTCATGAGACATTTTTTAATACAATTATGTGTGTTTTATTGCAGTAAAACCAAAAAGTATTGGGACATTAACAGTTAAAATGCCAAGCAGAACTTGGGGAAAAAAACATTTCTTAATTTTTTAAACTTTTTATAGATTTTTTTCATATAAAATTGAGTTCCATAAATGCATGTTTGATATGAAATGAAAGCTCTGTTTCCCCTGAACAAAATGATATATAATAAGTGTGGGTGCACTTAGTATGAAAGAGGTAAATTATTGTTGAACAGACGTATAGTCAAATTCTGTGGTTTGTTTACATTTTGTTTTGATCACAACTTGTACATTTGGCTCAGTTCTTAAGGGGTTAATATCCAATATTGCTATAATTCATTAAATTTGTAGCCTCGCTGTAAATTTGGAAATTCAGGAATAATCTATTTCTGTGTATGAAAAATTAACAGAAATAAGCAAGTAATAAAGTAATTGTGCTATATAAGTAATATAGGCTGTATCTATCTGGTAAATAATTATATAAATATTATTTTGAAAACGCTGCTGAAGATTGAAAAGGATTCCATTTGGCTAAGTGATTTGACCTGAAGTATGCATACTGTGAACTTGTTATATGAGTTTTGTACACATCAGAAGCATGCTTGTCTGGTCATTCTGAAGATAATAGGTTGTTACATAATTTGTACTAATGAGTTTATTGCAAATAGACAATCTTCACACCAGAAATAAGCAATAGACAAAATACCTTTTTTTTTTTTTTTATAGATCTTAAGATTTAGAATTCTTTATATTTTACTCATAATACGTGGTACACTTTATATGAAGATACCCAGTCTTAATTTGACTGAACCTCATACTTCACACACACACACACACACACACACACACAACTACACGCTAGCACATACACACACAGACACAGATACACACATTGGCACACACACCTTGACACACAGATACACAAACTGGCACATACACACACAGATTCACACACGTAGGCAGATACACACTGACACAGGTACACATGCACATTGGGAGATACACACACGGACACAGGTACACACACACATTGACAGATGCACACACTGACACAGGTACATACACACATAGACACATACACACACACACACACATATTCACACACATTGGCAGATATACACACTGACACAGGTACATGCACATGTCTAAATTTGCTGTTCACTTACCTTTTTTTCTGCAGGAGGATCTTCAGTGCTGCTGGCTCAGGTTGATGTGCTGAGTGTTTGTGTTAGCTTGATAAAGGCTCCTTTGTGAGCCAAAACACTATATAAAATCTGCCTTAACACCATCTATATGTGCCCTGCCCAATTTTCTTTATGGTTATTGCGCAGGAAAAAAACAACTTTGGCAATATGTTTTTTTTTTTTTTCTTTTCTTTTTCTTTGTGGTACAGCAGAACTTACTGGTAGTTCATGCTACTGTTTGGCCTGGAAATTTGAAAGGCAAGACAAAAAAGTAGAAACGATTGTGCCTCTGACTCACCTATAATGAGTAGTATCTACACAATGTTGATTTAGAGTATTACTAATAAAGTTATTTCTTTCACTGGATTTAAGGCTATGCATATATATATATATATATATATATATATATATATATATATATATATATATATATATATATATATATGTCTCTTTTGGTGATTGTTTTACTCTCTTATTTTACATACCATTTGCTGATTGTAGGCTTTGGGGATATATGTCTTAGCGTATTTGGTTTATTTTGGCTCTATTATGTGCTTAGGGGTGTTTAGGGAATGCTTAGTTTAGAGTAGTGGTTCCCAAACTGTTTAGGTTCAAGGCGCCCTTAATATTTCAGTATTTGTCCAAGGCACCCCAAGTCAAAATTTCTAGGTTGTATATCTGCACAGCCATGCAGCATTTACTGGTGATATAGTGTAATGTACAGTGTTGGTGTTTGAAGGGGTGCTTGTATACATTTATTGTGTTTTAATACAGGGGTGTGTTTGTATGTAGTGTTTGCGTTTGATTGCAGGGGTGTGTCTGAATGTAATGTTCACTTTTAAATGTGGATGTATATTTGTGTGAAATATTTGTGTTTGAGTGAAAGGGTGTGTTTGTATATATACTTTTTTAGTTTGAATGCAGGGGTGTGTTTGTATGTAATATATGTGTTAGATTGCAGGAGTGTGCTTGTATGTTGTGCTGGTGTTTGACTGATTGAATGTATGCACATACATTACCACATACTTACACAGATATTCATGCACATTAACACACAGATGCATATAAATACACCGACACATACACACAAATTCATATAGACACCGACACATACACACATATAGATACACACCAACACATACACACATATAGATGCACACCGGCATACACACATGCATCCTGACACACACAAACATTGAGAAATGCCCATACCATGACACAGATACACACACTGACATAAAAACACACAAACTCACACTCAGAGGCACACACACAGATGCGTGCGCACACACAGGCAAATATATACATACACAGACGCACACCCTGACACACACGCACTCACAAACACCATGACACACACACACACTCATACACTCATGCACACACTCAAACACACACACACTCATACACACTCACATTCACACACATTTATACACACATAGATACACATACAAACACACACTCATACTCACACTAATACACACACTTACAGACACATTCAAACACATACAAACACAAGTGATATTGGTTTATATCTCCAGCCACCCTCCTGTTAGCTTACCTTGTGTGTCCAGGAGGGTGGCTTGGTGTCCTGGTCCTGCTTGGGGGAGTGAAGGGGTCTGGAGCTCTTCGTGCTCCTCTCCCCTCATGCTGCAGCTGCCTCCGCGCCGTCTCTCTGCATGACGCTGGGAGGAAGTGACAGGCTGTCACATCCCTATATTGAATAAGAATGGACACTAGCCATCCTATTATTTTCCAATGTTCACACCCCAGTGACAAAAACAACAATGTCATATTAAGATGAACGCAGCAGGCTATCTCTACCATTTAAAGTTTGTGAGGGCCAATTTTTGCTTACAAAATAACAATTATTTTCTTTTAGCCAAATATTTAAAGTAAATAAATACATAAATAAATTTTTAAAAAAGAACTGTTTACACCTGTATATTACAAACTTAGTCTCATGATAGGATCAATGACAAAATGTCAATCTCCTGTCTCCAAGCAAAATGTTGTTTCAAGTGCCGCTGGCAGTAGCTAATAGCAGGATACAGCAGCAAGCTAAACCTGGTCTCACACTAGAATAAATGACACAGGATATAACCTACTACCACACAGGTCCAGCAAGCGTAAAACACACTGAATTACTGCTGGTATGTCTACTTCAGTAGCGGTCTCTGAAAAACATTAACTGCATCAATTAACATCAAGAACAGAACTTTGATAATTTAGCTGTCAGAATCCTACTGTAAAGTACTGATTCGGCTCAATAGTAATAATAACAATAAAAAGGAAATTAGCATTCCACTTCTAGATTTCCCTGAAATCTATATCTGTCATATACAACATGTATATTGATACATCATCATCTATTCTATCAAATTGAATAAAAGCTTCATAAGAATTGCATATAATTATTAGCATTTATATAGCGCAAACATATTCCACAGCACTTTATAATTTTAGAAAGGGTTTTTTGGAAAGTAAAGCAGACCCTGTTCTAACAAGCTTACAATCTATGCGGATTTTGAGTTAGGCAGATAAATAACTCTTATTTATTGTATTTCCCATAAAACTGATTGATCAGTGTTCAGTCATTGGGAAACAAGACAGAGAAGGTTTCTGTATAAGGAAAATGAGGAGCACAATATATTTTCTGCTGTTTGTTATTTTTTTTAAATGTTTTAAAATTCTTTATTTTTGATGGTCATTTTAAAGACAAAGCATGAAACAGTTTACACTCTGGAGACATCCATTGCATGCAGGATTAAGTATATAGCAAAGAGCATAGCAAAAATCAGCACATTTTTATACACAAGGAATAGAGATTAAGGAAAGAACATCTGAGATGATGCTATACTCCAAGAGTTTAAAGCCAACAGGATTATCTAGACATAAGTAGCAGAGGTTAAAAAATTGGCTTTTGTTGACTAGGCATGTAGAAAAAAATTATATGCCTCTCAGAAATAAGGGAGAGTAACTGATTTTAGGTGTAGTAGTAACACAGGCTTATCAAATATATAAAACAAATTAAATGTTGCTGCTGCTGGGTAGGTAGCGATTAAAAAATGCAATAAAACCGTAAGAGACCTGACCATGTCAGTTTTTACAGTTAGAATTTTGGAGACAGATTTGATGGACTTATGGCTTATTTTGGGGTGTTATAGCAGTTTAATTGTTCAAATTACCCCACGAATGCCTACCATTTGTGAACGTAGACACTCACGGGTATCGTGTGCCTTAACCCCTTAAGGACACATGACATGTGTGACATGTCATGATTCCCTTTTTTTCCCAGAAGTTTGGTCCTTAAGGGGTTAATGTGTTTTTTCACCAGTTTATGTCAAAGTGTGGAAAACATTTTTGGGCATTTTTTACATATGCATTACATTTTAACTGTTATATGTTCAACTGTGATCAAGCCCTCCAAACTATGCTCAGCAAACTCTTTTGAATAAAACAATATCTCAATGTATACCTTTGGCACTATCGTGCAAAATTACAGTGCTATATAAAGGCCTGACTATTTAAGTTTTTACAGTTAGAATTTTGACAGATGAATTTGATGGGCCTATATTTGGGGCATTGTAGAAGTTGGACAGTTAAAAGTACCCCATAAATGCATATCATGTGTGAGAGTACACATCACAAGGTATGTCATATGGTATATATTGATCCTTATTATACACCCATGTAGGGAAACTCTCTATACCCACGACTTGGTACCTCTGCCAAGGACTGCTTCCTAGCTGAAACCATGGGAAACCTCAGCGCTTTTGCCCAAAGTTGCCGTGGCTTGACTGGGGTCATCCTGGAGCATCTCCTTCCAGGAGCAAGATAGGGGACTAGCTCTATTCCCTCCCAGTGACTGGACGACACACAGTCCTTGGAGCTGTAGTCCTTACAAGGACTTTCCCCGCTAAATCCTCCACGAGCTGGAACAAGGTGCTGAGTAGTGACTAGCCCTTTCCCCTCCCAGTAACTAGACGACACTTAGTTCTGGGAGTACAACTGATTTTAATGAGCTAAACTGCACAGATCGCATGTCATGATTCTGAGTAGGTCAAATATGAGACTTTGGCCAGAGTTAATAGGTTCTTTATTGCTGGATCTGGGACATAAAAGAATAAACAGGATATCCTATAACGGAAATTATAGGAAAGAGAGAGAAAACAGACATATAGGGATTTAGGCAATATGCCCTAAATAGAATATAAACAGGAATGTAAGTAAATAATAAGAAAACCTATAGATAAAAGTATAGGTTAAAATAGAAGGACAAATAAAACAGAACATAATAGAACAGAACAATAATGTTGCAGGATTACAGGAAAAGGAGAACTTTAGTTAGTAAGCCCCCTATTTGAAGGAGTATTGCTCAAGCCGGAAAATAACACCATGTAATATTACTTTGAAGGCAAAGTCCAGAGTGGTGTTATGCACGCAGGTATAGAGCAGAGAGGTTGTATGGATTAAGCAGGAATAAATGAGGATGGTAGGATAAAGTTGGATAGTTGTGACGTTCAGGTTGGTATTGTGCAGATTGGAAATCAAGCAGGAATGCACAGTTGTTCACGTTGGTATGGAGAAGGTTAATAAGTAAAGCATTACTGCAGAGTTGTTCAGGCAAGTCTGGGGCAGGTTGGTATGGAGCAGGTTTGAAGCCATGAAAGTAAGTACAATGGTTAGTTCACAGGAGCCAGGATCTGAAGTGTTTCAGGCAAATCAATAACTTCAATGTAAAGGTGATGTGGTGAGTTGGGCATAGCCTTTTGTAGGATCTTAATTAGTCCAAGCAGGTGAGGATGATAAGGTAAGTTTCAGAACAAGAGGCAAGAGAGGTCACTAGTGGTGAAACATAATCAGTGTAGGAACTTGGTGTTAAAGGAACAGAATAAAAGGAACAAAAAGTCTTGTTTGTCAAGATAGGATCCTGACACTGCAGCATGGGGTCTCCATTGTATTCAACATAAGCCCGTCCGAGGAATCTCTGGGCCTGGAAGATAATTGCGTTTAAGACCGGTAAGCTAATTATCTCCCAGGAACAAAGAGGCAACCACAAAAACAAAAAACATAAAAATACCCCAAAACATTAAAAAAATATACCCCACAAATAATACATCCCCAAATAGCCATGATCTAACCACTTAAGTTCTTCAAATAGCGCTCTGATCCATGCAGTGTAGGGGTAACGCCACCATGTTAAAGTTCTGACGCTCATGCGGTCCTATGCCCAAAATAGTTCCAGGGCATTTGGTGCCTTTGCTGGTTAACCTTTGGGAGCTCCTGTGGCCCCAATATGGGGTATCCCGCCTGGCTTTCAGGTAGCGTTTGTTCCTCTTATTCTCAGGCACCTTCCCTCCAAAAAGCAGTTCAAAAACCCAGACCAAGTTGTCCGGGAACCGCATGGTCACCTCGTGCCGAAAACAGTTCCATAACATCCAAAGCTAAGTACCGCTGAGGAGAATTTGTTGGTTTGGTTCATGCGAACGGAGGCCAGGGAGCTAGCGTTAGGTTTTATTCGAATGAAGGGAAAGTGCCAAACCAGGGGCACCCAGGGAAATCTGCTAATGGTGGCTGGGCAGGGTAACTCCCAAACGGTGTCTCAGACCTGGACCATAGTCAGTGGGCAGGAGGCCAGCTTCCACACTCCTCCAGGAGTTCGTGGCAAACGTACATGGGAAAAAGAGTTTGTTACAAAAAAAGGGAGACCTTCCAGACCCTGTTCAGACACTAGGGGTCTCCCAATCACTAGATCCAGTAAATCTCTGTGACTATATCCAGTAAATCACTGTGACGGAGCTTGTTCGCTCATCAAAAAGTCCCCCCCACGACACCCCCACCCAACCCTTCCCCCCGTCCCGCCTTCTAAATACACACACACACACAAATTCACTGACAGATACGCATACACTAGCTAACAGACACACACACACACAGTCAGACACACACACTCACTAGCAGACACACACACTCACTAGCAGACACACACACTCACTAACAGACACACACACTCACTAACAGACACACACTCACTGTCAGACACACACTCACTGTCAGACACACACACTCTCTGTCAGACACACACACTCTCTGATATATAATATATAATATAATATATAATATAATGTAATATATAATATAATATATATAATATAATAATATATAATATATAATATAATAATATATAATATATAATATAATAATATATAATATATAATATAATAATATATAATATATATAATAATATATAATATATAATATATATAATAATATATAATATATAAATATATAATTTAATAATATATAATATATAATTTAATAATATATAATATATAATTTAATAATATATAATATAATAATATATAATTAGTTTAACCTACCCCCCAGCCTCCTTACCTTTGGGAATGCTGGGGGGGGAGGGGGTTTATTTATCTCCCTGGGGTCTAGTAGGGCTGCCGGTCGGGCTGCTGGGCCAGTTGCTCGGCTGGTTGCTGGGCGGGCGGCTGGCGAGGGAGCTCTTCCTCTGATCTCTCTGCTCAGCTCCCTCGCGCGCCGCAGAGTGAGGCTGGGAGCCGGAATATGACGTCATATTCCGGCTCCCAGCCTCACTCTGCGGCGCGCGAGGGAGCTGAGCAGAGCGCTCAGAGGAAGAGCTCCCTCGCCAGCTTCCCGCCCCGCCCAGCCCATCAGCCCGACCGGCAGCCCAGTTAGCCGCAAGGCTAACAAGGCATTTGCCCTGGGCATTTGGGGGCGGAGTTTTTGCCGCCCCCTGGAAAATGCCGCCCAAGGCAAATGCCTTGTTTGCCTCGCGGCTAATACGCCCCTGGCTCTCACTACATTCCTCTCTATGAGGATTAAAATACCCATTGAAAGAATTGTATGCTGATCTTACTCTGAGCTCCGCATGCAATTCACCTGTCAGTTTGGAGCCACTAAAAATGTCCCAGAGGCAACTAAATGACCCAACTGGCAAAAGGGAGCCGTAGGTATCCTTTGATACCTGGGACTCCATGGGGTGAGCAGGGATTTAACCCGGCTCATACCAAATATGCAAACATTTCTATGTCACCCTACAGGATTTAAAGCCCAATTTATCAAGGACAACATAGAACACTCTAACGATGTTACAGGGTTAAGCCTTGCAAGCTTTTCATTATAGAAAACTAACAAGATTTAGATCAACAATGTCCTCTCCATATCTTTCATTATCACGTAATCAACCATTTTTCCTAATTTATGTCAACAGAGAAATGTAAAAGCAACTTGTTCTAGCAAAAGTGTATCTGGTCCTAACAAGGTGGTGTATGTGGCACTCTCACTTTTCTGTTTCTCATGATTATAGATTTTTTATGGAAAACTCACGTCATGATTTTCACAAAAAATGGAAGATATACATGAGACATGAGGGGGTCTCATTTGTCGCATGTATGACCATTCAGTCATTTATTGTACTGTAAGTGTACATCACTATTTCATACCTCTTGTACAAGTTCAAAAGGAAAGTTCAAAGAAAATTCCACCCTCCTCTCCCCATGCACAACATAAAAATCTACTTGGAGGTAATAATTTCCATAATAAGATCCATGTTTAGTAGCAAGATCGGTTTGAAAAGAAGAGGAATGTAGATTTGCTATTTGATTTTGGTAGGACTATGGTTCTCCTTTAAATAATTCACTTTGGCCGTAAAACTATCTATACCAATATTGGTATATACGGAAACAGATGGGGTTAGTCACAAAAGTGCCAATTCCAGGTGACTTTAAATGGATTTTTAAATTTAAAGGGTCACCCCAGACCCATGTTACAAGAAGTGCAGATGTCATTAGAATTTGGCTCTCCTATTAATTAACTTTGTGACAGACAATCAGACCCGGTACTTCCTGGTTGTTTAGCTAAGTGGAGCTAAACTCAAGAGGTAGCAATTGCCCAGAGCACCTGCCTGGCAAAGACTTCTATCTGAGCTGAACTGGGGAGTCTGTGATTGGACAGTCACAGAAAGTCTGGGCGGGGTTAGAAGAGGAGTGCTTGCAAAGGCTTTAGACAATAAATCTGCAGCTTTTGCAAGCGATTTTAGATGTGCCTCCAATTAAAAAAAATCCTTATTAAATACATACAGTTGTGCTCAAAAGTTTGCATACCCTTGGAGGATTGGTAATATATGTACCATTTTAAAAGAAAACACGAGTGAGCAGGCAAGACAAATTTATTTTATTTCCAGTGGGATTCATAGTCAACTGTAGGCTATAACAGAATGGCACAATCATAAAACAAAACAGAGCAACAAAGAAAAAACTAATTAAATGACCCCTGTTCAAAAGTCTGCATAACATTAGTTCTTAATACTGTGTATTGCCCCCTTTAGCATCAAATGACAGAGTGCAGTCTTTTGTAATAGTTGTCTATGAGGCCCCTAATTCTTGCAGGTGGTATAGTTGTCCATTTGTCTTGACAAAATGCCTCCAGGTCATGCAAAGTCTTTGGTCTTCTTGCATGAACCTCATGTTTGTGATCTCCCCAGAGTGGCTTGATGATACTAAGGTCAGGACTGTGATAGCCACTCCAGAACCGTCTCCTTTTTCTGCTGTAACCACTGGAGGGTCAACTTGACCTTATGCTTAAGGCCATTGTCATGCTGGAAAGTCAAGGAACGTCCCATGCGCTGCCTTCGTGCAGAAGAATGCAAATTGTCTGCCAGTATTTTCTGATAACATGCTGCATTCATCTTGCCATCAGTTTTCACAAGATTCCCATGCCTCACAAAGTCTAGAGCCACCACTGCTAAACTGTTAAACTGTTTGACTACTTACACTGGTGGGAGGGGGGTTGTCAGGTACTCCTAGCACCATAACCACTACAGTGTACCTTTTTCAGGTGAACACACCCTTTTTGGTCTGAATAAAACATATTTTGTGGCCTGACCTGTCTGATACTGAGGATCAATACTGTTTCCTACATTGCCCTGGCACATATGTCAAGGGGCTGACATAGATGAGTTCACAAATAATCAAAGTTAAAATGTTCCATTATATATGTTTACAATGTCACAATGTTACATTAGACAAGTTTACAGGTATTGACATTGAAATAACTCCTGTGGATACATTTTATTAAACTATATCCAGTTGTATTAAACATTTTTTTTTCTTTTTAAATACTGCTACTGAACACCAAGGTATATGCTGGAGAGGTCTTCCATCAAAGCTGACAATTTCTTACTTTCTATTTGTACTGGCCATCATCTTAAAACCATCACTACTAATGTTTTAATTATATTCTTCTGTTTATAAAAATATAAAATTTTATGGCAATATTTTTTTCATTTCAACTTCGAGTAGTTTAACTTTTTTTCCTCTATGGCTCTTCTCCCAATTCTGCCATTATGTGCTCCACCTATTCACTCTCCAAGAAACTTTCAGCTTATCTTTGGTTTTATTTTATTTTTTTTAAATTCTATTGCCAGAATAGATCCATTAACACTCCTCACAGACTCTGAATCTCACTCTGCAAATGCAACCACTATCCCACATTGGTATTTGGGAAACATACAACACAATTCCTAGGTGACTGTAATCCTCAACAACTACCTTCATAATTAACTTTCAACCTAAACAGCTGTTGATTTGCCCCTATTCACGCTGGACATAATTTTAAGTTTTTTCTGCATCCTTCGATCTCTCACCCTCTGTCCTTTTAGAGTGTAAGCTAATGGGCTCACACGTGTAGCATTTTTTTTTTAAAGTGAACAATAGACTGAAGTCTACAGGCAGGATTACTAATGTTTTCATCTGTATATCTAATCATATATCTATATGTGTGTAACATTGCCTATTATTTATTGTTTAATGTTGTAAATCACTGTGGGCCAATGCAAAACAACAGCAACCGAATATACACTGTGTCACACACAGCATTTTCCATAGCAATCAGAAGAAGATTATACTTGAAATAAAATAATTTTAAGATGTGATATTGTGTATTGATAAAGTACAGGAACTCTCTACTTTAGAAATAATACCTTTATTTCTAACCCTGAAGTGCTCCATTGTTAGCTTAGATTTTTGGGTACTCTTTTTCTCTAAAAAATAAGTTACATCTAATTCAGCAGCAACACAGTGTCCTTGCTGCTGCCCCACTCTGCCTCAGTGGGATCCTCACTAGAGAGGACTGGGATAAAATAATACTTCTCGTATAGAAGCATTGGAGTCCTACAGCACATGCCTAGCAATTGCTAGGGTCTGCCAAAAGAATGTTGCATTTAATACGTTGCTTCTCAATGATAATAAGTCCATAATTCTGCTCTGAGCGTTTGCCCAAAGCGAGCCAAAAATAAAATTTTCTTGGTGTGTGATTGACAGCTGGGAGAGTGCAACATAGGCCATTTATAAATGTGCAGATATTTCTTGATACCAGCACTTTTGTAAAATAACAGAGTGGGAACATGCTCTTCACCCTTAAAGCACTATAGTAAGCTGAAGTGTTTTAGAGGTGTTGCGTGTTCGTTTAAATGGATGATTATATGGTAGAATAACATGCTCGAAAAATATAAGCAAACTGGAAAAAGCAGTTCTTGCAAAGACCAAGAGATTGGTTGTCTCCAGACAATAAAAATATTGCCATAGTAGCGACCCCTGTCATTTCACTGCCACTATGATTGATCAGGTTCTGTAGAACAGTGATGGGCTAATAATGACTCCAAAAAGGTTTACCTACATTTCATATGATGCAGAGCCATCCTAAACATTACATACATCTGCAGTGCCTAAAGGGTGCACATATCTGAAATGCAATCTGACTGAGCATCATGGGACATGTAGTTCATAAAGGTTATACATCACTGCATTGTTGGGTAAAATGGCAGATAAGAAGCAGACATTGATTGCTGGTGAGTCTGAACAGATCTATATATCCTTGAGGCAACTGGATAAGATGTTTTATTTTTGTTTGTGTTTTTATCAGAAAATGGTCAAATAAATGATTCAGTGTTTTCTTCACGGTTTTGTTTGTAAAAAAAATATACAGCACCTTTTCCACACCACCTACACTTTTTTTTTTAGGAAGAATATTTTTGATCTTTAGGAAGAATATTTTTACTAGAGGCTGCTAACATACATTGTTAGAACACCTTCATCAACTTTCAACCAAGCAGACATACCAAAAAATAGCCTTTAAAAAAAGTCAGATCAATTTATTATTTAATTTCAAAACTTTCCGTTAAAATAATTTATTTATAAAATATTTTACCAGGAAGGATACATTGAGAGTTCTCTCGTTTTCAAGTATGTCCTGGGCTGACAAATATTGCATTGTTACAAAATAGAATGTGCAATGTCTCAATTACTCATTTCATTAATTAATTAATTAATGAGTCCATATACAGTCGCTATATATACAGAGAAGAACCATATAATTTGCAGATACTGAAATGTACTGAATAAAAAAGGACTACATTATTAAGGAAGAATATTCATATGCAGATACAAGTTCAATGTCATCTAGCGGCCGTAGCACTTTGTAGACCCATTTAAAAAATAAGTGGAGGCTTGTCTTACGTCTGTGCTGAATCTCAAATGTTCCTTCCGCCTCTCTCCATTTAATCTCTTCACAAGCTATTTTGTTATTACCTACTTTATTCTTAAAGCCTGCCCCCCTGTAGCTGCTTATATTAAAGTCAGAACAATGAAAAAAAAAGTGCTTTCATAAAATGAATACAGTAATAGCAGATTAATTGTAGTATTCCTTATTCATTTTTTAAAAGTCACTGCAAATGATTTCCTATTTTAAAAGAGCAAGGTTTGTAGAGATCTGAAATTGAGCATATAATATCCCCTATTGTATGAATTCTTTTCTGTAGGTGTATATGTAAGGTTCTGGTCAATAGACAGCAAGTGTTAATGACAGTGCATCCATCCTATTAACTGTAGGGTGATATTATGGCTTTGTCGATTGTTCTGCAGGAACGTTGGAACTTTGAAGGCTAGTAAACTGGATGCTGAGATTGGCAGATGGCATCCCATTACTATTATTAAGGATTTAAGGATCAACATCATGTGTTTGTCTATAAACTATTGTGATTATTTACAGACAGCTCATTAGGGTTCATTAAGCATCCATCAGTTTTCATTGACTATAATGTCAGATAACATAAGATCACCATAAATGATCTCATTTATCTCATACCAGAGCTTGTATACATTGTATTTCAATGCAGATTGAAAAGGTAAATGTCAGAAAAATGTATCAGATATATAAGACCATTTGCTGCAGGCACAGTGCAAAGCTAATTAGAACGATCCCCTTCAAATAGTGAATAATGACAAAAGCTAAACGTGCATTTACGAGCCAAATGCATTTGAATAATTTTATAACCTTCTATAAGTATTCAGCCTCTGCCTGTTTCCACATTTAGTGTTCCGACCTGGACTCAAAATGGAGTGAATTGAGATTTTATATAGACAACACTTCCACTGTGCACAATGTTGTTTATTGAGACACAAATGCAAAACCAAAAGGGACAACAACAAAAAAAATAAGATATTTATGGGTTGATTGCACTGTTGCTATGAAACATCTAAACAGGCTCTTGTGGAACCAACAAGTCACATAATTACTTCAATAGAACCCATCTGTGTGCAATTAGTGTCACATGATCACTAAATAAATATACCTATTTTTGGGTGGACATGATGTTTATTATAGAGCATTTATAAACAAACAGCAATATGATGGTCAAGACCAAAAATCCTTTTAATTTAAGGTTGTAACATTGATGAATTTGGAAATGTCCAAGCGGGTGACTATTTAGGGAAGGCACTACATATAACATGTATTTGTGTATCTAGATTCCCATACAATTATATCTGTGGATTTATTAGTGCCCAAGATTAGTGGGAGTTACACTCTTAAGTGGTATCTCCTGCTATTTTAAAAATTGGAACTCTGACATCACTATGTCATGTACGTTCCAGTACCTTCTTTACAGTAAAGTCTTCCCCTTAAAGAACCACTCCACACCCAAAATGCTCTTCAGGAATATCCCATAATAATGGCAGTTCATAAGAACCACAGCTTTTGCACACTGGTGTAAAACATACATCCAATGAATATATATATGAAAATGCATGCATGTATTCATTGGGGGTGTATCTACTAAACAGTGATCTATAGATTTTTTTTTCTCCAAAATGGGCAGCAGAGTATTCCATGTGTGACATGTCATGATTCCCTTTTATTCCAGAAGTTTGGTCCTTAAGGGGTTAACCCCTATATTGCTTTCAAGAAACGTTATAGCGTTAAGGCCCTAGTCACCATTTAGCCTCCTTGGCTGAGATTAATAAGATCAGTGATCTCAGCCAGTACAATGCTTTCCCATTTAAAACACATTGGAGGGTAGGGCACATGTGTGGCAAAACACAGCTCTGCCCCAATCAGATAGGTTGTCTTGCTGAGACCATCTGATAGAAACTGTGGAATTTTACCCCACTATTTCACAGAAGCACCTCTTGTGCAGAACCGGTCTGACAGCCACTAGAGGCAGTCTATTGGTGCAAAGAAAACATGGCAATGATTTTGGCTATAGGGTTATATATATATATATATATATATATATATATATATACACAAATACACATTTGTACACATACATATATACCAGCAATTATCTACATGACACAAGCCATACATTTTGGTTACCCATTATTAAACTTGCCCTATACATGGCATATTTGAAAGATTTCACTTTCTATGTTTCTGTAAACTTGGCAATTTGTTATCTTGCGATTTCAAATTCATCCACCTTTTGGCTGATTAGGTGAACAGAATTTTTAATTTACAAACAGCCGCATGCCAGAATCTCTGAACAAATGAATCGCAGCATACAAACATACGCGCTTTGATTTATGATTTTGGGGGTGCCTTATTTGTCCTTTATTGTAAGGTCAAATAAGAAGCTAGTGATGGACAAGAGGTCTGTGAATCACGTGGACTGTATCTCTTGTCCAATCAAGCCAGTAACTGTTCATCTATTCACAGATCTGATAACTGGCCAATAGATGCAAAAATGTTAAAGCAGGGAAACAAACTATACTTCCAAGCAAGATTGTTTTCAGAAACTTTGACTGGAGATACTGAAGGAGATACAATATGTTTTACTCTTGCTGCGTCTTTGAAGGAATCAGAGCCAGCCAGCATCATTAAAGTCTAGGTTTAGCTTACTGTTGTATTTCCCTAGCAAGCTACTTCCAGTGGCCACTTGAAACAATTTTGAGTGGGAGATAAGAGATTGCTATTGTATCACTGATCCTAGTGCAAAACTAGGTTTAACCCCTTCCCGCCGTTACGACGTACCATGCCGTCCTGCATTAAATGGGCTTTAAAGCCGTTGCGACGGCATGGCACGTCGTAACGGCTTGCAGCCCCAGTAGGTGAGGTGTACTCTTCTGGGGGCTGCCTGACAGCCCAGGCAGCCCCCTCCGGCAAATGAGGCCCCCGGGGGCCATGTGATCGCTCTCAAAGAGCGATCACATGGCCCCCTATAGCTGGCTATGGATCTGCCAGCAGGGGGACTGTCTAAAATATTAGACAGTCCCCCTGCTGGGAGGTAGTGTAAAAAAAATAATAATTAACATGTTATAAAATAAATTAAATATATTAATATATATATATGTATATATATATTATATATAATATATATACATATTATATATATGTAACGTCATACAAAGTGTATTTTAATATTAATATAAGTATATATATTAATATTAAAATACACTTAGAATGACGTTACATATATATAATATGTATATATATTATATATATAATAGATGTACATATATATATTATATATAAATACGTATAATTAAAATAATAAATAAAATAATAAAATAAATAAATAAAATATTGAAACAAAATTTAATATAAATTATATATGCATGTTTAATTTCATTCTAACTGTATTTTGTTATTAATATATATATATATATATATATATATATATATATCGGTAACAAAATACACTTAGAATGACATTCTAAATATATCTATCTATATATAAAATACAAATAACCGCAAATATATATATATATTTCCTGGCCATATCCATGGCAGCACAACATTGGGTAGCTCCTCCCTATCCCCATTGGACAGGAATAATAATTAAGCCGTATAAGTACCACCTCCTGCTCCTCCTTCCCCAGTCTTTTTTTCCTGTCCTATCCCTAGGACATGTCGGTCTTTTCAGACTGCTAAATTTTCTTTTATGGCTTACCTGAGGATTAGTTCCTCTGGCCCCTGGGGAGTTCACGCTCTCTCCCCTGGGAAGTCTCCAGTATACGGCCCTGTGCAAAGGTGTCCCCCTGGAGAGAACCCCTTTAATGACCGGGGGTTTTTTCCTTCCAATTTCCCAGTGGTAACATGGGAAGGAACATGGAATTTGGCTGGGTTCCGGTTTGGTATTTCCCCACCAGGATCAAGGTAATATGGTTTGGTATTTACCTGCTGGTTTTTTCTTCCAGGAGTGGTTTGGTTTTCTGGAAGCGATATAGGTACACACTTTCTCTGTAAGGTTTGCTGTGGAAGCGTTCTGGGTTCCCCTGGGTACATGGTTCCCTGCACGGCGTTCGGGAGTTTCCTATGCGCCTGCGTGGCGTTCTGGGGTCTCCTGGGCACCTGCGCGGTTTTCGGGGACTCTGGGACGCATGCGCGGCATTCGGTATTTTATGGCGTTCGCGTGGCTTCATTCGCATAAACGCGCGAACGCCATTGTACGTATTAGCGCATTTGCGCGCAAAAACTGTTCGTTTGATTTCTAATTAGGCCGTTCGCGCGTCTTTTCGGTCATTTGCGCACACGCGATGACGTCAGATGCCCTTTTAAAGCGCCAGGCCTCCTTTTTTGGTCAGTTTGAATTTTCAGCTTCCTGGAGAGTTTCTGGCACCGTGGAGATCTAGGGATTGTTGGTTCTTCGCCTTTTCGGGTTCCTTTTTCTTCTAAAAGTAAGTTTTTTCCCATTTTTTGTTTGGTTTCTTGTAAGTTTTCTTCTTTGTTTTAGTTTCGCTGTTCCATCTATTATTTATAGATGGATTCGTGCTCAAGATCCAGGGAATCGGATTCTTCTCATCATAATAGGTCACAATCTAAGCGATATAGGTAAGCCATCCTTTTTGGACAAAAATTGATATTGATATTATAAATAAATAAAAGAGTGGTAATGTACTAATGTTCACGTTTGGTGTATTGCAGTGATAAAAGTACAAAGACTTCAGGATCGTCCAAAGGGAAGTCGCCCAAAGGGACGCTGTGTATATCCTGTGATAACAGAGCCATAGAAGGGAAACGTCTCTGTTCGAATTGTCTCTCAGCAGCTGCTGGACCTTCTCAGTCAACACCGGACTTTAGGCAGCTTATCAAGCATGCAGTTGCCCGGGGCATCAGAGAGGTTGGTAAGACCCACAAGCGACCTAGATATTCTGAGCCGTCAGATTGGTCTCCTGATAACTCGGAGGATGAGTTTATGGATACAGCTTCGCTGAGAGACTTGGCTTTTTCCTCGGAGGAGGATGCTATGCCTGATCCTGACTTCCTGGTACCTGCGGAGGTGGATCATTTGATTGCTCGGGTCAGAGAATCCCTTACCTTGAAAGAACCCTCAGAGGAGGAACCCTCTACATCTAACCGCTATTTCTCAGATCTTAGAAGGAAAAGAGCGGCTTTCCCTGTGCATACCACTATTAGTGACCTTATTAAAGAAGAATGGTCCAGGTCTGATAGGAGATCATCTGCAAAAGGGAAGTTCTCCAGGTTATACCCGTTTGATTCCAAAGATGCTGAAACATGGGATCTTCCACCCAAAGTTGATGCTGCGGTGGTTAGGCTAGCCAAGCGCACTACCCTGCCAGTGGATGATGCAGGCTCCTTCAGGGATCCAATGGATCGTAAGATGGAATACTACCTGTCTAAATCCTATGTAGCCTCAGGCACAAGTCTCCACCCTGCCGTTGCTCTCACATCTGTTTCAAGAGCTATGAAGGTTTGGCTGCAGGAGCTGGAAGGGGACATCAAGAGTGGCAGAAGCCGTTCCTCTATTGTTGATGCCCTAAAGGATATGCGTCTAGCGATTGATTTCTCTTCGGAGGCCGCAGTGGATCTGGTGAGAAACCTTGCTAGAAATATGTCCTTCTCGGTTTCCTCCAGGCGGGCACTCTGGCTCAGATCTTGGGCGGCCGATGCTTCCTCCAAGAATAGTTTGTGTTCTCTGCCATTTCATGGGAATATGTTATTTGGCAAGAATTTGGATGAATGCATTAAGAGGGCGGCTGAAGGAAATAAAGACTTTCTACCCCAAGAGAGGAAGTATAAAGGATCCTTTCGTGCCCGGAAAGAGTACCATTCCTTTCGTGACAGTAGGTCCTACAAGCCTGGTAGGGAATATTCCAGATTTCAACCGGGGAGAGGAGCCCCTTCTGTAAACAGAGGAGGCAGGTCACGCGGTTCATCTTCCTCTAAAAATCCGAGGAATCTATGACTACGTACTGCCCAAAACCGAAGGTGTCGGGGCTTGTCTTCTCCAGTATCTTCCGAGATGGACCGATTCCACAAGCGACGTTTGGGTGCTGGATATTATTCGGAGAGGTTACCTGCTAGAATTCTTCAAGCGCCCCCCCCCAACAGGTCCTTTCACCTCACAAAGTGGCCAGGAGACAAGGAAAAGTGCATGGCCCTACAAAACTTCATCCTTTCCTTGCAGAAGGAGAAGGTCATCATCAAAGTGCCAGCGGGCGAAAGAACTTAAGGGTTTTACTCCCACATCTTCTTAACAAGGAAATCCTCAGGGGGATGGAGACCCATTCTGGATCTACACAGGCTGAACAAGCATCTGCACATTCGCAGATTCAAAATGGAATCTCTGCAATCTATAATAAAGGTTGTGTCGCCCAACCAATGGATGCTGTCTATAGATCTATTAGACGCATATTTTCACGTACCCATTGCCCAAATCCATCAGAAGTTTCTGAGGTTTGCTGTAGAAGAAGGTCATTTCCAGTTCAGGGCCCTCCCCTTTGGACTGAGCACAGCCCCAAGAACGTTTACAAAGGTCCTGATTGTTCTCATCGCAGAACTCAGAAAGCAGAACATTGCTATATACCATTATTTGGACGACGTCTTGATCTTAGGAAACAATGTAGATTCAGTGACATCCCAGGCTATTACCAGCATTCAGTTTCTGCAAGCTCACGGCTGGAAGATCAACACCAAGAAGAGCCACCTCCACCCAACGCAATCTATGGTTTACTTAGGTGCCCACTTCGACACTCTGAAGGGTACTGTCCAGCTCTCATCAGTAAGAATACTGAAACTCAGGAGGCTATTGAGAAGAATGCTGAAATCCTCGGTTGCCCCTGCAAAGGCTGTAATGAGCCTCCTTGGTTCCATGTCCTCCACAAAAGGTCTGACCAGATGGGCTCAGTGGAGAATGAGACCATTCCAAGCCAACTTCCTGAGTCAATTCTCATCCGGAAACCTGTTCCAGCCCATCAAGCTTCCCCTGAATGTACGCCATTCTCTAATCTGGTGGCTAAACAGAAAACACCTATCCAAAGGTTTTCCATTAGGGGACATCGCATGGAGGACTGTGACAACGGATGCCAGCCAGTGGGGTTGGGGCGCTCATTATCTCCACGACTTTGCGCAGGAAGAATGGAATTTCAGGACGAGCAATGTTCATTCCAATCTGCTAGAACTTCTGGCTGTCCTCAAAGCTTTGAAGCACTTCTCAATCCATCTCAAGGGTCAATGGGTGAAGATAAGGACGGACAACTCCACCGTAGTATCCTATGTCAATCACCAAGGGGGTACCAGGAGCTGCAAGATGATGGAAATAATGAATCACCTGATGTGGTGGGTTCAGAGAAACCTGGCGGGCATTATAGCCATCCATCTCCCAGGGAAACAGAATCAACTGGCGGATTTCCTCAGCAGATCCAGAATAGATCCAGGGGAATGGTGCCTATCTCACAGGGTATTCCGCATGATTGTGGGCATGTGGGGTCTCCCTCAAGTAGACCTTCTAGCCACTCGGGCCAACAGGAAGGTAGCCCTTTTCTTCACGAAGGAAGAAGACCACCTGGCACTGGGAAGGGATGCCTTATCAAGCCCCTGGAGGTTCAGAATGGGCTATGCGTTCCCCCCGTTTCCACTAATTCTACCGCTCCTGAGGAAGTTGAGAACGGAGCAGGTGTCTCTCATCCTGATTGCGCCTTATTGGCCTCGGAGACCTTGGTTTCCTCTGCTTCTGAGTCTTTCGGTGGAACCTCCTCTCCCACTCCCCAAAGATGCGGATCTTCTGTTCCAGGGTCCTGTAATGCATCCAGACCCTGTCTCTCTCAACCTCATGGCTTGGAAACTGAAAGGAACCGGCTTTTGAACAGAGGATTCTCCCAGGCCGTTATTGATACTATGCTGAGGGCACGTAAGCATTCCACTTCAGCCACTTATTATAGAGTGTGGGAGGTTTTCTCCAACTGGGCCCTTCACAGAAATGTGGATGTTCAAGATCCTTCCTCCTCTAATATTTTGGATTTCCTGCAATCTGGCCTTGCTAAAGGGCTGAGCTATAACACTCTCAAGGTACACGTTTCAGCCTTGTCTGCCCTAACCAGTCGTAGATGGGCACTGGACTCTGATGTCATCAGATTCATCAAAGGTGTCCTTCAGATGAAACCTCCTATTAAACCATTTGTCCCATCCTGGAATCTCCCTCTGGTTCTGGATGCCATGAAGCTGAAACCTTTTGAACCATTTGATTCGGTTTCCCTACAGGTTCTCTCTATTAAGACTGCCTTGCTGGTTGCCCTAGCCTCTGGCAGGAGAGTTTCTGAGCTCAATGCTCTATCCATCAAGGAGCCTTTTACTATCTTTCACAAGGACAGAGTGGTCCTCCGTACGGTTCCTGTATTTCGACCTAAAGTCACCTCCTCCTTTCACATCAATGAGGATATTGTTCTTCCATCTCTGAGGTCGGACTCCCATAAAATGGGGAATTCTGCTGACCTGTCCTCTCTGGATCTAGTGAGATGCCTCCGGATGTATATTGATAGGACTTCTGCTTGACGTTCTTCTGACAGTCTTTTCGTCCTTCATAGCGGCTGTAAAAAGGGCTCACAAGCTCCTAAATCTGCCATTAGCAGATGGATAGTAGCGGCTATCATTCTGGCTTATCAGTCCACCGGATATCCGGTCCCTGTGGGTCTTAAAGCCCATTCCACTAGGGCTCTCTCTTCTTCCTGGGCAGCCGCAGCTAATGTCTCTCCTGAACTCATTTGTAAAGCAGCTACATGGTCTTCCTCTAACACTTTCATTAGGAGCTACCAAATTGATGTCAGAGCAGGGTTGTCTGATCAATTTGCTAAGTCAGTCCTGTCTGTATCCAATACCGGATTTCTGTGTCTTTCACTTGTTGTGGTGTTAATACACTTTGCATTTAAAAAATTTTTAGTCTGTGTCTCTTTCCCTCCCTGGTTTATTGCTTGGGTATTACCCAATGTTGTGCTGCCATGGATATGGCCAGGAAAATGGAAAATTTATTCATACTTACCGTAATTTTCTTTTCCTGGTTATATGCCATGGCAGCACAAGGGTCCCACCCGGGGCTATTGCTGGAACACGTGACTGGGGAAGGAGGAGCAGGAGGTGGTACTTATACGGCTTAATTATTATTCCTGTCCAATGGGGATAGGGAGGAGCTACCCAATGTTGTGCTGTCATGGCATATAACCAGGAAAAGAAAATTACGGTAAGTATGAATACATTTTCCATTATAGATAAATACATATAATTACATGAAAGATTACATTAGTATACACGTAGAATTTAAATACCTATAAATGCATATATATTAAAATTCTACGTGTATATTTAAATAATCTTTTAACGTAATTATGTGATTTGATTAATTAAAATTTGATTGACATGCCTGACAACACAAGGAGAAAGTGCAGAGAATTTAATTTGCAAGCACTATATTTGACCCTGTAACTCTCCAAGACACCATAAAACCTGTACATAGGGGGTACTGTTTTACTCGGGAGACTTCGCTGAACTCAAATATTAGTGTTTCAAACTGGTAAATTGAATTACAACAATGATATTTTAAGTAAAAGTGACGTTTTTCGAATTTTTTACAAGCGAACAAAACTTGTATGGTCTATATTATGGTTGTAATATGTTTTACTGTTTTAAAACACTAATATTTGTGTTTAGTGAAGTCTCCCGAGAATAACAGTAGCCCCATGTACAGGTTTTATGGTGTTTTGGAAAGTTAGAGAGTCACATATAAGGCTTGCATTTCATTTTTTTCACATTGAAATTTGCCAGATTGGTTATGTTGCCATTGAGAGCGTATAGTAGCCCAGGAATGAGAATTACCCCCATGATGGCATACCATTTGCAAAAGTAGACAACCCGAGGTATTGCAAGTGGGGTATGTCCAGTCTTTCTTAGTAGCCACTTAGTCACAAACACTGGCCAAATATTCGTTTTTTGCTTTTTTCACACAAAAACAAATATGAACGCTAACTTTGGCCAGTGTTTGTGACTAAGTGGCTACTAAAAAAGACTAAACATACGCCACTTTCAATACCTTGGCTTGTCTACTTTTTCAAATGCTATGCCATTATGGGGGTAATTCTCATTCCTGGGCTACCACACCGTCTCAAAGGTAACATTACTAATCTGGAAAATTTCAATTTGAAAATTTAATGTTCTATATTTGACCCTGTAACTTTCCAAAACACCATAAAACCTGTTAATGGGGGGTACTGTTGTACTCGTGAGACATCGCTGATTACAAATATGTGCATTTTTTTGCAGTAAAACCTAACAGTGTTATGACATTCACAGTTAAAATGTAAGACGGAAATGCAAATTTAAAAAAAAAATCTTATTTTCTCACATTTTTTTTTATTTTATTCATAATAAATTATGTTCCATATATGAATAGTTAATGATAGATTAAAGCCCTGTTTCTCCTGAATAAAACGATATATAATACGTGTGGGTGCATATAATTTGAAAGAGGGGAACTACGGGTGAACAGACATTTAGCGCAAATTCCAGTTTTTGTTTACGTTTTGTTTTGATCAGAACGTGCACTATTGACTCCGTCCTGAAGGGGTTAAGGTACTGCTGTATTTACCTACCTAATTAGCAATAAAGCTACTGTCTCTCAGTGGCACTTAAAACTATTTTGAATGGGAGATCGAAGATTGCTATTGTATCACTGATTCCAGTGCGAAACTAGGTTTAAGGAACGGATCTACCTACCTAACTAGCAATATATATTTATTTTTTTATTTATTATTGCCACTTATATAGCATCAACAGATTCCGTAGCGCTTTACAATATTTTGAGAGGGGGGATTTAACTATAAATAGCACAATCACAGGAAAACTTACAGGAACGACAGGTTGAAGAGGACCCTGCTCAAATGAGCTTACAGTCTATAGGAGGTGGGGTATAAACACATTAGGACAGGAAATAGCAATCAAATAGGGTGGGAATGAAGCAGAGCTGGAGGAGAGAGTAAAGCACTGCCTTATAGGGGAGAGCAAGAGACAGGTATGTAAGGTAGAGGTAACTCTGGGAGGCCACAAGCTTTCCTAAAGAGATGGGTTTTAAGGCACTTCTTAAAGGATTGACGACTAGGGGAGAGTCTGATGGGGGTAGGCAGGCTATTCCATAGGAAAGGAGCCGCCCCCGAGAGAAGTCCTGCAAGCGCGAGTTGGCTGTACGGGTGCGAGCAGAAGTCAGGAGGTGGTCACGGGCAGAGTGGAGGGAACGAGGAGGGGCATACCACCTCAATTCAAATATTACCTGAAATTATCTAAACAAATACTAAAAGGTGCAGGGCATTGTATTTGTTCACACTGAATGGATGTGAGGGAAAGCTTTGTTCTTCACAAGGTGGAAGGGTGAGTGGGTGGTTAATTGATCATTTTCGTAAATTTTTGTAAAAATCCAATTATTTCAACTTAAAGTGACTCGTGCTCCCTATTTTGCATTAATGCAAGATAGCAAACTATAATGATTACAATCATTAAACAAGTTTATCACTTCCTTGATCATGTATAATGATCTAATTTTGCCATCTCAGATTTCGCATTGCAAAAAAATAGGCATTTAGGTAATATTGTAGCCGTTTTTGCAAAAGGCACTTTTTTCCTGTTTTTTTTTTACCAATGGCATGGACTACATTTTGCCAACCCCATTTTTTTTTTTCTTCCCAGAAGAAGCGGTCAAATTATTTTGACTACATAATTTTCTGTGCAAGGTTTGCAGTCTGTAGAAAAACCCATTGCAGATTATAAGAAAAGCATGCTGCAACCCCTAAATTATAAATCAAATGCCTAGCAATGGACTGATGTTTTAGTCCATCACAGCCCTGGTTTTAGTTTCTAGTTACACACAGCTTTATTTAAGTCATTGACACTGTATACTAAACAATCGATTAATTGAAAATAATGATTTTTGTCTGCAAACAGGGAATGAGCTGCATGCTTGTAGTAGCAAGCTGATGTCATTACTTTGCAGGCAGAAGATATCTATAGATCACATGCATTTTGTGTAAGCTATAAAACTATTTAAACTGCTTACATTTATCCATCAGGCCATTTCTATGAAGAAAACAATCTCCATCTGACACTTAGATAACTTGGAAGCTATTATTAACTAAGCCACAAAGTTTTACAGCGTACAAAGTTAGAGAGAAACAAACTTTATTTTTACTTTTAATGGATACCTCTACATTGAGGTGTTACAGAAGGCAGCGGGGAGGCTCCCATTCATAATCCTACAGAGATTTCGAAGGCACTTGGATGGTGAAATGAAGAAGAAGCCAGCAGGTAGTCAGAAATGAATTTCTGCACAACATAATAGAATGCAAAAAAAGATCCAATGAGCTGCTTCAGCATTCAAAGTTTCTTGAGTATTGAAGAAGAGTAAATGTAGTTGCATGCTAGATCACGGAGAGTTAAAGGTACACTATAGGCACAATAACCACTTTAGCAGATTGAAGTGTCTTTGGTGCCTGGAGTCCACTGGTGCCAGGTTAAATGTCAATGGTTAAATGATTTACTCAGTCCTTGGTAATAGGCAGCCCTGCCATCAATGATGTAATGGTGCAGGTGCAGTTCTGATCTAAATAAAGGTTGACTAGATTAGTAATGGAATAGCTACAAAAATAGTCTGTAAAGAGGCAACTAAGCTGTCCGCAACAAGCAAACTGCTAAAATACGTACTGATGGTATCAAAATACTGTAGTGTAGCAGGACATGCAGCCTTGCCTCAACCCAGTATCTGCAGGAGCACTCCACAGCGGCAAAATTTGCTTCCTGTGGTGCAAGGCTCAGTGGTTGAGAGCGATCAGCTTGGCTTCGCTAAGGACAGCTAATGGAAGCTCCTTTCGCATTTTACTTTTGCCTGCAGGAAAGCGAGGAGGAAAACTGTTCTAAAATGGTTTGACTACTTATAATGAGAGAGGGCCCGGGTACTCTTGACACATTAACCACTACAGTGTGCTTTAGATGTTATAGGGCTTAGAGTCTTCCTTTAAATATACTTTAATTCTTGGGGTTTTATCGGTCAAGTGCGAGCTGGAGCCATGGAGCTTCTACTTATAACCTTGAAGACAAATTTGTCTATACTTGCTGTGCGATGTCCTGTTGGAGCCATTGTAAACACATAGGAAAAGTCCTCGTAGGTCAGTGGAAGTTGAAGGCTATAGCTCAGACTGAACTCATATCATGTTCTTTAAAGGAACACTATAGGGTCAGGAATACAAATGTGTACACACCCTATAGTCTTAAAAACACATTAGGTCCCTGCCCCCCCCCCCCCCCCCCCATATCCCTCTTAAATAAGTAAAAAAAAAATTACCTTTATTCAAGAGCCGCGTGGGTTTCCCCAGCACTGGCTCTGCCACAAATCCACCTCCTTGGCTAGAGTAGGATATAACAGTATTATACTATGTTTTGTTTTATTTATTTGTTTTAGTGATATCAACTGGATCCCTGTATGTTTGTATTTTGTATATTTTCTCTGAAAAGGTAGTGTTTACAGCAAAAAGCCTGTATGGACAGGTTATAGACATCAGAACAACAACATTAAGCTGTAGTTGTTCTGGTGACTACAGTGTCTCAGACTGAGCATCATGGATGTTTTGTTTAACAACAACTAAAGATGTATTTAAAATTTACCAGTGATGCAAATAGGAGAGTTTCTAGTTTCCAGAAACAAATCAATAAACCTCACACTAACAGAGAAGTGAGATGTCATGACATGTTCTTGCATTTCTATGGTATGCCCTTTCCTCTACCCGTGAACAAAGTGCTGCTGATGCTTTCCGGGGTGAAAGCATAGCTGGAACATGCTGCACAACCAGGTATTCATGTGACCCGACCATGCTACCTAACTAATAGAGGAGTGTCCAGCAAAGTTTTATTCCCAGTACCTCTTGCTGACATTCACCTTGGGAGGCTCTACCCCCTCTCCATATGTAGCCTTGCGGAGTACTATACTACAGATGTGCTTCCTATCCTACTATTTTAATATCCTCCTGCCCCTGTACTATCTGTAGAGATTTGGGGTTCAAAGAGTTCCACATCTGGACTTAAGCCCCCAAAGCACCCTACCCTTCAACAATGGCTATAAATGTAGTTCATGTGAATTTAATTTGTTAACCGTATGCAAGGTTTTCCAGATCCATAAGCCACTATTCGAAGCATATTACACAGATTACATAAGAAAGAGTCTATTACTTGATGTGCTTAAAGGGTTAAGTAGTCATGATGCTTTTTTGAAGTGGTCATGGTGACAGTAGTATGGACATAACATGTAGAGTTATTTTTAATTTTGTGCCTGGGGCTAGTGGCATTCCAGGCACAATTGACATAAGCAGCCCAGAACTGTTCCGAACTGCCTGATATCTATTCTGTGCATATATTTTACGTCTGCTGTCAGCACGCACTGCACATTGCAGACAGATGTAACCCACTTTGCTGTCACTGGCAGAGTCTGTCTGTAGTGTATTTTCTCCCTTTTCTCTTCCCGCCCCCTCCCCACACCCCTCTCTTTTATGCAGTTCATTTTCTTTCATACCATCCTTACTCCTGAATCTGCCCCTCCCTCATTTTCCCCCCTCCACTTGCCAGGTCAGAGTGCATGCACTCTGACCCAGCTAAATGGCTCTATGGGAAGACTTTGATTGGGCCCCTTTTTGAATCCTGTGACATCAGGAGGAGGTGTGCCCAGCGCTAGATTTAGGGAAGTCAAACTAATTTTCTGAATGTGTGATGTCCTAAAAAATAATGCCCAAAAGGGCGTTATTTGTAGACCAAAATACAAGGGTTGTAAAAACCCTTTTACAATTGTTATATCTTAAGATACTATATCCATTACCTGTCAAAATGCCTATAATTCAGTATGTGACTCTTCTTTTTACACATTCCTGTGTCGGGAAACAAACAAACAAACACATAGAAAGCACTGTGTGCTTCAGAGGCTTGGATACTGTTTTAATAATGAGATGTAACACTCAAAAAGAATCCAGAATCAGGGAATATTTGCATTTGAAAGAACGTCATTGGTTTAAATTACTATTGTCAACACCAGACAAATTCTATTCTCAAACTGAAATCTTCAGTTTATAGTTAACAACACTACAAGAAAGTATACGCTATTTAGAAATGTGACTACGTGCACTGCTGGTTGCTTAAATCTGTTTATCACAGACAACAAAATGTAAAATTGTGCAGTCAATATTAATAGATATACTGAGAATGAATGTATATGTGTGTTTGTGATAACAGCGTATACTGTCCAACTCTCTGTGACTATATGGACCATAGCACGTCAGGTACATCTGTCAGTCACTGCCCCTCTGAGCTCCAACAACTTCATGTTTGTGGCTTCAGTGACCTCATCTATCCATCTCCATCTCTGTTGTCCCCTTCTTCGTGTGCCTTTAATCTTTCCCAGCATCAGAGTCTTTTCTAGAGAATCCTGCCTTCTCATTAAAGGGCTTCCAGTGAACAGTTTGTCTTGATTTCCTGTAGTACAAATGTATTGGATCTTCTTGCAATCCATGGGATTCTAAGCAGTTTTTGCCACAGTTCAAAGTTCTACGACACTCAGCCTTCATTATAGTCCAGCTCTCACATTCGTATGTTACTACTAGGAATACCATAGTTCTGACTATGCGGACCTTTGTTGATAGTGTAATATCTTTAGTTTTTACCAGCTTGTCCAAGCTTGTCGTAGCTTTCCTCCCCAGAAGCAAACGTCTTTTAATTTTATGACTGCAGTCACCATCTGAAGAGATCTTGGATCCCAGGAAAATAAAATCTATCACTGCCCCCCCCTTCTTCCCCATCTATTTGCCAGGAACTAAGATTGTTGTTTGCCATGATCTTAGTCTTTTTAATGTTAAGCAGCAAGCAAACTTTTGCCCTCTCTTCTTTTACCCTCATTGACAGGTCCTTTAGTTCTTCCTCACTTTCAGCCATCAGAGTAGTATCGTCCGCGTATCTTAGGTTGTTGATATTTCTTCCAGCAATATTGATTCCAGCTTTGGATTCATCCAGCCCAGCCTTACGTATTATGTATTCCGCATATAAGTTGAATAAATAAGGTGACACTATACAAGCTTGTTGCACTCCTTTCCTGATCTTGAACCATTCTGTTGTCCCATGTTCGGTTCTGACTGTCGCTTCTTGGTCCACATACAGATTCCTCAGGAGGCGGATGAGATGATCTGGTACTCCCATCTCTTTAAAAACGTGCCACATGTTGTTGTGATCCACACAGTCAAAGGTTTTAGAATAGTCTATGAAGCAGAAGTAGATGCTTTTCTGGAACTCTCTGGCTTTCTCTGTTATCCATCGTACATTGACAATTTGATCTCTTGTGCCTCCTCCTCTGCGGAACCCAGCTTGTACATCTGATAATTCCCTGTCCATATATTGCTTGAGTTGAGCTGTATAGCTGTGCAAAGATGTTCTAACAATTTTGAGAATATTAATATTAATACATATTGATAGTTCAATATATGTGTCACTGCATACTGCTATACTATATTTAGGAACGTATACATGACTATAAACACATACACTTCATTGCCAAACCTAGTTTAATAACCCTTCTATCCATCAGATTTTCATTAATTGCAGTTACACCTATTACTAACAGTTGAATAAAATCAGCCACAGCAGTCCTTATAGACAAATTCTATATGGTACAGTGAAAATCTTATCAACAAGTCAGTTAATCAAAATTCTGCCCTTCTAGAGCTGCCCTATCATCTGATGCGCTAAACTGGCGAAACGCGCGCATCAGGGGCTCTGGACGCCAACACTGATTCACTATTAGTGCCGACTTTTTACTTACCGCTATTGAGAAAGGTTTTACCGACACAATTGTCATACAGCGTCCATGAGGATAGGAGCTTACAGTACTGTGTGGGGAAGAATCTCTCTCTGTACATATAACTATAATCACGTTCCTATTGAACTGTACTTTAGCAGACAGTAATTAGGGGGGTGTACAGTGACAGAGCAGGTTTTTGGCTAAGGGGTGCTCTACTTCTGACTTTAGGCAGAAGGATTTAATTAATTTTTACCTGTGTATACCTTATACTATAGCCTATACAAACTTAGATATACATATTCCTATGTCTCTGCCCTCCTACTGCTGCATCTCTAATCAGAAATATACAGGAATACTAAGTAGCTATACCCTCTGCTAAACCTCACAAGTTGCTACTTGTATCCATATTCTGCATTACTGTGAACGTGAATTACAACATAATAGAATATAATAATTATAATTTTCTAACCAGCAAGGACTGCACTCCTATTTTTTACACACAGACTCGATATATTTTTCTTTTGATTTCTGTTTAGTATATGTTTCAGTCTATGTGTTTGCATTTCTTCAGCAGAATTTAGATTAAAGGGACACTAAGAACAGCCACACACCATATCTTATTGAAGTGGTCTGGGTACAGTGTCCCTGTTCCCTTAATCCAGCAATGTAAAACATTGTAGATTTATATAAAGCAAAACAACACTTCCTGCAGTTTCTTAGAGTTTGACTTTGTGAAAAATGCAGGACATCCTCACACTTTGCATGAGGATGTCCAGCTTGTTGAAAACCCTCATAATAAAGCATTGAGTACTTTTTTCCTATAGGCAAGGTCTAAGTGTGCAGTGCTCGTCATGCATGCACTTTAGGCTCCCCCATGCACAGACGCCGGCGGAGGAGCCTGACCCAGCACCGAAGGACATTAATGTTGGAATCAGGTAAGTGAAAAAAGCTTTTTGAACCTTTATGATGGAGGGTAGGGGCATTGGGTTCCCATAGTATACATCTTTGTATTCCTAACACTATGGTGCTCCTTTTTAACTTCATGCAATCTGTAATCTGAATTAACCGTATACCTATCTGAGGATTACTTTGTCATCCACCCATTTTGTAGATGGCAGTTCCCCTTTTAATGTTCTACATTAAAATATAAAATAATCCCCCTCTACATAGTGAATAATATAAATATTAAACAACTTGCTTATCCCACCTACAGAAGTTATACCACATTTGTTTCTGTTTATGTGGCTCTAGCCACACCTCCCCTGGCAGTGCCTTGCAGAGCTTGCATGAAAAAAAATGGTTTCAGATTTTACTTACTTTATAACTTTTTATCTCATGGTCTGTACAGTCAACTTTAATCACATACATTAGGTTTCAGCAAGCTGTTAACAGTACAAGCTACTAACAGTATGCTAAGAAATTCTAAATTAAACATACTATGTAATAAAGTAAGTTTAAACATTAGCTCTCTGATTGCAGGAAGTGTTTAGGAAGTAAGTCACAGGAAAGGACTACATAAAGAAAGTGTTTTAACGCCCAAATAGTAGAGAACTGAGCTGGAAGACTGCAGGAGTATGATTTATAGACCAAAACTGGTTCATTAAACTAAAGTTGTTTTTGTGCCTAAAGTATTAAGTATTAAGGGTTAAGGGTTAAGGGTTTCTTTTTTAGTGGAGCCATATGTTTTACATATTATTTTTTTACAGGATGTAAATATATGTATATATAACACAACGTAAGTATGAATAACAAGTTATACACCGGTAAGAATATTTCCCCCCCTAGTTTTGCTTATCATAGTGTTTACACATCAAGAGCAAATAAAGAAAAAGAACAAAAAATAGATACATCTATCATGTGAATGTCTATGATCTAATTATTATTTTTTTAAATGATTAACACTATCCCCATACCAACTCTGCTCCTAATCATACAACAATCCTACGCTTACACTAACTCTAACCATGCACCTACCCTAACCTTATCGCTTAACCCTACACTATCCCTAAAAAGCATTAACCCTTACCCTACACTAACCCTAAAGATACATCAACCCTAATCCTAAATATACCACAGCACTAACTCTAAACAGTAACACTTACTGGCATCAATTGATTGCATTTAGGCTTTAATTCCCACTATTTTAAACACAGCATGGAATATCCTAATGTCATCAAAGAACTAACCAATATCTTAACTGCTTATAGAACCCAAACAGGAAACACCTGCAGTGTACTAAGGCACTTTAGGAGGGGAAGGCAGTGAATATAAAAGCAACCTTTATTGTATAACATGAGTTACAGGTAACTTAGACCAAAACATAAGTACATTATCACCCAAGGGGAAAAAGTCTTAACTAGTGCAAGGAAGCCACAATCTGCCAAACAAGGAAGGATAAATTAGGCTCAGAGAGATAAGTGATACCTGGGGAATAAGTATGGTGATATAAGCTATGTCTGCCAAAGGCTGAAATAAAGCCCAAGATTAAACTAAATACTATAGAGTCACCAGACAGGTTCTAGTATCAAGCTAATGTGTGTTGGAGAAAAATACAACAATGTAGATACGCCCCCAAATAGGGCTAAAAAAAATCCTTATAGTAGCTAAAGTTCCTAATGCTTGACAGGAAGAAAAGAGTAGTTGGGAAGAAACAAAATAAGAAAGGTCCCCCCCCCTTCCTCCTTTTCACCTTAACTGTCCAATAACAAAATGAGAAGAAAACACAATAATATAGATAAGCCCCCAAATAGGGCTAAAAGAAACCTAAATTATTGGTGCTTGACAGAAAGGAGGGAATGGTGGGGAAGAAACAAAGTAAGGTCTATCCTTTTTTTTTTTCTCTTTGCTATTGGACAGCTAAAGTATAAAGGGGAATAGCAAAGAGAAAAAAAAGGAGGAATCATAAGCCTCACAATCTTAGCCAAACAAACTGACCCTAGGTACTTCGGCACCGTGGGATTCCCACTAGCGCCTCCCCGAACCAACTAGCACTCAGGTAACTAAAAGTGCATTTAAAGTAATAAAAAAGTGCTACCCATAGTGAGGTGCAAAAAAGAAAGAACCAATACCTCAAAATCTCCCTGTCCTTGCAAATGAGCAAGACAAACACTAGAGGGGGTATTCAAAGTGAATTCAAAAAACAAACTAGTGAAAAGAGAAAAACTAGAAAAATGGTCAGAGTTGTGGCAAATTACATTTAATGTGGATAAGTCCTAGCCTCAACATCTGAGGAAAGGGATTTAGGGGTAATTATTTCAGATGACTTAAAGGTAGGCAGACAATGTAACAGAGCAGCAGGAAATGTTAGCAGAATGCTTGGTTGTATAGGGAGAGGTATTAGCAGTAGAAAGAGGGAAGTGCTCATGCCATTGTACAGAACACTGGTGAGACCTCACTTGGAGTATTGTACGCAGTACTGGAGACCGTATCTTCAGAAGGATATTGAAACCTTAGAGAGAGTTCAAAGAAGGGCTACTAAACTGGTTCATGGATTGCAGGATAAAACTTACCAGGAAAGGTTAAAGGATCTTAACATGTACAGCTTGGAGGAAAGACGAGACGGGGGGGGGGGGGGGATAGGATAGAAACATTTAAATACATAAAGGGAATCAACAACGTAAAGGAGGAGACTATATTTAAAAGAAGAAAAACTACCACAGCAAGAGGACATAGTCTTAAATTAGAGGGGCAAAGGATTAAAAATAATATCAGGAAGTATTACTTTACTGAGAGGGTAGTGGATGCATGGAATAGCCTTCCAGCTGAAGTGGTAGAGGTTAACACAGTAAAGGAGTTTAAGCATGCATTGGATAGGCATAAGGCTATCCTAGATTTAAGATAGGGCCAGGGACTAATTAAAAGTATTTTGAAATATTTGGCAGACTAGATGGGCTGAATGGTTCTTATCTGCCGTTACATTCTATGTTTCTATGTTTCTACACTGAAAAAATAGCTGACTTAAAGAGTTATTCCAGTTTGTCTATTTTTAAATTTGAAATTCAATTTGAATTCTCGCTTTAGTTAATAAAGCCCGCACTACTGCATTACTGGCAATAAAATAGTCAGTGATTTTACAAACTCTGTATAAAACTCAAAAAACCTTGTCAATCAGTTACGTCCACTGGATTGTAATATGCATCATAATCTTTTTTTTATTACAGGACACAAACAATAATATAATATATTCTCCTAATGTTTTTTTTTTCTTTTTTAAAAAAAGGTTAACTATGCATTTATAAAAGACGCACACACATTCAAGTAGCTAGACACTATAAATGCTATAACTACCTATGTTCCAAAGACACCATACTTCATTATGCCTTATTTATCTCTGTGGCATTATTAAATCTAAAAAAAACAAAAAAACAAAACACTACCACCATAAAAGAAAAGAATGATTCATACCACAGTGTAGTGATAATAATATGGTTCACTTGACCTAGAACTGAAGCAGTTAGAAAAGGTGCTTATTATGACTGTCACTTCTGTTTCCATGACCATTTTAGTTCTTACTTTGTAGAAAGCCAATGCAAATACATTTTAATATAAAAGAGATTAGAGAGGTAAACAACATCGAAGTGACCTTTACCAGAAGTACAAGTGCTCATTAAGTGTAAGAGATTAGCCATCTTGTCCTATTTTGCATGCAGTACACATGGGATTATATCAGATCCCAAATAAAAAGCTGGGTTGGAATTTTATTAAGACTTCAAGTGGAATGAACATTTTTTATGTTGTTATATCATAAGTTTCAGAGGAGATATAACTATTGTTTGTGAATTTTCCATCTAAGAGACAGCATTTCTGACAATCACTAATTTAATATATATAGTTGTAAGCAAGGTCAATTTTAACATATATATTTTATCACAAATCTTGAGGAATATCAAGAACTAATTTATAGGCTGAGGGCTGGCTTTAATCTTCGTCTATATGACCAGATAGTTTATGCCACAATCTAGAAGTTCCTTCTAGACATTTGGTAGAACCAGAGGCTCTTGCTTTATTTGGTTTCTAAGCAGAATAGAAAGTGGTATAAAGCACACTTTAGAAATACAAATTAAGCAAACAAACCTGTAATTACACATATGTTTCAAGACGTTCAAAATTTCTAAAAAAAAAAAAAAAATGATGGAAAGCATATCAAGTGTGGTATATGTGAAACTAATTCAACAGTGTAAAAATCTCACACAGACTCTATGAAACATATTTTATCGATGTCTAATAAGGGTATCAACAATTAGAGAACTCCCAAGAAATGGTGAGATCTTCAGTATATGAATAAAATATTAAAATATATAGCTGGCATAAGTTCACTATTTGTATGATCATATAGAGTTCCAAATTTGTATTTCCAATGGTTTGGATATCTTCTGTAAGTTTGGGATATTCTCTTTGTGGTATCATTTTCAAAGGTTGCCTTCCTCAAAATACATCACTGTAGTGCAAGAGGCTCCAGCTCCCTCTCCCACAGATTGCGTGACCCATTGAATCAAACATGGAACTGAACAAAGATGAATAAGGAATCAGTAACTCAGGAAGGACAGAGAAAATTCCCATGGTATGAAATATTAGTCAGAGCACTCTGATAGGTTGGGGTGGGGGACATTAGGTCTTGCATTATTATTAGAGCTTCCACCTGCCACCAATGGTATTATTATTAGAGCTCCCATCTGCCGTGTATAATTATTAGAACCCCAACCACGTCTAATGGGTGAAGACTGGGGCACTAGTTTCCCACCTTGTATAAGTATTTAACTGCCACCAGTGGATAGGAGCTGGAATGGAGACATTAGGTCCACCTTATAGAATGTAGCCCCACTTGGTGACCACAGGCAGGGGCAGGGATGTAGTAGAATGCCCTCCTACCATAGGTAGAGGCAGGGGCTGGACAGTTATCTTTAGTAAGTTGGTAGCAAATATTTCTGTGAAAATTCATAAATATCTGCCTTTTTTTATAAAAGAAAGTGGTCCATTTATTGCACTTGAACTCTTTAACACATTTGTCAGTCTAACTCAAACAAGTAAGAACTATTTTCTATTAATTCTACTGATAAAATTGGATTTCTGCTTACTAAAACAGCAAATATATAAGGTGCATTCATCATGCATTGTGGTAAAAGTGTATGATTAAGTCATATTGCTTTTATCACAGCTTCATGGAACACAATGTACTATCACACAGAGAGACAATCTCATATATTGGAAGACTGTGATTGTCAAAGTAGTGTTTCTATGAGTGAAGGAGAATGTTGCTGTGTGGCTATTGAGTGATGCAATATCACCCATAGCTATTTAGTATGATAGAAAAAAAGGGGAGGGGGAGATATATTTTTGGGGATACAATGAGCAAATCAGTCATTCTTATTAGTATCATTGGCAATTAGCAAGCAAATACATTTGGAGGGTACCCGTGTTTCATGCTGTTGTAGCCCCAAGAAGTTTAGTGACACTCATCAGTAGACATAGAAAAGTAAAACGTAATCCATCTTCTTTATAATCCATTTCAAAAGCAACACATACTGCAAACATAGATAGCCTGAAAATGCCTTATCAGTAAGGATTACACATATATCAATAAGTCTCTTCTGGTAAACAATTCAATTACAGTAATTTTTATAGCACCAGCATAGTCTACAGTGCTATGTAATAGGTTAAACAAGACAAAAAATTCTGACAAAACACATTGGACAAACAGACACAGCTTACAATCTAGAATGAAGAAACAAAAAACAAACACAGGACTTTTTTTTTAAATTCATTATTTATAAAGTACAAGAAGACAGCCAAAGTACAATACATATGTACATTCCAACATATTTTGTTAGTTTATAATACAATTGTTACATGTCTGATTTGAAGATACCAGTTAATGGCTTCCATGTATTTTGCTTAAGACATTGATATGTTCCAAGGGCAGTTTTTTTTATTAATTATGTTGTGCTACCTCTGTAAAGATAAAATATCCTAAGGATAGTCCTAAGGGTCCTAAGGGTACATATAAGAACATAAAGTACAAACCTCTTCTTTGGTATTAAAACTTACCTTTTAATAGAATAATGAATAATTGAGATGAAAAGCACCACCATGCACACGTGTATTAGATTAAATGTACAAATAAAATCAATACCTGTCTGAGACTAACAGCAAGATAACCAGTATAGTATGGGCATCGTTATCTAAACTGTGTGTCATTACGGTTTCAATACCCACAATTTTATGGAAATAAATTAATCTCAGTGTTGGGTCAGCACACGTCTGAGACTAACAACAAGTAGAAACACAATGAGGTATGTGGATTACTGTCTAAACTGTGCGTAGAGATCACCATGAAAATACATGTATAATGGATCTCTAACAGGAGCCCGTAATACTTGTCTGATAGCGGAATGCAGTATATGCACGGCGGTAAATGCTAGTCGGATAGCGTCTAAGGAGTGCAAGATATGCAGAGTAGATTCATCTCATGATTATACAGGATTATAGGACGCTATAGGGAGAAGAGGAGGAATCTATAAGACTACCAATCAGGTGAATCAAAGAGAGGTAAGTAGCTGAAATAGCTATGGTGTGATCCCTATGATAAGGTTTCCTATCAACTGTGCCTTCGAGGGCACCCCTTTAAGAAAATGCCTAATTTCCCCATTAACAAGGGCTAAAAAAACCTTCCTCCAAAACTCTGCAGAAGTGCGCTGGAATAGAGATTCAACCTAGGTGTCCGCACAAATCTTAGCGGTGTGGCTAATAGCCTTCCCAAGTATAAGTCTTATGATAAAAGAACTGCTGCTCCAGGCCTAGCCGCTCTAATAGTAGTGGTGTCTGGTAGTGAAGCTAGGGTGGTATGCCACCTAAACTAAATTTTACACATTTGCTCTTGAGAAGTTACACAAATCGAAACTTTAGCTGCGACCTCCCAAATATCTCCCCCAACATCACTGTCTATTTCTTCACATAAATCTTGCTCCCATTGTGATTTGTAACTCATAGTCACCCACACTGATGAATATGAGTATAAGTAATCATATATTATAGAACCTCTCCTGTACAAACCCTGTAAGAAAAGGTCTTCAAAGGGAACAAGGGCATGTTCTATTGTAGCCCTAACTGTAACTTATTATGCAAAGTCTCATATCCTCATATAGCTAGAAAAGTATTGGCATCCCAATGGATGCCTCTACTTTAACACTGAAAAAAATAATGAGTTATCCCAAAGACTAAGGTAGTGTTGTATGCCTGCTTCTTCTAGGTTCCCAAAACCCTGTGGGCACATCTCTGGGGGGAAGTCTTTGTTCCTAAGTATTGGGGTTATATGGCATGGGATGGAGCTTAGTTTACATTTGTGACTTATTTTGTCCCAGACAGAAAGATATGTTAAAATACCAGAGCACTGGTTTCCCCATCCACATGTAAAACATTGGTAGATCATAACCCATCATTCACATGATTGCATCCTAAAACGAATGGAGAAACTGTTCTCATTCAGTTAGGACGCAATTCGGTAGTTTTGCCGGCTTTCTGTCTAAATGACAGGACGTTTGGGGAAAGTGAAAGGAGGCTTTGCGGGAACACGGAGGAAAGGTGAGAATTGTGGGAAAATTGCTCTGACCACTGGAAATGGAGCACACTTTGCTCCTCCGCTGGTCATAGCTGGTCCGGCGTAGGAAACCTCCATAAGACAAATAGTCCCTACTTTGTTCTATGTTTTAAAGAAAACTTATGCAGACAGGAAGAAATGAAGATCAGATCCTGAGAGAGGGAGAGAAGAGGAATCGATTAAAGAAAGGTAAGTTCAGCATGACAGTGCCACTTTAGCCAGTAAGCTTGCAATGTCCTTTCAAATGCATAGTTTCTTGTTTTTTTTTCTACTTAGTCACTGTATCAACATTAACAACATACATTAAGTTACATTGTTTCGTTTTCTTTTTGGGACTATGCTCATAGTTTCAAATCATTGATATTTGAAATTCTGTATCCAATGTCCTCCCTCTGGGCTTTGTCTACTTCCAGGTTTAGCTCTATTTATTTATTTTTAAATAATTTATTTTTATTTTTTGATTATTTCATTCTTTTTTCTTATTACATTTTCTTCCCTTTTATTGTATTATTATTTGTAGAGGTGAGATTCAGCTACATAGACTATGGGTGGGATTACACATTTTATTTATTTTTATTTTTCGCTTGAGTTCGTTTTTTTTTTTTTTAAAGAGGATTTGTAAATAAAAGTTGCATTTTATAATGGGGTTTTTTGACTTGAAGTTTTTTTTTCAAGTAGTTTTTTCCTTGGTAAATGTGCTAAATTCTAGGGATTAGCCCCTCTCCCACAGTTTGATTCAGCAGCCTGACACATTCTCTCTTACCTAACTTTTCTTGTTTAACTTTAAAACGGAAGGTGGTAATTTAGGTAAATGTGTTTTTTGAATGAAGGCGATGTCCACATTTTAGTTCTCTAAATAGCAAGTGACTTTGGGGTAAGTTAAGCAGACACGTTTAGAACATGGGGCCTATAAACCACTAGGACCTTCTTTTTGTTTTTGGGGATGCAAATTGAACTGAAGATGAAAACTTAATGGCAACTGTTTCAGTCCCTGAGGCCTGCAGTGTGACTCCAGCCTAGGTAATGATATCTTCAGGTGGGGTGGGTCAGAGGCAAAGTCTCCCTTGTGGAGTATCATTATTTTGGTAGGTATGACATGATGTTTGGGGAAAGTGAAAGGAGGCTTTGCGGGAACACGGAGGAAAGGTGAGAATTGTGGGAAAATTGCTCTGACCACTGTAAATGGAGCACACTTTGCTCCTCCACTGGTCATAGCTGGTCAGGCGTAGAAAACCTCCATAAGACAAATAGTCCCTACTTTGTTCTATGTTTTAAAGAAAACTAAAGCAGACAGGAAGAAATAAGGAACAGATCCTGAGAGAGGTCCCAGTAGCGGAATCATAATCCCTGGATCCAGGCCCACAGACGACAAAACTTGAGGGGATAGCCAGTTTTTAGGAGGACTACTTTTATGAAAAGGAAGTGTTTGCATGAAAATGCCTGAAGGCAATGATTATACTCACCACAACAACTACATTAAACTGTAGTTGTTTTGGTGACTATAGTCTTCCTTTAGCCTCCTGCTGCCATTCTACTCATAAAAACAACCATTTTAGCAAAAGAAAACTGTGGCTTCAGATGTATGATTTATATTAAATCACTTTATGACAATGAAAAAACAACCAACAAGGATGAATTCCAGAAAAGTGGGTATGTGCATGGGCAAAAAATTTGGTTCGCTTTGGCACTTCCGCAATTCGGAACTTTGGCAATTCGGGACTTCAGCAATTTGGAACTTCAGCAATTTGACATTCGTAAGCATCCCTTTCTTGCCACCACAACCACTTAGACATCTGTAGGGCTTCCTAACCCTACCCCTAACCCTACCCTTAGCCCCACCCCTAACCCCTAACCATAACCACCACAAACATTTACACATATGTAGGGCTCCCTACCCCTAACACTATCCCTAACCCTAGCCCTAGCCCTAACACTAACCCTACCCCCTAACACTAACCCTACCCCCTAACCCTAACCACCACAACCACTTACACATCTAGGGTTAGGGGTAGGAGTAGGGTTAGGGATAGGGTTAGGTGCCTGGACTGTCACCACAACCACTTACACATCTATAGGCTTTCAGTGCCAGGAATTAGCTTATTGGTCTAGATTCCTGTCATAATTCATATAATTTTCTCTCCCTCTCTTATTTTGCCACTTTTCAGAAATCCGAAGCACTTCGGCACTTCCAAAACTCGGCACTTCGGCAATTTGTCACTTCAACAATTCGGTACTTCTGAAATTCAGCAATTCGGACATTCAGAAGCATCCAAATGTCCGAATTGCTGAAATTTGTCCGAATTTACATTCATAACGAAACTAATTGCACATGTCTACAGAAAAGTAGTAGCTATTTAAATCAGAATAAAGCTGTAGCAAAATTTATATTTTAATCTCTTAAAGATATTTAATGAATATTGTGCATGTGAGATAAATAAACTTTTAAACAATTGACTAAGAAACATCAACATTGTTTGTTAAAACGTTGAGATACGATATAATGTACCCTCAGATATGATATCATCAAAAGCTGACAAACACATTACAAAGGTAAGAAAGTGTTAGGCAAGTAAAACTGCCAGGCAATTGAATACCTTGAATATAGCTCACAAATTGTGGACATTTTAAGCAAATCAATGCAGAAACCTATGAGTATGAACTTTTGCTTCTACAAAAAGAGTAGAGTTTATTTTGTACATATAATAATTCACTTAGAATACATCAAGTACATCAGGCAAACCATAGCTACGTGTTTTCATATATTTAGCCAATGGTAAAGAAATAAATCTGGTGTGAAATTGTAAAAGGAAATTCAGCTGTATCCAGCCTTCAACAGAGGTTTTCCTGTATATTTTTGTGGTTTCCTCTTTCCTGGTTTCTCAGAACTGTGTGTTACAATTATCACTAGAGAAAGTCAAGAAGAGCAGGAAAAAGTAGCACAAAGGAAAAAAAAAAACACATGAGAAGGAGAATGCCAACAGTGAAGATACTGGCATTTGCGAAAAGGTTGAAATACCTCACTGTGAAAACACTAAATAATGCATTATCAAAGTAAAGGGCTGGATTCAGCTCACCGTTCACTTGAAGTAAGCAAGCCCTTTGCAAACAGAAATGCCTTTTAAGACATAACTCCACTAATGGTCTTTGAGAATCACTGTCTTGTAAACTAGAGTAAGAAATTAACCCCTTCAGGACGGAGTCAATAGTGCATGTTTTGATCAAAACAAAACGTAAACAAAAACTAGAATTTGCGCTATATGTCTGTTCACCTGTAGTTCCCCTCTTTCAAATTATATATCATTTTGTTCAGGAGAAACAGGGCTTTAATTTATCATTAACTATTCATATATGGAACATAATTTATTATGAATAAAATTGAAAAAAATGTTAGAAAATATATATTTTTTTAAAATGTGCATTTCCGTCTGACATTTTAACTGTGAATGTCATAATACTGGTTTTACTGCAAAAAAATGCAAATATTTGTAATCAGCGATGTCTCACGAGTACAACAGTACCCCCCCATTAACAGGTTTTATGTTGTTTTGGAAAGTTACAGGGTCAAATATAGAACATTCCATTTTCAACTTGAAATTTTCCAGATTAGTAATGTTACCTTTGAGACGGTGTGGTAGCCCAGGAATGAGAATTACCCCCATAATGGTATAGCATTTGAAAAAGTAGGCAAGCCAAGGTATTGAAAGTGGGGTATGTTTAGTCTTTTTTAGTAGCCACTTAATCACAAACACTGGCCAAAGTTAGCGTTCATATTTGTTTTTGTGTGAAAAAAGCAAAAAACTAATATTTGGCCAGTGTTTGTGACTAAGTGGCTACTAAGAAAGACTGGACATACCCCACTTGCAATACCTCGGGTTGTCTACTTTTGCAAATGGTATGCCATCATGGGGGTAATTCTCATTCCTGGGCTGCCATACGCTCTCAAAGGCAACATAACCAATCTGGCAAATTTCAATGTGAAAAAAATGAAATGCAAGTCTTATATGTGACTCTCTAACTTTCTAAAACACCATAAAACCTGTACATGGGGGGTATTGTTATTCTCGGGAGACTTCACTAAACACAAATATTAGTGTTTTAAAACAGTAAAACATATTACAACAATAATAGACACCATAAAAGTGCAGTTCGTTTGTAAAAAATGCGAAGAACGTCACTTTTACTTAAAATATCATCGTTGTAATATAATTTACCAGTTTGAAACACTAATATTTGAGTTCAGCGAAGTCTCCCGAGTAAAACAGTACCCCCTATGTACAGGTTTTATGGTGTCTTGGAGAGTTACAGGGTCAAATATAGTGCTTGTCAATCAAATTTTTATTAATCAAATCACATAATTATGTTAAAAGATGATTTAAATATACACGGAGAATTTTAATATATATGCATTTATAGGTATTTAAATTCTACGTGTATACTAATGTAATCTTTTATGTAATTATATGTATTTATCTCTATATATATATATTTGCGGTTATTTGTATTTTATATATATATAGATAGATATATATAGAATGTCATTCTAAGTGTACTTTGTTACCGATATATATATATGTATATATATATATTAATAACAAAATACAGTTAGAATGAAATTACATATGCATATATAATTTATATTAAATTTTGTTTCAATATTTTATTTATTTTACTATTTTATTTATTATTTTAATTATACGTATTTATATATAATATATATATGTACATCTATTATATATATAATATATATACATATTATATATATGTAACGTCATTCTAAGTGTATTTTAATATTAATATATATACTTATATTAATATTAAAATACACTTTGTATGATGTTACATATATATAATATGTATATATTATATATATAATATATATACATATTATATATATATATAAATATATATATATATATATATATATATATATATATATAAATATATTTAATTTATTTTTACACTTTTTTTTTTTTTAACTTTCCCACCAGCAGGGGGACTGTCTGATATTTTAGACAGTCCCCCTGCTGGCAGATCCATAGCCAGCTATAGGGGGCCATCTTTGCCGGAGGGGGGCTGCCTGGGCTGTCAGGCAGCCCCCCAGAAGAGGATCGCGGCGGAGGTGAGTACACCTCTCCTCCAGGGGCTCAAAGCCGTTACGGCATTCCATGCCGCCGCAACAGCTTTAAAGCCCTTTTAATGCGGGACGGCATGGAACGCCGTAACGGCGTTAAGGGGTTAAATCAGTAAGTTTTTCAATAGTTTACCACATGAGAAATTGCACAATTAGTTAGGCGGCACTATGTGTTCCAACACCCTTTGGATGATGTCTGGAGGGGGTCATCTTATATGTTGGGGATATGTATTTAATTAGAAAATATTATCCTCTCTCAGCCGGTAAACTCCTTTCTAAATGATTCCAAATTAAAACTTAATCAATTTACTAACGGCTTACTACTGTGCAACAAAAACCCATACAGGTTCCCTGCACATGTTTTTAGACATTTTTGGCTGCTACCCAACTGATTTCTGAGACCATACAAATATATTCCCTAGCCTACACCTTGAACTCTTTGTCATGTCAACAATTTTTGCAGTGTGGCACAGTGCTTTTTTCCTGCTGAAAGAGGCCAGGAACACAATTGCCATGAAAGGACGTATGTGGTCTGCAACAATCTCTAGGTAGATGTACATCCATGTGAATGCCAGGACCAAAGGTTGCTCAGTAGAACACTGCCCAGAGCATAACATTGCCTCGCCAGACTGTCTTCTTTACACAGTGCCCATGACTCTGGTTCACCGGCTGTCCTTCCTTGCACCACTTTTGTTGGGTACTAACCACTGCATACTGGGAACACTCCACAAGACTTGCTGTTTTGGAGATGCTCTGACCCAGGCATCTAGCATCACTATTTGGACCTGGTTAGAGTCACTCAGATTTGTATCGCTTGCCCATTTTTCCTGATTCCAACATTTGAAATCCATGACTGTTAATTTGCTGCCTCATATATCCCACCCATTGATTGATGCCTTTCCAACAATATAATCAATGTTATTCAATTCACCTATTAGTTATTTAAATGTTGTGGCGGATCATTGTTTACAACCTATATGATGCTGAAATTTCCACACACTACATATTGAAGTACTTTGTAGACAACCTACTTGCAAAATTGAGGCTAAAATAGCAGTTTTCTTAAAAAACAAACAAAAATGTCTAACCTGGATGGAATTGTTCTCCAAATTGGCTATTTTGAACAAAAAACAGACCTGTAAACTTGTTTTAACCCCTTAACGACGAGTGACGGACGAGGTCCGTCACTCAGGGGAATGCGTTAATGACGAGTGACGGACCTCGTCCGTCACCCGTTAAAATTAACCCCAGATCGCCGCAATCGCGGCGATCGCGGGGTTAATGGTGCTCCGGTCTGCCTCTGCATTAGAGGCAGACCGGGAGCACCGGATCGGGCTGTCAGAGTACATGTGCCCGCTCTGACAGCATGCCAGAGTGGGCACATGTGCTGTGTATACTCACCTCCGCCTCCCTGCACTTCCTGGTTCTGTGTGAAGTGCAGGGAGACGGATCTTCAGTGATCCTGCCCCCTGGTGGAAAGAAAATATAGTAAAATTAAAATCCCCCCCCCTTTACCCCCCCTTTACCCATGTTAATAAAAAATTAACCCCTTCCCTGCCAATTGATCACTGACTACAGTGATCAATTGGCAGGGATTACATTTTACTAAGATCTGATTTTTTTTTAACCCCTGAGGGTTAATTCTTTTTTTTTTAACCCTCAGGGGTTCAATTTATTTTATTAATTAATTTAAATATTTTAAAATTATAAATTTAGCTAGCTGGGGAGGGTGGAAGTTAGTGGGGAATTGGGGGATTTAGTATTACGCTAACTAGGGGTTAACGTTAAAAAAAGTTTAAAAATACGCTTTAAAAAGTTAAAAAATTAAGTTAAAAAAAAGTTTTAATAACATTTAAGTAAAAAATTTAAAAAAATAAACCCTTTACCCAGTCCAAATAAAAATTAACCCCTTCCCTGCCAGTCGATCACTGCCTACAGTGATCAAAATACAGATCACAGTATTATACTGTGATCTAATTTTTTTTTTAACCCCTGACGATTAACTTTTATTTATTTTTTAACCCTCAGGGGTTAAATTTATTTAATTAACTAATTTAAATATTGTATAATTAAATATTTTGCTAGCTGGGGTGGGTGGGAGTTATGGGAAAATGGGGAATTTACTGTTAGTGCTGCTTACTGCTAGTTAGGGGTTAACGTAAAAAAAAAAGCTTAGAAAAATGTTAAATCTGTAAAAAAAAGTTTTACGAAAGTTTAGGAAACTTTAAAAAAATGAATAATCAAAACAAAAGTTTAAAAAATAGTTTTAAAAAGTAAAAAAAGTTTTAAAAAGTAAAAAAATACATTTAATAACGCTCATTACCACTACACCTGGTACAAGCTAGCGGAAAAATGATCCCACGCTAAGGTTCAAAATATGCCTTTTGAAATACCCTGGGATGTCTTCTTTAAGAAATGGTATGGCTTTATGGGGTATTTGGTTTATATAGCCTGGTAAAATACTCTAAAATGGGACATGGGCACAGCGTAAAAATTTAAAGTTTGAAAAAAAATGGAATGGCTGTGTCCCAAATGTGCCCCTCCGATGTCCACATATACCTGGCAAAGGTACATACGGGGGTATTTTTGTACTCAGCAGACATAGCTGAGCAACATATGAAGTATTATACAGTGGTAGTACACATAAGGTTTGCAAAATATACTGTGCAAACTCACTTTGTGTGTCAAAAAGGCAGAAAAAACGCTTATTACCACTACACCTGGTACAAGCTAGCGGAAAAATGATCCCACGCTAAGGTTCAAAATATGCCTTTTGAAATACCCTGGGATGTCTTCTTTAAGAAATGGTATGGCTTTATGGGGTATTTGGATTATATAGCCTGGTAAAATACTCTAAAATGGGACATGGGCACAGCGTAAAAATTCAAAATTTGAAAAAAAATGGAATGGCTCTGTCCCAAATGTGCCCCTCCGATGTCCACATATACCTGGCAAAGGTACATACGGGGGTATTTTTGTACTCAGCAGACATAGCTGAGCAACATATGAAGTATTATACAGTGGTAGTACACATAAGGTTTGCAAAATATACTGTGCAAACTCACTTTGTGTGTCAAAAAGGCAGAAAAAACGCTTATTACCACTACACCTGGTACAAGCTAGCGGAAAAAAGATCCCACGCTAAGGTTCAAAATATGCCTTTTGAAATACCCTGGGGTGTCTACTTTAAGAAATGGTAGGCCTTTGTGGGGTAGTTTGAATTTAAAACCTGCAAAGATGCTTGGAAATTGCACATAGGCCCGGCGTCAAAATTCAAAGTTCGGTCAAAACTGATATGGCTTGGTCTCCTATATGGCACTGTAGCTTCACAAAATAGTGCCATAGACATACAATGGGGGTGTCCTTTTACTCAGAAGACTTAGCTGAGCATAATTTGGGGGGTTTGAACTTAGTGGCACACATGAAATATACAAAATGCCCAGCAAAAATGCAATCCGTATGTAAAAAATGCACAAAATTATTTTTTACCACATACTTTGGCATGTAATGGTAAAAAAATGGGGGCATGTTAAGGCACAATATGCACCTTATGAGATACCCTGGAGTGTCTTCTTTTACAAATGGTAGGCCTTTGTGGGGTGTTTTGAACAGTAAAACTGTTATAATACCCCAAATGGAAGCATAGGCTCATTAAATCCGTCTCTCAAAATTCTACTGTGAATACTGAAAAGGACAGGTCTCCTGTATGGCACTGTAGCTTCACGAAATAGTGCCATAGACATACAATGGGGGTGTCCTTTTACTCAGAAGACTTAGCTGAGCATAATTTGGGGGGTTTGAACTTAGTGGCACACATGAAATATACAAAATGCCCAGCAAAAATGCAATCCGTATGTAAAATATGCACAAAATTATTTTTTACCACATACTTTGGCATGTAATGGTAAAAAAATGGGGGCATGTTAAGGCACAATATGCACCTTACGAGATACCCTGGAGTGTCTACTTTTACAAATGGTAGGCCTTTGTGGGGTTTTTTTGAACAGTCAAACTACTATAATACCCCAAATGGAAGCATAGGCTCATTAAATCCGTCTCTCAAAATTCTACTGTGAATACTGAAAAGGACAGGTCTCCTATATGGCACTGTAGCTTCACGAAATAGTGCCAAAGACATACAATGGGGGTACCGTTGTACTCAGCAGAAGTAACTGAACACATAATAAAACTTTGTACAGGAATAGCACACACCAAATTTACAAAATACACATGAGAAGTTCTTTGTTATAAGTTTGTGTGCGAAAACCCCCAAAAAACACAATTTTACTCCAATATTTAGCAGAGGTTGGCGGTAAAATGGCTACGTAGAAAGTGTCAAAACAACCTTAGGTAAATAGCCTGTGGTGTCTACTTTATATAAATATATACTTTTGTGTGGCAATTTTGTTTTCTTTTATGGCTATTAGGCTTACAAGACAAACATACCAAATTCTAAAATCGCTCCACATAAAAAGTTTATTTTACTCCTTGTGCTTTGTGACCTGTAACTACCAAAAAAAACTGAAAATCCCAGACACATTATATATTCTGTAATTCAGAACAACTAAATGAATTTATTTTTAATTACTTTCCTTAACCTGCACTAATTATGTATACATTATTATTGCAAAAACTGTAAAAAAAACACACAAAAATTCATTTTTTTGCATATTTCTGTATTTTTTTTATAATAAATAAGCATTTATATATACATGTGTTACATCAAATTAAAGCCCTTTCTGTCCTTTAAAAAACGGTATATAATATGTGTCGGTGCAATAAATTAGTAAAATGCAAATTGCAGTTGAACGCAAATAGCAAAAAATGCAAAAAATGCCGTTGTCATTAAGTGAAAGACAAGCTTCTGAAGCTCTGTCCTTAAGGGGTTAATCTCTTCCTAAAGAACTTGTATATTTACATGTACACTGCAAACATATGCAACCAGATGATTTCCCTGAGACTCCGACTTGGCTTTGCCCATTTTAAGAGTAACCCTGTTTCTTCCCCCATGAGTGCCACACTTTTTTTCTTGCAAGTAGCTCTTGCCCACCTTTTTGCTGTAGTTTTTGAGGTGAAAGTAAGAGAGAGAGGAAGCAGAACAACACTGTGGACGGATAGAGAGTGTTTACTCCTTAAAATGCAGCAATTCATCACCTCCAGTCAGACTGCCACACAGTAAGGGTGGGCATACTGGACTGTATGGGATAGGGTGATATAGGGTGCTGTATTATCTGGGAGTGGGGTGATATAGGGTGCTGTATTATCTGGGAGTGGGGTGATATAAGGTGCTGTATTATCTGGGAGTGGGGTGATATAGGGTGCTGTATTATCTGGGAGTGGGGTGATATAGGGTGCTGTATTATCTGGGAGTGGGGTGATATAAGGTGCTGTATTATCTGGGAGTGGGGTGATATAGGGTGCTGTATTATCTGGGAGTGGGGTGATATAGGGTGCTGTATTATCTGGGAGTGGGGTGATATAAGGTGCTGTATTATCTGGGAGTGGGGTGATATAGGGTGCTGTATTATCTGGGAGTGGGGTGATATAGGGTGCTGTATTATCTGGGAGTGGGGTGATATAAGGTGCTGTATTATCTGGGAGTGGGGTGATATAGGGTGCTGTATTATCTGGGAGTGGGGTGATATAGGGTGCTGCATTATCTGGGAGTGGGGTGATATAAGGTGCTGTATTATCTGGGAGTGGGGTGATATAGGGTGCTGTATTATCTGGGAGTGGGGTGATATAGGGTGCTGCATTATCTGGGAGTGGGGTGATATAGGGTGCTGTATTATCTGGGAGTGGGGTGATATAAGGTGCTGTATTATCTGGGAGTGGGGTGATATAAGGTGCTGTATTATCTGGGAGTGGGGTGATATAAGGTGCTGTATTATCTGGGAGTGGGGTGATATAGGGTGCTGTATTATCTGGGAGTGGGGTGATATAGGGTGCTGCATTATCTGGGAGTGGGGTGATATAGGGTGCTGTATTATCTGGGAGTGGGGTGATATAGGGTGCTGCATTATCTGGGAGTGGGGTGATATAAGGTGATGTATTATCTGGGAGTGGGGTGATATAAGGTGCTGTATTATCTGGGAGTGAGGGGGATATAGGGTGCTGTATTATCTGTTTGTGGGGTGATATAGGGTGCTGCATTATCTGGGAGTGGGGTGATATAAGGTGCTGTATTATCTGGGAGTGGGGTGATATAGGGTGCTGTATTATCTGGGAGTGGGGTGATATAGGGTGCTGCATTATCTGGGAGTGGGGTGATATAGGGTGCTGTATTATCTGGGAGTGGGGTGATATAGGGTGCTGTATTATCTGGGAGTGAGGGGGATATAGGGTGGCTACAAATAAGTATTATTTACCTACTCCCTACCAAAAAATTATAAAGATGGCATAGAGATGGTATGAACTCTTCAAACTCCAAAAGAGGGCATGTGGGAAACAGAAAATTACATGACAATAAGTGCAGATTTAAAAGACCATCTATTGCGCTAGATTAAGTAACACTTACACACTAGAAGAGGTATTCAGGCATATAGTGGGCCCCTGTGGGATTTACATTTGTTTGATTCCATTTGATTTTTATTTGCTTTGATACACTTAATAAATTTTTATATACTACTACCAAGGAGTGACTTTCTATCTTTGGAGTAACAACCTTCTCAGACCACGTGATGTCTGAATACCACTTCTAGTGTGTAAGTGTTACTTAATCTAGCGCAATAGATGGTCTTTTAAATCTGCACGTATTGTCATGTAATTTTCTGTTTCCCACATGCCCTCTTTTGGAGTTTGAAGAGTTCATACCATCTCTATACCATCTTTATAATTTTTGACATGCCCACAATCAACCAATTTGTGTGAGTGCAACCTTGAACCATATTTGCTTATTGGTTTTGATATACTACTCTATGAGTTGTTTTATTCTCCCCTTTTGTAGATACCTATTTTGTTTGTATTTTCTGTGAGGACTGGGAGGAGTCCTTTATTCTCTACATTGTGGGAGATACATATAGGTAAATTATCCTATATGTTTTATTCACCCATTGGTGTATATTCTTTCCACTTTAAAGGGTACACACATTTTTTTTGTCAATAGGATGGTGGCTACAAGTATAAAAAGTATGACGCAGTGACATAGCAAGGGGGGCGGTCCGCCCTTGGTGGCACTTTTTCGGTGGGCATCAAGGTCCCTGTTCCCACCTTCTGAGTGAGACCTGGCAGCGATCCTGCTCTGCCTGGCAGAAACATCAGGTTAGTTCTTCCCTGCACAGCTTCCCTCCTCACTGCACAGCCCCCTCTCCCACTGCCATCATTACATTTCCCCCTCTCTCCCCTGCAGATATCCCCCTGCCTCCCTGACAGCCCCCCTCCCTTCACAGATCCCCTCCTTCCCCTGCACTTTCACAGATCCCCTCTCCCCCTCCCTCCCCTGCACAAATCCCCCTGCCTCCCTGACAGCCCCACTCAATGCAGAGATCCCCTCTCCCCCTGCCTCCCCTGCACACATCCCCTCTACACCCTCTCTCCTGCACAGATCCCCTTGCCTCCCTGACAGTCCTCCTCTCTGAACAAACCCCTCTAACACCTGCCTCCCCTGCACACAAAACCTTGCACTGCAGGTGCTGCTGACACTTATACAGCAGGTGGTGCTAGTCCTGTTGATCCTGATAACCATAACTTTCAACCTTTATCTAAAAGAAACACTGTTAAAATATCTAATGTAGAAGTTATTCTTCAAACAACTAATGCAGCACACTCTTAACAAACTAATTTGCTTGTTACAGTTTCAGAAATCAGCAGTAAAACAGGTTACTCTGAAAAGCCATGCAATTTTGCTAAAAATCACACATTTTATAAGAGGAAAACAAAACATCTAACAAAAATTGAACTAGACTTGTGCTTGGATGGAAAAATCGGCTTGTCCGATTTGTTATTTCCAAAATTAAAAAAAGAAATTTGGGCGAGCTAAATTTGGGGCATTCTCTAGTTTGGTTTGTCCTTTTATTTGAACATTTGCATTTCAAGCAAAATGCAGGCACACCAATTTTGTTTTTACTCTTGTATACATACTCGGCAAGTGAGGGATTAAAAGTGTGAGTTACCGGGATAAATTGGGGGGAGGGGGGGGGACAGGGGTCCCGTCCCTCAATCGTTGTCAGCAGGTAGAGGCTAAAATTAAAATCCACATGTATTTAAACTCTACATATATATATTATAATATTTTTACATAATTCGGTCATTTTATTAATTACACTTTGAGGGACCTGCCTGACAACCCAGAGAATTTGGTTCACAAGTGCTGAACACAAATATTAGTGTTTCAAAACAGTAAAACGTATCACAATGAAGATATTGTCAGTGAAAGTGCAATCTTTTTGCATTTTTAACAAACAATTAGCACTTTTACTGACAATATAATTGATGTTATATGTTTTACTGTTTTGAAACACTAATATCTGTGTACGACGAAGTCTCTAAAGTTTAACAGTACCCCCCACGTACAGGTTTATGGTGTTTTCAAAAGTTACAGAGTCATAAGGCTTGCATTTCCGTTTTTTCACGTTGAAATCTGCTAGATTGGTTATGTTGCCTTTGGAATGGAATTACCCCCATGATGGCATACCATTTGCAAAAGTAGACAACTCAAGGTATTGCAAATGGGGTATGTACCGTCTTTTTTAGCAGCCACTTAGTTATAAGCACTGGCTAAATTTAGCATTCAAAATTAGTTTTTTGCATTTTTCACACACAAACAAATATGAACACAAACTTTGGCCAGTATTTGTATCTAAAAAAGACTAGAAATACCTTTTACATACATTTGTAATACCTTGGGTTATCTACATTTGCAAATTGTATGCTGTCACAGGGGTAAATGTGGCAAATTTCAATGTGTATAAACTGAAAAATTTAACGTGCTTTAGTTGACCCTGTAAGTTTCCAAAACACCATAAAACCTGTACATGCAGAGTACTGTTTTACTCGGGAGACTTCGCTGAATACAACTCTGTGTATTTTATTGCAGTAACAGCTAACAATATTACGAAACTCAGTTAAAATGCCATGCAGAACTAAAACTAATAACAGCATTTCTTAATTTCTATTTTTTTTATATTTTATTCATATTAAAGTATCTTTAATATATACATATTTGACATGACATGAAAACTTTGTTTCCCCTGAACAAAATTATATATATTAAATGTTGGTGCATTACGGTTGAACGGATATATAGCGCAAATTTAAGGTTTTCTTTACGTTTTGTTTTGATCTAAACTTGTACAACTGCCTTAGTCCTTAAGGGGTTAATAACTAACTAGTGCCACCAGCAGGAAATAGTAAACTCTGAATCACAAGACAAACTAAAGTGTTCATCCATTGGCCATTTTGTTTGCATTGTGGTCGTATGGAGGCTTGGCATCTGGGTTTTCTGCAGATTCATTGATAATTAAAAATTCTATTAACTGTTCAATCTTGTCTGTAAAGTAACATGCAAAGTTATCAGCTGAAAGATTAGTTTGGGGGGTGGCCACAGCAACGCGAAGAAGAGAGTTAGAGGTATTAAAGAGAAGCTTAGGATTGCGAGAGCATGAACTAATGAGAGAAAAAAAGTTAGACCGTTTAGCAAGGGTGAGGGCTGCGCTGTATAAACGCTAAACACATTTACTATGCAGAAAGTCTGACAAGGTGCAAGACTTCAGCATTCAGCTTAATGGGAGCATCTCTGCAGGTAGTGGGTTAACTTAGTGTGCAACGGGTGGATGCATGCCCTACTTGAGGTGCGTACTTGGAGCGGGGCTGCAGAATCTAGGGTAGAGGTGAGGGTAGAATTATATGAGGAGATAGCCAGAGAGGGACAGGAGAAGGTAGGGGTTCGAGTACAGAATGGATATCAATTACGAGCTGCAGGAGGTTAAGAGAATTCAGGTTCCTCCTGAGTTGAGGGCGGTTAGGCTAAGCATACTGCATGCTGGGTGTGGGGGCATTTAAGAACAAATGATAGGAGGTGGTGGCCAGATATGCAGGGCCGGCACTACCATAAGGCGGCACAAGCGGCCGCCTTAGGGTGCACCAACCCGAGGGGCGCAAAATGTCAGAGTGACCAGTGGGAGCATGGAGAACTCCGCTCCCACCCGTCACTCTCTGCAACAATCTATCCAGCTGGCTGGGAAACGTGCAGCCACTGAGGGAAGGGGGTGGAGCAGCGAGGAGCGACCGCGGCCAATCTCTTCCTGAACTACAGGTCGCTGGGATATGTGACATCATATCCTGGCGGCCAACTGCTGTGGAGAGAGGAGGAAAGCTACAGCAGTGCAGTGGGACCTCTATTTAGCAACTATAAGAAACAGTAAGTGTGTGTGTGTGTGTGTGTGTTAGAGCCAGTGTATGTGTGTGTAAGAGTTAGTGTGTGTGTTTGTGTGTGTTAGAGCCAGTGTGTGTGTGTAACAGTTAGTGTGTGTGTCTGTGTGTGTGTGTAAGAGTTAGTGTGTGTTAGAGCCAGTGTGTGTGTGTAAGAGTTAGTGTGTGTGTCTATAAGCTGTGTGTGTGTGTGTGTGTGTGTGTGTGAGAGACTGTGTGTGTGTAAGAGACTGTGTGTGTGTAAAGCTGTGTGTGTGTGTGTGTGTGTTACAGCCAGTGAGTGTGTATAAGCAGTGTGTAAGAGACTGTGTGTGTGTGTGTGTGTCTGGTGGAGTCAGTGAGTATGTATAAGCAGTGCAAGTGTATAAGAGACTGTGTGCGTTAAAGCCAGTGAGTGTGTATAAGCAGTGTGTGTGTGTATAAGAGACTTTGTGTGTTTAAGCAGTGTGTGTAAGAGTCAGTGTGTGTGTGTGTGTGTATGAGCGAGTGAGTGTGTGACGCAAGGGGGTAAAGAAAAGTAGGATTAAGACACAAAAACATAAAAAAAAATGCCAAACAGGGGATACAATATACAAAAAGGGAAAACGAGAGAAAAAGGTGGTAAGATGCACAAAAGGGGCAACAAAATGGGTAAGAGTGGCAAAAGTGGGAATATTAGACAGACAGGGGCAGCAAAATGTGTCTTCGCCTGTGTAGACAGAAGTCCTTGCACCGGCCCTGAGGATATGGAGCGTTATAGAGATTGGAGACCGTGCATGCATTAGAAACAATAAGATCCAGGGTATTGCCAGCTACATGTGTGGGAGAATTGGCCCACCACGATAGTTCTATTGAGGAGGTAATTGAAATAAGTTTTGAGGCAACTGAGGTCATGGGTTTGTTAATGGGAATGTTGACATATTTAATAAAATGCATTTATGATGTAGGACACATAACTACAGAAAGAAAGCAAAGCAAAAAGTAGCGTAAAAATCATGGGCAATGTAGATGGATTAGAAAAATTCTCCAGTTTGGCTAAAACTTAATTTCTGCAAGTCAGTTACCAATCCAAGTTCACTGTTTAGTGCATAATCACCAATGAAACAATAAATGAAAATAATAATAATAAGTAGACCTTTGCAGGGTGGGAAAATTTGCCTAGGCTGAACCATTTTCCCCAAAATTAGATACTTGTTTGGCACACTGGAATTTCCGACTTATGTGAGTTCGGCTCGGCAGGATTTCAGTACAAAGAACCTGATTTTGGAACTTAATCAAATAGAGCACAAGGGTGCACACGGTCAATCAGCATATTGCAAAATGCATACATAATATGTTTTCCTGCCATTAGGTTCTCAGATCAAGTTAGAAAAATAACCAATAGAGGGAAAAATGGCAGCATTAAAAAATCTGTATTTATATATTATGTACTTATTACAGATATAAAATATAAATATAGATGTTATACTGCTTCTTTCTTTGTACTCTATTTTTCACTTATAAATTGATCTTTGAATAAAATGAACATTCAGTGACAGTACTCAGCCATCAATTATCTCTCTTTTTTTTAAAAAAAAAGAATCACCCGAAAGACCCGAAAAACAAACATGCTGGGCCATTGCGCATTTTGGTTGGTTCATTATTCGGATACATTTCTTCACATTATTGGATGAATTGCAGTTTGCACCAAACGATTCTCCTAGTGTGTAATTCAAAATGTAATAAGAATATAATATGTAAATATGCAATAAATGTTTCACACTGAACTATTCATACCACACATCAGAGATGGCATCAAATTGGTAGTTTGACTTTAAATACCTCCAGTAAAAGCTCCACATATAGGTGATGTGACTTAATAAATATTGCAATGTCATTATCCCGTTAACCATGCAATGTAAATCAATGCCGTTTCTGAGAAAGTGCATTCACTTCTCCTCTTGTAGTTGTCATACTGACATCCACTAGAAGCACTTCCACAGCACAGTCAGAGTAAAACTTGTTCACGTGATGCGGAAGTCCCATAGGAAAGCATTGTTTAAATGCTTTCCTATGGGGAATTTTGAATGTGCGCCGAGCGTTGGATTGTACCCTCACAGAAGAGGCAGGGCCTCTTCTTTGACATCGCAGGGTAGGAGCAGTCAGCAGCTTCAGTGAGCCTCTGCGCTGGAATAAAATAAGTCAAACTTTAAAAAAAGTGTTTTGCTCGGTGGGTGTTTTTTTTTTAGAGCAATGGAAATGGTCCCTATAACTTTAGAACTACAGATTTGTATTCCTAACACTATAGTGTTCCTTAATTATACAATAACTTAAATAGCTTAAAAAACATACAGGGACACCAACACTTTGAACAAATCAAAGCCTGAACAAGGATAGATGTACACATATACGCTAAATAGATTACATTTGTAACCAAACTCCATCTGCATAATTTCTTCCACCATTATGTTATTACTATTATAACGTTACAAAAAAAAAAAAAATAATAATAATCGCGACACATCAGTACAAGAGAACATATGCAGATGCTGCCGGAAAACCAACCAATATGAAAGTTTTAATGCTAGTTAATGTGATAAAACAGGAGTAATTCTTATTACAGAAATCTTTTACAATAAGTACATGCTTAACTGTTCTTCAGTTCAGAGACAGAGCAACTACTAAATATGTACATAGCAGATAAAAAAAAACACATGTGAAGAGGTGCTCAGCTGTAACACTGGGTAACACAGCTTCTGTTTCCTAGGTACAACACAGTCTGTTCTTTCTGAGATGCAAGATGTTCTTCAGTCCAAGGAGATGTCCTTGAACAGCTGAGGAAATATTTTACATAATGCTTTGATTAAGGGAGAGGAGAAAGCTGAGAAAGAATAAGGGCGATGGCAATCGATAGTGGTGTATATTATACAACAGATATAAACAACATTATATGAACATGTGTGTAGATAGACAGACAGACAGATAGTTAATTATATACACATATATACAGTGCATTCAGAAAGTATTCAGCCCCTACTTTTTAACATTTTATTATTTTTGATTTAGCCTTATGCTACAATTGTTTACATCATTTTCTTTTTTTTTTTATTCACATCAATCTACGCCATAATAACAAAGCATGAACCACATTTTTTTAAATCTCTGCAATTTAATTCAAAATAATTTGAAACTGAAATATCACATTGATATAGGTTTTCAGACCCTTTGCTATGACACGCGAAATTCACTTCATATGCATCCCATTTCTCTGGATCAAAATGTTTCCATGCTTTTATTGTATTTCATCTGTCGTAAATGCAATCCATAGGACATGATTTAGAAAGGCTCACATTTGTCTATATAAGGTCTTAAAGTTGTAAATGTATATCAAAGCAAAAAACCAAGCTATAAGTCCAAAGCAACTGCTTGCAGAGCTCAGAGACATGAAAGTATTGAGACACAGTTCTGGTGAAGGCTACACATTTTTTTTTGCTTCACTGAAGATTCTCAAGAGCCCAATGGGCTAATAATTGTTAAATGTCAGAAGATTGGAACAAAAAGGACTCTTCCTAGAGTTGGCCACCCGGCAAAACTGTTCCACTAGGGGAGAAGGGTCTTGGTAAGTCTAAACATGCAATGTTCAAGTCATCCTGGGTGAGCTCAGCCAACCATCACTGCAACATTCCACTTGTTTGTTAGTATGTCTGTATGTGTGTGTGTGTGTGTGTGTGTGTGTGTGTGTGTGTGTGTGTGTATGTATGTATGTATGTATGTATATATATATATATATATATATATATATATTTGTGTACGGGATTATGGAAGGGGCGCACATTAAAAACTGTGTGTAATTTTAATATATGAGAGTCGGTTGAGGTGTGCCGAAACCGACGTGAGGTTAGGCCTGCAAAAGAGGGCCCACCCAGGTATAAAGATATATGAAAAGGGTGTGGTGGGAGGGAATTTCCGAAATCGTCGCAGACAGGTGAGTGGGGGGAACGCAGGGTTTAAATAGGCATTAAATCCCTCCCACAATTTCAGGCATAACGCCTTCTATTTGTGTACGGGATTATGGAAGGGGCGCACATTAAAAACTGTGTGTAATTTTAATATATGAGAGTCGGTTGAGGTGTGCCGAAACCGACGTGAGGTTAGGCCTGCAAAAGAGGGCCAAAAAATGTGTGACATTTATTAGACATAACAGATCACTTAGACATATTATAGAAAGCGAGCCTGATTTCTTTCTGGATTTGGAATGAACCGGTTGTATGCCGAGGACTACCAGCGACCCATCTTCTCTATAAGATGAGTTGGAACTGGATGACTTGAGGCTGCTGAGGCGGCCCTAACACGGAATGAATGTACCGAGAAGGAACTTTGGATTGAGGCCAAGACTAACAAACAAGGAGCGAATGTATAGCATGAACTGTTTGAGAGATGTGCAAAAATTGTACGTGCAACCATTATAATCGGAACGCATTTAGCATCTTGAAACCACGCACAATACTTACACATATCGAAAGCCGTAGAGTATGTTTGCTTAGTATTAGTGGACAAATCTTACCTGCGTAGACTAACTACAGGCATAATTGATACCTTTTTTTACCTGCAGAGGAAATCTGGACTGCGTGTTCTTTTATCTCAACCGTTACGTTTAAGCAAGGTCCGACATCAGGACTTCGGAAGTGGCTAAAGCGGAGGAAACTGCAGGGGAACTTGAGATGTCAGGGTTAGTGTTTATTAAAGATAATACGATACCTGGAGCTATTTCTTGTAGCGTGCTGTGAGGAGGAAGGAAATGTAATAGGTTTAAATTATGCAAAACTCAGAAGCTCATTGAGCTTTCTCGTGTAGTTGAGCTGCTAGCTAATGGGAACCAATAGGTGAAGATAAGGACTATCCCGTAAGAGTTGAGGCCGTGCCAGTAGCCCTGTGTTTGAGAGAAGCCCTACCTACGATTTAGGCCATGTGGACTTGTACCATCTAAGCGTGGCAGGGTATAACCTCTTGTGGAAAAGTGATTAACCTGACCGAACACGTGCGATTACCTGCATTCAACCATAGCGAAAAAGGACTATAACAGGCGCCTAAAGAAACTGCCGTGACGTGAAACGAAGCATAGAATGCAAAAACCGTGACCCACCGTAGGGAAGTGTTTGCACGAGAGAGGAACCTGAAGAGGAGCTTTGACAAAATTTGAAGACGATATGTGTTCGTATAGCAAGTACCCTATAGCGGTTATTTGGTAGGCATGAGAACGTAGAGGATTGAACTACGGAATGCATGAGGTGATACGCCTTGAATCTGAACATCCAGCATGACCGAAAGTAACTCCCGATGAGCTACTTAAGCTTACATAAAGAGAAGCGTGAACGACAACAAATGCGTGACGAATGAATTGACAGCGCATGGAGGACCCCGTGAATGTCGGGCGTGCAGACAAGTCCCTAATTAGCAGATAAGGATTCGAATAATATTAGTTTGGCCAAAAATGGAGGCGGAGTGATGCCTCGGTGTACGATATGAAACAGGTGGGAATTCCGTTCACCTGGTCCGATCAGATCGCTAAAGCTTGTCCTGCATAGCTCGTATAAGCGACGCCGACGTGAAAACTGAGTAATAGTATGAGTCTGTGGCGAAACCGAACTCGCCACGTGTCCTTGGAGGGGGCTGCTTGCCCGCCTCTTGCCTTTGGACTATGGACCAGACTTTATGGGAATGTGATACCCCAGATAGCCATACCATGGAGCCTATCTATATAATGAAAGACTATGGGAAAGACTTTAGCTCCATGGCAATTGTACTGTGTGAGTAGGATCTGCGCGCTATTCGGTAGTTTTGTGCGTGCAGATCCCAGCTATCTGGGGATAGGTGAAATGTCTGTGTGTTATGTGTAAATGTGACTTTATGTATTTTAAAGTGTTTTATGTTGTTTTGCAACCATGTGGTTAATGGAGTCTGCCTTTAGTCCTGGGTAATTGGATTACTTCTCCAATTAACTCCAGGGCAGAAGGGAGGAAACCAGGGTGCATTGTGGGGATGTTTTTCTGCCAGCCAGAAAGGAACAAAAGATACTTTTAGTAACTTTTTAACCCCTGGTCGGATTCATGCCATTTTTTAATATGTTGTTCCCCTGAATGGATTGATTGTGGATATGTATTTTTATGTGAATGTGATGTATGGTTTTAAAGTTATGAAAGTTGTGTAAAAGTATATGTTACACTGTATGCATAATGGGATTATGTGTCACACTAAGGGGAGGGGATGTGTGGGAGGTAACATCTATGTCATTGGTTCTTTTATGCCTCCCCCTGGGTGTGGCCTGTATGTGTGAGTTGGAAATAAAAGCCAGGCTGGATGAGCCAGTCCAGAGTTCCTGCTTAACCCTCAAAATGAAGTGTCGTCTCGTTCTTGGGGGGGATTGGATTGTAAGCTGACTGCCAAGAGTGTAAGCCGATTGTATGCTTTTCTTGTTCAGCTGTTCCAGTTCGGAGTGTTATTTCGTATCCAGATCGGGAGTGTGATGTTCTGCAGTAGCTGCGCCCTGCCTACAGGGAGTACAGGGGTACAAGCCTATTCGTATGGTTCCTATTCAATGGTCTACAGCATTCATACGCTTGGGAGAATTTAAAGGTTTCCTGGATTCGGTGATTATGGTGTCTGCCAGAGTGCTTGGAGCCCTCAGGAAGCACTAGGAGCATCCATTAACGGAGGTACCAAGTCGGGGTGCCAGGTGATCCGTTACATTGGTGGCAAGCGGCGGGATCGTTCCTACAACCAGAGGGACAGCTACAGACAACACCATTCCTGGATTACAAAGTAAGGGCAACGCCAGTACTCGTACAGCGTCCCCACCAGCAGTCATGTTCTATCGATATGAAGGCGTAGAGTTTGCTACTGAGGTAATGAGGAGAATAGCCAAATATGGCCCGAATCCCCTGAAGGTGATTGTTGATGCAGCTATACAGCAACTGCTTGAAGAGAACCAGAGGTCGCGTGATCTCGAGCACGATTTCATCCTGTTAATGGTGAGTCGTGGTCAAGAAGATGAGGTAGCCGATATCCTCCTCCAACACAAACCAGAGAAACCCAAAGTAGAGGACTGCATGGAGTGGTACTGGAAAGGCCCCCAGCAGGCAGGTGGAGATGGGACCGAGGTCTCTCTACCGGCCCTACAGGGATGCTGGGCAGTCGGCCCAGATCCCCAACGGCAGTGTGTACCCCAGGGAGCTGATGGTGTCGTCCATCCTCCCCAGCGGCAGTGTGTACCCCAGGGAGCTGATGGTGTCGTCCATCCTCCCCAGCGGCAGGCTGAGTTACAGGGGGCAGAGGTAGTTGTTCCTGCCCCCCAGCAGCAAAGTGATATGCCAAGAAGGCAGTGTGAAGTGAAGGGAGAGGAGAGCAGCGTCCTCCCTCCCCAGCGGCAGTGTGTACCCCAGGGAGCTGATGGTGTCGTCCATCCTCCCCAGCGGCCGTGTGTGTCCCAGGGAGCCGAAGGTGCAGTCCTTCCTCCCCAGCGGCAGGCCGAGTTACAGGGGGCAGAGGTAGTTGTTCCTGCCCCCCAGCAGCAAAGTGATATGCCAAGAAGGCAGTGTGAAGTGAAGGGAGAGGAGAGCATCGTCCTCCCTCCCCAGCGGCAGTGTGTACCCCAGGGAGCTGATGGTGTCGTCCATCCTCCCCAGCGGCCGTGTGTGTCCCAGGGAGCCGAAGGTGCAGTCCTTCCTCCCCAGCGGCAGTGTGTAACCCAGGGAGCTGATGGTGTCGTCCATCCTCCCCAGCGGCAGTGTGTACCCCAGGGAGCCGAAGGTGCAGTCCTTCCTCCCCAGCGGCAGGCTGAGCTACAGGGGGCAGAGGTAGTTGTTCCTGCCCCCCAGCAGCAAAGTGATATGCCAAGAAGGCAGTGTGAAGTGAAGGGAGAGGAGAACAGCGTCCTCCCTCCCCAGCGGCAGTGTGTACCCCAGGGAGCTGATGGTGTCGTACATCCTCCCCAGCGGCAGTGTGTCCTGCAGGGAGCAGAGACAGTCAGTCTCGCACCCCAGCAGCCGGACCAGAGAATGAAAGGGGAGACAGCTGGTTCCCCTTTCCACCAGCAGAGAGAGTGCCAGGGAGAGGAGCCTGCTAACCCCTCTCCCCAGCGGCAGTTTAACATCCAGAGAGAGGAGCTTGTTACACCCTCTCTCCAGCGGCAGCCTAACCCACCAAGGGGAGATGTTAAGCCCCACAGCTGTGCAGATGGGACCGTAGTCTCTGCACTTACAGCACCAGGGGTAGGGACGGTCGGTCCTGTTCCCCAGCCACAGAGCGATATATCCAAAGGGGAGACAGTCGGTCTCCAGCAACCAGGCTCCAACCAGACTACTCCCGTGGTAGTGCTGGCAACAGGACAGAGTACCGCTGGTCTCTGCCCCCTCAGCAACCCACCAAGGCAGCCTACCAGCCCCCCACACAGCCGTGGTGAGGCACCTGAACCCGGACAAGATCCTCCCTCACCCAGGTGTAGTAACTATTTATTGTGGGTGGGCTGCTCTACTATTTCTGTTTTGTGGGTGGGTTGCTGGACTAACCAGGGCACTGACCGGCAGGAGGTCAGATACCCTGTTAGTCTAATTGGTAAAGGGGAGAAGTGTGGCGAAACCGAACTCGCCACGTGTCCTTGGAGGGGGCTGCTTGCCCGCCTCTTGCCTTTGGACTATGGACCAGACTTTATGGGAATGTGATACCCCAGATAGCCATACCATGGAGCCTATCTATATAATGAAAGACTATGGGAAAGACTTTAGCTCCATGGCAATTGTACTGTGTGAGTAGGATCTGCGCGCTATTCGGTAGTTTTGTGCGTGCAGATCCCAGCTATCTGGGGATAGGTGAAATGTCTGTGTGTTATGTGTAAATGTGACTTTATGTATTTTAAAGTGTTTTATGTTGTTTTGCAACCATGTGGTTAATGGAGTCTGCCTTTAGTCCTGGGTAATTGGATTACTTCTCCAATTAACTCCAGGGCAGAAGGGAGGAAACCAGGGTGCATTGTGGGGATGTTTTTCTGCCAGCCAGAAAGGAACAAAAGATACTTTTAGTAACTTTTTAACCCCTGGTCGGATTCATGCCATTTTTTAATATGTTGTTCCCCTGAATGGATTGATTGTGGATATGTATTTTTATGTGAATGTGATGTATGGTTTTAAAGTTATGAAAGTTGTGTAAAAGTATATGTTACACTGTATGCATAATGGGATTATGTGTCACACTAAGGGGAGGGGATGTGTGGGAGGTAACATCTATGTCATTGGTTCTTTTATGCCTCCCCCTGGGTGTGGCCTGTATGTGTGAGTTGGAAATAAAAGCCAGGCTGGATGAGCCAGTCCAGAGTTCCTGCTTAACCCTCAAAATGAAGTGTCGTCTCGTTCTTGGGGGGGATTGGATTGTAAGCTGACTGCCAAGAGTGTAAGCCGATTGTATGCTTTTCTTGTTCAGCTGTTCCAGTTCGGAGTGTTATTTCGTATCCAGATCGGGAGTGTGATGTTCTGCAGTAGCTGCGCCCTGCCTACAGGGAGTACAGGGGTACAAGCCTATTCGTATGGTTCCTATTCAATGGTCTACAGCATTCATACGCTTGGGAGAATTTAAAGGTTTCCTGGATTCGGTGATTATGGTGTCTGCCAGAGTGCTTGGAGCCCTCAGGAAGCACTAGGAGCATCCATTAACGGAGGTACCAAGTCGGGGTGCCAGGTGATCCGTTACAGAGTCGATAAACGGTAATTGAGAACACAGCGTACCAAAGTGCCGCCAAAACGTTGTGAACAAATAAACGGTATATCCGTGAAACATGAGTCCAGAAGCAGTCACTGAACGTCACGTCAGCGCCTGGAGGACCCGACGATGGTCCGATACGAGGCCAAATCTGTGCGACGTGCACTGCGGAGGGCAACGTGAGACCCAACACACCAATTTGACGGAATAGAAGCAAGAGATGCCCGAAACACGGTGTTGGAGGAACCGCTGGTCTTGGAGTCTCCAAGCTTGGACTGGGCACGTAGTGTACGTGGTACCTAAGGATCTCCAGCGAGCGACAGGTTGGGGTAACATATATATGTATATATAAATATATACAACCATATATACACAGGTATCCTCGAACAGCTTAGCACTAAGCGTCTAGCAGACCCATTGCCCGTAAGAGATAACGTATAGAAAGCACCGGAGTAGCCGAGTAAGATAGGACTGAAATACCGTTTTGCATCAATGTAGGAGTACGTAACGCACAATCGAACCTAAGGCGGGAAATAAAGCGCTAGGATACCTGAAGCGGTTAAGGGATCTAAAACATGGTGACTATGCTTGACGGGTCTGGGCTGTACCACCCCCCCCCCCCCCCCAGCTTGCTAGGAGCGCGAGCGTGAGTGCGTGCGTGCTGGCTGACTAGCTAGTGCCGCGATGCGGCGAAACGATTACACTAGGTTGGTGACAGGTGAGGCCCTGCTAGTTGCCAAGCGGCTTGAGAGGCTCTATCTATGCGTTAGGGCGAGGGGGTAGCGTGGCCACTGAATGAGGTGGCGGGGTGTTGGCCTCTCGGTGACAGTTAACATAAGATAGAATGGGAGTGACGGATGAGGCCCTCTCTATGCCACAATGCGAGGCGACTAACTATGATTTGGCCCGAGGGGCATAGTACCTCCGAGTATGAGGATGGGTGTTGGCCTCGCGGGACCACTAACCTATGGCGGAGAAGCCGGGGAGAATAACAACTAGTGGACACCTAGGAACCTAACAGCCAGCAGTTGCTAACTAAGAGGGAAGGTCGGGTAGAGAGAGAGGATACGCCACAGAGCGAAACGTGGGTAGCAAAGAGTTAGGATCGTACGTTCTGAGCGAAACTGGTGTGCCCAGTGAGTCTGTGGGGTCCTGATGGTCGGGACGTATGACCCGGAATGCGTGTATGATCGTATGTACGGCCCTCGGGGCTCGTGGTGCCAGACCGTGGCCTTGATTCGAAAAGCAATACGAATAAACGTGGATATGTTTTGTTTTCATAGATACATATGCGGATCTAGTTCGTAATATCGTTAAAAGCGTATTTGCCCTAGCCGAGGCTCGCTCACCAGAACTGCAATATGAAAGTAGACGCATTTGTCCAGTAACGTATGTGCTTGTCTGCGTAGGAGTACGCCGGGTATTACACGTAACGCAAATCGCCGCACTGACTGAGGACGAATTAGGGCTGGTACAGACAATGCTTCGTTTGCTGTGTACATACAGCGCTTCAAAGACCCTCACAACGATGAGCAGGTTAAAGAAAGTCAGAAAAGCCAATTATCCGAAAATTCAGCCACAACCAAGCGAGCAGGCAAATATCTGTAACCGTCAATGCGTGTCACTGCATATCTGTATATCAGTGGTTATGTTTGCGTATGTGTGCGTACGTGAACGTCAGGGATAATATATTAATACAATTACATAATTATTATATTAGCAAAAAATTTTTTTTTTTTTTTTTGGAAAACTTGTGAAAATTCACTTATGAGGGTGTCATACTATAGTCCTCCCAAAGCACAGTGGGGTACCACGACCCGCATTGACAGAGGCTAAAAAATGCGTGATATAGATAGTACGGTAAAACAAAGCAAAAACTAAACTAAACTAATCACTACGAAAACAAGACAAGAAGGACGGGGCCACCCTCAAAACAGGGTGGCCAGGCTTGCAGAGTATCCCCCCGACTCACCATGCACTTAGCGCTGCTGTAGCTCTGTGCGCGGTAATAGTGCGTGGCAGCAGATTACAAAATGCAGGACAGGTCTGTGCGATTTACTTCTGCTGTGGCAGTACAATGTATTAAACGACTTTTAAACCAGATACAGTTGCACCGTGGAACGGACCGGTAGCATCGTTACTCTGGCTGAACATGTCTCCCCGGCAGAAAGTATCTACAGGCTACGAATTACTTCTGAAATGAAACAGATCCAGTTGCGCAGACAGCCTCTTTTAAAAGGAAACTCACATACAGGATGTGAACTGCTGATAGTTCTAAGCGAAAGCAGGTGCGAATCTGGGGCAAAGTGCTAAGTAAGGTGCAATCACCGTGGAAAACAGGATGTCTCACCATTTAACGCCCTGCATGCAAGCACCCTGTTTGCCTTGATAAATATGTCCCAAAACTATAAACCATGTTAAAATGACAACAGACTCCCAAAATGTGAGAAAGCAGCAAAAAAACAATTAAATTCACAAATCTCTCACCCTTCAATTTACGCTGGCTTTCAGCCTTAGAGAAGCAAAGTTTGTGGGTCCCAGTCAGTCAATATATATACACATGTGGTGCTGGGGTGATTGAAAGGGGGGTAATCACAAAACTGGGAATTGGGGATAATTGACTAATTCTCAATTCGGTAAATGAAGCCTAAAAGCAGGCCGACTGCGCTGGAAATCCTAAAAACGAGGTAACGGGATGGAATAAGGGTGCACTGATTCATAGTAATAACTGCGTCTTTCGTTGTGGGCCTTAACGCTCTAAGGGTTTATCAAACAGAAGAAAGATTATGAAATGGCTCTGAACAGACCCAATTAATGTAGTTACAAATTAGCCATCAACATCATGCAAAAAGAAACGGGTGATAAATTTCAATAACGCTCCGGTCATAACATTACATTTATATTTAAAAATGTATTAATGTAACGTTTAGATAAGAACATATACGTTATATATGTGCAAACCGTAACATGGGCAGTACAAGGCAAACTCCTCCCGGTAACCACAACAGCTCTCTCAACAGACCGACAAAGACCACAAAAAGGGGGTACAAGTGTATTCGTGTACGCCGAACAGCAAATTGAGACGAACTGGCTGAACAGAGAATTGCATACCGTTGAAGGAAATATGCGCACGGAAAGCGATTTAGAATGAAGAGTACTCGCAAGGACTTACGGTTTGGATGAACCGACGAATGGTTTCCAGGCGTATGGAAAATACTCACGAAAAAACCGGCGGGCTGTGCACGAGCGTCGCGGCAGATTGACGTCAGAGGTCTGTGAAAACGGAAATGAAAGCGAATTTCCGAAATCGTCGCAGACAGGTGAGTGGGGGGAACGCAGGGTTTAAATAGGCATTAAATCCCTCCCACAATTTCAGGCATAACGCCTTCTATATATATGTCAGTATCTATGTATGTATGTATATATCAGTATGTTTTTGTGTTTGTGTCAGTATGTATGTATGTCAGTATGTATGTATGCCTGTATGTATGTATGTCAGTATGTATGTGTATATATGTGTCTGTATGTCAGTATGTATGTGTGTGTGTGTGTCTGTAACTCATTATGCATGTGTGTGTGTCTGTATGTATGTTAGTATGTGTATGTGTATGTGACCTTGAGCTGTGTTAGGGGCCCCAAAATTTCTGATGGCGGCCTTGATCACCATCACTCCCCGTCCCTCTCACCATCACCCACCCTCCCTCTCACCATCACCCACCCTCCCTCTCACCATCACCCCCCCCCTCACACCATTACCTCCTCCCTCTCACCCTCACACCCTCCCTCTCACCCTCACCCCCCTCCCTCACACCCTCACCCCCCTCACACCCTCACCCCCTCCCTCACACCCTCACCCCATCACCCCCCCCCACACCATTACCTCCTCCCTCTCACCCTCACCCCCCTCCCTCTCACCCTCACCCCCCTCCCTCACACCCTCACCCCCGTCCCTCACACCCTCACCCCCCTCCCTCACACCCTCACCCCCCTCCCTCACACCCTCACCCCCCTCCCTCACACCATCACAACACTTCCCTCTCACCATCACCCCATCCCTCTCACCATAATGCCCTTCTCTCTCTTACCATTACCTCCTCCCTCTCACCCTCACACCCTCCCTCTCACCCCCTCCCTCACACCCTCACCCCCCTCCCTCACACCCTCACCCCCTCCCTCACACCCTCACCCCCCTCCCTCACACCCTCACCCCATCACCCCCCCCCACACCATTACCTCCTCCCTCTCACCCTCACCCTCTCACCCTCACCCCCCTCCCTCTCACCCTCACCCCCCTCCCTCACACCCTCACCCCCGTCCCTCACACCCTCACCCCCCTCCCTCACACCCTCACCCCCTCACCCCCGTCCCTCACACCCTCACCCCCCTCCCTCACACCCTCACCCCCCTCCCTCACACCATCACAACACTTCCCTCTCACCATCACCCCATCCCTCTCACCATAATGCCCTTCTCTCTCTTACCATCACCCCCTCCCTCATACCATCAACCCCCCTCCCTCACATCACCCCCTCACTCTCGCCATCACCCCCTCCCTCTCGCCATCACCCCCTCCCTCACACTAACACCCCCTCCCTCACACTAACACCCCCTCCCTCACACCATCACCCCCTTTCCCTCACACCATCATCCCCCTTCCCTCACACCATTACCACCCCTCCTTCACGCCATCACCCCCCCCCCCTCCTTCACACCATTACCACCCCCCTCTTCACATCATCACCCCCCCTCTAACATGTGAGCTCCTTATAAACTGATCTGTGGTAACATATGTGTTTTTTTTATATATATATAAAATTAGAAACCATAGAGGTACTGCACTTTTGGTTTGTCAAGCTTTGAGCTACTTTATCTTATGAGTAGTCTTTCCACTTTTGATTTTTCTACATTTTGTATTTGTTTTGAAATTTAAAAGATAAATAATACTAAGCATAGAATATTTACTATTGATTAGAAACTTGAGTAAGAGAAACAGCTAGAAGGGATGTACATGTGCAAATCTATCTAATATTCAATAATCCAGCTAAATTTTAACTGTTAATACCATATTAAAAAAAAAAAAAAAAAAATATGATTTGATATAGTCCCAGCTTAATTTTGGATTGCAAGTGCCACTACAGAAGTAGCACCAGTGCAGTTTCAGAGAATTCGTGGCACAATCTGAAGGTTGGAAGGGATACTCCAAACAAGTCCGCCATAATGATTATAGTGTACTAGGGCTATCCCAGTGTAATTTGTCAAACAGTTTTTGAATTGCTTGTCAACTCACTAGCGTCTTAACGGGCACCTTCAGCCACAGTCCCTGCTTCTGGTCTTCTCTCTTAGGAGATTCTACTTAGCTTTACAGAGAGCCACATACAACTGCACTCATTAGCTAACTGTGTTAACTTAACACTCTCATCCAATTAGTGTGGACCTGTGTCTGCTGTGATTAACTCTACAGAGAGACATATGGCTACTCCTGCTGGAGTCAGGGGCTCCCAGGTAAGCTACCAAGCCATACTAAAATGGTGTGATATACTACACTGGAACAGCATCAGGGCACTTCTTCGCAGCATTATGTAGTGGTTTTGGTACTTGGAGTGCTTCTCTAACTGATTTTACAAAATACAACCACAACATAATGTAATGCTGGGTTACTTCTACGACATAAAAACATACCTTGAGTCTGTGCCTTTCTCTTGTACTCTTGTGTTTTCAGAATTGTGTTGTCTACGTTTTTTAGGGCCTGAGGAGTGAGCTATTAACAAATTTGAGGAATAGAATCTTCTGTAACTTAGAAGAGCCTTTGGGCTTTTCGAGAAAAGTAGTCCCTGTTATACTTTGGGCACAATCAGTTGCATCGCAATGCTCTGTATAGTCCAGTGCATACCATTTAAATCAGGACATTACACTGTAGTAAATATAGCGAAATAGTATGAAGCACTTGGTAAATTTATTCAAAAAAATTTCCCGCATAAATTTGAAAATAAACACTGAGCTAACATAAAAATTGGTTATTTATCTCATTACGGCAAAGGTGAATGCAGTTTTAGAGGTTTTTCACAACATAATTTGATGTCCTCATCACATATAAATATATTCATGAGTTTTCCAGTTGGAAGACTTATCATGTGGAATATAATCTATGACATTGAAGCTTTGAGAAATGTTCCTTTTTTATTTTACAGGCTGTCAAAGAACGGCAGAGAGGCCATCATGAAAATATATGAAACTTTGAGGTCTAAAATGAAAGCAGAGAATACTTCTAAAACTTGGAAAAAATGGCCAAGCTAGACACCTTAAACAATAGTCATCAGGACTGTGACTAATTGGGGGAGGGTTAGTTATTTTTTTTTTTAAATCAATGTTGTAATTTGATAATCTAGAAATGAAGGCCATTTTACATTTTAGTGCAAAAAGTCCATTCTGGAAAATAAATGTGCAGAAGAAATTTCCCAATTCGGTTATTTTGTCTTAAAATTTGTTATTTGGTTGTCACTTCTCTGCAATTTTCAGTTTAGTGAATACTTTCCAATATTTCTGGTAACCCTGTCTCTAGTCATTAAAAGGCAGGTTTCAGTAAGTAAATTGCTTTTTTGTAATAAAAAATAATAATAATTATATATTTATGATTATTATTTTATTAATATACATTGCTAGTTAACCACCACTTTGTTCATGACCACAATGTCTGCATCTTCACTAATCTATCAGATTTTTGTATGGGATAACAACTATGTATGAATTTCCATTACTTTAAGATAATGATAATTTATAAAGTAAATGTAACGGTTAAAATGGATATTACAGTATTCAAAGCTATATTCTTGGCACACAATCTTCAACTGCCTCCCCCCCTTCCTCACACCCCTTCCCTCCTCCCCATCCCCACCATGGTGAATAAAGGGTTAAAAACCCTTTATTTACTTACCTGATCCCAGCACCGAGGGACAGTGGCTCCACCTCCTCCAACGTTATTGACGTTATTGATGCAGAGCGTGAGGATGTCCAGCGTCAGTTACTGGACCAAAACTCAGTTAACATCCAGTGCCTAAAACTGCAATGTTTAACATTCCAACAGTAAGTGCAATAGGGACACTGTACCCAGACCACTTCAATGAGATGAAGTGGTCTGGGTGCCGGTAGTGTCCCTTTATGTTGCTGTTTAGTTGGTTTTCTTGCATATAGTAAGTGTTCAACTGTACACCCCCCCCCCCCCCCCCCCCCAAAAAAAAAAATAATGATAAAATATTTACACTTATAAGGCAGTTTGTACATTGTACTCTGAGAGGCAGAGATGCAATCAGTCACCTGTAGTCAGAAGGCAACCTGTGTGCACTTTCATTTTCTTCACAGCAGAGTCAGGAATCAGAGCCATTATCTGCTGCACCACTCCACAACATCAGTTATAAAACCACTATCCTGAAAATAGTCCAATCCCAGCAGTACCCTTTTAAGCTGTTAAATAGCTTTCTACATTTATACACTTATTTTTCGTTATTAGTCCATCTTTAACAGAAATGAACTCTTCCATAAAAAAATAAGTTAAAAGTGCAAAAAAAAAAAATATTTTAAAAAAATAACGTAATCTCATCTTTGGCTTCTTATTTTATGAAGGGAATGTTTTTCATGCCAGTGGTGGCAATGTCAATCTTCTGCCCTAGTGGCTGCAAACCTGACAGCGTTTCAACATACTGTGCCTAAGGTTTATTTGCAAATGTAAAGGCTAACAAGCTGTATTAACATGCAACAGGGGTTGGTGTCTGAAATGTCTGCCCTGTCTTAAATCTTGGTGACTGCAATTAATGATCTCTTAAATGTATTTTTTTTTTTTTATTATTAGACATTGGGGGGGGGGGGGGGGGGGGGAGGGGGTGGCTAGACAATCTGGAACCAATTTCAGGTGCAGGTGTGGGTTACTGATACGTCAAGGCAAACTACACACAAGTAATTGTCAGCCCTGGAGTTCTTATGAAATTAGCATTTTGAAGAATTATCTATTGATGCCAGGGATGGAAAGCAGATCTACAGAGATGACAATCATTTTTTCTTCCATTCTCACTGCCAAAAATATAACTTTCAGAAAGGTTCTGACTGATTTTAATTAGTTTGCTCAAGCTCTATTTGAAATGTTCATTAGGTCAGTGAAATAATCCAGTGATGTCTTGCACACGGCAGGTCAGAAATCTCCCTAGTAAAAAGACAGTCTTGGAAATTTCATTACAAAATACTTGTTAGCTTTCATACTGCAAGAAGTGAAAAGCTCAAAAAAAAAAGGACTGTAAAGTCAAATATTGAATTCCCACATAGCGTGGGTTGTGATGACAGAAAATAGGGTACAAACTACCAACTTTGGTATGTAAATTCTGAAATTCACTGTTGTGAATCATTTAAACTTAGAAAAAAGATTCCTCAAAAACTGCAACTCTAAAAGATCCTATTTAAGCAATTCATGCAAAATACAATGTATAATATGTAGATAAGCACAGGCAGCTATCTTTATCTTCTTTATCACCATGAAATAGCCCACATCCACACAATGGCCAATAACAGGCATAGGCAACATTCGGCACTCCCCATGTTTTGGGCTACACCTCCCATGATGCTTTGCCAGTATTATGGGTATAAGAGCATTATGTTGGATGTAGTTCACAACATCTAGAGTGCTTAAGGTTGTCTACCCCTGGCCTATCAGCGCTAATATCTCCCCATCAGCTTATTTAGGGACTTTTATAAATACATATACCAGGGCTGTATATCAACCAGGATAACACAAAAGTAGGCATTTTAAACAACTATGCATCATTAACAGAGCCCACTCTTTTCTTCCTTTTCACGTCTTGCAATGTTAAATCATCATTGATAGCAATAGCTATGAAAGAAAGCATGGCACTGTGTCTTTCCAGATTGATCAGTCACTGCACCCTCATAATGCACTGTTAAATGACATAGAAAGAGCTATTTCCTACATGCTCCATCTCTCTCATATTTAAAGAGATCCTACATTCCTTAAAAGCAGTTCAGTTTGCAAAATTCTTTAGGGGTTAAGTGCTTGTCCTCTTCCTGTACGTGCAGGTTGATTTTTTTAATGCTTCTCTAAGAGAGCCATTTTTGTAGGATTGCTGATCATGCACCATGTGCCCCAATGGAGAAGCATTCAGTTGGGCATAGGTCAATGATGACATCAAAGGAGGCGAATCAAAGTTGCAGCAAGGACAAATCTCCAAGTGCTGGAATGATGATGAGTTTCATAGTGAGATTAACATTTATTTTTTTTTCGCTTTTTTCAGGTAATGTCTTCAACAGGTTAAAAATTGCATATAATAGCTCAAGACAGAGTAAAACCATTTAACATAACGAAAAAAAATTACATATATATAATAAATATAATATAACATAACTAACATTTGCAATTAAGAGCATTGGGGTTACAAGGAAATCGCATTATGTTGTCGACTCTATACAATCTTAGTGTCTCATTAGTATGTCCGATACACTTCAAGTTTCATCTCTGAGTACCTTCGTGAGTGAGATTAACATTTTTAATGCTCGGATCTACACACAAACAGAAACCTACCTATTTAATTGGAGTGTTTTGTTAATGCGCTTTAGGTTAATTTACATCAAATGTTTGGTAGCAACAACACCAGTCTTATATATAGTTAATGTTCACCCTTACAGAGCCATGGCAAATAATCATTATAAATCTTATATTAATGATATTTATTTTGTTGGATGCAAAAGTTTAATTTGGCATGGGTGCATCTGGCCTTTTGTTGCACTGCACACTTTGGTAATCATTCTCAGAATAAATGTCTTGTGTCATCCATGCCAACCTAGAAGTTTTATGTACCCTCAGAGCTCTAAGAAAAGCAATCAGTAGGATTATACATGTAATTAATAATTATGTTGACTATGTGCTGCTGAGAAGCACTGACCATGCATTTATAAAAGCAAAACCAGCCCAATACAGTTAATATTTAAACTGTTTATTATGAAGTAATAAACTTTTCATTTTATATTTGTGGTTGGCATAGTATTGATTATGTATTTAGACAGCGGCTTGGTCATAATGATGGGGAAATAAATATGTTTATTAAGTCAAACACTCAGTATTTTTTTGCATTGTGGTTTGTACTGGCATTGAGTTTTATGTTTAGCTTGACAATGAAGAGGCCAATGTAATGTATAGTAGTGTATTTAATCATCCAATATTGACCAGTGCGTTATATTTAAAATAGAACCAACTGGTCAGGATTAGTATTTAATTTTTTTTTATATTTTTTTATATTTCAAAGTAGAATATTTGTGCTTTTTTATGATATTTCTATATATAAAATTACTTTAATTACTGGCTTAAATCATACAATTTAATACTATTTTGGGATTCTACACTTATGATGCCTGGATATCTAGTCCCACTGTAAACTAGCTGGCTTTAGCCATATGGCCTGTACCTTTTAATTGATCAGTTGAATTATGTGATATGTTAATGATCATTAGCTTTCAAGAAAGAAAAGCAATTCCAGTATCATATCCAAAAGAAACATTAATACATACTCACTGAATAATAATTGAGCCTCATTTTTGTTATATTTGGAATGGGACGAGCACAATCTTCTAATCAAGGCCAAACATTATTAGCGTAACTTAACCATAGGGGAAGGGATTGTGATGTCCGCTATATTGGGTCAAAAGTAAGGAGTATGCCATATCTATGGATTGGAAAAATGGTAATAAATTCATTTATGCAATTATTATTTCTGTGACAAGTACATAAGAGGAGATTGAACCAAATTTTTCCATTTGGATTGATGTTGGTCTGGAACACAAGGGGGTTGCCACTTACAGTTATTAGGTACGCCTTATCTCCACCTCTGAGCGAGGCCACAGGGTATATATCCAATGATACTGAGATGTGCATTTGTACTTGCTTGGGGGCCAGAATCTAATTCTAAGTGAGTCACCACCTTTCTTACCAGAGACCCCCTGGGTAGAAGTTCTACTTTGAAAACCTGAGTAAGTGATTAGGACTTACATTATTTTATTCCTTTGGTTTTTATCTGTTGTTGGTGTAACCAATTTGATGGTCATCTAAATTTTTGTATGCACTGTGACTATTTTTGCCCATAATAAATATTCATTTATTAAGTTCTGCCTTTGTCTGTTAAAGAATCACGTTACCTGAAGATACTAATTAGTGTTTTGCAATTGCTTAAATATTGTGTTATATTTGGTGGGTTTTTCTTATTAAGTTCCCTGGGGGACTAAGACACCGAATTTATAAATTGTCTTTGTATTAAGTGTGGGTGGTGTTAAGGGGGATTTTATCATTGTTTCCAGTCTAGTGCAGACAAATAGTTAACTTTAACACTTTCACCACCACAACTAAGTCATGCGCACTCTTGAAGTAGGGTGCATGTCAGGATTATAGTTGATCCAGCATGCAGAATAGTATCACATCTAGGACTATGGATAACGTCTAACCGGACATTAGAATGGCCAGACTTAACCTACCGCAGATTAGTCAAAATACTTGCCGAGGTCAGGAACACAGAATGAGACACAATGATAAGGAAAGCCAGAAGTCAAGGATACTAGAAATCAGGGAAGTAAAAATGAAGCCAAAGTCAAATACCAGAAAAACACAACCAGGAACACACTCTTAGATAACCAGCTAGTGGAAACAATGACAGGGCAAAGAACAAATAAAGAAATTGGCTTTTATTGGTGGACAGGGGTCACCTGACCCCAGAACGTGCATGTGCGCTCTTTGTGTGGCCACACACGCATGTCTGCGTGACCTCTTATCCTGCTGGAGGCAGGGCTATATCTTTTTATGCTTGTACAGTGGCTGGCGTCTATAGGAACGCCGCGCTCACTGGGGATGGATGCGCCAGCGGATCTGGCAGTGATCAGCCGCAGCTTAGGTAAGTTTTGTCTTTTAATGCAGAAAGATAAGTCCTGCGCTCACTCCCATCACTGGGCGGCTGCAAATGACTACAGTACACATCAGCACCAATATATAGTAAAAACCAAAGAAAAACAAGTTACCTGCGCTCTCTCCCTAATCCCTATGTATTTTTAAACAAATGGAGGTTTTTTAGTTACCTCCAATGGCCATGAGAGGATGAGCCCACCTGCCAACGTCAAGGCAGAGCCCCCTAGGTGGGTCCTAACTCTAACCATTCACCTTGCTTCCTTGAGCCTCTAGCAAAAATCTCTACTGATACAGAAAGGGGTATTTTTTATATACACCCCTATACATTATTAACCCTTAATAGGGAACACATGGGATGGGCGGCTGCATTGTAACAAGGCTGAGTGATACAAAAAATGGATACAAATGCAGAAAGATAAGTCCTGCGCTCACTCCCATCACTGGGCGGCTGCAATGACTACAGTACACATCAGCCCCAATATATAGTAAAAACCAAAGAAAAACAAGTTACCTGCGCTCTCTCCTTAATCCCTAAGTTTTGTCTTTTGTTTAAGTGGCCGCACCAATCGGGTGCGGCCACGTATTGTCGTGGGCCGGGGGCCATGACAGAAACATCTCTGATGGCGTGGCTGCTTAGTTTGAGTGCAGCCAAGCCGGCAGAGATGTCGGAAGCTGTGACAATGCACTCGTGACAATCACTGATAGGTATAAATCTTGTTTAACAGTGTTTAACCTATCAATGCTATACTAGTGCCAGTCATAATTTTAAAACAACACGTGTTTTTTGTCTTCCAATTTCCCATTCCTTATTGCCATTGTATCTTAATGGTTATACTCATTCGTTTGCCACTTGCCTTTATTTATATTTATTATCCTTTCTTCCTCACCAGTGCCACTTTTGGTAAATTTAAATGTATGTATATGTTGCAATTGCAAAGCAAAGTTTCTGGATGCTAATCATCTGCAACTGTTTCTTTTTGTGTACTTTACATTTGTGTTTGAGTGTCTGTTACAGGACAAGCTATGCTTGACTCAATTTGCAACTATTAGGAACAGCAAAATATTTTAATTTCAATCTTGCAACCATCATGTAATTTCCTGTCTCCTGGGCTTTGAAGCATTATTTCATTTGCTGAGGTTTCTCCCCAGTGAGGTCACTAGTTTCTCCACAGGTTATAGATTATGATGATAACCGTGTTTTTGCATTATTAACAAACTTTACCTACAGAACAAACCCATGATATTGAAAATATCACAGTAGATTTTAATGTAACGCATTGATGGCACATTGATAAGATAAATTTACAGAGGGAACTAGATTTTAATCGGATTACAAGCTGATTTCCTGTGTAGATGATGATCTGCCTTAATGTAGTTTGTATGTGGTTTCCTTTTTTATAGTAAAAAAAGATAAAAAAAAACACAAAAAACGAAATATTTAGAATTTCAAGAGTTTATTTCAATAAAATAGCAAACCTCAAAACATATTACAGTAGCATAGGTATTTATGTTGTTTCTCCTTGAGACATGATGGCTTTGTATTCTTTGCATTAAAGGGACATTACAGGCACCTAGGCCACTTAATCACTCCTGCAGAATGGCAATGTTTTAATTTTAATTGCAAGGTTTAAGTGCCTCTAGTTGTTACCACCCAGACAGCCACTAAAGGGCTTCAGAGAGAACATATGCTGGTGCAGCATGTTGTTTTACTACGCATGCACCCTTACCTCCCAAAGTTTTCCTATGAAGAAGCATTGGGTTGGCTGAGCTCATCAATCTTGATGATCTCAGGCAAGTAGGTGGGACCAGCCACAGAGACCAGCACTGCAAGAGAGAAAAGGTATGTAATACTACTTTTTCTCTACTTGTAGATGCAGAACCGGCCCCTAAAGCCATCAGGGAACTAAAGCGTGCAGAATACACATTTGAATTCTTAGCACTGTAGTGTTCCTTTAAGTAATGCTGTAGTAGTGTGACATCTTAACCTTGGGGGTATTTTGGGACATGAAGTCTCATTTTCCAGATGTATGTGTGCATGTATATGCAACTAATGTTAATTACTAGGCAGGACTTGTAAAAAAAATAGTAAACTGAGGAAGATGAATGGAGTTTCTGCTTCATTCCCACTAATGCAGATTGATCAGACTGGTAGGTGTACTTTTAGACAGCAGCATCACTTTTGAGTTTTTTTCAGAAAAATTGCATTGTTCTGTTGAAAAGGGTCCAGGGGCCCTTCACTGTGTTTTGAAATCTGCTGGGTAGATTTTAAAATGCAGGAAGGGACTAGGCACCAGGACCATACACAGAGCACTTTAGCCACAGCGCACTTTAGCAGCAATCCATGTATGGTCTGCCTTGCAAGCACAAGCTTGTCACCCTCTAAAGCAGGGGCGGGGAACCTTCTGCCCTCCAGATGTTTTGGACTACCTCTCCAATAATGCTCTTACAGTCATAATGCTGGCAAAGCATCTAGGGAGATGTAGTCCACAACATCTGGAGGGCCAAAGGTTCCCCACCTCTGCTCTAAAGGGACTTCCTTGCCATTTCATGGGTAGACTCACACATTTCACCTGCAGACACACCCCTTTCACATGCCCCATGCAGCTCTCTTGCCTGCCAACTCCATCCAGGAAGGCAGGCAAGATTGGCAGGCATGATTATAGCTCTCCATGCTCTGAGGAAATCTAAGTCTCCTACCTGTGAATCATATACAAAACAAGACGAAGACCAACAGGACAAACAAAAAAACTTTATCTTGAAGAACAAAGTACACATGTCCACAGACAGGCTTATTAAACTGGGGACTATGTAGGCAGAGCATTTAGAAAATGGAGTACTCATCATCTTCAAGGTTTACGCACAGGGTTTTGTATGATAGATCTAGGGGCATGTGTACAGAACATCACATGAGGTTGTTAACACTGTACAGTTGGAGGGCGGTATAAGGCATATTTTCCTTGGACAGGAAGAGTTTCACAGTAGTTTGTCCAGCTTTAAATTGACTGCAAGCATATCACCTTCCCCATCTTTACCTCACCGCAACAAACTCACTACAAAAAATGTAATGACCACTTGGGAGAGTTTTGTTGCTCGGGCTTAACATGTTCCTATCTGATAAAATTATGCCATGACAGTGCATCATGAACATCAACATGGGTCCACTTTACAGAAATCATAAAAAGTAATCTACACTTGCTCAAATATATATTTTACAATAAATACAAAATAAGGGATTCTACAAAAAAGAATATAGGAATACACAAATAGGAGCACACTGTAAAGATCTCAGAAAGAACTGGCTTATCTCCTGTCTAATGTGAGATATGCCCGTTAATTTTGAGATCTTGTGAGTTGTTTACAATCTTATCTTGTGTATTAAGTAATCCTTTTCTGTTGATTCCCTTATTTTGTATTATGGCCGTAGAAGATTGGTAGAAATCTTTTTTTTTTTTCTTTCTTTTTTTTTTTTTTCAGACAGTACCCGCCAGTAGATTTCTACTGCAGTTCCTGTAATTTAGGCCTTGGTACATTAGTCATCATCAATGTTTTCTCCTTTCTCTTCTTATTTTCTCCCTTTTTTCCTTCCTAATAATAGGTCCACATATCTTATTAAAGTATATAAAACATTGATCTATCAAAAGAAAAAAAAAATACACTACAAATACAAAGATGGTGACAAATTTTCTTTCTATTGGTCCTCTATAATGTTCCTATATTAATACTTGGGTTAGGTTTGTTATTACTTTTACTTTATTCTCCTTTTATTTCCTAATTTATTTGTTGGATTAAGTTACTACAGTCAGCTTATTTAGCCATTTATCTATATCAACAATCTTTTTTTTCTTCAGATTTCTATTTACACCTCCTTCCATTTTTAACTGTAGGATTAGCTGTTTTTTTTTACAGTTTCCCAGTTTGGTAATATATTAGTTCTCCATCTTCTAGATATAGAAATCTTTGCTGCTATTAAGGCATGAGTAAAGAAATATTGCAGTAAAGTAAAGTTGTATTGGCTAAAATTTAGGTGCAGTATAAGCATTTCAGGAGAGAAGGGGAATTTAGTTCCAGTTATTTCTAGAATTTTACTTAGAAACAATTTCCAAAATTCTTCTATCAGAGGACAGCTCCACCAAATATGTAACGAGTCTCCTCTCGCTTTATCACACCTCCAACAGATGTCTGATATGTTCTGATCTTTTTTATTCATACGGCTAGGGACCAGATAGAGTCTGTTTATTATCTTAAAATGTAACTCCACTAAGTTTAAACATTTAATATGTTTAGCAACTGTTAGCCATGCCTTTTTCCACTATTTTTTGTCAAACTTTTTAATTATTTTCAAATCTTTCTCCCATTTCTCTATGGCCGGGAATGTGAGATCTTCTTCCCCATGTCTCAGTATCGAGTTGCACTTTTTTAATAGATTTCTCATATCTTTCATATCTCATATCTTTATTAAGTTACTTAATTTACAATTAGCTTCTGATTTTTCTCTATCTAATACTTTATTTAGGTAGCTTTTAATCCTTATATAATTATATTTTTCATTTTCTGGAAGAGCAAATTTAGTACGTATTTGTTCATATGATTTGAGATTTTATCCTGTCATTAAATCTTCTATAGTTTGTATGCCTGCTTTGGTCCAATTTTTTAAATTTAGATCCTCCATGTTATTTTCCAGTATTAGGATCAGTAAAGTGTTGATAATACGATTTTTGAGTCCCAGATTTTTCTTATTTGACATTTCTTTTTCTATTGCATACCATCTCTCTAATTTAGACTCTGTCTGTTGTGAAATAATACAGTGAAAAAGTACTCGCTTGGTAATACTGTCTAATTATTGCAAGTCCTACTCCTCCATTGGCTTGATTTATCGCTAAGAATTTTCTTGCCATTCTTGGTTTCTTTGCTTGCCATATAAATTTGGAGAAGGATTGTTGGATCATTAACAGCCAACTATCGGGTATTCTCAAAGGGATCATTCTGAACAAATACAACCACTTTGGCTGGATATAAGATTTAATTATATTTATGCGGCCCCACCATGAAAATTCCAGATTTCTCCAGTCTTTTAGTAGCTTATTCATTTTGAGAAGTAATGGGAGAAAATTGATCTCAACTATTTTCCGTGGATCTGTACAAATATTTATTCCCAGATAATTAAATGATTTCTCAATCCAGACAAAATCAAACCTCTTTTTTATCTCTTTTATTTGTTCAATATTTACTTTACTCGCTAGGATAGTTGATTTGTCTGTATTTACTTTATAACCTGAAGCCTGTGAGAATTTTTTTATAATTGTCATAAGCTGTGTTATTGATTGTAAAGGGTTTTCTAAAGTTATAATCACATCATCAGCGTAAAGGTTTATTTTTATATTTTCTTTCTTATGATCAAAACCTGAATTTTTTTCTTCTTGTCTAATGGCTGATGCCAGAGGTTCTAAAGATATAATGTAAAGTAGCGGGGATAAGGGACACCCCTGTCTTGTTCCGTTGGACAATGGGAACCACTCTAATCTAAAGCCATGTCCCATAATTCTTGCTGTTGGTACGGTATATAGAGCTGAGATATTCTCGAGAAGTCTTCCCTCCAATCCAAATAACTGTAGTGATGGTCTCATGCACTCCCAGTTGACCCTGTCGAATGCTTTCTCTGCATCCAATGACAGGGTCAACATGGGAGTTCCTGTCTTCCAAGCGGAGTTCAAAATGTCAACTAGTCTTCTGATATTATGTGTTGATGACCTACATGGGACAAACCCAACTTGATCTCTATTAATCACCTCTGATATAATTTTTTTTAAACGTTCTGCTATCATGGCCGAGTACAGTTTAATATCAGTATTTAAAAGAGAGATTGGACGATAGTTCTTTATTTTCTCTACATCCTTTTCTTGCTTAGGGATTGGTACTATATTTGCTTACAGCAATTCTGCCGGTATGCTATTGTAGCGTTACTTACCTTATCCGGGGGCCGGCCGCGGTCCTCTCTTCAAGCCGCGCGCGGTCCTGCGGCTGCACGAGCCGCGCGCGGCTCATCCGACTCTCCTAACAGGAAGACGGGCAGTGACCGCGAGATGCGGTCACGTGTCCCGCCTGCAGCTAAGAGTGCGCCGCGAGTCTCGGGCGCGCTCTTAAAGAGACAGTGGGAGCCTAAATTGCAAAAAGGCTCCCATTGGCTCCTGTCATGCCAATCACCCCATACACTTACCTGTTGGGGGTGTGGAAGTGACAGGAGCCAATCACATTAGTTTGAATGCTACTTATACTTACCCTTTTCCCTTAGTTCCTTGCCCTATCGTGGTTTCTGCTACAGTTCCCTTTAGTGCTTGTTGTGTTCAGTTGTGTTTCTCCGTATTTGACCTTGGCTTTGTATTCTGACTTCGTTTTCGCTTTATCCTTGTCTGTTCTGTTTGCCGGCTTGCTGATTCCTGTGTACCAGACCCCGGCTAGTTCTCGTTTACGCTGTCTCTTTGTGCCCTTGACCTCGGATCGTTCCTGACTCTGTACTTCTATTACGTCGAGTCCGGCCACTCTAAGGTCCGGTAGACGTATCTCTCCTCTGTGCTGTCTTCTGTTTGGCTGGATTCTGCGTGTAGGGGTATATTCTCGTTACATTATGATAGGGCCATGGACCCCGCAGATTTAGCTCAACAGATGGCGTCTCATGAGGCTAGATTTGTAGAGCAGGATCACCGAATGGATCAGATAGCCCAGGCTCTTCAGACGCTCTTAGCTAGAACCATTCCAGCAACCACACCTAACCCTCCTACACCCCTTCTTCCTGAAGTATCGACTGTGCCTAATGCTACGGCCCATTTAACACCTCCTCCTAGGTATGGAGGGGATTCTAAGACATGCAGAGGGTTCATTAACCAAATAGAGTTTCACTTCGAGATGTATCCACGTTTGTTTCCCACAGAGAGGTTTAAAGTTGGGTTCTTTATGCACCAACTTACCGACAAAGCACTAGAATGGGCGAATCCTATTTGGGAAGCTAATGGACCGATGGTGCATGACTTTCACAGTTTTCTTACAGCATTTCGCAGAACTTTTGACACTATGAAAAGGTCTAAAAATGCCGCAAGAGCATTAATGAGAGTTAAACAGGGTTCTAGGTCTGTGGCTGATTACGCTATTCAGTTTCGTACTCTTGCCTCACAGGTAGATTGGACCAACAATGGGTTAACTACTGCCTTCATGGAAGGCTTATCAGACTCTATATTGGATGAGGTAGCAGCTAAGGAACTTCCTGTTGCTTTAGAGGACCTTATTGACTACCTCATTGATATAGATAATAGGATTCGTGACAGGCTCTATACCAAGAACAGAAATAGACGTTTTGTTACACCTATTCACCCCAGAGTTGATACACCGGAGAGTGTAAAAGTATCTGAAGAGGAACCTATGCAATTAGGGGTTGCCAAACTCTCTGATAATGAAAAATTACATAGGAGAAGGGAGGGACTCTGCCTATATTGTGGTAGGAGAGACCATATGGTAAAGGAATGTCCTTTGCTCCCGGAAAACTCTCGCACCTAAGACCTTATAGGGGACTGGCCTTGGGTGTGATTTCTAAGTCTCCTACATTGCCTCCTAACCGACTGCTTCTCCCTGTTTCTTTACATATGGGAGAGAGTTGTATCGTTGAAAATATATATGCTCTGGTTGACTCTGGGGCAGCTGAGAATTTTATAGACTCTAGTTTTGTAAAGAAAAACAACATTCCCATCAGGGAGAAGGAGATACCCTTGGCCGTTGAGGCCATAGATGGTAGACCATTGATATCTCCAGTTGTTACTCATGAGACTGCACCATTACACATGTACACAGGGGTTTTACACTATGAAACCATTCGGTTCCAGGTCATCACCTCTCCCTCTTCACAGTTAGTGTTAGGGTATCCATGGTTACGTGCCCACAATCCCATTTTTGACTGGGAGACAGGGCAGATAAAATCATGGAGTGAAGCCTGCCATGAGTCATGTACTATTTAAGTCACGCCTGTGAATTCTATTAATGTTCCTACCATTCCTCCTTTGTCTACGGCTATACCCTCTCAGTATTTATCTTTAAAGACTGTCTTTGATAAAAGAGAGGCTGACAAATTACCGCCTCACAGACCCTACGATTGTGCTATTGACTTGTTGCCTGGCACTATACCTCCAAAGGGCAGGGTGTACCCTCTATTGGTTCAAGAAAACCGTGTCATGGAGGAATACATTAAAGAATCATTAGACAAGGGATTTATTAGGAGATCCTCTTCTCCGGCTGGAGCGGGGTTCTTCTTTGTATCAAAAAAAGAAGGTGATTTAAGACCTTGCATTGATTATAGAGGTCTTAATAAAATCACCATCAAAAATGATTACCCTATACCATTAATAACAGAATTGTTTGACAGACTCAAACATGCTACGGTATTCACCAAATTAGATCTTAGAGGAGCATACAATTTGATACGTATAAAAAAGGACCACGAATGGAAGACAGCCTTTAACACTAGGTCAGGTCATTATGAGTATACCGTCATGCCATTTGGGCTTTGCAATGCCCCAGCAGTATTCCAAGAATTTATTAATGATGTCTTAAGGGACTTTATTCACTCATTTGTTATTGTGTACTTGGATGACATTTTAATATATTCTACAGACTTACACACTCATCACAGACATGTTACGACAGTTCTGAAGACCCTTCTTGCTAATGGTCTTTATTGCAAACTAGAAAAATGTCTATTCGACCAATCCGAGGTCCAGTTTTTGGGGTATTTGATTTCCGCTAAGGGTTTTCGGATGGATCCCCAGAAGCTCGCTGCGGTCATAGAATGGCCTCTGCCGCAAGGTCTGAAAGCCATCCAGCATTTTCTGGGTTTCTCTAATTATTATAGACGTTTTATCAAAGGTTTTTCGTCTATCGTAGCACCTATTACTCGTATGACTAAAAAGGATGGCAATACACGTGCCTGGTCTACTGAGGCACTTCAGGCTTTTGACTTTCTTAAGACTACGTTCGCCTCTGCACCTATTTTACAGCATCCTTTCCCCTCATTGCCATATATACTTGAGGTTGATGCTTCCGATATAGGGGTAGGTGCTGTCTTATCCCAAAGAGAGTCTCCTGACAAGCCATTGCATCCTTGTGGCTTCTTTTCTAAACAAATGTCCAAAGCAGAAAGGAATTATGATGTGGGTAATCGCGAACTCCTTGCTATCATTTTAGCACTCAAAGAATGGAGACATTTGTTAGAGGGCACTAAGGATCCTATCCTCATATTTACGGATCATACGAACCTATCCTACCTTAGCGAATCTAAAAGATTGTCTTCCGGGCAGGCTAGGTGGTCACTGTTCTTGTCTCATTTTAATTATATAATCACCTATAGGCCAGGTGATCGGAACACTAAAGCGGACGCTCTGTCCAGACAGTTCGAGACTATTGACAAACAGGAGATTGATGTTACTCCTGTCATTCCCCCAGACAGGATAATAGCAACTACTATATTGTCTATTTCCTCGTCCCTCTTGCAGGCCATACAAGCAAAACAAAGCATGGCACCTAGCGAGAGGCCTAATGATAAATTGTTCGTTGACGTTCCCAAGAGACGGGATATTCTGTCACTGTATCATGATACTAAGACTGCTGGACATCCTGGTATTTCCAAAACGGTGTCAGCCGTTTCTCGGTATTTTTGGTGGGATACCTTACGTAAGGATGTCACTGACTATATAAGTGCTTGTACTACTTGTGCATGTATGAAATCCTCTCGTAGAGTTCCTTGTGGGCTGTTGCATCCGTTACCCGTTCCCGAGAGACCTTGGTCTAATCTATCAATGGATTTTATTGTTGAATTACCCCCTTCGAATGGTAACACAGTCATCCTAATGATAGTAGATCGGTTTTCCAAAATGGCTCACTTTGTGTCTCTTCGCAAGTTGCCCACTTCCAAGGAACTGGCTCTTATCTTCGCTAGAGAAGTGTTTTGATTACATGGTATTCCCTTATCTGTTGTATCCGATAGGGGTAGCCAATTTATTTCCAGGTTCTGGAAAGCCTTTTGTTCGGAGATGGGTATTTCTCTCTCATTTTCTTCCGCTTACCATCCCCAGTCTAATGGAGCTGCTGAACGTGCCAACCAGCCTCTGGAGCAGTACCTCCGTTGTTTTGTGTCTCACCATCAGGACAATTGGTCTGACCTGCTTCCTTGGGCTGAATTTGCTTGGAATAACGCCACTCATGATTCTTCCGGCAAAAGCCCTTTTTACGTTGTCTATGGCCAGCATCCCGTTGTTCTTCCGGCTGCATTCTCCTCACAGGGCATGCCAGTTCTGGATGAACATTTGGCTGGTTTGCGTAATACTTGGGAGCAGGTTCAGCGTTCTTTGGTGGACTCTGCTGCCCGCCAGAAGGCTCAGGCTGACAAGCATCGCAGAGAGGCTCCTTCCTATGTTGTGGGGGACAGGGTTTTGCTTTCCATATGGAATATTCGCCTCCGGGTGCCTTCTATGAAATTGGCTCCCCGCTTCATTGGTCCTTATCGCATTATACATAAGGTTAATCCCGTTTCTTATGCCTTGGGTCTGCCTAAGAATCTGCGTATACCTAATGTCTTTCACACCTCGTTATTGAAGCCTTACGTACGCAACCGCTATACCCGGCATGCTCCCCCTCCCCCTCCTGTCTCTGTGGAGGGTCATGAGGAGTTCGAAGTGTCTGCTGTTCTTGACTCTCGTTTCCTTAGGGGTCGTCTTCAGTACTTGGTACATTGGAAGGGTTATGGGCCTGAGGAGCGCAGTTGGATTTCTGCGGATGCTGTTCATGCTCCCCGCCTTGTACGTTCTTTCCATTCGCGTTTTCCTGCCAGGCCTGGTCCTGCCCGCCCAGAGGGCGTGTCCTCAGGGGGGGTACTGTAGCGTTACTTACCTTATCCGGGGGCCGGCCGCGGTCCTCTCTTCAAGCCGCGCGCGGTCCTGCGGCTGCACAAGCCGCGCGCGGCTCATCCGACTCTCCTAACAGGAAGACGGGCAGTGACCGCGAGATGCGGTCACGTGTCCCGCCTGCAGCTAAGTGCGCGCCGCGAGTCTCGGGCGCGCTCTTAAAGAGACAGTGGGAGCCTAAATTGCAAAAAGGCTCCCATTGGCTCCTGTCATGCCAATCACCCCATACACTTACCTGTTGGGGGTGTGGAAGTGACAGGAGCCAATCACATTAGTTTGAAGGCTACTTATACTTACCCTTTTCCCTTAGTTCCTTGCCCTATCGTGGTTTCTGCTACAGTTCCCTTTAGTGCTTGTTGTGTTCAGTTGTGTTTCTCCGTATTTGACCTTGGCTTTGTATTCTGACTTCGTTTTCGCTTTATCCTTGTCTGTTCTGTTTGCCGGCTTGCTGATTCCTGTGTACCAGACCCCGGCTAGTTCTCGTTTACGCTGTCTCTTTGTGCCCTTGACCTCGGATCGTTCCTGACTCTGTACTTCTCCTATTACGTCGAGTCCGGCCACTCTAAGGTCCGGTAGACGTATCTCTCCTCTGTGCTGTCTTCTGTTTGGCTGGATTCTGCGTGTAGGGGTATATTCTCGTTACAGCTATTAGGTGTTACAAAAGAGTTGAAGACTTCGGTTAAATCCATTTTGATATTATCTCTTTTTAATTTGTTAATACAATAGATCAGTTCTTCTTCTTGAAATGCTTTATTGAGCGCATGTAATTGTGTATGCGTAATTTTTGGACTGTTAATGTTCCCAAGGAATTCGCTGATATTCGCCTTTTCAATTGGATCTTGGGTATTATATAATTCCTGATAATAATTCTTGAAGGCTTCTGCTATTTTTTCCGGTCTCAATAAAGTCTCCCCCTTATGGATGATTTTGGTAATGACTCTTTTCGATTTTTCTTTTTTTAGTCTATTTGTCATTAATGCTTCTGCTCTATTTCCGGTGTGGTACCATTTCTGTTTAAAGTAAATCAGAGCTTTATTAGCCTTTGTCATAAGATGTTCGTTTATTAATTTTTCAGTATCTGTTATTGAGTTAGTGATACTACACGATGGGTTCTTTTTATTTTGGTCAAGTAAGTTGTCTAACTTTATATACAGCTCTGCTAAATTCACTTTTTTTTTATTTAGTTTACTTTCTTTAGCTGATCAACTTATAAAAAGGCCCCTTATTACTGATTTGTATGCACACCAGATCATTGCTGGAGAGACTTCATTATTTCTATTTTCTTTAAAAAAAAGTAATCTGTTGTTTATTTAATTTGTTTAAGAGTATCTTTATTTTTCAGTATCCGATCTTTCATTCTCCAGTCTGCTCTTGTTCTTTGATGTTGTTCTTTTATATCTAAGATCTGACCAGGTAGTAGCTATTATAAAAACCTTTTTAATTTGACTCGCTAAATTTCTATCCCCCAGGAACAGATCAATTCTAGAATATGAACAGAAGGATTTTGAGAAACAAGAAAAATCCTTTTCCTTTGTGTGGAATATCCTCCAATAATCCAGTAATTGAGCTTGTTTAATTAGTTCTGAATTTTTTTTAGCATTCACCTTCAAGTTTCCATAATTGCTACTTTTTGTTTTGGAGCTCCGATCAAGCTCTACATCAAGAACACAGTTGAAGTCTCCCATAACGATAACTCGGCCCATTTTAACACGCTCAGTTTTATTAAGCACTTTTTTAATAAATGTAATTTGTGATTGATTTGGCGCATATATATTAACTGATGTATATTTTTGATTATTAATTTCTGCTACTAAAATAATGTATCTGCCTTCTGTATCTAATTCCTGATGTAGAATTTTTAGTGAAATATTTCTCGAAAATAAAAAGGCTACTCTTTTTTCTTTTTTTGACTCAAAGAGGCGCTAATTATAGTAGGAAAAAAAGATTTAAGATTGTTTTTTTCTTGTATTTTCCAATGGGTTTCTTGGAGAGCTGCTATCTGAATTTGTTCCTTTTTTAAAAATTCAAGGATTGTATATCTTTTAAATTGTGAATTAATCCCCTGTGCATTGATCGCTGCTAATCTCATTTTATTTTATAAATCCTATTTCATTTAATTGGAGGACTAAGAGGTTCACCATCCTTACTAACAAACATTTAAGACACAACAAAATCGTACATTTTCTGCCTTTTCCTAGGCTTAGACCTATGTACCTATTCCCTCCCTTGTCTTTCTCCCTTCCTGGGAGATTGGTAGAAATCTTAGTATATCTACAATTAATAGGTATATAATAGGGTAAATCATTCTTTTTTTTTTCAATTATCTCCACTGGTGTTATATTAGATGTGTTGAACATTTGTATATAGATATATTTTACAATGCATTCCTGAATTCTATGAACACTGCTAAAGTCATAGCATACCGAGACTGAGACATGATGAAAGTGGGCAACACAAGGGTGTACATGCATCTCAATGACTGAATTAGTTGTATGGCATACATCTATACAAGTGGAAAACTTATTTTAGCTTGAATTACAATCAATTATATATGCATTTGCTAACAATTTGGTTAGCACACTGTGTAGATAAACATATTATCTACGTATTGGAACGATGTTTGTTTTGAATCACAAGTACATTTATCTGCAAAATATACTGATAATGGTATAATGATATTTTATTTTTGCCAATAATAGTACTTGTGTGGAAACCTAACCGTCATATAAGGAGGCATTTAAAACAAAAAATAAATGGTGTTTATCTCAATTATATTACAATAGCAGGATGCAGAATAAAATTCCTGAGGGGTACCAGCAAGTTATGTTAATTGAGGTTTGCAGGCAATGCTGATGGACATTATCACAGCATGTTACTAACTGAGATGGAATACGAAGCAACTGCAAGAGAGAGTTATGAGAAATTAAAAATTAAAATGCAAAAAATGTTTAAAGAAACAAAAGTAATAATAAAATAACTATTAAAGAATAGCTTAGGTTATCAGGCTTTGGTCTTTCATCTTTTTCTTACTTTAATTTCTTGTTTATGTCCAATATTTCAATAAAGTTTCCTTATTTAAATTCTCCTCTTTAATTTCAATTTACCCACACCACTTTTTTTATATTACACTTCTACTCGGTGTAAGTCATCTTACACACAGTGTCTTAAAGCAAACCTTCTCATATTCCCACTAAGCCATACAGAGACACATGGCACACTACCACCAGACACACTTCATTCCTTACCCTCCCAACAACATTTTGTCCATTGCGTCATAGCCACAATGTGATCCTCACTCTTCCTAATTTTTTTTTCCCTCAGTTTATTTTCTGCTTCACCTCTCTTTGCTAATTATTATAGTGTGCTGCAGGGATTCAAGGAAAAGCCCTTACATGTGGAATGCAGGCAGTGAGGACAATATATAGTGAAGGAAAAACAGACACTTTATCAAAATATACAAAAATACAAAAAACAAATAAGAAGAGAGGACCCTTTGAGAAAAAGAACAAAAAACAAAAACAGGGGATCACAAAACATCCGAACTACAAAGAGGAAAAAAGCGGTATGTCAGCTAAATATCACTCTAGAAACTGTTCTGGGGGTTATTATACACATTCTCCAAATGTAGGTAAAAGCAGCAACACTCGTAATGAGACCAGAAGCTGATCAAATGAGTAAATTGATAAAAAGGATGATGCGAATTAAAAGTCCAGTAAAAGTCAAATATGTCAGTTAAAATACAATCCACTCTCGACACCATAGACTATAAAGTAATATAAAGTCCCAAATCTTCCATATTAGTTCATCATGTGGGTACCATAAAAGCAATTAGCTGAAACAGAGTCAATGTTGCAGTCTGTGCCTTAAGCTACAAAGTAGAAATATACTGTAGCAAAATAAAAAAGAACAGCTTGCTGTATATTAAAGTACATCAGTAGGAAAATATAGATAATGGATACACAAGATTCCAAAACCATATATAAGGTAGTTAAAGGCGATCAACAATTCAGCATTGTGTCAAATATTCAAGATGACCCTGAAGTCACAAAAACATATTTTTTTTTTTATCTCAACTACAACTCAACTGATACTGATAGGCTATATGAGCTCCATATTGATTTTCATAGACATAGTGATATTCACCTGATACCCTACTCAGTGGCGTCGCTAGGGGGGGGGGGGGGGGGCAGAGGGGGCCATGGCTCCCCCTACATCATGCTGTGCCCCCCCCTTGGGACCCCCAAATGCCAGCAACTTGTTGGCCATGTGTTTAAAGGATATTCCCTCGGGCTGTAACAGTGTGTGAAAGCCCGAGGGAATGCAGGAGAGAGGAGCTAGAGTGGTGCTGTGGGCTGTCTGTGACCGGAGGGAGCACAGGCCCCGCCCCCAAATGAAGCCCCACCTCCAGGACCTAAGCCCCACCCCTGCCGTTAAGCAGCAGCACTTGCTGCTACTGCAAAGGCCAGAAGATGTCTGACAGAAACAGGTAGGATTGATGTGCTCAGGTGTGTGTGTGTGTTTGTGTCTCTGCTAGTGAGGAAGCTTGTGTGTGTGTGTGTGTGTGTATGGACTCAGCAGTCTTTGTGTGTGTGTGTATGGACTCAGCAGTGTGTGTGTGTGTGTGTGTGTGTGTGTGCATGGACTCAGCAGTCTGTGTGTGTGTATGGACAGTCTGTGTGTGTGTGTGTGTGTGTATGGACTCGGCAGTCTGTGTGTGTGTGTGTGAGTGTGTGTGTATGGACTCAGCAGTCTGTGTCTGTGTGTATGGACTCAGCAGTCTGTGTCTGTGTGTGTGTGTGTGTGTATGGACTCAGCAGTCTGTGTATGTGTGTGTATGGACTCAGCAGTCTGTATGTTTGTATGTACTCAGCAGTCTGTCTGTGTGTGTATGGATTCAGCAGTCTGCGTGTGTGTATGGACTCAGCAGTCTGCGTGTGTGTATGGACTCAGCAGTCTGCGTGTGTGTATGGACTCAGCAGTCTGCGTGTGTGTATGGACTCAGCAGTCTGCGTGTGTGTATGTGTATGGACTCAGCAGTCTGTGTGTGTGTCTGTGTGTATGTATGGACTCAGCAGTCTGTATGTCTGTGTGTGTGTGGATGGACTCAGCAGTCTGTGTGTAAGTGTATAAATCAGCCTGTGTGCATTTAGCAACGCCTGTGTGCATTCAGGAGTCGTTGTGCATTCAGAAAGCTGTGTGTGTGTGTGTGTGTTTGTGTGTGTGTGCGTATGTTCAGCAGTCTCTCGGTGTTCGTATTCGGTGTACTGTGTGTATGTACTCAGCAGCCTATCAATAATTAAAAATGTTATTTCTGTGAGTTGTTGTGTAGGAAGGGCCCAGGTGCACTGCTTTGCCCGGGGGCCCTTAACGCTGTTAAGATGGTACTGCTTCTGTGTGTCAGTGAGCTTCTATTTAGTGAGCATGTGTGTGTCAGTGAGCTTGTCTTTAGTGAGCTTGTGTGTGTCCCTGAACTTCTTTGTAGTGAGCCTTGTGTTTATACAAGTGAGTTTGTCTGTAGTAAGCTTGTGTGTGAGTCAGAGAGTTTTGTCTGTCAGTAAGCCTATTTGCGCATGTCAGTGAGCTTGTGTGCTTACTGTACAATATATACATATTGACTTGTAGAAATGGCACACATTTTTTTCCAGGGTTGCTTTGGATTTTCAGTTTGGCTCTGCCAGAGAGTGCGCTTTACAGCTGAATAATCTGTGTGAGCTGCCGCACACTTTAGCCCTGTTCCACACGTCTGGGAGCTGCTGTTGACAGGTACTAGTAGGCTAGAGATTGGGACATGGGGTATATGCTCAGCTATCTGTATAATACTATAGTGCTGTTCTCTGTATAATACAGATCTGTGTGTGTATAATATCCCGGGATAGTCAGTGTTCCTGTATAGTGCTGCTCTCTGTCTTGGGATATTATACACAAACAGACCTGTATTATACAGAGAGCAGTACTATACAGGGAGCACTGACTGTCCCGGGATATTATACACACAGCCATGTATTATACAGAGAGCACTGACTGTCCAGGGATATTATACACAGACAGTATTTGATAGCTGTGCTGCAAAATGTCCTTGGAATTGTTTTTTCAAATGTTGGCAACTATGGCACTGTATCAAAGGAAATGTGTTTGTTTTTTAATAATGCCTGGTGGAAAATAATGAATCCTCCACCAGGGATTATAAAAAAAAAAAAAACAACACATTGTGTCGGGGGCGGGGCTTAACATGCGGCGGGGGCGGGGTCAAACTGCGGCGAGGGCGAGGTTGAATGTGCCCCCCTACTTTTGTCCCTGGTCCACCATGTGCCCCCCCTAAAAATGAATCCTAGAGACGACACTGACCCTACTCACTGCTGTGTGTAAACCTATAACTGTAACACAGTTTGTCAAGATAAAGGCAGATGTGCTAATTATCGAAAAAAGCAAAGTGCTAATTATGGAAAAAAAAACAATAGAATGCTCTAAACTTTTAACTTTTTGTCACAAAAATGCACCTTTTTTGCCTTGCTAAATCTCGCGCCAAAATAAAATGATTGACCTGTAGGCTAAAAAGACTACCTGCTCTTTTACAGCTCATTTAAAAAGTAAGTTTGTGATTGTTTAATATGTGTGTACATTTATATGTGTGTGTTTGTGAATGAGTGCATCATGTATATAAAATATATGTGTAAGTGAATACCTGTGTATCAGTTTATATGTATATAAATGTATAACTTGCATGCATTACTATGAATTTAGAGCTATGCAAAATATCTGCATAGATACTTTTGTGTGGATGTATGTGTGTATAATGTGATTAGAATGTATTCTTTTGCAAGCATGCGGGAAGGGGTGGACAGAACCCTCAGGGGACATCGTCAGTAAAGCGACCGTGTCACTAGTTATGCTCATAATAGGCAGGTCTAGACCACCCCATGACAGGCTCCTTGATTGCGACCAGTCTTCAACATCAAACAGGAAGTACTGCTGAAGCACTACAAGCATGGTCCTAGTGCCCACTACACAGTGCAAGTGTAGCTAATGTCTACGTGGGGCACCAGGGAACTGAAGCGGGACAGTGAGACATGACCTTAAAATGCAGGACTGTTGGGAGTCCTTTATGAATAATTCTAACCTTAGGGCCCACAGAAGGCAGCTGGCTGTGAGTTAAGTGAGAATATACATCTGCTTATCCGTGCGGCAGGTGTCTACTCTGCATGAGTACAGTGTCCTGAATTGACGTCAAACATTTATGATGGATGGCGAAAGAAAGCAAGATATATACTGCACACAAGCATTCACACACAACATACATTCATTCACACACGTACATACATGCAGTTATGGTTTCACATATATATTAATACATCTTTTCACACACTCCCCAAGCATTCACACATAAATCTCCATGTGCATCTACATTTGCAAACACCAACTTCATGCGTTCATGCACCACAAACAAATCCATTTAACTGTAGAACACAGTTCAGAAGACTTACCACAAATACTTTTTGAGTGATGATGTGTCCTAGGAAGATAACGTGGTCTTATAAAATTCAGGGGTTTTAAGTTTGTGTCTAGTAAAATGATTTGGACATAAGTTGCTGTGAGACAATGTGGCCCACACTGTATGCTATATGAATTTATTCTGGTGAAGTTATGTGGCATACGTGCACACCACATATTACATTGTGTGTTTACTTCTTTAATTTCAAACTCTGCTTTATAATATTTTACACGGCACACTGCTGTGAACGTTATTGATAGGGAGCTCTTTGGAAAAGTTTTTCAGGTGGTTTAATAAAAAAGTATTTAGAAGACTACTGCTTTCATAAGAGCTCTGACTAAAAAATGGATTCCCAGAAAAAAAAAATATTCAGAAAAGAAGTGTGTAGATTTTAAAAGAGATGAAGGCAGTTTCTTCTGCTGTCAAGTTTCCTCATACCAATTCTTACAAATGTTCTATTATCGCTGTTGACAGATCTGAATATACAGAAGGTAATTTTTCCTCAAACTGATAAAAACTTTTTCACAATGATGTTATGATGGCAATAACTGCAAGTCTTGTATGTCAAGATAGTTTTACAGGAATAGCTCATGGTTTTCCAAAAGCACCACAGTTCTAGTATACATAGCTGCATAACATAAAAACCTGCAGTATTAGGAAATTCCATGTAGATCAAATCACATGCATACAAGCTGAGCTCCATCCTTCACCCTCTTTAATATTAACATTGTGTACAGCCCAGATAATATCAATATGTTGCTGTACTTAGACACAATCCATTTTAATTAGACAACAATGACTTCCTAGACATCACAATCTTATTACACATTTTTCGTAGATTAAACTTTATCTTCCTCCTCCCTTTTGTCCCTTCTCTCCACCTTGAGTGCTCTGTTGTACAAGGACAAGAGTTTGGTAAAAGAAAATCGTACATTCCTACAGGTGTCAAGGAAGTTTACAATATTATTTATATTAATTATATGTAATGTCCACATCTATGCTTAGTTTTAAAAAGACTGGTTGTCTGGAGCTTTATTCTGGATTTGGCTGTGTTATATTTATCACACCCACTCAGGTTTCCAATTCAAAAAATGTTGCAACGTGAACATATTTGTATTTTTGGTATATAAAACATGAATGCCGATTGTCCTGATCTTTGAGCAATGTATGTGATGGTAGCCACCATCACTGGAACTATATGAATTCTGTCCAACTCTCCTAGAGTTCCTCCTCCTTGGCTTGTATTATGTGGGACTGGGTTTACTGTTGGGAGTTATGGAACTCTGTTTTTTTTTTTTAAGTCAGACACATCATATGGTTCTCAGATGGTTCATATGTCTAAGTCACACTGTGCAGATTACAGGTGCAGGATGAGTATTATTATAATATAATTTGATAAAGGTCTTCTGTGCCCTCCTGTTCTGCTGATGTACCAACTAGGTAGGTTTAGCTGTGTAGTGCCACCTGTTGGTTATGAATAATCATGCAAGCCAGAGCAGCAGCACCAGTTGGCTCTTAACAGTCTAGAAACATGTATGTGTGCTACCTAAATAGGAAGGTGCATTAATTTGCATATTCAAGTAGATTTGCATATCATGGATTATGGAGGCAAAAGGCATATTTCTGTGTTTGTCTTTCCCACTCCATGGTAAATGTTTGATTGTATTATGTGACGGCCTGCATGATTTCCCATATGCTTATGTTTTAAGTACTGGATTGAGGGTGTCACAATAACTATAATGTAATGCAGATAGTGGCAAGTGTTGAGTGGAAATAAAGAACGGTGTAGTAGTTCCATTAGGGACAGTGAATCCTGCCTGCTTTATTCCACAATTCCAGAGTCTTTGGCTCTGCTTTCTAGCTGCACTATTCCTTGTGACTGGGACTTTTCAGGAGGAGCTCTTCCCCAGTATTTGGTGTTACTTCCTGGTGGTGTTTGCGGCATCTCATTTCGATCTGCCAGCATTGAGCTAATCACTTGGCTGAGGGAAAGAACCCTCCCTAGAAAAAGTTTTAAATATATTATTTTTAATAAAAGAGAGAGAGCTGACATTAACCCCTTAACACCGCAGCCAAATGTACAAGTTGTGAACAGAACAAAACGTAAACAAAACCTGGCATTTACGCTATATGTCTGTCCAACCGTAATTCACCTCTTTCATATTAAATGCACCCCCCTTATTATATATCATTTTATTCAGGGGAAACCGGGCTTTCATTTAACATCAAATATTTAGGTATTGAACATAATTTAATATAAAAAATTTATAAAAAAATGGGAGAAAAAAATAATTTTTTAATTTTTTTTTGTTCTATGTGACATTTTAACTGTGGATGTCAAAATACTGTTTGCTTTTACTGCAATACAATACACATATTTGTATTCAGCGATGTCTCACGTGTAAAACAGTACCCCCTATGTACAGGTTTTATGGTGTTTTGGGAAGTTACAGGGTCAAATATAGCACGTTACATTTGAAATTGAAATTCGCCAGATTGGTTACGTTGCCTTTGAGACTGTATAGTAGCCCAGGAATTAAATTTACACCCATAATGGCATCCCATTTGCAATAGTAGACAACCCAAGGTATTGCAAATGGGGTATGTCCAGTCTTTTTTAGTAGCCATTTGGTCACAAACACTGGCCAAAGTTAGCGTTAGTATTTGTTTGTGTGTGAAAAATGCAAAAAACGCCAATTTTGGCCAGTGTTTGTGACTAAGTGGCTACTAAAAAAGTCTGGACAAACCCCATTTGCAATACCTTGGGTTGTCTACTATTGCAAATGGTATGCCATCATAGGGGTAATTTTCATTCTTGGGCTACCATAGGGTCACAAAGGCAACGTAAGCAATCTGGCGAATTTTAATGTGAAAAAAATGAAACAAGCCTTATATTTGACGCTGTAACTTTTGAAAACACCATAAAACCTGTACATGTGGGGTACTGTTGTACTCGGGAGACTTCGCTCAACACAAATATTTGTATTTCAAAACAGTAAAAAGTATTGCAGCAATAATATCGTCCGTGTAAGTGCTGTTTGTGCGTGAAAAATGCAGAAAACGTCACTTTTACTGGCGATATCATCGTTGTAATACATTTTACTGTTTTGAAACACTAATATCTGTGTTCAGCAAAGTCTCCCGAGTAAAACAGTACCCCCCATGTACAGGTTTTATGGTGTCTTGGAAAGTTATAGGGTTAAATATAGTGCTAGCAAATTAAATTCCCTATACTTTCGGCATGGGTTGTCAAGCAGGTCCCGCTAATTGTAATTAATTAGGATACCTAATTATGTAAAATTATTACATAAATATATGTGTAGAATTAATATATGTATATATATACATATGTGTATATATACGTATATATATCATTTTTTTAAAATATTTTTATTTATATATAGGTATATATATAGAGATATATACGTATATATTTATGTATATAGATATATATATTATGATATATATATTATTTTGTTCTACGTGTATTTTGATATAAATATATATATATTAATATCACAATACAGTTAGAACGAAATAACACATCTATATATTTTTTAATTATTTATTTTTAAATATTTTTTAAATTTTATTTTTTTACGTATTTACATTTTTTTATATTATATATAAATATATATATAACAATAATTATATATATATATTTGATCAGTATCAGTCTACGTGTAATTTGATATTAATATATATATATATATATATATATTAATATTTAAATACACGTCGTGTATGTGTAAATGTGTGTGTGTGTGTGTGTGTGTGTATATATATATACTTAGATCATATATATATAATATATATGATCTAAGTATATCTTATTTGTAACTGTAATTTTTTTTAACTAATATTTTATTTTATTTTATTTTAGGACAGGGGGGCAATGACAGTGTCAGCCAGTGATTTCACATCACTGGCTGACACAGGATCAGTGATCACAGTGACTGCCTGTCACTGTGATCACCTCCTGCAGATTGGGTAATTGACCACAGGGGGGAGTGCCTGGGTGGTACAAGCACTCCCCCCTTCCAATCTGCAGGGGGATCACTGTGCCAGTTACATGTGTCAGCCAATAGGCTGACACATGTAACACTGATCGCAGTGACAGGCTGTCACTGCGATCAGAGAGCTCTGAGATCGCAGTGACAGCCTGTCACTGCGATCTCAGACTTCGCAGATCGCGGTCACTGACCCCAGGGGGACTGCCTGGGGGGCCAGGTAAGTCCCCCGACCGCGATCTGCAGAAGGGGAACGCCGCCGGCTGCATGTGTCAGCCGATTTGAAATCGGCTGACACATGCTGAATACTGGTCGCAGTGACAGCCTGTCACTGCGATCAAAGACTGCAGATCGCGGTCACCGGCCACAGGGGGGGTTGCCTGGGGGGCCAGGCATCCCCCCCGACCGCGATCTGCAGCGGGCGATTAGCGCCGGCCACGTGGGCGGCCATTATGGCGAGGACGTAATATCACGCCCGCCGGCGTTTAGAGCCGGTTCCTGCAGGGCGTAATATTACGTCCTCCGGACTTAAGGGGTTAAATGTCAAATATTTTATTATGGAAATATAATAATATTATTGGGAATCATACATAAAAGTTAACGTGTTGATGTGAAAAATAAGTAGCACTACTGGCATATCACTAATTTAAACTCTTTGATATCGATCTAGTGAGATTGATATAAGGCCAGCTTCTCTAATATAAGATCAGCTTCTTTAATGAATTTGAGATCTGTACAGATTTTACTCACAAAAACAAATGTTTTGCAGAAAGCAGCACCATTACCCTCCCTCCTTAGCCAGCCCCTCTCACACTTGAAAAAGACTTCCTTATCAAATGTATGTGCACAGCTCAGTCATATGATAGCAATGAGTGATTTCCTGAACTACCAAGCAATTAGCATCAGATTAAGAGGACATCCAGGGAGACAAGGATATCACTCACTGTTTATCTGTAGTTTGTGTGTCTGTCTGCAGACAGGTTATGAATTAAAAGCTCACTCAGTGGGGCCAGGGGCTGAGTTGTGTGCATACACCGATGTGAGCATGGAAAAAATACAGCATATTAATGAGGCCAAAACCTATAATATGCATTAAAGTTGTACTGGTGCTTGAAGTTACACCGTACTCAAAAAATTATTATTAAATAGTATGAAAAAATATACTGATTTAAGCAAATTAATAAAAAAAAAGTAAAACTAACTTTAGCCATCTTCAACTAACCCTTTGTATGCTGAATCTGTGTGATATTGCTCCCAGACAGTCAATTTTAGGGATGTGCATTGGCAAAATATTCTGTTCGGTTTGGCACTTCCAAAATTCGGGACTTTGGCAATTCGGAACTTCGGCAATTCCCTAACCATAACCCCTACCCCAACACCTTACCTCTATTCCTAACCCCTAGCCACCACAACCACTTACACATCTAGGGGTAGGGTTAGGGGTTAGAGGTAGGGTTAAGGGTAGGGTTAGATTCCTGTCATAATTCCTGCAATTTTTCCCTCCCTCTCCTGTTTTTCAGAAATCCAAAGCACTTTGGCACTTCCGAAATTCGGCACTTCAGCAATTTGGTTCGGCACTTCCGAAGTACGTCACTTTGGCAATTTGGACATTTGGAAACATCCGGATGTCCGATTTGCCGAAATTCATCTGAATTTAACCCCTTAAGGACACATGACATGTGTGACATGTCATGATTCCCTTTTATTCCAGAAGTTTGGTCCTCAAGGGATTAAATTCGGAACAAAACAAATTGCACATGTCTAGTCAGTCAATTTAAAACACTGGCTGTGGAGACATTGTGAGCAAGTACTAGAAGTCAGATCAAGAAAAAGGTTCACTTTTAACATTAATTTTGTATGCACGTGTATCGAGGGAAGATATGGAAAAATAAATCCTTTTAGTTTTCCACATCCTCTATTTACCAAGGAGGGACCCAGCACATTTCTATCCTCATTCTCTCACCTGTATTCAGTGCTGAGTGTTAATACAGTTAGATGCCCATCAGACTGACTCACTCCATCTCCAACACATGGGATTGTGTACGGGGGTACCTACATATCTTTATGTACTGGTCATTAAAATATTGATTTGCAGAGAAGTAGAGGCTACTTACAGTGATTTATTAGTCCTTTTAATCTACTATCAGTAGCATCCTGGATCCCCCAGGGTGATAATCCTTGAAGATCAAAGCGGTTTAACAGAAAAAGGAAGTGGGCACTCAGGATGTGTTACCACAGGCTTTAATAGGAACCAGATACAAAATATTTCAACCACACAATGTGGCCTTTATCAAATCTCACAGACATCTAGTTATTAAAAATGAAAAAACACAACTTTAAATCTAAGAGTCCTTAAAATCAAACTAGCAAAATGAATCATAGAGCAAAAGCATTTCATACAAAACAATATATTTAACAGGAAATCACAACATTTCGCTAAAAGCTGGTGTGGAACTTTAATAGACTGATAAACATTGGGAAAATAAGAAGATATAGACTGTGATAATGCTGGATTTAACAAGACAGGGCAAGATTAGGTTGATAGTTTTATTTGTAATAAGATTTATACAAAAACTAAATAGCATTCTGAATCTTAAAATTGACCGTAATATCATAACAGGAGAGAGAAGTGAGCGGATCCATTTAAAATTTTATTTTTTTAAATAAAATTCTTATATGTTCATCGTTTTATTTTTTTGCTGTGCGTACCAACAGTACATAAACGCTTGTCATGCCCCAAAAGCATTAAAACACATTTAGGACATTTAGATAATACGTGCACATTTTTAAGGAGTTATTAAAACATGAGTTAACAATTGCTAGAGTGATGTTGAATAAGTGTGTGTAAGACTAGGTGGCTTTGTTAACTGGCCTATGAGTTGTTTTAGCATTAATAACAGTAGTATGCGTCAACGATGTAAGAGAGTAGAGTAAGTCGTGATAAACGTAAACTATATATATACTGGACTATTGAATTACTAAAGTTGTGCCACATTATAGTAGGTGCCTCAGGACAAGTTATCATGAAGCGGTAGCTAAACAAGTGTAAAGCCAAGTGAGGGTTATTAAAACAGGGGTATCGCCATTCCTCTCAGCGCTGTTGGTAGCAGGCATTGTGGGTTTTTGCCTGTCAGAGGGTTGATATGGGTTAAGTGTATGGCTAGTATTAGTTGCTTAATTTCTATTGTCCATGCAGTGATTCATTCAGTTGCTGGTTAGTGTAAATAAGCCCTCTGGTTGCGAGTGAGGCAAGTCCACTGGGAGGGAAGTGGGCCCTTCAGCCTATGCCCATGGCAGGGGTATGTCTCTTATCTTTGTGGCATGTCTCTCCTATGGCTTCCCCGGTTGAAGGCTCAGTCTCAGTGGCAATCCATGATGTGTGCGCCCGTGTGGCCCTGTGGCTCGCATCCGCGAGTGGAGAGCATGGAGATGATCCATGCCGTGCGCGGGTGCACTGGTCCGGTGAGTTGCACGCGCATGCGACTGGGCTGGTAGTCCCGCTCTCATGTGTGGGCTATTGTTTGCACTCAAGCAACAGGAGTCTCCGGTGGGAGCTGTTGCCTGCGCCCAAGTGGCTGGACTTTCTTTCTCGCCATGGCGGCTTTCGGTGCCCACGTGGCCGGATGGCCGCCTGGAAGGCCCGTGTTGGGAGTTCATATAGTCGCCTGCGGGTTGTAGGACGGATCCATGAGGCCACCGTTTGGGCTGCTCGACGATAAGGCACTCCCTTGCTACACAGTGTTGTACAGAAGTGCAGGCATAATCGGTCCAGGGTTTCCAGAGGGTGGGAGGGTAGGTGACTGCTCGTTCACCCTCTCCCTGGCTCTTGCTGGACGGCCATCTTGGAAGTGCCTCGGCGGTCCCGTGCCCCTGCGTGCTTTGTGGCTGACATTACTCTTCTGCCGTCGTGGTCCACTTGTCCAGTGGCGACTGGGATAACCCCCGCTGGTCCTGGGGTGGGGGTGTAGGAGATCATCAAGGTGTCCTGGGGGGTCTGGTGACGGTAAGAGCGGCTGCCTCTCCTCGGCTCCAACTACATTAGGCCGTAGCCTGCTTTTCGGTTGCGTAGCTCCGACGGGCTCAAGAAAGGTATCACCCGATACAGGAGTGCACCCCCGACGTGGGTATTTCCCCCTAGGTGGTCTTTGGACTTTATAGCCGCCGTTTGTGCCTATTATGCTGCCCGCCCAACAAGAGCTCCTTTACCACATGTCTGTTCAGCTTGGCGGTCAGACTCCGCCCCCTTATATGTTCATCTTTATGTTTTATATTAATCAGGTTAGAAAACAGGTAACACTTTGTTTTAACAGTTTTTGTTAACATTCTAATATCCACATGAAAATAATATCACAAAAGTAACTTATACACTACACACAGAAACTAATAATATATGTATGCAGAAGCAGGATAATATTTAAATACCTATAGAAGTGCTGTAGACAACAAGTAAGCTGAGAAAATGAGATGTATCAAAACATTATGATTGTGTGTGTTTACACTTGTTTTTACTGTGTTTAAATAGATAAAAAGGGAATGGCTAAGAACAATTTATTCACAATAGGTCTGAGACAGACAGCATGGCAGATGCCTTAAATAAGTTAATTATAAAAAAAATAAAATTAGTTAGTAAAAACACAAACAAATCCAGAACAGTACATTTTTCATGTTTATTTCTCTTTTCAAAACCAGTGATCCCAAGTCTTCAGTACCTATGTGTTCTACATACATATATTGTGATTGTGTGTGTATGTGTTTATTTTAAGGAAATTGTCACAATTTTTTTTTTTTCTCTTCAGTCTGGTGCTGTATCAAGACCCGCTACCGCTCTGTGGTGCTGTTGTAAGCTGCATCCAGACTGAAGAAATCTGTGACTATCTTGTAATTATCTTTTCCCTATTTAGTTTAGACTTGCCCCTTCTTGTTGGCCAGTTCATTAATTTTCTTTGAGTCTGGTCTATTTCATGCGTTGACATTAGTGTTCTAGAGCTTACTCTTTTTCTATGGTATGCTCATTGTTTGAGAGCAGGCCGCTGTCCTGTGCAAACCCCCAGTGTTCCAGAGCAAGCTGCTTTCCTATACAAACCACTCAGTGTTCCAGAGGTACTGCTCCCTTCTTTGTATTAAGTTATCGGTTTTACATTTTTGTTATGCTTTTGTGTTCTTGCATGTAATGCAATAGTTTTTTTCTTAAAATGTTGTGCATATTACTAATATTTTTTTCACATTTTCACACTCATTTATTTTAGTTGTAGAAAATTTGTAAATTATTTTTTTCCATAAGTTTTGGGATATTTTTTGTTCTATTATTTAAATCTTCCTTTCATTTTCCTATCATGAATTATTTTCTAACATAGACGATAAAAAATATACATCAAGTTTCCGGTGGTGCATTTTATGAATTGAATCAATCAAAATATATAACCCAAGCTTATTGGAAATCCGTCACATCGAGTGCCTTAGATGAGAATGAATAAGCCAGATTATAGAATTCTGCTGCACATTCTGCCCACCACTGTGTGCTATGTTCTTCTGCTTATCTTTATGTAAATTGGAATACATCATTTCAATACATTTGCAATAACCTAAATAACTTGATTTAATTTTAAATTCAACCTACATCAAAACACTTTTGATTTAAGAATGAAAATGGATTATGTCTAGTTGTAGCTTCCTTTTAACTAATGCTTAACACATATTTTGAGATGTCAAATATTTGATAAACCACCACAAATTGCAAACACAGAACTATGTGGAGGCAGCTATTGAAAGAACAAATGACTGTTCACCGGAGACAACTTTCTATTGATGATTTGAAACCATTTATTTATTAGTGATTCAAAATGTCAAATACATTCCAAATTAAAGAATCTTTTATGCATCATCTCACAGCCTTCCCTTGACAGTCTTCGACTTGTGCTAAGGCAGTTTCTAAAAACTATTTATTGGCAATAAAAATCAAAGGTTTATTGCTAAATCATACACTGTTTGAAAATATAAGAATGTTATTCTTTCTGTAGCATTTCTGTAGCATTTATTAATTTATTTATAGCGGAAAAAATCATCTTATAAGAAAGTGAGTTAGAGAATACAATGCTATGAGAATAAAATATTAAATGTTCGGCAGCGATGCTACTCCACCATACCACCATACCCAGATCACGCTACAAAAAAATCTATGACTATTAGAATATTAAATGTAGCAAAACAGGTCCTTCCCCAGCTGTGGAAACAGAAGAAAACTCCGTCTCTACTAGTCTGGTTTAACCAAATGGAGGGACTCAGATCGATAGAGGAGCGGACTCTGACAACCACGACCAATCCAACGACTTACACCGACATATGGACACACTGGATCCTAGAGACAGGAAAGGAAGACTTCCAACGTACGCTCCGATACGACCACCAACCTGACACTGACCACTAGAAATTCATGTCGACTGAACAGAACCCAGACATCAATAGACAAATGACCTATCAGGACACCACGAAGCATCCCAACCCCCCCCCCCCAAACCCACAACAACGCCAGACCTGACAACTCCTCACCCCTACTCCGCTACACCAACCAAACCGACCAATGGGGATGGACGGGGGAATAGGCGTCCCCGATCACCCGAAGGGCTAGAGATACAGGGGGGAGACAGAGACTAAATGGGAGCGAAGAAATCATAATCGACCTACAAGCGCAACACAATTGGGAATGTGATAAGACCATTTGAAGGGCGACACACAACCTACCCAACATCAATTGCAGGGAGGACTGATCCGATCCTTGACACAGAGGGCCACAAGAGTTACCCTCCCCAAAACACCAGCCACCCACAGGGTTGATACCGATAACATAAAAACAAAGTTACTTAATACACAGGCAACTCACAACACACAGGAAATACCTTAGAGTAAAACACGCGAAAAGACCTGTGAACCCTTATGCTGGGGGGCGGAACTCGGCGGAGGGGGGGAGAGGAACACGACACCCAATAAGTGAATGAACCATATCTTGCAATTGAGGCCTGCTGTCAGGGACCAGGAACCAGACAGAGACAGAAGTAGATGCAAACACACCTTTATTAATAAATAACAAATAAATAACAAAAGCAAAGTCCAGGAATCAAGCAGGGGTCAGTCACCAGAGCGGGTAGTCAGACAAGCCAGGATCAGGAGCACGGAGAGCAGCGGAGTCAGGAACAGTGCCGGAGTCAGGAACCAGGAGCAAACAGGAAACACAGGAACAAGGAGACTTCTGGGGAACAGGAAACCACGCAAGGGCAAGGAGGTTCTGGGCTTAGCTGCTTAAATAGGCAGAACTGATTAGCAGCAGGGTTGATTACTACTCACAGGTGAGTAACCGTGGCAACAAGCAGAAGGAGCTCATAGTGATTGCAGCTGAAACTCAATCACTGAAACAGAAAAGGGTTGCTGTTAAAAACAGCAAAGAAACCCTGACAGTACCTCCCCCTCAACGACTCCCCCCATCTCTGTTGGTGGGCCCGGGCTTCATGGGGAAGCGGGCGTGATAGGAACGAAGGAGGGATGGTGCATGGACATCAGAGGCTGGAACCCAGGAGCGTTCCTCTGGACCGTATCCTTTCCAGTGCACCAAGTATTGGATCTGTCCTCTGAAGACCCGTGAGTCAATGATGCTGCGTATTTCATATTCCTCATGATTGTCAATCAGAACAGGACGTGGACGTGGCACTGAAGTGGTGTAGCGATTACAAACCAACGGTTTCAAGAGGGAAACATGGAAAACATTTGAGATGCGCATGTTAGCAGGAAGGTCAAGTGCGTAAGCTACAGGGTTGACCCTTTGAAGTATACGAAATGGACCAACGTATCGAAGTGCCAGTTTTTGTGAGGGAACACGGAGGCGTAGGTTGCGGGAAGACAGCCAGACCCTCTCTCTGACCTGATAGGTAGGTGCAGGAAGGAGTCTGCGGTCGGCCTGGAGTTTGTAGTTCTGCATTGCGCGTTGCAAAGAATTCTGAACCTGCACCCAAGTGGAACGGAGTTCCCTGAGATGTTCCTCCAATGCCGGTATCCCCTGTGGCAAGAACGTATCAGGTAACATGGACGGCTGAAACCCATAGTTTGCCAGGAATGGGGATAGCCGAGAGGAGGCATTAATCGCACTATTGTGGGCAAACTCCGCCCAGGGAAGCAGATCAGACCAGTTGTTCTGGTGGTCAGAAATGTAGCAACGCAGAAACTGTTCCAGTGTTTGGTTAGCTCGTTCCGCTGCACCATTGGATTGCGGGTGGTAGGCCGAGGAGAAGGAAAGCTGAATTCCCATTTGCGTACAAAAAGCTCTCCAAAATCTGGACACGAACTGGCTACCCCTATCTGAGACTATCACTTTGGGTAACCCATGCAAACGAAAGATCTCCCGAGCAAAAATTGTTGCAAGTTCCTGGGAAGTTGGTAGTTTTTTCAAGGGAATGCAATGCGACATCTTCGAGAATCGGTCAACAACCATGAGAACGACTGTATTGCCACGGGAGACCGGAAGATCTACGATAAAATCCATGGACAAGTGGGTCCAGGGTCGTTCACCATTAGGTATGGTTTGCAGGAGACCCACTGGAGGGCGTCGTGGGGTTTTATTTTGAGCGCACACAGGACAGGCAGCTACAAAAGCGGTGACATCCGAACGGAGACTAGGCCACCAAATTGCCGGGAGACGGACCAGAATAACTGTTTTTTGCCTGGATGTTCAGCTGCTTTGGGGTCATGGTATGTACTCAATAGTTTCGTACGGAGGTTAATAGGTACAAAACAACGGCCATTAGGTTTCTCTGGAGGAGCATTACTTTGTGCAGCCAGAATCTCCTCGCCTAGGGGTGAGGTGAGGTTAGTACGGATGGTTGCCAGTATATGGTCCGGAGGAATCACAGGAGTAGGGGTTATCTCCTCTCTAGATGGAGGGGAGAACTGTCGAGACAAGGCATCAGCCCGAATGTTTTTAGTACCGGGCAAGTAAGAAACCACATAATTGAATCTTGATAGGAAGAGAGCCCATCTAGCTTGCTGGGGGGAAAGTCGCTTAGCTTCAGAAAGATATGTTAGATTCTTGTGGTCTGTGAGTATGAGGATTGGCACTGAAGTACCCTCAAGAAGGTGCCTCCATTCTTTGAGAGCTAAAATTATGGCTAGAAGTTCTCTATCACCAATCTGGTAATTGCATTCCGCCGGGTTCAATTTCCTCGAGAAATACCCGCACGGATGCCTGGAGCTCTCTGGGTTAGGACGTTGGGACAGGAGGGCGCCCACTCCTGTCTCAGACGCATCGACCTCAAGAATGAATGGTAAGGCAGGGTTAGGGTGTGCCAGTATAGGAGCAGCAGCAAAGGCGACTTTGAGAGACTCAAAGGCAGTAATGGCTTCCTGTGACCAATGCTGTGGATCAGCATCTCTCCTGGTCATGTCCGTGAGAGATTTAACCAAGGAAGAAAAGTTGCGTATGAACTTCCGATAATAATTGGCGAAGCCCAGAAAACGTTGTATAGAGCGAAGACCGTAGGTCGAGGCCATTTTAGTACAGCCGAAAGTTTCTCCGGATCCATAGAGAATCCAGCATCTGAGATAACATATCCCAAGAATGTGACCTGTTTGCAGTGAAACTCACATTTCTCCAATTTGCAGAACAGATTATTTTCTCTAAGTCTCTGTAATACACGAGAAACGTCTGCGTGATGGTTCGAGAGATGTGGAATGGATCAGAATGTCATCAAGATAAACCACCACACATTGCTGCAGCATATCTCGCAGGACGTCATTTATAAATTCTTGGAAAACCGCCGGAGCATTGCAAAGACCAAAGGGCATTACTAGGTATTCGTAATGGGCGCTCCTGGTGTTAAATGCGGTTTTCCATTCGTGGTCCTCTTTTATCCGGACGAGATTATATGCCCCTCTCAGATCAAGTTTGGTGAAGACCGTTGCTCCCTTGAGGCGGTCAAATAACTCCGTGATTAATGGAATGGGGTAGGCATTCTTAATAGTAATGCGATTGAGACCCCTATAGTTGATACAGGGTCTGAACTCGCCATCTTTTTTCTTTACAAAGAAAAAGCCGGCCCCGGCAGGAGAAGATGACTTCCGAATAAAACCCTTAGACAGTGCATCGGTAACATACTCCTCCATGGCTCGATTCTCTGCTACAGACAGTGGGTAAATCCGGCCCCGGGGAGGATTGGTACCCGGTTGGAGTTCGATACCACAGTCATACGGACGGTGTGGTGGCAGAACGCTGGCTTGACCTTTGTCAAATACATCTTGGAATTCTTGGTACTCAGCGGGTAAGGAAGAGGCAGAACATGCGCCCAAAACTTTGACCGGTTTCTGGAGACAGGACAATGTGCATTGCCGGGACCATGATAATATCTCAGCTTTGCGCCAATCAATTGTGGGGTTATGCTTCTGTAACCAAGGGTATCCCAAAACAACCTGGTAATATGGAGAGGAAATGACCTGGAATTGGATTGTCTCATGATGTAGAGCCCCTACAGCCAGAGATATGGGCACGGTTTCCTGGGTCATGTGGGTTGGCTGTATTGGTCTGCCATCGATGGCTTCGAAAGCTAGTGGAGAGTTGCGAGGCTGTAAGAGTATGGAGTGCTTCGATGCAAATGCACAATCTATAAACAAGCCTGCGGCCCCAGAATCAAGCAATGCCCGGGTTTTAATGGATGAATCAGGCCAGGAGAGGATAATAGGCACCAAGGGTTTGTCCTCATATATCTCTGGGTCTGCAGAAAGACCACCCAAGATCTTCCCCTGACAGTATCTTGGGTGCAGGCCCTTTGCCGGACGAATCGGGCAAAACTTTAACATGTGACCGTGGTGTCCGCATTATAGGCACAGGCCCTCCCTCCTCCTAAAGGCTCTCTCCTCAACCAAGAGGCGTGAGAAGCCTAACCGCCTTGGCTCCACACCGACAGAGGACTCAGGACCAGGAGGCATGGGAGGTTTGGGTGGGCAAGAAAAGCTTGGTGCCAAATATACAGGAGGCCTCCGCAGGCGCTCCCTGGATGAGGATCTCTCTCGGAGTCTGATGTCAATGAGGGTGACAAATGATATCAGTTCCTCGAGATCTTTAGGTAATTCCCTGTCTGCAATCTCATTCTTAATCACATCGGAGAGCCCCTGTGCAAAGGCAGCCACGAGAGTCTTGTTGTTCCAGCCACCCTCTGCTGCCATGGTATGGAATTCACTGGCATACTCGACAATAGTTTTTGTGCCCTGAGCATTAGACATGAGTAGTTCGGCAGTAGGGGTGGAGCGAGCTGGAATATCAAAAACCCCTTTAAAGGACGCAACAAATTCAGGGTAATTGTAAATGATAGGCCTCTCTGCCTCCCAGAGAGGTTTTGCCCAAGCTAGGGCTTTTTCAGACAGCAAAGAAATCATGAAGTGGACTTTGTCGCTCTCTGTAGGAAATGCCTAGGGCAGGGTTTCAAGGTATCCTTTAACCTGATTTATAAATTCTCTGCACTGTGCTGGGTTGCCCCCAAAATACTGAGGGAGCGGGACAGACCCAGTCATTTCTCTAGCCGCTACAGGTTTGGAGGCTACAACCGGTGCTAGAACAGGAAGTGAGGCAGAGGCGGCCGCAATCGCAGGCTGGCCGGGTACTGGATCCAGATGGGCATATTGGTCCAAATGGTGGTTCTGCTGGTCCCACCGGGTAAATAGGTTAGGTATAGGTGTCTTGCCTGTACCATCTGTATTCATGGCCCTTGCGTAATGTCAGGGACCAGGAACCAGACAGAGACAGAAGTAGATGCAAACACACCTTTATTAATAAATAACAAATAAATAACAAAAGCAAAGTCCAGGAATCAAGCAGGGGTCAGTCACCAGAGCGGGTAGTCAGACAAGCCAGGATCAGGAGCACGGAGAGCAGCGGAGTCAGGAACAAGGCCGGAGTCAGGAACCAGGAGCAAACAGGAAACACAGGAACAAGGAGACTTCTGGGGAACAGGAAACCACGCAAGGGCAAGGAGGTTCTGGGCTTAGCTGCTTAAATCGGCAGAACTGATTAGCAGCAGGGTTGATTACTACTCACAGGCAGGGGCATATTAGCCGCGAGGCAAACAAGGCATTTGCCTTGGGCGGCATTTTCCAGGGGGCGGCAAAAAACGCCGCCCCCAAATGCCCAAGGTAAATGTCTTGTTAGCCTTGCGGCTAACAGACATGCTGGGCTGGTTGCTGGGCGGCCGGCGAGGGAGCTCTTCCCCTGAGCTCTCTGCTCAGCTCCCTCGCTCGCGCCGCCCGCAGAGTGAGGCTGGGAGGCGGAGCCGGAATATGACGTCATATTCCGGCTCCCAGTCTCACTCTGCGGGCGGAAGAGCTCCCTCGCCGGCCGCCCAGCCTGCCCGCCAGTGCCGCCCTACAGCCACTGGACCAACAGGGAATGGGAGAACCCCCCCACCCCCAGCATTCCCAAAGGTAAGGAGGCTGGGGGGGGGGAGTAAATTAAAAAAAAAAATGTGTGAGTGTGTGTGTGTGTGTGTGTCTCTGACTGTGTGTGTCTGATAGTGTGTGTGTGTCTGTTAGTGTGTGTGTGTGTGTGTGTGTCTGTTAGTGTGTGTGTGTGTCTGTTAGTGTGTGTGTGTCTGATAGTGTGTGTGTGTCTGTTAGTGTGTGTGTGTGTGTGTGTCTGATAGTGTGTGTGTGTGTCTGATAGTGTGTGTGTGTGTGTCTGTTAGTGTGTGTGTTAGTGTGTGTGTGTGTCTGTTAGTGTGTGTGTCTGACTGTGTGTGTCTGACTGTGTGTCCGACTGTGTGTGTTTGTTAGTGTGTGTGTCTGTTAGTGTGTGTGTGTCCGACTGTGTGTGTTTGTTAGTGTGTGTGTCTCACTGTGTGTGTATGTTAGTGAGTGTGTGTCCGACTGTGTGTGTTTGTTAGTGTGTGTGTCCGACTGTGTGTGTTTGTTAGTGTGTGTGTCCGACTGTGTGTGTTTGTTAGTGTGTGTGTCCGACTGTGTGTGTTTGTTAGTGTGTGTGTCCGACTGTGTGTGTTTGTTAGTGTGTGTGTGTCCGACTGTGTGTGTTTGTTAGTGTGTGTGTCCGACTGTGTGTGTTTGTTAGTGTGTGTGTGTCCGACTGTGTGTGTTTGTTAGTGTGTGTGTGTCTGACTGTGTGTGTTTGTTAGTGTGTGTGTGTCCGACTGTGTGTGTTTGTTAGTGTGTGTGTCCGACTGTGTGTGTTTGTTAGTGTGTGTGTCCGACTGTGTGTGTTTGTTAGTGTGTGTGTGTCCGACTGTGTGTGTTTGTTAGTGTGTGTGTCCGACTGTGTGTGTTTGTTAGTGTGTGTGTCTGTTAGTGTGTGTGTGTCCGACTGTGTGTGTTTGTTAGTGTGTGTGTCTCACTGTGTGTGTCTGTTAGTGTGTGTGTGTCCGACTGTGTGTGTTTGTTAGTGTGTGTGTGTCCGACTGTGTGTGTTTGTTAGTGTGTGTCCGACTATGTGTGTTTGTTAGTGTGTGTGTCTGACTGTGTGTGTTTGTTAGTGTGTGTGTCCGACTGTGTGTGTTTGCTAGTGTGTGTGTGTCCGACTGTGTGTGTTTGTTAGTGTGTGTGTGTGACTGTGTGTGTTTGTTAGTGTGTGTGTGTCCGACTGTGTGTGTTTGTCAGTGTGTGTCTCACTGTGTGTGTCTGTTAGTGTGTGTGTGTCCGACTGTGTGTATTTGTTAGTGTGTGTGTCCGACTGTGTGTGTTTGTTATTGTGTGTGTGTCCGACTGTGTGTGTCTGACTGTGTTTGTCTGTTAGCTAGTGTATGCGTATCTGTCAGTGAATGTGTGTGTATTTAGAAGGCGGGGCAGGGGGGAAGGGTTAGGTGGGGGTGGCGCGCGCGGGGGGGGGGTGTCTGAGTTTTGTCCTGCCTAGGGCAGCACAAAACCAAGATACACCACTGCTCACAGGTGAGTAACCGTGGCAACAAGCAGAAGGAGCTCATAGTGATTGCAGCTGAAACTCAATCACTGAAACAGAAAAGGGTTGCTGTTAAAAACAGCAAAGAAACCCTGACACCTGCGCACCAAAAAACTATACACCTAACCATGGACATGTGAGTCCACTGTAAGCTAAAAAGTAATGTATACCTATTCACATCCCATTGTGCTTAACCATGTATTTTCAGTATACTGCATATCCCTTCCTAACACACTTATGTAAATGGAATTCACAAACATGTTGATACAATATAAAAACAAAATTCTCAATAAAAACGAAATTTACAAAAAATAAAATAAAATATTAAATGTTTCTGCATTTACATAACAATTTATCAAGTAAAACTTGCGTAAAGAACATTAGCATAACTTAACACACAAATAAAGTCTTTGACTAGAATCCACATGCACATTACATTACAATAGATAAAAGTATATACAGTCATGGGAAAAATAAAGTACACCCTCTTTGAATTCTATGGTTTTACACATCAAGACAAAATAACACTTATCTGTTCCTTAGCATGCCTTAAAAATAGGGAAATATAGCACCAGTGAACAACAACACATGACAAATTAAAAATTATCATGATTTCACAAAAATAGAGCTAAAATCGAGAAGCCATGTGTGGAAAAACTATGCTATTCAATAGCTTGTAGCAATAACTTGAAGTAAGCCTTTTCTGTATGACTTTATCAGTCTCTCACATCATTGTGGAGGAAATTCTTCCCACCTTTTCTTTAACCCCTTAAGGATGGCGGGCATTCTATGCCGTCCTTTTTTGGGTGGCTCTAAAAGCTGGGGGGCGGCATAGAATGTCCCCGCTGTCCAGGGGACTTAGTGGGTCCCCGCCAATCCCACGCCGGCGGTCATGATCCTGGGGTCTGCCTGGGAGCTCAGGCACACCCCCACTGCCCTATCTGACCCTACCAGGCCATGTGATCGTGGGGTCCTTGAGATCACATGGCCGAAATAGCCCTCTTATGCAGTGCCTGCAGAGGGACTGCCTGAACTCCCAGGCTGTCCCCCTCATGCCTGCAATTTTTTTTTTATAGTTGTTAAAAAGTTTAACAAATTAAACAAAAGTACGTATATACATACGCACACACACATACACATCCATAAACCATTATTCTAAGTGTATTTTAATATTAAAATATATATATAATTGTATATATTAATATAAAAATACACTTAGAATGATGTTAATTATAATCATATATGTCACAGGAGATGGGACTCCTTGTACGTGTTCCCTTATTTGTACTTTGTTTCATCTGATATCCTTCTGCATTCTAATGGAATCCCTACCTGATAATTGTCCCCTTGTGTTCGGCTATCCATTCCCTTCTGTTCGGTTACCGAACAGACTATGTGTGGTCCCCCTTGTTAACACCTCGTAATCACCGACCACCCCTGGCTGTTAACCACAAACAAGCAATCACCTCAAGTGGCTGCCATTTACATATACGAACACACGTGCTATCAGGACTGGTGGTCATCTGGTCTACCGAATGCAGGCAGTGGTACATGGTCTTCGACGGCATGGATCTCTGAGTCGACTATGCAAGCTTGCGAACCCCGCTGAAACTTGTACCCTTGCCCGATCAACTTCCTGACCAGCTAGGAGAACGGCGTTCGGGAGTAAGAAACTATAGACCAAGGGAAGCATTAATTTCTTAAAAGCCTGGGAGGTGTTCATCGCTGTACGCATAGGAAACGAAAGTCGACCGGCCAGCCTGACCAATTCTCTGGAACTGTTTTGGGCTACCACCTCATGGCCGGTCGGTTAAAACTTTATTTTAACCGAACGTTCTACTGAACCGATTTGATTGCTTTTTGGATATGTTGTGCGCTCATACCGGGGCTATTCAGCAATATAATTTGTGTGTGGTTCCTATGCGGTTTTCATGTATTTTAGTGATATGAAAAAAATTGTATGCAAATGTTCCTATTTGAGAGATAATTGAGTTATCTTAATTGGAGCTCAATTATCTCTTCAACACAATGGCTTGTCGGAAGGAAACCTCTGCGATTTTGTCTTAGAAACCCCATGCTAGGGGCACTGTAAAAAAAGCAGAGTGTGGCCTAATAAAGCTCAGATTGCTTCTTCTACCCAATACGACTGGTTGTGTCCATCATATTGGGGAAATTCTACACAACGATAGTATTACCACCATATTCAGCACATCTGGAATAAGGACTAGTGGAGGATTGAAGGAATAACAGCAATAGACTAGCGAACTTGTGACAATAAATATATATAAAATAAATGAATAAATTGATAAAAAAAATTACAAAAATAAAATGAAAAAAATTATAATCATATACTGGTTTAAATTTGTTCTAACTGTATTTTGATATTAATATGCATATATATATATTACATTCAAAATGACGTTATAAATACACATATATATATATATTGTGTATCAAGCTGTTGTATGCAGCAAACACAGATTAAAAGGAATCCATGTTTAAAATGGAATGAGGCAAAAATGTGATTCTTTGTTAAACTAATTTGCATATGCCCGCCCACAATCCTTTGCGGTTGTAACAACGCTGCAGTTATGGGATTTCTGGGGGAAAAGCAAGTCTTATGGCTTGACTGGTGTGCAGATTTTTGTTTAACATTGTATTAATTATCTATATATATCTATATATATACATATACACACACACACATTATATATATATATATATATATATATATATATATATATATATACACATACACATATATACATATATACAAAAATGATGGGAGTTGCACTCCAGCTCTTCTTCGGATTCTGCCGGTGCTCAGCTGCACAAATGTATACAGTTCAAAGAAAGACAGCACTCAGGGACTTTAAATGTTGAAAAAAGTAAAAAAAAAAACTTTTATTCCAGAGATCGACGTTTCAGTCCACCGCTGTGGACTTTCATCAGGACATAAAATACATTATACAATATTCAGCTTAAATAAGAAAAAGACTAACTTACCAAACTTCCTTCACCTGTGTGCCGGCGTGGTCTGCTCCCCATTGCGCATGCGTGTCAGATCACGCTACCCCTTCCGGTGTGAAAGTGCTCACAATCCATCACCATGGTGATCTAGTAAACAGATTGCGAAAAACGGCGATCTGTGTACACATACTCCTGTGTACAGTGTCAAATGATGACTACTCAGCTCGATCTAAGTGTCGAGCTGTCATAAAGAATCTCTAGTGAGTCTGTTGAGAATCTGTGAGAGAGATCGAAAAACGAACCACTTCAAAAGTGTGCTTATGTGAATGGATGTAATTAAAGTGCCTTATGCAAAGGTCTATTCTATAGATTTCTATAAAGGTGCCAATCACAGTATATGTGAAAAAGTGTATGAAGTGATAATAAGGTAAAGATTAATTTACCTGAGGAATTATGCAAAAAAGTGCCAGTGCTCCAAAACACAAAAAAGACGTGCAATATTGTGATGACCTCTTAAAGTGACAAGTGCATAAATTCATAGAGCATTGCCTGCAGATAAACTCTAGACAATAATGTTGGAAGGGGAGACACTTTACTAATTAAGGGTAGCAGTGTGACATATGCTAACTACATAAAAAAATATTATTGTTGACATTACATATTAAAATATAATTGTCTGCTACATATCAATAAAATAACCAAGTTCAGGAGTTGTCATCACTGAAATAACTTATGGGTTAATTTGTCTCCATATATCATGATACTTACTTACAAACTCACTGATCTACATATGGACAATAAACAAAGTAGCGAATAAAGCAATGATCCTACCAATAGATCTATATGCTCATAATTTCCCATTGAAATTTGCCTGATTGGTTATGTTGCCTTTGACCCCGTATAGTAGCTCAGCTCAATGATGAGAATTACCACCATAATGGCATACCATTTGCAAAAAGTAGACAACCCAAGGTAGTCAACCCTTAGTCACAAAGACTGGCCAAAATAAGCATAATTGTGCCACGGTAGTGTTTGTATGTATGTATGTATATATATATATATATATATATATATATATATATATATATATATATATATATATATATATATATATATATACACACAATCTAAGAAAATTTCACTCACAGGACTCTATAGATGATATCCCAATTCTTTTATTGTGCAATATATATATATACGAGAATATCATTTTGCCTCTCTATAAATCACTGGTAAGACCACATATTGAATATGCTGTGCAATTTTGGGCACCTGTTCTAAAGAAGGATATCATGGCACTAGAAAAAGTGCAGAGGCGGGCTACAAAATTAATAAAAGGAATGGAACATATCAGCTATGAAGAAAGGTTAACAAATTTAAACCTATTTAGTTTAGAAAAACGTCGCCTGAGAGGGGATATGATAACATTATACAAATATATTCGGGGCCAATACAAACCATTGTGTGGAAATCTATTCACAAACCGGACTTTACATAGGACACGAGGCCATGCGTTTAGACTGGAAGAAAGAAGATCTCGTCTAAGGCAAAGGAAAGGTTTTTTTACTGTAAGAACAATCAGGATGTGGAATTCTCTGCCTGAAGAAGTGGTTTTATCAGAGTCCATACAGATGTTCAAACAGCTACTAGATGCATAATTGCAAAGACAGAATATTCAAGGATATAATCTTTCAATGTAGGGTAATAACTGCTTGATTCAAGGATAAATCTGACTGCCATTCTGGGGTCAAGAAGGAATTTTTTGTCCTAGCTTGTTGCAAAATTGTGCTTCAAACTGGGTTTTTTTTTTTTTTTTTTTTCCTTTTGGATCAACAGCAAAAAACAGGTGTGAGGAAGGCTGAACTTGATGGACGCAAGTCTCTTTTCAGCTAACTATGTAACTATGTATGTAACTATGTAACTATGTAATATAGATACACCACATCTGTGTCAACGTTTCAGTCCTCTATGGGACTTTTTTCAAGACAAGTGTAAAACTCCTAAAGCATGGTTTAAATAAGGGGTGTACATGTGATAAAGTGTTTGGGAAACAGATATAGCTGTGTGACGTAACACATGTCACTACAGACAAGCTAACTGACAAACACACACCCAAGCTCACTACAGACAAGCTCACTACAGACAAGCTCACTGACACACACACACCCAAACTTACTACAGACAAGCTCACTGACATGCACACATGCTCACTACAGACAAGCTCACTGACACACAAATGCTAACTACAGACAAGCTCACTGACACACATAAAAGCTCACTACAGATACGCTCACTGACATACACATATACATGCTTACTACAGACATGCTCACTTACACACACATATATGCTAACTACAGACATGCTCACTGATATACACACACATGCTAACTGCAGACATGTTCACTGTAGCAGATTGCATTGGGCTGTCTACAAAATTTTGAGTTACAATGTGCTTTCGTTTAATTTCTTGCTATGTGTATCTACATTGTATGCAGCATTCAACTGGATTGTTCGGTAAAATCACTCCATTCATCAAATGCATGAAAATACAGAACAATCAGACCACCCCAGGGAGAAGTGTGCCCCTTGTTTACCCCTTAATTCATTGTAACCACAGGCTAATTGGCAATTGACTAAATACTCCGTGTGGGTTTTCTCTGTGGTCGCTGTTCAGCATCCGAATACGTGGCGGGGCCATCTTGCATACGAACGCTCAGCGGTGTTTGGCCGTCGAGTGTCTGGAACCCAAATCAGACACTCGATTACCTGAACACCGCTGAGACCTCCAGAGCTCCGTAACTACCGAACGGAACAACCAGCCAGCCCATCATTCGGTTAAATGAATCCCTGAAGAAGGAGATTCATACAAACCCTAGCTCAGCCCTGGATGGCAATGATTTTCGTGTTTTTTATCTCCCGAACAAAGACCGACCGCAAGGCCAAAACACATGGAAGTGTTTTTGGCTACTGCCTCGTGTGCGGTCGGTAAAATAACTACTTCCACCTAACTCCCAAACCCCTGGTCCGATCTGGGTTATTTTTGAATATGTTGCTCATCCAGATCAGGGCTACCAGGGGATATAAAAAGTATAATTGTATCTAGCATATTTGGGGTACATCTGAAAACCGGGTAAAACTAAATACTGTATAAGTGGATTTTGTCTCATACTGAGGGAAGGAGATGTGTGGTAGTTAATGGGTACATGATTGGTCACTGTAATAATTACTGTAGGTACCTCCCTTGCATGGGAGAAATGCTTAAAAGAAGGATGTGTGGATTAAAAGTTCAGTTCTGCTCCTGATGCTGTGTGTCGTCCAGTCATTGGGAAAGGTGATGGGATATTCTTGGATTACTTTATTTACTGTGGATACTATTCTCTTGGGTTTTACTACTTGTTCCTGAGGCTCACTTGGATTACCAGCAGAGATAGTCTGTGAGAGACCAGCTCTCCGCTACACTCACTGACACATACATGCTCACAACAGCAGGCACACACACACACACACACACACACACACACACTCACACTCACTCACTCTCACTCTCACTCATTAACTGCAGTGCATTTGAAGCCTACCTTGCACTGCAGGCTCCTTCTGTGGAAGCCCTGGGAGATGAGAACTCCATTTCCTGCCCTCTTCCTGCCCTGAGGTCAGCAGCTTGAAAAGGGGGGGAGCTTGAGATCAGTGGGCAGAGCTTGTGATCACGGGCAGGTCTTGAGTGCCAGAAAACGCTCTCCCTGCAGTGCTCCCTCCGGCCGCCGCATCCTCAAGCCCCAAGCCCCTCCGTCCACAATTCCCTCGGACTCTCACAGTCTGAGGGCAAAATTACCAAATGGTATTAGTTATAGGTATTAGGGCTCTCTTCCCTGCCCCAAGTGCTGTGGCCCACCAGGACATTTCCTGGTATCCAGGTGGGCCAGTCCGGTCCTGCAAAGGGGTTGTACTTTCTTTTTCCCATGACTGTAAACATGGTAAGGCATTACAGTAAAATAACATGTTGACAGTGCGCTTGTGAAAATATGAGCATACAGCTAATAGTGCTGCAGAGTTGAAATAATTACTTTAACAACACTTTCGACAGGGTTACTTACAAAGGTAAGAATGGTTGAGAATTCAGAGAATTCAAAGTGAATTTAAAATTTTAGAGTAATACAGCTCTTTTTGACTTAATTTTGAAATGCACCAACCCCAAATAAGAGTGGAAACATTGGTGTGCTGAAGTGGTAAAATGTTTAGAGTGCACCTTTAAAGAAGCAAGTCTATACTATTTCTCGCTGACACAAAAATACACACACACACATATAGCTAAATACATTTCTATATACATTTTATTTCCCTGGCTGGAAAGTAGAAAGTCTACTTTCATAACGGTTTAATACTTTGTCTTTAAAATGTGCTTACAGATTTTGCCTAAATAGACCTTGACAAAATATTAAACAGAGTTTGAATCTTTTCCCCTAAATGACCCAGTAATTAACAATTTGCATTTAAATTTAAATTATACAAATTCATTGAGCTCTAAATTTGCTCGAGACTTTTCCCAGGTGAAGCAACTTGGCAAAAGTCAAAGACTCATGGAAAGTCTCCAAAATGGAAGTTTGGCAAAGAGTTTTCTCCCCCAAAGAACTATCCTTTGGCTTGAATATAATTTTAGCTAACAAACTCAGACTTGGCTACAGTTCATAGTCAAAACACAATGAATAAATCACAGCCCGGGGACTGCCTCTATTTCTACATTTTCTACTTACAAATGCAGCGATGCAAATAATTATGAAATAATACCATGTGCATAGAGAAAGGCAGTAACGTATCCCAACTTATAGGAGATTATTGCCAGTGCCTTTCTTTTGCATGCTTCTTTTTTCTGCGTGGGAGGGGAATGGGAGGGGTTAATTGGGTTTCTATTCTATTTCTGTTCACCTAAACAGTGTCGAGATCTTTTTTTTGAAAAGTGAAAGCATGTCTACAAACCAATAAGGGCATGTCTGCTAAACTGTGTGTGCATGCCTAGTAAACAGTCCGGATATGTCTGGTCAACAGTGAGCAGCTAGTAGCCGATTACTGTAATTATAAAACCACCATCCTCTGTAACCAAAATCTATATGGTGCAGACCATGGCAGGTGCAGTGTATGTCAATGGTGAGAATTTATCTTTGCTAATTTCATAGTCGCTATAGTTAATGCAACATAGCCTATTAAGTGTAAAACAACAATAGAAACAACTATATGTACACAAGCGCAACAGCAAGACTCATTCTTACAAACATTTAAAAATAAAAAAAATCATACAATCACTACACATTCTTCACATGAAAGTAAACCTACAAATGTGCCTTATTGAAAAAAGTCACCATTGAGCTCATCAATACCCAATAAAGGAAATCAGTATTGTCATTTCATTGAGGAGAGGAGCTATGTTATTACGCAACTTTAGCAGCATCGAGGACACTAGGGCTGGGCTGGGAAGCTACGCAGACCAATTAGGAGATGCAGGGCCCCAAACCTCATACGCAAAAAGTTTTATTGGAATCCTTGAGAGACGTGTAAGTAGTGGAGAGATTGCTTAACCCATGCAAGTCACCTGAGATTGTTTGACATTCCCAAGGATGACTTAGAGCTAGTTAGCTAATAATTTTTTAGCATTTTTTTGAAGAATATTAAATTTACTCTGTCTGTCTACTTGATTTTTCAATTTTGCCTTTGGAGGGACTGTGTTGCCTCACAACTACCACTGAAGTGTGTCTTGATCTTTTCATCTCCAACCACTCAATTTCAATAGCCTGTTCATACCACCATCCAGATGCAATTTGTACTTGTGTAGTCCATCATTCTCTTGCCATTTTTTTTTTCTGCTTTAGGCCTTGTTACAAATTTAGTATTCACTTTTCCATTTTATGTGTGGTTTTAAATCTGTTCCTACTGTCTCTTATGGTGGTGTTGTATTTAACTTTATTTTTACTCCCTTGACAATACGGTTTGTTCCAGAATGTCATTTTGTTCCCTGTTTGTTGTAGTTATATGGAAACTCAAAATAAGGTGAAAAACCACCAATAAGTGAAGGACAAATAAAATCTGTACAATTCCGATAGAATACAGTATCCCACACACCAGATAGGTGCTAGGTATATGGGTCTATACGGATAATATGCCAGATGTTCCAACATGTGAGGGATAGGAACCCAATATTGTAGACCCCCACCCTGTTGGAAATAAAACACTGCTGCAAATAACAAAAAGGAGAAAAAGGGAGGACAAACACTAATAGCAGATATAATATTAGCAAAAATTGGCAAATAGTGCCATGGGAACAAAAACCTCAATCAAAGGATCCCTAAAGCCATAAATAAGGTGACAGATTGTTAATTAGCAATCATGGGTTAATACCCCAATACATAATAGCCCTAGAGAGAGGTCCTGTTCAGAAGTTTTCAGTGTCCTCTCTTAGATACCTATGTGCAACAGAGCAGTAATTTTGCACGTAATAAGTGAATAAGAACAGCTGAGACCTCTAGTGTATGAGGTATCAGACAGGTCACATGAACATACCGTGGTCAGGATAAGGGTTGTAAGCGGTATGCCTAGATAATAAGAGCAGCCCTAATCGCAAATAAAACATATAATAAACACCCCTCAATTATAAGGGAACCCTAAATGCCTGACACATATATGAACGGGTAGCACACTCAATAATGTGCCCTAAGTGACAAACTCCTGATAAGTTACAGAGAGACTTCAGCAAATACCCGGGAGACACTGGGTGCAGCCAAATCAACACAAACGTTAGTAATAACGAGGTAAATGGGCTGCTGCAATATCCCAGTAAACCTTAAGTAGCTCTCCGGGTTTCGCCTGATGGGAGTTGAAGTCCACTCCACACTGTTGCAAATAACAAAAAAGGAGAAAAAGGGAGGACAAACACTAATAGCAGGTATAATATTAGCAAAAATTGGCAAATAATGCCATGGGAACATAAACCTCAATCAAAGGATCCCTAAAGCCATAAATAAGGTGACAGATTGTTAATTAGCAATCATGGGTTAATACCCTGATACATAATAGCCCTAGAGAGAGGTCCTGTTCAGAAGTTTTCAGTGTCCTCTCTTAGATACCCATGTGCAAAAGAGCAGTAATTTTGCACGTAATAAGTGAATAAGAACAGCTGAGACCTCTAGTGTATGAGGTATCAGACAGGTCACATGAACATACCGTGTTCAGGATAAGGGTTGTAAGCGGTATGCCTAGATAATAAGAGCAGCCCTAATAGCAAATAAAAAATATAATAAACACCCCTCAATTATAAGGGAACCCTAAATGCCTGACACATATATGAACGGGTAGCACACTCAATAATGTGCCCTAAGTGACACACTCCTGATAAGTGACAGAGAGACTTCAGCATATAACCGGGAGACACTGGGTGCAGCCAAATCAACACAAACGTTAGTAATAACGAGGTAAATGGGCTGCTGCAGTATCCCAGTAAACCTTAAGCAGCTCTCCGGGTTTCGCCTGATGGGAGTTGAAGTCCACTCTGGATCCATTGTATCCCTGTTGCCATGATGTGCTAAGAGAGTAGGAGATACAGCTGGATCAAAGGCCCCTGACGTGCACGTTTCGCCCGCAGCTCATCAGAGCTCACTAGAGGTCTCAGCTGTTCTTATTCACTTATTACGTGCAAAATTACTGCTCTTTTGCACATGGGTATCTAAGAGAGGACACTGAAAACTTCTGAACAGGACCTCTCTCTAGGGCTATTATGTATCAGGGTATTAACCCATGATTGCTAATTAACAATCTGTCACCTTATTTATGGCTTTAGGGATCCTTTGATTGAGGTTTATGTTCCCATGGCATTATTTGCCAATTTTTGCTAATATTATATCTGCTATTAGTGTTTGTCCTCCCTTTTTCTCCTTTTTGTTATTTGCAGCAGTGTTTTATTTCCAACAGGGTGGGGGTCTACAATATTGGGTTCCTATCCCTCACATGTTGGAACATCTGGCATATTATCCGTATAGACCCATATACCTAGCACCTATCTGGTGTGTGGGATACTGTATTCTATCGGAATTGTACAGATTTTATTTGTCCTTCACTTATTGGTGGTTTTTCACCTTATTTTTTACTATTTACTATTAAAAGTTATATTTTATATTGCAGGGCACTCATCCTATGTATGTTTTTTCTGTAACTACCTTGGTAGTTTTTTGAGGGTTATCCCCTACTGTCAGAGTGCCCGTCCAAGTCTTCCCTGTCCTCCCCCTTTTTTTGTCTGCTATATGGAAACTCAGTTCTATTGTACCTGTGTTCTGGAACATTCAGTTAATATTCGATAATTAGCCTTGAATTCTGACCTGAGCAATTGTAAATAGAGGGTCTTGTAATATGAAAATGATATATACTCCATTGCAATGCATATTCAATGTCAGTTTGACTGCAATAAGCTATGCAAGTGCACATGGCGCTAGTCTTCAGTGTGGCAAAATTTTAGCATGCAGATAAAGTTTTAAAAATCATCATGGGCATACATACCAGGTTGTTGCTTTTTTCATTCAGAATAGTTATAATTGATGTTTAGATAGAACCCTCACACATAGACATTACTTCTTATACATATATATGATATAAGATTGAATTCAAAATATCAACTCATACCTACAAAGTTCTCAACAACTCTACTGCCTACAACATTTCTTTACTAATTCATATGTACATTCCTTTTTGGCCAATCTGCTGTGCGTGCCCTTCTCGTCCCTAATCCTTCTCGTGCCACTAATCCTAACTCATGAACAAGTGTTTACAGGACTTATGGTGGACAGCTCTATTTCTACTCCTTCCAATTATCCAAATTTTAGCAACACAGTACCAATTTTTGGGTCCTGTACCACCGTCATGCAGTGGCATACCATGGGTAGCCAGTCCCCCTATCTCATGGGTAGCCAGTGCCCCCTAACCCGTGGACCATTACTACCCCCGAATCTATACACATTACTTTAGGAATATGGTGGATTTAAAAATTACACAACACAGAGATGAGGCGAGTAAGAAAAGAAGAGAGAGCCTGTCTAGGCAATGACCTGTGTAAGAATGATTGTTTTTCATAATTTGCAATTCACAGCATGTACTTTTTAGATTAGAATACTTTGGCGAATGGATGGTTTTTAGATTTATTTCGGACATGTAAATTTACATATACAGCGATTATATTACACAGAATGTTGCTCACCTGTTTTGGATTTTATGTTCTCTTAAAACAAATCAATAAAAATTATATTCACATCAACAACATGCATATACAATGCTAAATACGTAATCACGTCTAGATTTTGTTTCCTAGGAGAAAGTAATAGCAGCATAAACACTGCATGCAGCTTCTTAAATGAACACTTTAGTTACCCAGACCACTTTGTCAATTAAATGGTCTGGGCGCAGTGTACCTGATCTCTCAAACCTGTAGTATAGCACTTTGAAGTTTGTGAAGAACTGCAATGTTTGCATTGCAGGGTTAAGTCCACGTCTAGTGGCTGTCATCAAAAACTTGGTCTGACTGAGCAAAACCTGGTCACATGATGCCCCTAGCAATGCCCTGATTTAATGCTTTCCTATTAAAGTTTAAATGTGTTTGCGGCATTTGCCATGCATGCATGTTAGGTCCTTAATTCTCCTCTATGAGGAACATTGGATTGGACACTGCCAGAGGAGGCCATGCCTCCTCTGTGATGTCACAGGAGGCAGAGAGGTAGCACCAAGAAAGTCTCATTGCTGGAAAAAGGAAAGTAAATCTTATATTTTATTAAATGTGAATGCAAACAGGGGGAACGGGGCAGAATATGAGTAGAGGCAGTTATACTTTAGTGTTAGTAATACAGATTTGTATCCCTAATGCTATTGTGTTCCTTAAACTGTGATGCTTTTAATATCTTGATATAGTGAATTAGTCTGTAGCAGGGCAGCGTGCCACAAGCAAATTTATTTTCATAGATGGTAGACAACTCTCAGACATTCATAATATGCTCTCGGGGACTCCAAGCGGCTTGTATTGTAATGGCATTGTCACTAAATGGGTTTGTAAACTTAAAGCAGAATGAATTTGTGGCCAATACATACTACAGAATCAAAAGCACATCCTCTTAGGAAAGTGAGTTTTCCATTGTAGGATATACTGTAATCTAACTGATGCAAACCTGCTTTATTTTTTTTTTTTATTCAAGATAATTATATATTAAAATGAAAATGCAAAATATGTATTGCTATGCGATATCCACTTGTAATCGCATGTTCAGGCTTACATTATTTACAGAGTTCAATATTATGAGAGCAAAATTCCTTATGGTGTAGAGAAATGTTTGTTGCTAAATAATTTAGTTTAATTTAGAAAATTCATATATGTCACTCAGCATATATAAACTAAATGAACTAGCATCATGCATCTTCTGTATTATGAGAGTTTAACTGTTTAAAAGGAAACCATCACCACCACAAAGTTTATTTTCTTAAAGAAACTGTCCTATCCCATGGTTTTCAATGTCGTATTGATTTGTATATTTAATGAGTATATGTATTTGTGAGGTGTGAAAAAATAAAATGAAATGTGGTAATCCACACCTCTTTCTCCTGTAACTGGGTACCTCTATCTTAACGCACTAAAAATAGTGAAAAAACACAGACAAGAGTATTTACTAAACTGAGAATTGTTGGAAATTCAAAGTAAAATTAAGACCAAGATAACTTCTCCAAATCAACTATGCTTCCAATTCAACTATTTTGTTCTAAGATTTAAAACTTGTTAAATTCACTTTGAAATCCTGAATCCTAAATAAATATTAAAGAAAACGTTCTACATATACAGAACACTGGAGCATGACAATAGGGGTTGTAAAGTCTAAGAGGTCAATTTAACCTGATGCTTCCAGGCCTGTATACTGAACTAGAACTGTGACCCTTTATACGTGCTACTATGTTAAGTGTAGGGGGCCAACCCAAACCATCTTGAAAATCATACCTACAGTAAAATAAATTAATCTTTGTCACTTTCATGTCCTTCTGGCCATGTGATAGGCTGGTAACCAGTGTTAATTTTGGCTGCAAATTTCAATTTAGTTTGTCATCTGAATTGTTTTAGTTTTAGTCTTTTTAATAGACTAAGTCTCCAGTAGATATTAGTTGACTTGATCTCCCTTAGATTTTAATCGACACAACTAAAATCTAATTGGTTTAGTTAAGGCCTCTATCTGTCTCTTTTGCCCCTTCCCCAGCGCCTCTGTGTCTCTTTGTCTCTTTAGTTTTAGTCTACTAAATCTCAAAAAATGTTGTTGAAAAATGTAACTAAAATTGTTCGTCGACACAATTAACACTGCTGGCATTTAGTCAAGGCAATGAGAATAGAGGGAGCAGCAAAGCCTTACTTGCAAAGGTATAACTAGTAAAAACCTAAATCTATTGCCTTAGATTTTGTTCAAGGCCTGTGATTTATGTTCATACATATGACAAAACTGTAGCAGTAGCCTAATTAAGCAACCAATATCAATAGTTATATATTATTTTTACATGCACTTGTCTGAATCTTTTATTTATCCACTTCACAATATAATTAATCTTTAAGAGGGTTATCATTTCTTACACTTGAGAGTATATTATGCTGAATATGAGATAGCAAGGCTACATAATGTATTAACAATTTATCACTTTTTGTGATTTGTATGCAAAAAAAAATATTTCATTTTATATGAAAATAAACATCAATATTCTCCAGTGTAGCGTATAAAAAAATAAAAATAAATAAATAATCACTGTCATTGACAAAATCCAGGAAATGAAATCTCCTTATAAGACAATTACTTTGTACTATATGAACAGACAAATGGAAATTTCACACTTCGGAGCTGCCTTTGTAATAAAACAATAGGAAGCCAAAACGGTGAACGCTCATAATTATGGATTATGTACTAGAGTACATCCACAGAATCCCAAAACTGAACACACATCTTTAACCTCTCGACCCTAATCAGGAAGAATAGAAATTTCCACAGAGCAGAACTTAGTCACAAATAAGTTTTCTTTCATGCAACTGAAATTTTAAAGAGACAGTAACAACAACAACAACAAAAAATATTGGCACAGAACGACCACTACAGTGAATAGCAAATGTGTGGCTTGCATGTGGAAATATGCATTGATCTGAATAAAATCAATACATATTTTGGTTATATGAATAAAACAAACCTGGCATATCGACATTTCATCACAACAAAAACTCATTATAAGGACAGAGTAAAAAGAAAACTGTATTTTACCTTTTTTCCCCTGTCCTGATGAACACCCAACTTGCAGTCAAAATGTTGACTAGACTTGTGCACAGTAAAAAATTACTTTCAGTCAAACCATTCCACCATAAAAAATAATAATAATAATAAAAAATTACGGGCAGTTGAATTTTAGACACACGGCAGTTCAGCTCTGCTGAATTTTTAAAGAAGAAATATTTGGGAAAACAAATCACATCAACCAAAAGGTTTGAAAAGGGAAAATGGATCAATGTATTTATTTTCTTTATATATATTTTACAGTATGCTGATAGGTGAGGTTTCCTGCCATTTGGTTCACAGATCAAGTGAAAGAGGTAATAATCTTTTTTTTTCCCATTAATCATTAATCATCTCTTTTTTGGTGTCACAGACAAAATTCTAAATTTCATTAAACCTGCTTGTTTATTGCGCATTTCCCTTTGTTAGTGATTGGACTTGGGGTGCGGGAATTTGAAAGAAAAAACTATTATATATATATATTTATGTTTGTTATACATAGCTTATGTTTTCTTATTTGTGCACAATAAACTATTATAGGAAAATAAAAAGTGGTGTTTGGACTGGCTCAAGACTCTAAAAAGCCAATTATTATGTAGCATATATATCAATTATATATAAATTATCAATAGATCAATTAAATGCATTTGTTGTTCTTTTTGTAGTACTGAATTCAAAGGCTTGAAATTTGCAGTCATGTGCTACCAGACAGACCTTAAAAGATAATCATCAATGCAAGTCTTAGTATGCCATCCAGAGGTGATTTTATACTTACCAGGGGTAAAATGTCACTCACCAGTGAGTAGTGTTGAGTGGACACTTTGAGCATTGCTCTATTCACTGTATTCTATATGTGATTTAGATTTTTTTCTGAAATGTAGCACGTCTTGCAGAAGTTAAAGGCAATGTAATCAAGTCATATATTTGCTTGTGCATACTCACTTGCGCGATACACACACATTTAACTCTCACAACTTCCTCTTTGAAATCTATAAGAAAGCAGCTATTCCATTACCAGATACAAACTTAACTAGTTAAAAGGACACTCAACAAGGTGGTCTGATTGCCTTGACCCTGTCATAGCCCTGGAAGAAAAACACAGCAGTTTCAGATAAACCGCAGTATTTAATTGTCCAGGGCTTACTCCACCTCTAGTGTCATCTATATTTAATGCAGGCAGCTGTTAAGTGAGCACACCTGCACTGAACCCTATTATGGTGGAAGCCACTTAGAAAAGCATGGATGAAGCGTGAATGTGCATGCCATGCTCACTGTGCATGTGCATTAGGTGCCCAGTGCTTCTCTATGAGGAGCATTGGGTTGGACCATTGGCTGAGGTCCTCCCGGACATTGTGAAGAAAGAGAGGTGAGCAGGAAAATTAAAGTAAATGTTTGATTTCCTTCATTTTATATTTTTTTTAGCAATTGCAGGGGCTAAAGAAGATTATGGACAGGAACACTATAGCACTCATAACACAGATTTGTATTCTAATTCTATTGCCTATGGCAACAATGCCTTTTCTAACTCATCAGTGTTCTGTCATCATGTCACATGAGTATAGAAATAATCTGATCCAAAGAAAATATGAATGAGAGTAAATATGGTATAATCTGATGTGATTGAATAACATATTTTTCTTGGTATGGCTTAGACAATGAAAAATTACAGCTATTATAGTTTTCAGCCAATATATAAATTTGTAATCACTATACAGGATATCTGAAGTATTTCTGAATGTTAAAAAAACAAACAAACATTCATTCAAACTTGTCCACGAAAACAAACCTGTCTTTATTGTAAGAATGTAAACAATATAAACTGAAGTAGAAAATTACTTTACTCACCAAGAGCGAATTCAAGCTTCGGGTCAGCTAAAGTTCTTTCAATCCCTGTGGATAGTAAAGCAAGATAAATTGTAATTAAAAATAAAGACTTCACTAAACAGCATTTCATTAGCAGTTCAGCATAAATTCTTGTCAGAAATACACATTAATATTTTATTTTCTGACCAGGCAGGTTAGAGGAGAGAAACACTTCTGTGTTTTCTTTTATCTCTTTGTGACAGGAAAGTAGATACAGCCTTGTGGTAATGATAGAAGTGCAAGTCAAACCTCAGTTCTGAATACAGTACAGACATGTGTGTGTTCATATTAAAGTAGCTGCTGATCTTAATTAGATAGTTAACTGGTAGAACTATTTTACCAGTTGGCCATGTATTCTAGCAGAACTGCATTAAAGGGCCACCAATACCCTAACCAATATAGAAGGAACACTCCAAGTACCACAACATCTACACTTCACACTCCTAGAAGAGCATGAAGATGACCGCACATCTCCACACTGGACCCCAAGGAAAGGATCTTCACTGGACCCCAGGCTATGGATCCCTACTGGATACAAGGAAAGGATTTACACTGGACCCCAGGTAAAGGATCTACATTTGACCCCAGAAAAGGGTTCACACAAGCTCTCCCAAAGATAGGGAGGCTGGGTGGACTTAAATAAAAATAATAACAAAATAATATTTTTTGAGTGTGTTAGAGAATGTATGTGTGTCTGTTGTTGAATGTGTGTCTGTCAGTGAGTATTTTTCTGTTAGTGTGTGTCAGTCAGGGAATGTGGGTCCAATCAGTGTGTGCCAAATCAGTGTCTGTCAGTGCGTGTGTCAGTTTCCTCTGTGTGTAAATGCATGTGTGTGTGTGTCAGTGTCCTCTGTGTGTAAGAGTGTCAGTGTCTTCTTTTTGTAAAATGTTTGTCACATCATCTGTGTGTAACTGTGTGTGTCAGTATCCTCTGTGTATAACTGTGTGTGTCAGTATCCTCTGTGTGTAAATTGTTGTGTCAGTGTCCTCGGTGTGTGCCTTGTACCAGTGCTGTACATGACCTACTGTCTTGGTTACTTCACTGCTATCTCTTCATGTAATACTATCCTGGTTATAGGTGGAAATGTAGGGTAATTGTCTGGACTGGAAATTTCTAAAGGGAGGAGTGGCTAAGATGACCATGCTCATTTATGGCCCCCCCAAAAAAAATTCATCACCCAGGAGTCTGAGACCCTAGGATCGGCCCTGGCCAGCATTTACTAACCAACCACCACATTATAAAGTCAAAAATAAAATTACATTTAATAAAAAAACAAAAACAAAAAACAACCCTAAGGGGGTCAAAAACTAATAAAGTAGTCCCTATAACACAAATTAATTATTCGTACCGTCTGTGTCTTCTTTCTTGTAAATCTTCTTATCTTGATATACAAAATGAGGGAGAGGCAAGATACCTGCCTGCACTGATTTTCAAGAAAACAACAAAAAAACTTTACACAGTGCTGCAATATCTCCACACTGTATCAACATATCAACATTGATAAAGGGCCACTGCCCGAAACGTTTGTACTTTATCCTTCCTATTAAAGGTGGTAACACCAGGGGGTGCATTTAAAAATCAAGTTGCACAAGACTCCAATTTTTCTTCTTATCTTGAGCTTTAAAAAAGGCCAAATAGAAATCCATAATGCTGCAATGCAACTCTTCAAAATAAAGAAAAAAAAAGACAAAACATAAGACAAATAGTTCTCCAAATGATCAATTCATTTGGAAAATGAAAAAACAATAATGTGTGAATGTCTCAAATTTGAGTAAAACTGGTGCCTTGTGAATCTTCTGAATCCTATACTGAAGTTTAACCTAGACACATGTTAAAAGCTTCATATGTGGATCAACAATGTTATGTACAATACTGCATAAGTTCCCATTATCATTTTTCTTGCGTCTGGACAGTAAGTATAAATATGTTTCAATGTGATGCCATTTTCTTTTATTAAGGTAAGTAAACATTCCTTTATGTGCTGGAATATATTTATTTGTAATTCTATAAAGAAAGGGATTCATCATTTGCATAATGAAGACTTTTTAAAAGAAAAAAAACAGGACCTAATGGGTTACATTTATCCAGTCCTTTAAAAATTATATTTTATCCCCTTAAGGACTGAGCCAAATGTACAAATTGTGAACAAAACCTGGCATTTGTGCTATATGTCTGTCCAACCGTAATTCACCTCTTTCATATTAAATGCACCCACCCTTATTATATATCATTTTATTCAGGGGAAATAGGGCTTTCATTTAATATCAAATATTTAGCTATGAAACATAATTTAATATGAAAAAAATGGGAGAAAATAAGATTTTTTTAGTTCTACATGACATTTTAACTGTCAATGTCATAATACTGTTTGCTTTTACTAGAATAAAATACACATTTGTATTCAGCAAAGTCTCACGTGTAAAACAGTACCCCCTATGTACAGGTTTTATGGTGTTTGGGGAAGTTACAGGGTCAAATATAGCACGTTACATTTGAAATTGAAATTCGCCAGATTGGTTACGTTGCCTTTGAGACTGTATAGTAGCCCAGGAATTTAATTTACACCCATAATGGCATACCATTTGCAATAGTAGACAACCCAATGTATTGCAAATGGGGTATGTCCAGTCTTTTTTAGTAGCTATTTGGTCACAAACACTGGCCAAAGTTAGCGTTAGTATTTGTTTGTGTGTGAAAAATGCAAAAAACGCCAATTTTGTCCAGTGTTTGTGACTAAGTGGCTACTAAAAAAGACTGGACATACCCCATTTGCAATACATTAGGTTGTCTACTATTGCAAATGGTATGCCATCATAGGGGTAATTTTCATTCTTGGGCTACCATAGGGTCTCAAAGGCATAGTAACCAATCTGGTGAATTTTAATGTGAAAAAAAATGAAACACAAGACTTACCGTATATACTCGAGTATAAGCCGACCCGAATATAAGCCGAGGCCCCTAATTTTTCCCCAAAAAACTGGGAAAACGTATTGACTCGAGTATAAGACTAGGGTGGGAAATGCAGCAGCTACTGGTAAATTTCTAAATAAAATTAGATCCTAAAAAAAATATATTAATTGAATATTTATTTACAGTGTGTGTATAATGAATGCAGTGTGTGCGTATGAGTGCAGCGTGTGTGTGTATGAGTGCAGCGTGTGTGTGTATGAGTGCAGCGTGTGTGTGTATGAGTGCAGCGTGTGTGTGTATGAGTGCAGTGTGTGTATGAGTGCAGCGTGTGTGTGTATGAGTGCAGCGTGTGTGTGTATGAGTGCAGCGTGTGTATGAGTGCAGTGTGTGTGTGTATGAATGCAGTGTGTGTGTGTGTGTATGAGTGCAGTGTGTGTATGAATGCAGTGTGTGTATGAATGCAGTGTATGAATGCAGTGTGTGCAGGGCCGGTGCAAGGATATTTGCCCCCCCCCCATATGTCCTGACCTCCCCTCCTCCTCCCTCAGTGGTCCTTACCTCCCCACCCCCGTGTTCCTTCACCCCCCTCCCCCAGTGGTCCTGACTCACCCCTCCCCTAGTGGTCCTTACCCTCCCCTCCCCTAGTGGTCCTTACTTCCCCCTCCCCTCCCCTAGTGGTCCTTACTTCCCCCTCCCCTAGTGGTCCTTATCCCCCCTCCCTCCCATAGTGGTCCTTATCCCCCCCTCCCTCCCATAGTGGTCCTTATCCCCCTCCCTCCCTCCCATAGTGGTCCTTATCCCCCCCTCCCTCCCATAGTGTTCCTTTTCTCCCCCCCTCCCTCCCATAGTGGTCCTTATCCCACCCCCCTCCCTCCGTTAGTGGTCCTTATCCCCCCCTCCCTTCCATAGTGGTCCTTATCCCACCCCTCCCTCCCATAGTGGTCCTTATCCCCCCCCCCCTCCCTCCCATAGTGGTCCTTATCCCCCCTCCCTCCCATAGCGGTCCTTATCCCCCCTCCCTCCCATAGCGGTCCTTATACCCCCCCCCCTCCCTCCCATAGTGGTCCTTATCCCACCCCCTCCCTCCCATAGTGGTCCTTATACCCCCCCCCCTCCCCCCTCCCACAGTGGTCCTTATACCCCCTTTTTATTATTATTATTTTTATTATTATTATTATTATTTTTTTATTATTATTTCTTATTTTATTTATATTTATTTTTCGTCCCCCCTCCCTGCTTGATACATGGCAGGGAGGGGGGCTCTCCTTCCCTGGTGGTCCAGTGGCAGTTCAGTGGGGGGGAGAGGGGGGCTGGCAGAGCTGTAACTTACCTGTTCTGCAGCTCCTGTCAGCTCTCTCCTCCTCTGCGCCGTCCGTGCAGCTCCTTCTATCAGCTCACACTGTAAGTCTCGCGAGAGCCGCGGCTCTCGCGAGATTTACACTGGGAGCTGACCGAGGTGCTGAACGGACGGCGCGGAGGAGGAGAGAGCTGACAGGAGCTGCAGAACAGGTAAGTTACAGCTCTGCCAGCCCCCCTCTCCCCCAGTCTCCCCCAGTCTGTATTATGGCAATGTAAATTGCCATAATACAGACCTTGACTCGAGTATAAGCCGAGTTGGGGTTTTTCAGCCCAAAAAATGGGCTGAAAAACTCGGCTTATACTCGAGTATATACGGTATATTTGACGCTGTAACTTTTGAAAACATAATAAAACCTGTACATGAGGGGTACTGTTGTACTCAGGAGACTTTGCTGAACACAAATATTTGTGTTTCAAAAGAGTAAAAAGTATCACAGCAATAATATCATCTGTGGAAGTGCTGTTTGTGCGTGAAAAAATGCAAAAAACTTCACTTTTACTGGCAATATCATCGTGGTAATACATTTGACTGTTTTGAAACACTAATATTTGTGTTCAACAAAGTCTCTCGAGTAAAACAGTACCCCCCATGTACAGGTTTTATGGTGTATTGGAAAGTTATAGGGTTAAATATAGTGCTAGCAAATGAAATTCCCTATACTTTTGGCATGGGTTGTCAGGCAGGTCCCGCTAATTGTAATTAATTAAGATACCTAATTATGTAAAAATATTACATAAATATATATGTAGAATATATATATATAAATAAAACTTAAAATATTATATATGGAATATTATATATTAATATCACAATACAGTTAGAACAAAATAGCACACATCTATATATTTATTTTTGCAGCAGGCAGCTAACCCGGCCATGTGATTGTGAGGTCCTCGCAAGGACCTAACTCTCACATGGTCGGGGGGGCTGCAGGAGGCAGGATCTGCCGCGGGGGACTCCCTGGGAGTCCCCCCAACCGCGATCGCTGGCGTGGGATTGCCGGCGACTGGGTAAGTAAAAAAAAAAAAACAGAGGGCGTACTATTACGCCCTGCGGCACTTAGAGCTGCTTAGAATAGGGCGTAATAGTACGCCCTCCGGTTTTAAGGGGTTAACCTCATTGGAAGTAGAGAAATCTTGTCATATTTTCATATTTATTTGTTTAAGCATCCTCATAATCCCTATAGGAAAGCACCGATTCAATGTTTTGCTTTGAGGAAGGCCTAATGAGCTCGTAGTGCTTTCACACATGAGCATTAGGTTCCCCCTCAGAGCTGACCTCGGAAGAGGCAGAGCCAGTACTAAGAGATTTTGACACTGGAATAAGGTGAGTGAAAGAAAGGGGTATTTGACCCTTTCAGTACCGAAGAGGGGGGTACAGAGGAAAAAAGTGTTAGGAAGAAAGTATTTTATTTCTAACACTATAGCGTTCCTTTAACGAACTAACTATTGCGTTACCATATGTCACAATTCACGAACTATAAATATCGAACTATTTACATTAAACCCCCTAAGGACAAAAGGTAATTGTCCAAGTTCTGAACCCAAACAAAACCTAGAATTTGTGTTTTTGTTTATTCCACCATAATTTAAGGGTTTCTCTTTATGTGCCCCTATACATATTTTATATTGCTTTTTAAGTTACAGAAAGGGCTTTCTTGTAATATCTCAACAAGAAAACAAAAAGAGCATAATCTATCCTAATGAGATCACTAATATAGTAAAGCTGTCACATATAAAATAAAACATTTAATAGGTATAGTTAAAAAGGTAAAAACCTTTAAACACAGGAAAACAAGGGAGGGTAAATAAGTACAAAAGATTTTGCTATATATTATAAATATATTTGCTAGAATAAACTGTTAGATTGCCCTACACGAAAGATAAAAAACAAGAGATAGTTACATAAAAGTAGAGTCCATGAGTGGAAACATGTAACTAAATAAAGACATGTAACTGTCTGTAACCACTCTAAGATAGGTAAATGTATCTTGTAGGTCAAAGAACACACATGGAAGAGAAAGGAAGATATCACCTAAATGTATAATTTTGATGAGTCCAAACTGGCTGATAAAATGCCTATCCATACCATGGTCTAACAATCAGATAGAAGCGAAATTATAATAATAGTGCATGAGTATAGTAGGATATAGTATAGTTTAGGTACCTTTAATAAAAATTAGAAGGTTAACAGAACTAGAATGTAGGGTGTTAGGGTGTCCACTGAGTCAATGTCTGACAGTGGAAGGATCCAATATCGATCGGTGATCCAATATTTTGCTTATGATAATTATTACACATCCAATAAATAAAAAGAACCCAAAACAGATTCATATATCAGTCTTGATTGTTAAATGCCTAATATGTATAGGATATAAATGAATTGTTGATAGTGAATGCTACCCCAATGCTATACCACTTCTACCCCTTATAATATTAGCCTTATACCTACCCTACCCTAACCCTAACCCTAAAACAGTACTAACTTAAGTCTGGCAGTATCCATTACCTTAATCTAACAATACAACTAACCTTAACCCTACTCCTTCCCTTCAGCTTACTCCTAAGGGTAATTTATCAGCCAATGGATTTCCTAGTTAAAACAGTACAGAATGGTATGTAGCCACCATCTGTTTTCAGTATTACAAAAAGAATTCCCTGTAATACTGAATGGAGCTTTCTTTCCCAGCATACTACACTGTGATCATTGCTGGACAGCTGGTAAAGCCCAGCAATGATAACAATCAGCTTTGGGACATACCAGGAGACCATGGAATTTCTTTTTGGCAGCCTGCAGCCCTAGAAATCCCCATGGCTGAGCACGATTTCTCAACTGTGGAGATTTCAATGGATTTAAAATAGCTGTATTCAGTGCTTACTTTAAGTGCTTCATACAGCTCATTCGATAGTCTGGGACAACAGCTTACGGAAGGGAGTCCCAGGTATTCACTGAAAGGTAGGTCCTACTAGTGTGGGCAGGGTTTTAAGCCTGCTCATACCACATTGCAGCAACAAGCATTTAAAAGTCACTAAAAATAACCCCAACTGACGTAGTGGAGCCCCAAGTATCTACTGATACCTGGGTATCCTGGTGTGAGCAGGGATTTAACCCTGCTCTTACTGTAATACAGCCGATGAGGATTTAAGTGCACATGTAAAGATCTGTAGACAGTGCTCACTTTGAGGGCTAGTTCATATCTCTGCTGGCAGAGGGGAGCCTCAGGTATCAATTGATTTATCCCTGCTCACACCAGTACTGCAGGATGTCCCATGCTGCCTTAAAGGCATTAATACTAATACTGTGGACAGAAATGAACATCCTAACATCAGGAAGGAGTTAATTATATATTTACTGATCTTTTTGACTACTATAAAGTGCTAAAGATGAAAATACATAACATCTGTAGGGCTATTCACTAAACTCTGAATTTTAGCAAATGATATGCTTAATTCTATGCCAAAATACTCAAACTGTGAGTAGAGCAGAGTTGGAGAATTTTTCAAGATCAGCGATTTTCACCTAAATTTCGTAGATTTATTTTTCTAAACTGTGAGCTTCAATGGATAACCAGGAAAGGAGACAAAGCAGTATATACTGATGCTATTTATATCTTATGACAGTTTCATCAAGTAATCACATGCACTGAAATGCTTGGTAATGGATGCCCAATATTGGTTTTCATGATGCAGTTTGCATGAAGGCACCAAAAGGATAGTAAAGGAAAATGTGTTTTTGATAACTGTACAGCTTTCTAAAACTGGTTCATTAAATTACCTAATTGTATTTTAAAATTGCCTTCTACAAAATGTTCATAAATTCAACTCTATACTATCTATATATACAATTTAAAAAGTCAGACTTTTCCAAATGATCTTTGTGTTTGTTATTATAGTTGCTATGGCAAGATAAATACATTTAAAAAAAAAAAATCTATTTTACAACGTACGATGCAATAGGAATTCTATTCACTAAAAAGCACAGTTTTCTTTCATCAGCTCATTCGCAGGCATTTGAAACCTGCTGAATGCTACAGATGTTCTTAATCAGTTCTGTCTCAAGTGCTTTAAACCTGCTCAACACTGCAGCTTTAGTATCAGTATGCCATCTTCATACAATGACTGTTACTACTGCTCGTATCAATAATTATTTTAGCTCATTTAACCCTCCACAGTATCTCAATCCAAATTTTTTTTATTTATTTTCCAATGGCTTCTGATGTTCTTATACAAACTATTACTTTTTTTAAAAAAAAAAAGTATTACACCACTGACCTTGGGTCTCAGGTTATTCTGAATGTTCATGTACTGTATATACAAAAATGTTTCTGCTCAACTGTTAAGCGGCAATTCAAACCTTCGAAAAGCATCTAAATGTTATCTTTTTAGACTAACCACTCTTTTCAAAACTGTTTCTTTTAATTTGTTTTGTGATTCAGCCCTACTATTCATCACAACTTCTCATGATAAACCTTGAAATGTTTCCTAAATGCTCATTAACACCAAATTAATGATTGCATTAAAAACTGAAGCAAAAAATTATACTACTTATCAGCAACCTCACATCCTTCCGATGCTCCCTCTGGAATGCCCACTCTGTTTGTAATAAACATGAATTCATGCCTAACTCATTTCTTCCATGTTTCCCAAACCTTCTAACTATCAAAGAAATCGTACTTTATCCACATGACATTGATTCCCCAGATCTTTTTGACAGCTTATAGACCAACTTCACCCAATAAACAAGGAGGTATAGGCTGTATGTATCTTCCAAATGATACAGACTACTCGCTCTCTCTCCTTCTTTGATGTTCATGCAAGTTTTCTTTATTCTCTCTTTCCTTTTAGGTTGAGATCAACTATTGCCCTTTAAAATCAATTGTGTTTTTGATCATGTCTCCGCATTCCTTCCAACTTTCTCTCCTTGAAATCTCTAGTTTCATTACAAGTGACTTTAACATTCCTATTAAGCACCTGAATGAACCATCTATCTCTAAACTCCTTACTCTAATTTCCTCTTTTTATCACTTTTAATTGAATAGTCCCTCCACATAGAAATGGAAATTCTTTGAACCAGTTTTCATAGTAGCTTTGAACATAAATGTCTCTGTCATAATCTACTCTTGCAGAAACAGCATTTGTAACACACGGTGGTAGGCAAGTGCCATAATCTAAAATTCCCAGCCTTTTATATTTAAAGGGACACTATAGTCACCAGAACAACTACAGCTTATTGTATTTGTTCGGGTGAGTAGAATCATTCCCTTCAGGCTTTTTGCAGTAAACTCTGCCTTTTCAGGCAAAATACAGTGTTTACATTACAGCCTAGTGATAATGTCACTGGCCACTCCTTAGATGGCTGCTAGATGTGCTTCCTAAGGCAGTGCTGTGCAATGTGCAGCACTGCCATTCAGTGTCTCCGCCCTTTACATGGAGACACTGAACTTTCCTCATAGAGATGCATTGATTCAATGCATTTCTATGAGGAGATGCTGATTGGTCAGGGCTGTGTTTGACTTGCGCTAGTTCTGCCCCTGATCTGCCTCCTTGACAGTCTCAGCCAATCCTATGTTAAAGTATTGTGACTGGCTCAAAGAATCACTTCTGATGATCTCAGCCAACCAGGAATATTAGTGCCAGAGGCAGCCGCTGTAGACTTGAATACAAGTAATATTGTACTATATTTAGGGAGGCAAGGAGAGGTGCGGGGTGCCAGATGGTGCTTTTAACACTACAGGGTAAGAAATCCATGTTTGTGTTCCTGACCCTTTAGTGTTCCTTTAATACTTCCTTGACTACACTTAGTAGAGTCTTTCTACAACATTCTTCCCATAGTCTTTAAAGCAGCTCTGTCACCAAAAATAACAATGTAATCTGCTTCTATATAGCACCCTGCATCTGAACCTATTTATTTCCTGAGATCTCTAGTTTTCATTAAATACATAAATAAAAGTTGGGACCACATTTCTTTGGGTATACCATTCAGTTTGACAAAACATGACAATGGACATAGCGTAAAGCAAGGTTCTGTTTCAATAGCCAATCAAATTTACCCATAATACATCAGTACAATTAATCCCACAGAAAGGAAACTGCAGACACGATGTACAGAGGAAAACAAAATGGCTGCTCTAAGATATAAACAAAGTCAAGTAGCAAGGAGGGGAGGATAATCATAAAGCTACACGGGATATTAGAAAAGGAAAACAAAAATAAAATAAAAATGACAGTTGCACTTTAACAAACTCTTGCATTAACAGTCATAGGCAATACATAAAACTCAAATACATAGGAAACAAATAAAAATAAATATTTAGAATTCCAGTGCTCAAGATAATTCCATTCACATGTATATATTACAATCCTACAATTGCTACTATTCTCCTACTTGCAATACCATTTTATTTCTCTACACTAATCTTTTTCCATTCTATTCTAATTTCCTGCTATTCCACTTATGGTTTGTGATAGCTGAAAAACATTCAATTAGCTGAAAAGATGTACTAAAATGTAACATTTTGGTAAAGCTCATATGTATGTTTTTTTTTTTTTACATTTATTCCAAATAATTTAAAAAGCCTAGAGTACTAATTATTAGAAGGTTCAGAGAAGTATCTACCCCAGTAGCTGCCATTACTAACTTAGAAATGGAGATACTACTTAGCAGGTTTAAAACTTTCTCCATTCACATGTACTCCTATTTCCAAAATCATAATAAATAAATGCCTGGATAATTAAAATTTCCCAATTAAAACATTACTAAAAAATGCAGACTTTTGAATTTATAGTAGAAGATGATCTTCCTCAGTAATGCTAATGTTTGAAAGGTTTTAGCAAACTGAAATAGCTACGATTAATTATGCCTCCGGCTGAACACATTTTTAATTCAGATCTAAAACATAAATATACCATTCTTCCATTTTTGCTTACTCAGTAACTTCATCAACTTAATTTTGGATTAACTTAATTCCATCAAGTAAGTGCATAACCATTTTTTTCCATAATGCTGATCATATTATTATTATTAATATAATGATATTATTTATATAGCGCCAACAAATCCCGCAGTGCTTTACAGTGGGTGGACACACAAACATGTAGTTGTAAACAGACTAGTTGGACACACAGTAACATAGAAACATAGAATGTGACGGCAGATAAGAACCATTCGGCCCATCTAGTCTGCCCAGAGGGGTTGAGGGCCCTGCTCAATGAGCTTACATGCTAGAGGGAGTGTGGTAAAGTGACACAAAAGGTAAGGATAGTATTAGACTAATGACAGTTGCTAGAGAGGAATCAGTCGGGAGCTATCAATAGTTTAATTGATATGCTTTTACAAAGAAGTGGGTTTTTAATGACTTTTTGAAGGAGTGGAGACTGGGTGAGCATCTAACGGAGGAGGGAAGTGAGTTCCACAGGAACGGTGCAGCCCTCGAGAAGTCTTGAAGGTGAGCATCAGAGGTGGGAGTACGGACAGAAGATAGACTTAAGTCTTCAGCAGAGTGTAAGGGCCTAGATGGGACATACTTGTGTATTAGGGAGGATAGATAGGTGGGAGCAGCATTATGTAGAGATTTGAAAGCAAGAACCAGAATTTTAAATTAAGCTCTATATCTTACAGGAAGCCAATGTAGGGACTGACAGAAGGGTGAGGCGTGGGCTGTGCGGGCGGACAGGAAGATGTGCATCACCACCGTATTCATTATGGACTGTAACGGTGCAAGTTGGGAGCACGTAAGACCACTGAGAAGCGGATTACAGTAGTCAAGGCAAGAAAGGACAGAGGAATGGACCAGCACCTTAGTCGCATCTGGCGTTAAGTAGGGTCAGATGCCTGCAATGTTTTTGAGATGGAAGTGGCAGGATTTGGCGATAGCCTGAAAATGAGGCGTGAAGGAGAGGTCGGGATCAAAGAGAGCCTGGGTGGTGGAGATGATGACAGACACAGGAGTAGCAACAATTGAGGGAGGAAAGACCAGAATTTCAATTTTGGTCAAGTTGAGTTTAAGGAAGTGGGCAGTCATTCAGTTAAAAATAGCAGAGAGGCAGTCAGAGACACTAGTCAAGAGGGACGGGGAGAGATCAGGAGAGGAAAGATAGATCATATAACAATGTTCACATTTTTTTTTAATCTAGCTTTACCACGCACAACTCTACACTAAGACTAGGAACACATATTTTTTTTTTTCAATGTATATTTTTTTATTAGTCGATATAAACAAAGGAAGTTCATACATAAAGGAGACATCAATAACAGATGCAAGAGTTTACATTGCATAATACAGAAATGAAAGACAATGATACATAAACCATATTGTTTCTCGTAGATCATAACATAACAAAAAGGCATGTTGGTACATCAAGATATTGAAGAACCTATAATCTTCATGCCCTATACAACCTTAACAAAGCGCTTTATCAACTAAAAGCAAAATTTGGTGAGCTTGCTGTGGTTGCGGCCATAGCCCCATTCCTGGACATTACACGCAATGACATTTACCCTAGTTTGTTGTAGAATGACAAGAGCATATATACAGTTGGTAGCACAACAACCTGGAAATGAGGCGATAATTCTCCTACTGTGTTTCGCCGTACCAAATTGCTGAGGAGATGTTCTGCAATCGTGAGCTAAAATCTGACACAAATTTGCAACTTTTATAAAGCTCTTGTGAATAGTATGAACTTCGGAGATAAGGATACTAACTTAATTTTATAGACAGGGAGGGAAAAGAAGGGGGGGAGGGGGGGGGGGGAGTCACAAAGTTATACGTTATTAACATTTACAGTAATGCAAATTAATGGAAGTTAACTGCAATCGTTTCCCAGTTATGCCATAGTTTACAGAACGTTGGGTTTTTACCTCTGTGAGCCCACTCTCTTTCGAAGATATAGGTGTTATGGACCCTATGCACGACTTCCTGAATATTGGGGCATGCTGGAGTTTTCCAGTGGGCGGCTATACTTGCTTTAGCCGCCACAAGGATATTGAGCACTGCTGCTCTTGAGGGGAGGCCGTGTAATATGGGAGACAGGTGGAGGAGATAGGTAGCTGGTGAGAGCGGAATCGTGTGGTTAGTAAGTGCTGTAATTAATTTTTGGATTTGTAACCAGTAGTTACTGAGGGCTTCACAAGTCCAAAATATATGCATTAAAGTACCGTTTGATTTGGCACATCTCCAGCAACAACCTGTTGAGCCAGCATATATCTTCCCTAATCTGAATGGGGTCATGTACCATCTCATAAGCACTTTGAAGTAAGCTTCCCAATGTGTAACACATTTTGAAGATTTTTTGGTGTATGCTATTGCGTCAACCCAGGTAGCCATAGGAAAAGTTTCACCTAGGTCCCTTTCCCAGCGAAGCATATAAGGTAGTTTTAATTCATCCCCATCAGTGTTCTCTACCAGTGATGCATAGCAGAGGGAGAGGGGTTTGAGGATAGGTGACTTTTTGTGGGCCGTGAAACAAATACACCTCAGGTTGCACATTTTTAAAGAGCTAACATACTGAACGGACCTAGTTTGCAATATGTGTTTGATCCTTAAATACATAAAGAGATCCCCTGAAGGTAGAGCAAAAGACTTTTGTAGAGTAGGGAAGGGGTTTAAGCCCTTGATTGAATATAGTGAATGCACATGGGTTATGCCTTTAGCTACCCAATGATGCATGGGCAAGTCAGGAGATATGACCGTAAGAGCCTGTATGGGAGCAGCGAAAAGCAATTCCGGGCTTGGACATATCAGGAGACTCCAGGTCTTCCATGAATTAATTAAAAATTTTGATGCCGATAGCATACCTGGCGAGCTATGGGATACGTTTGACCAGAGATTATGAGACATTTGCTGTAGGTCGCCACATTTTTCTTCTAAATGGAGCCATACTGGGCTGGATTTGAGTGTTAAAATATCAATACCTTGCGCTAGTACTGTTGCTACATAATAGTTTTTGATATTGGGTATCTAGGAACACATATTAACCTCTCTGGTCTCTTTCGCTCTGTTTACCATAATAAATGGTAGACTTGTGCAAGGCAAAAAAAAAGTTGTTCATCCAAATGGATTGTGCCCCCTCAAAAAGAAAATTTAATTTGTTTCAGGAGATATGAATTTTATCCATGTGGAGTTTCAGTTTGGAAGAATTTCATCCATACAATCATTTTGAGAAAGACACTGAAGACAAAGCAAAATGGTGGGACAACTGGCCAATTGGTGTACTTCAAAATATAAATATGTTTATATTTTGCTGTACATGGATATGTGCATTTTCACACCATTTGGTTTGCAGATCAAGTGAGGAGAAGCAACCTATAGAAGGATAAGAAAGGAGGACCAGTAAATTATTTTTACTGCTACTCCTTTTCTCTCTAGTGGTCACTTCATCTGTGAACAAAATAAACATTTAGTTGAGGTCTCCAAACCATCAATCATCTTTTTTCCCCCATCAATTATCTTTTTTTTTTATGGTGCACAGATGGAACTCTGAGTCATAAATCAAGCTAAATGGTTTCATCCATTTTCCTTTTTTCACTTGCTTCTTGGGTAATCCAGATAGAATTTCAGAGTTCTGGAGTTAGGATGAGTCACAGATTGTCCAAAATTCAGAAAAAAAAAAATCACAATTCGTTTAAAACCAAATGAACAAGTCGAAAGTCGAAATGAACGGTATCTCAGAACATATATTAAATACGCTTGGACTTACTTTTCCAAACTTTGCATCTTAATTCTCTGAACTAATCTTTTAACAGACCCCATCATCCACTGCTTTTATAAATGGTACCAGAATGGGCAAATCTGGGATACAAAGATCAGATTCTTAATTTGTGGATTTATAAAAAATGCATACTTCAGGGATTCACTATAATCTAAAATCAATATTAATCGGTATACTCTTTAATTTTATAAGCATCCCCTTTAAGAAGAGCTATGATCACAGTGTCATAAAAGATGCAGAGTCAAAAAGCATGCCATTAAAGGGACTCTCCAGGCAGCCCCTGTTTACTCACCTGGTTCCAGCGCCAGGAGCCTCGTGAAGCCGCGCCCCCTATTTCGTCAAAATGACGAAATAGGCGGGCGCGAGCAGGGAACAATCAGACGCTTCCATTTGGAAGCGTCATTGCTCCCTTGTGCGCATGCGCGGCTTCGCCGCACATGCGCACAGACTTCAGAGGGCGGCATTCATGCTGCCCTCTGAAGTCCTCAGCGCACTACCGCGCATGCGCACGGTGTGAGCGGCCGCAAGCTGAGCTGACTGACAGCTCAGCTCGCGGTCTTTGCCTGCCCCCCTCCTCTGCTGACAGGCTGGAGAGAGAAGGCGCGCAAACAGTGCCTTCTCTCTCCTGCACACGTCCAGGGCCGGCCTTAGGGGTGTGCGAGCTGTGCGGACGCACATGGCACCATGGAGCAGGGGGCGCCGTGCGGCCGCACAGCCGGCCGGGATTTTCAAAAAAAATAAATAAAATTTTTTTTTTTTTAATTTGCAGCGGGGGCGGAGCTTACCGTGCGGCGGGGCGGAGCTAAAAGCACCGGAAAACTGATGCAGGGGAAGCAGGAAGGAGTCCCTGCTTCCCCACAAACAGTCACCAGGAGCTGCACTGCCTCCACAATGAACTCCACAGGTAACTGTGATTGTCAGGTGAGTGTGACTCTCTGCCTGTGTGTATTACTGTCTGTGTGTGTGTGTATGACTGTCTGCCTCTGTGTGTGTATTACTGTCTGCGTGTGTGTGTATGACTGTCTGCCTGTGTGTGTCTGTGTGTATGACTGTCTGCCTCTGTGTGTGTATTACTGTCTGTGTGTGTGTGTATGACTGTCTGCCTCTGTGTGTCTGTGTGTATGACTGTCTGCCTCTGTGTGTGTATTACTGTCTGTGTGTGTATGACTGTCTGCCTCTGTGTGTGTATGACTGTCTGCCTCTGTGTGTCTGTGTGTATGACTGTCTGCGTGTGTCTGTGTGTATGACTGTCTGCGTGTGTCTGTGTGTCTGTGTGTATGACTGTGTGTGTGTCTGTGTGTATGACTGTCTGCCTCTGTGTGTGTCTGTGTGTATGACTGTGTGTGTGTCTGTGTGTATTACTGTCTGCCTCTGTGTGTGTCTGTGTGTATTACTGTCTGTATGACTGACTGCCTCTGTGTGTGTCTGTGTGTATTACTGACTGTCTGCCTGTGTGTGTGAGACTGTCTGCCTGTGTGTGTCTGTGTGTGTGTGTGTGTATGACTGTCTGCCTGTGTGTGTATATGTCTCCCTGTGTGTGTGTATGGCCGTCTGACTCTGTGTGTGTGTGTGTGTGTGTCACATACAACCAATACACGCATATCACACACTGTTAATACACCGATTACAAATATCACACATAGCATACATATCACACACAGTCATCACACCTACTATCACATACACAGACAACACAAACATTACAGCATACATGGATGATGGGGGGGGGGGAGGGGGGCGCTGTGAAGATTTTTCGCACAGGGCGTCTAAATGCCTAAGGCCGGCCCTGCACACGTCAGACGTATTTTCAAACGTCTGATGTGTACAGGGCCTTTTTAGGGCCCTGCATGATAGGAAGTGCCTCTAGTGGCCGTCTGAGTGATGGCCACTGGAGGTATTCCTATCAATGTAAACATTGTATTTTCTCTGAAAATACAGTGTTTACATTAGATTGCCTGCATGGAGCTATAGATCTCACCTGAACAAATACATTAAGCTGTAGTTGTTCAGGTGACTATAGTGTCCCTTTAAGATTCTACCCTTCTCCTCATGTATCCTGTTAACTCAATCAGAAATACTTCGAGCCCCAGCACCCAGGGGACTGCAAACGGTTTAGTAAATACAAATCTAAGCAGGAGATTACCTCAGCGGTTCCAATGGATGTTATAAAATCCACTTCTGATCTTGCACTACAAGCATTGTAATTTAACCCCTTAAGGAAACATGACATGTGTGACATGTCATAATTCCATTTTATTCCAGAAGTTTGGTCCTTAAGGGGTTAAATTCAGGAACCAAAATCAGGACATCCCAAAGTCTTACCAATTCCTCTCAACATTTGGCCATGTTTACATGTGCCTCAGCAGTACAGTGTGCGTCTTGGAGTCTCCAGTTTCATCTTCCTTCACACTTTATGGTCCAGTGTGTTTCAAGCTTAAAGGGACACTATAGCCACCAGAACAACTACAGCTTAATGAGCAGTCCCTACAGGCATTTTCATGCAATCACTGTCTTTTCAGAGAAAAGGTAGTGTTTATGTTAAAGCCTAGAGACACCTCCAGTGGCCACTCCTCAAATGGGCAGAGGAGGTGCTTCCTGGGGCAGTGTTGCACAGTGTGCTGCACTGCCATTCAGAACTTTCCTCATAGAGATGCATTGATTCAATGCATCTCTATGAGGATATGCAGATTGGCCGGGCTGGCGTTTGGCCTCTCCCCTACCTCGCCTCTTTGGCATCTCAGCCAATGGGAAAGCATTGAATCGTCTGAGATCATCAATTCTGATAACGTTATCCAAAAAGCCAGATCAAGGGTAGGGCCAGTACCAGCGCAGCGCTTGAAATAAGGTACGTTTTAACCCCTTCTAAGGAGGCTAAGAGGCGGGGGGCAAGCCACCTAAATGGTGGTTTCAACACTATAGGGTCAGGAATACATGTTAGTGTTCCCGACCATATAGTGTTTCTTTAATATTACCTCCACACTCTGTTCCCCTAGGATTTCTACCAATATTACAAATTATGCTCTTCTCTATACTATCTTATCAAATCTACCCTGTACCTTTAATGAGGCTTTTCAAGAGCATCCCATATATCACTGCTAAATGAGCTGAACTATTCTTCATCATAGTTAATAGGGCACTCTAAGAAACATAGTCATTACAGATCAGCACAGTTATTAAACCAAGTGTCTGTGGGTGTTGTCTCTCATTTTTCGCAAAAACATTTAGTTTTTTCACATAGAAGTATGTCTCCTTACCACTTGAAGGCTACCCCCCTCTTCGGCCACCTTGATAATATCAAATTTACACATGATCAATCTCCATTCTATCCTACCTGCATGGCAGTGATAGGCTGAGAACACTGGCATAATCTGGCTCAGCACTCTCAGCCAGGTTGGGTGAAATTGATAATGCATATGTTTAAACTCTGCATAACAAAGTCAGCAGAAGAAAGAGTGGTCTATGGATGCCAGGGGGATTCCTGTTTTTTTATGGCAAAAGGCTAACAATGTGACAGTTGGCAAACTCCCCCAAACACTAGGCCAAATTCTGTTTTGCACATAAGTGTAACGTTCTCAACCTATTACTGCTTTACTGCTGTCTGAGCAAATGCTTCCGCATTTGTGAGCAGGCAGATGAGAAAATGGACCAGTGCCTAGAGGACTCCACCTCACTGTTAAACCATCTGAAAACAGTGTTACAAGTAAAGGCAAGAAGGTATTGATGAACTTCAGGCACAATATCTACTTTATTGATATTTATTGACATGTTTTTGGAGCATGAAGAAGGCATTTAACCTTTTAAAAAAAAAAAAAGTAAAAAATTGCAAACCATCACTGGTTGAGAAAGATAACTTTTGAATATGTTTCTTTGCAATGGAATGTTTAACCAACTACATCTCACCTACATCTCTTGTGGAATAGACACCACTGTAAGAAATAATATATATATATATATATATATATATATATATATATATATATATATATATATATATATATATATATATTCTTTAAATCATGCATTAGGCTGCTTCTCACCAGAGCGGGCACAAGAAATCTATTTTCTAAACAAGCTGTGATGAGTTAATAACCAACCATGGGCTAACACAGAAAAGTTTACAAAACAAAAAAAACTTATTATTTTTTCCCTGTAGTGTTATTTTGGCCTATATATTGGAAGACAGTTCTCAACTCAGCACAACTTGATGTTTAGTGATTAGACCCCCCAGAAAGCTAATCTTAACTCGGCAGGTGGCAAGCCAAGACTTATTATTTACAGTTTGATATCATAAAAGCCTGCATGTCAAATATGAGTTTCAAGACTGCAGACTGCTGATAATCTATGGTCTTAGAATTTCAGAGACTTTTATGTGTTTACTGTTATGGTTTTCCTTGAACTCTGGAAAACAGCATTTCATTTATAAAGGAAAACACCTTAAAATAATATCCAGGTACACAGTGGGCTCATCAGTGACCTTACGTATGCTATGTTTTGATTCAAAGGTGTAAGGCAAAGGAATATGTCTGAGTATACTGATTATGATGCTTAGCCAGGTTTATTTGTTTGTTTGTTTAATGTTTATCACATCCAACATTAAATATGATATTGTGTACAGAAATTTAAAGTACCAGGTTTACATCCTAGAAAACTGATGTTGCAAAGTATAGTGAAAATGTCTCACTATATATGTAATCTGTAAATCAAGAACAATATTCATAGAATTCTGCACAGTTTCTCTCCTCATTATTAGTCCTAGGAAGTAAACCAATTACTTTATTTCTTATACAATTCAGTCAGGCTGTGTTCTTGTAAGCATGCTGATTCTGTGGAGTTCAAGTGGTCTCTAATGATGTAATGTGAGCTCTGCATGTGACACAGGATGCCACCTATATGCACAGTGGTTTTATAGGCAACTTGCTTACATGAGCAGAACAACACTCTGTCCATACTTTTAGAAAAAAGATTTATTCACGGAGACCTGTATAACATCTTCTTTTACCCATTCACATTAGAAAGAGGAAAGATTAACTGCAGGAATACCCGACAGCACAATCCAATTTCTGATTGCAACAGGACAAAAGCTCCAGCTTACTTGTATATAGTGTATGTTGAATTTAATAGTATTGGACCCAGTAGCTTTATGCAATGTTCCTCTGCCAAAGTGTGTTGCTATGGACACTGGATAAGTAGGGGCTGAGACAGAATTAAAACAAAATGTGCAAAGCAAAGATACAGTAAAAATGCTGGGGAAAAAAAATAATTACCTCCAGTTAGTCACACACACCAGTAAGAAAGAAACCGGTAGTAATATAAGCAAGCATATGCCAAGACTGGCCCTGTAAACATGCCAACTGCTATCACATCTATGATGCTAACACTAACTGTAAAATAGGCTGTGACTATTTTCGCATAGATACATTCACTTTAGAAGATATGTCTGTGCGAGGGCTACATTACTAATCAGGTTAGAAAAGGTCACAGAAATCAACTCTTGTCAGAGCTGTGACAAATGAGGTTTTCAGAACATATCATATGCTGAATACCACAGAAAGCCGTATTATGCTGAGCATCCGGACTGTGCTAAAGTATAGTAAATGTTTATTGGATTACTACCTACACCATTTCACATATTATGACACAGCTTCCTGTAAAAGCATACTTGTTATATTAGCTTCTGAGAAACATTGCAGGCTGTATCCAGTATACTAACAGGAAAGCTGGGACAACAAGCTATATGAAACATTGCACCAGGCAGCAAAATGACAAGAACTTCACAACTAACCATTTTAATGCAAAGACTATATGTACTAAATTTATTTCAAGGAAGAACCAGAGAAAATATAGGGTAGGGGGGCAATGTGAATGTATCCTTTGGAGGGCTAGAGAAGGAGTTGCACAAGGATGCATTAAAATCAATACATCTATTCTAACATGTATAACATTTTTCTAACAACTTTTATTGAGATACTGTTTAGAGAAGAGAGAGATGCATATACTATTCTTTGTAAAGGGCTGCATTGCCAAATTAGGAAAAACACAATTAAACTGTTTTTTGGTTATCTGTATACATTTAGAAAATAAGAAATAAAAATGGGTATTATGAATGTCCCTGAAAAATAGTTTGACAACATAATATGACTGTAGTGTCAAAACACACAGTAAATAAAGTTATACAAAAAATGATGCCACTAACATATGTTTAGGTTTCAGGGGGCAGGAATGGGTTGCTTTTCCGAGTTAGGGAGGTTTGAGAGATGGGGTAGTGTTAGTAATAGGGTTTAGGTAAATGGGGTGTTTAGGGTTAGGTGGGAGTTAATATTAGGGGGATACTTGCCTTCAAGGTCCTGTACTAAATCACTCATGATTCTAACGAGGACCACAGATTGACTATTGCATCTCATTTCTCATCAGCATGGGGTGTATTCACTAAACTTCACATTGATGAGAGTTAGCGAGATATTCGGATAACAAAACTGAGATTAAAAATACCAAGCTGTGACTATAGATGAACTGTAAAATGTTTCCAGATCAGCCATTTTCACCTACATTTTGGCATTCGGGTGAAACCCAAGGTATTTTATGCAACTTTTATTTTTTTTTTTATTTTTTTTTTTATGTGTGAAATGATTTAGTTACTTACACTTATGCAAATATACCCATGGGCACATTAAATTTATATTCTAAGGGAAATGTCCATATTTTACAGATAAATATATACAAATATAATATAATAAATATTAGGAAAGAATAGTGCTTCTTGTGATCCCTGCACAAACTTTTTAACTTTACAAGTGCCTTATAATACTATTATACAATCCACTGTGTCTGTAATCAAGATGCATCTGTCAAACAGATCCGAGCTCTTTATACCCGCTTGCATTGTGTCTGCAGCATTAGTAATGCATTCAGAATCGCTCCATCTATTAACCCCCACCCTTCTACACAAAACAAGTGCTAAATCAGAAAAGGGCTCAGGTGGTTTGGATGATCACCAGCACCCCTTCGAAACCAGCACAAGATCGAGAACGTCTCCCTAGCACTTATATGGTTAAAGAGTGCTCTTAGCAGAACATGTTGTTGGGGTATAGCGCATAATGTTTTCCAACCACAATGCACCTGCACATCTTCATATTAGCTGTATATGTGACGGAAACTGTATCCTCTGCTAGCAGTCTGTTTCCCTGTACTGCAATGCACTACCAGCCCTGCTTGCAGGAAGCATAGTTTTAAAACTGCCTGCACATGACATTAATTATAGCATGATGTTAAGTGAGAACTTGCACTAACCTCCAGTCTCTGGGTCACCATGAGTCTCCCCTTCAGCCATAGACATTAGATTCTGAGCTAAGTCAGAGGCACCTTCATCTTGCATCTCCATGTTGATGAATTGTCTGTGCTCTTCAATATGTTCACCTTGCAACCCGTGTGGAGTTTGCCAGCCCTTGTGCCAGAGCCCAAGATGTGCAAAGCAGCCCAGCTCCTCTGCAGCTTCCAAGGTAAAGTCTCCCCCTTCACTGTGGAATGTTGCAGGATACAGAGAGGAACCTTGAGCTACCTCCACAGGGGCAGGTAGGAGATCGCAGCAGAACTGATGCTGTTCTTCACACAGACCATTCTACATGTATCTTCTGTGTCACTGAAACGTACACCTCCAGCACCACTCCAGAATCAATCCCCTGTTGCTTCACGTTCAGTGTATTGAAAAGTCCAGAGTCCACAGCACTGCTCCTGCAAGCAAGTAATGCCTGAAAAAACTAGGTGGCAGAATTATCAAACTGAAATGTGAAATTTCTTTCTTTGCTATAGATTTTTTATCCTTTGCAGCTACTGAGGCTGCGAACTTTAACAAGAATTCAATACATTAACCTAAGCAAGCAAGCAGTCAGCAATCTGACAAACAGGAACCAGAAGGACCAGAGGGAGTCACCGACGTGCATATGTCCATCATTTCCTCTATTAGACCTGTCCTTTATGCTAAGTCTCCCATCCATTCACGATGGCAGAATGCAGCTCATCAGAACGTGGAGACAATTTAGAAAGGCACAGCTTCTCCCTCAGTTAGCAACAGGTTGTATATGAAAGCTGCAGACCTCATTGCTACCTATGGTGGCTGTTACTGTTATGTCTCCTAAAAGTCCTAATTGTTCCATGATTGACCTTCTGGGAGAAATTCTCAGGCTCTAGAATAAAACTAGTACATAGCAACTGCCATTTCCATTTGAGATGCAAGGAGAATTTTCTATCTTGCTTAGTCAATGAGCCATCGTTAAAGATGTGAAAACCAAATTCATTAGAATTGGGGGTGGGATAAAGAAAAGGTAAAACACTCAAATAAAATAGCACTGGGAAAAGCAGAGTAATGAATGCTAAATATGTAACTTACCCCTTTTTTTCCACTCAGGCTCAAGCGTTTGCTAGGAAACATAAAAATCACATTTTCTAAATGTCCTATATCAATATAATAAGGTCAGAATATGTAAATTTCTAATTCAGTTCTAGGAGGCAATTTCACATGCTCCTGGTTTCAATGCATTATAAACATATTTATATATGTTCATTGGTTTTATACAATAAAGAAATCAATATTTTCTGAATACATTGTTTCATAAGTGTCTTCCATTAGTATACAGTCAGTGGAACAATTTTTAAAAATAGAGTTGTTACCACATAAGCATGCTCAAATACAAATTAGTAAAGTGAAATCAACTTCACTCTTACATAGTGTGTGCATGTATATGTGTGTGTGTGTGTGTGTGTGTGTGTGTATATATAGATATACATTAAGCTTGAATATTAATTTTGTTTCAAACTGCAATACATCTGAATTGTGTACAGTGCAAGTGTCAAAGCACTGTGCATTGCAGAGTAATCAAACACAACAATTTTACAGTAGTAGTAAACAAGATAAAACCACTACAATGTCAGGTATCTTAAAAAAGTGGTAGCAGCCCCTCCCTTCACTACTACCACTACTTAGGCAGTACAGGGGAGATGATGAGGATGGTGCCAGTAATTCGTAGAGGCATGTAGAACAGGCACTGTTGGACTCTTCATCATCCCATGGAAGCATCTACTATCCTACTCTTGAATATTTTATTGGTGGTCTTCCTTCACTGCACACTGGTGGTAGCCACGGTGTCTGGGTATGGTGGTGCAGCTTGATTGCTAGGCATTTAAACTATAGTGTGAGTACTGGCCAACTCTTGCGGTAGGAGCAATAGAAAAGAGGGCATCCACAGATCATCTACAACAGGATATCAGCACACAGTGGAACTCCACTTTAGACACGGCTGAAATCATTTTGTAACAACAGAAGGCAATAAATAGTATATCTTCCCACCACTTTAATGGGCAAGTTTACCCTTTTGTTCACCCATGTTATTAAAAAGAAAATAATAAACTTAAATTGTTCCTGCTGCTTCCATTTAAAAAAGAAAATTTTTTGGTTTTGCCCTACCGTGCTGAGTCTTGTGGTTTCTGCTACTGCTGCATACTCAGTTGGTATAAACTAATTGGGCATTGTTTTTCCACTGATGGGTGGTTAGTAATGCTACATCCTGGATCTGTTGGAAAGATTTGTTCTTCTCAGGGTGGAAGGGGTGGGTTCGGTGTCAGTTGCCCATTCAATTTTTCTTATACCATGGCTGTTTGTGAGGGACAGTGCAATAAGCAGAATCTACCACAATTGATAGGTTGTGGAAGAAGGTTTAAGTAAGGTACAACTTTGGCAGACGCAAGAACTGGTATGCCATCTTCAAAGACAATGTGATGTCATTATGCCACTATGAAATTAATTATGGGATGAATCTGGAGTTATAGTACAAATAGTTTCTTCTTTTCTGTGGGGACTTCCTGGGTCCCTTCCATCTCTGTCCATCATTACGACAACAGCCCAGTTCATTTGTTAAAACACAATTACTACCGTTTAAGATATGACAAAGCTAAAATACCCATTGTGCAGAGTTTTTCAAAACAAAAGTCCACTTATTTAATACAAATTGGATTTACCAGAATGTCAAATAGTGTAGGGACAATATGAGCATTGGGACAAGAAGCACCAACCTCCAATCATCCAGAGAAACTAGGACAGTTACCCGTAGATTTGTCTTCCAGGCATTAGGTAAGACAATGTGCAAATGTGTAAAAATAAGACACTACAAAAAAAAAAAAAACACTAAAAAGACTGTAAAAATAAATGTGATAAAATAGTCCTATGTGTTTTGGCCAAATGCAAGGACTTTTTCAGGGAAAATTAATACAGAGTCTCTCAGAAGCTGGCATAATCCACTGCCCACCTCGCGTATCTTTTTAAATTCAACAGCCATGTGGGGCTTGTAATCTCCTGAGTGTGCTCCAAGCCTGCCTTTCAATCTTTCTGAATATGCTTTTCAATATGCCCATTACCTTGTATTCCACCTCGTAGCATGCATTCCAGATATCTGGAACCTCCACAGACAATATGCATTTCATACATTTGGTACATACTCGGACAAGGGAGAAAGTCAAAACGGCCATCAGTGTAGTTATATGAAAAGTATAAAAAGTTGGGGAGAGAAAAGGCACCGTGGACCAAATTCCTTCCATCATTATAGGTACACAGTACCTCAAAAAGTAAAAAAAAAAAAAAAGAAAAATCTGCAATCTTATAAAAGGTCCATACCAAGGTGTCAAAAAATCATAAAAAATATATTTTTTTAAAAAAAAGAAGTAAAAATAAATACATTTAATTACAAGAAACATATCATAATGAAACCTACATTTAGTCCTTTGGGTTGTATTCTCTCCTCCTCAATTTCATCATCAAATTTCACCTTATAATTGAACCATTTCAACAGCTACACATGAAAAATTATGACATTTGTTAAATTTATTACAATGTTCTGGTACAGAATGAGAAACATTTATTTTTTCATGTTATTTAGATGTTCCATAAACCTAATTTTAGCTTTTAGCTATATGTGTGAAGACAAGGAGGAGTCTTTTTATATCTACATTTGTAAGGGTGTAAAGGGTAAATATTGAGTTTTTATTTTTTAATCCCTTCAAATAATATATTTTTTCCGCTGGTGTTTTGGGTGTCTTAAATGTACAACATTGTTAAGAACAAAAGAATGCCTAATATTATGAGCTTTGAAATTACTGTTTTTAGTAAATCAGTGAGTGTGCTGGATCTTGTATGTTGTATGAATTGGCACCTTTTATAATGTATGCATGTTCAAGTGAGTGCAGCCATCTTGGTTTCATATGTACATTTATTTGGGAGTCCAAGACAGCTCTCCAGTTTTGCACCTTTCTCTGCAGAGAATCCCAGGAGGAAGGTGTTCCCAAGTAAGTTGATTTATCTCATAAGAGCAAGCATTAGGTTGCTAGTACAGGACCTGCCAAAATGAGGTTTATTGACACTGTGGGAGGCTTATGGAATGTATGATCAAATACTGTATCAAAACACACATTGTTTTTTTTTTTTTCTAGGTTAGGAGCTTAAAAAAACCCAAAAAAACAAAAACCATTACATTATGTGAGCTTTGAAATTGCTATTTAGTGAATGAGTGAGTGCGCTGGATCTTGTATGTTGTATAAATTTGCCCCAGCAGCAGCCTGAGGTGATATATATATATATATATATATATATATATGGATCAGCCACAACAAAGGTGAGTGCAGCCCTCTTGAGATATATATATATATATATATATATATATATATATATATATATATATATATATATATATATATATACTGATCATCGACAACATTAAAACCACCTGCCTCATATTTTGTAGATATACCTCGTGCTGCCAAAACAGCTCTGCTAAGTTGAGATGTGGACTCCATAAAACCTCTGAATGTGTCCTGTGGTATCTGGCAACAATACATTAGCAGCAGATTCTTTCAATCCTTCAAGTTGTGGGATAGAACCTACATGGATAGGATTTGTTTTTCAATCGGATTGAGATGTGGATGAAAGAAGCCATCCCCATGAAAGGGTTTACATGCTCTGCAACAATCTCTAGGTAGGTGGTACATGTCAAAGTAACATCCACATGAATGCCAGGATGCAAGGTTTCCTAACACATTGCCTCCGCTTTCTTGCCATCTTAGTGCATCCTGCTGATATCTCTTACCCAGGTAAACAACCGACACGCACCCGGCTTTCCACCCTATCTAAAAGAAAACATTATTCATCAGAGCAGACGACCTTCTTTCATTGCTCCATCGTCCAGTTCTGATGCTCACATCCACATTGAAGGCACTTTTGGCGGTGGATAGTGGTCATCATGAGCACTCTGCCCAATCTGTGGCTGTGTAGCCACATACGTAGCAAACTGCGGTGCACTGTGTGTTCTGACACCTTTCTATCATTGCCAGCATTGTGATTGGACCAGCGGTCTTGCCTTCACTTCCAACATGCATCAATGAGCCTTGGGCGCCCATGACCCTGACGCCAGTTCACTGGTTGTCCTTCCTTGCACCACTTTTGGTAGTTACTAACCACAGCATACAGTAACACCCTACAAAACTTGTAGTTTTGGAGATGCTCAGACCCAGTTGACAAACCATCACTATTTGGCCTTTGCCAAAGTCACTTAGATATTTTCATAAGAACTGAATGTTGACTTGCTGTCTGATATATACCAACCCTTGACAGATGCCATTGTAACAATATAATCCATTTTATTCACTTAACCTTATTCACCTTGAGCATATTTCTGAATATGAAAATCCACAAAGGCAAGATTAGCTGTGAGGGAATAATGGGTCTCCACAGATTAGACACCTATCATCTACTAGAAGGGGATTCTACTAAAAAATACCAAGTTGAGCTCACTTCTAAAGGAGGCACTTAAAAACAATTGAATTTCTCAATAATTCTTTATAATGAATTTCCAATTTTACCAATATATCTCTTCTTACTAAAGGTGCATAAAAAAAGAGAGGAGGCCTCCTGGGAGATCCATCATTAGTGGGGTTGATTACCTCACAGCTAATCTTTCTGACTTTGTGGATTTTCATCTTCAGAAATATGCTCAAGTCAACATATCATACATTTAGGATGCATCCTATGATTACTGGTGTTGAATAATATTGAATGGAGGATGGATTATAGATGGACCTCCATGGATGTCTCTTCTCTTTATTCTGTGATTCCTCATGATAGAGGTCTTTTGACAGTAGAGAGAAAAATGAGGAGAAACCCAAACATGTTGTAACAAATTAGTGAGTTTATTCTGAAGTCAATTGAGTTTATTTTGAAACATACCGTATATACTCGAGTATAAGCCGACCCGAATATAAGCCGAGGCCCCTAATTTTACCCCAAAAAACTCGGAAAACTTATTGACTCGAGTATAAGACTAGGGTGGGAAATGCAGCAGCTACTGGTAAATTTCGAAATAAAATTAGATCCTAAAAAAATGTATATACTCGAGTATAAGCCGACCCGAATATAAGCCGAGGCCCCTAATTTTACCCCAAAAAACTCGGAAAACTTATTGACTCGAGTATAAGACTAGGGTGGGAAATGCAGCAGCTACTGGTAAATTTCGAAATAAAATTAGATCCTAAAAAAATGATATTAATTGAATATTTATTTACAGTGTGTGTATATATAGAGTGCAGTGTGTGTGTGTGTGTGTGTGTGTAAGAGTGCAGTGTGTGTGTGTATTGCAGAGTGTAATAAGTGGGGGGATGTGATTAACAGCCAAACTGTATGCCAATGAAGTGTTATTGTGTTCTAATACAGGGATTCAAGCCCCCATTCTACCCTTAGGCAATAATGGAGTTCTCTGTGAAGCACATGGCCTTTCACCAGGCAAAATCAGTTGGGTTGTTGATAAACTCCTCCTCCAATCCCTTCCAATGCAATCCCCCTTCCCCCAGGAGGCACTCTGGTTCTGTTACATCCTAAGGGATTGACTTAGAGGTTTGTCCAGCAGAAGGAGGGCCTAACCTGTTTAAAGCCCTGTGAATAGCACATTTTCTGTCTCTTTGAATTACCTCTCTTTGAATTCACCCTCCTCACCTTCTCTCTCTCTCCCCTCTCCCCACTATACACTCCCTCTCTCTCTTACTCTCAGCTGCTGATCGATGGAGTGTTAACTGTATCATGTGTCTATGCCTGTTTTGCTATGTTAATTTAGCCTACTTTCCATTCAGTCAATGACTAGTTTTAGTAGTAACATATACTAGCCTATTTCAAATGTATATGTATTGTTTATTTGTTTAATTTATTTGTCTTAATAAATATTATTGAATTGCCAAAAGCAAGGATTGTGGACTCTGAATTTACACTCAGTTTTTAAGTTATTATTTTAAGTTATTATTTTTAGTTATTAATGTTATTATTAATTCCAAGTTTATTCCAACTTGCGAGTTAAACGTTTATTACACAGAGCCTTGGTGGGGGGTTGACATTTTTATTATTATTATTTTTTTAAATTATTATTTTTTTTTTATTTTTTTTTAAATATTATTTTATTTTATTATTATTTTTTTACATGGCAGGGAGGGGGGCTCTCACTCCCTGATGGTCCAGTGGCATTGGCAGTTCAGTGAAGGGGGGCTGGCAGAGAGCGCTTACCTCTCCTGCAGCTCCTGTCAGCTCCCTTCACCTCCGTGCCGGTCCGGTCAGCTCCTCTATCAGCTCACAGTGTAAGTCTCGCAGCCGCGCTATGACCCCGCGGATCTCGCAAGACTTACACTGGGAGCTGACAGGGGAGCTGACCGTACCGGCGCAGAGGAGAAGGGAGCTGACAGGAGCTGCAGGAGAGGTAAGTAAGAGCTACCTGCCAGCCCCCCTCCTACACAGCCCCATTGTCTGTATTATGGCAATGTAAGTTGCCATAATACAGACATTGACTCGAGTATAAGTCGAGTTGGGGTTTTTCAGCACAAAAAATGTGCTGAAAAACTCGACTTATACTAGAGTATATACGGTAATTCATTTTTCTGCCAATATTTTTGTTGGATGTGGGCACAGGCATGGTGACTAGGTTCACCCTTAGTAATGCGAACATTTTTGTGGGTGATTTCTAAGATATCTGGTCAGAACAACCATGGGGGGTGAACCTGGTCCTATGGTGGCACTTCATTGATTATGTGATTTTAATTTCTAAAGAAGAACACAAGCTTTTGGGAATTTATGGGACATATACATTTCAATAACTTATTCCAATAACAATAGTTTGTTTTTCTTTGGATTTCCATAACACTCAGATTATTATCTACATATGACACTGTGGCGGAACCAGCCTCGTCACTGGGCATTGGAGAAGACTGATTGCCAGCCTCCTGCCCTGTGACTATGGCCCCATGTTAAAATGCTTGATTGTCCCCTGCAAAGACCCGAAAGCCGGGTCATTCTGTACTTTCCTTATGTGAGCAGTGTTACCCCAGATAGCTATGCCATGGAGCCCATTCGTATAACGAAAGACTATGTGAAATACTTTGGCTCCATGGCAATTGAACTGTATGTATGTATACCTGTTTTATGCAATAGCTGCACAGTTATATATTTTTATGTATTTTGCTACCATGTGGCTAATGGAGTTTTGCCTCTGTCCTTGGAGATAATTGGATTACTTCCCAATTATCTCCAGGATAGAGGACTCTGTGGAACTGGTTTTGGGCAGAAAAGCCATGCTTCATTTGGTCAAATAGGACTTTCCCTTAACTTTTTAACCCCTGAACCGATTGCCCTGATTTTTGAGTGTGTGTATATTTCAAGCATGCTGATTCTGAAAAGGAATGTGTTGTGTGAATGGCATGTAATTTTGGAAGTTATTAATATCTTGTAAAAACTGTATTTCTCTGCCTGTGATAATTAAATTACCCATTGTGTTCAGTAATCATATCACAGGCAGAGGGGAGGATTTTGTGTGGGGGTGTCTGTGTGTATTGTATGGATTGATTGGTTGTATTTCAAAACCCTGTGGGCAATACTATGATTGTGGATTGTGAATAAAAGAGACTGTATGTGCTAGTACAGTCAGTTCTGCTTGACCTCAAAATGAAGTGTCGTCTCGTTATTGGGGGAATTGGATTATATGCTGATTGCCAGGAGTGTAAGCTGATTGTATGCTTTTTCTGTTCATCTGTTTACAGCATTCATATGCTTGAGAGCATTTGCATGCTTCTCCGGTTTGGTGGTTGTGGTGTCTGCTGCAGTGCTTGGAGTCCTCTGGAAGCGCTAGGAGCATCCTTCAACAGAGGTACCCAGTCGGGGTGCCCATCGATCCGTTACAGACACTATCCGTAGAAGCTGAGAACGATCAGTCAGAGTGTTATTTTAAATCCACTGACAGTAATAGTTATGTTCATTTAAAAGCAAGTATTATAAGCCATGGTTACAAGGAATACCTAAAAATCAGATAGTCAGGATAAGAAAAAGTGTTTAAAATATTCTAATTCTGAGGAACAATTTAAAATAATCCAATGGAAACTAGTGAAAAAAGTTCACATGAATACAATAGAAAAAGTTATTAAAGAGGAACAGTTAAATAATAGAACTATAAGTAACAACAATGAAGCTTTTACATTTTTGTTTATTACAATATTTAATGGCTTATAATGCTTCTAACATTTAACATTTAAAAAAATATTTAAAAAGCACTGGAATATCTGCTTATAGGACCCAATTTTAGAGAAGAAATTACCAATTAGTACATCAATCATTTATAAGAAAGCAAATAATCTAAAAAGGTCATTAGCTCAAAGCAATGTTCTAAAAAAATAAATTATATGGAAATTCTAAAGATAATTAATATCAAGTTGTATTTGAGAAATGTGATAGGTGCACTGCATGTATTTCTCTAGTTCATAAAAGTATAGTAGAACTTCAAAATACTGTCACAAGGGAAACAATCAAGTAACCCTTAATTGTCTCTCTATGTTTTGTGGTGTACATACTGGGATGCCCTTGTGGCTTCAAGTATGTGGGTCCAATAATTCATAGACTTAAGGATAGTATCTTAGAGCATCAAAATACTATCATAAATACAATGGATAACCACTCGGTTCCAATACACTGTAACCTTTGCCCTCAAATTTAAAATATGTAAACTAATATTTATAGCCATAGAACAGATAATGGAGCATTAAAGAAGAGGTAATAGAGTGAAAATGTTCCATAGGAAGACCTTTTGGATTCAAAGGCCAAAAACACTTTCACCAAGAAATGTCAATATGGAGATGGATGTGTTTTATGTGAAAGCTGTCTAATGTTCAATTGTACAACCAGGGTTATTATTTAAAAAAAAACAAAAACCTTGTATTTACAAATTATTTTTACATGTTTCATACATACATTCATACATTCTCTCTCTCTCTCTCTCTCTGATTTTTCCATTTTTATTTATATATGGTTCATTTTATTTAATGATTAATTTTATTTATCTTTAATTAGGATGAGGCACCATAAATTAATGAGTATCATGGAATATATATATATATATATATATATATATATATATATATATATATATATACACACACACAATTTGTCTCTAGTTAGAGATTTATTATATGTAATATTTTCCACAAAGAAAGATGTCGGGCCAGCTATTTAATCTAAATACCCAAAACACTTCTGCCATTTAAATGTGGTTTTGGAGGATCCTCTAATAATAAATGGTAGACCTTGACCCACATGGTACGTGATGACATTGGGAAACCTCATTATTCAGGTGCTGAGAAAAGACATCGATCGAATGAGCTGGCAGTCACTGTGGTTGCAAGGGTGTCAGCGTGGACACTCCCCTAAAACTGATTGGCCGAATACTGCAAATTCTGGAAATGGGGAGGGAGGGATATTTCAAGTATGGTGTTTAGGGAATGTTTGTAGGCATAAATATAAAGTGTCTCGATCTTAATTTTCCTACAGAGTACTGCAGTTATGGAATAACCTCACAGTCAAAGCTTCAATCTAAAATCGTTTAAGAGATCCATGGCAACATGGAGACGTTGTCCATGCGCAACCGCATGCATGCGCTGACCGTTTTAGTCGCAAAACTCCGGATCGTGAAGAAGCCTGCCAGGAGTTCAGGAGCATTGATGTGGAGACGGGATTTGTCTGCCTACCAGCGTCCCCCGGTAGTCACACCATTGCAATGGGCACCCCAGCCATGGAGTCTCCATCTTGCATGGAGTCCACCGTGAACTCTGGTTAGGAACCGAAGATGGCCTTGCCATTCCAAGCCGAGAGATTGTGGATCCACCAGGTCAATTTGTCCCGAGTTTCCGAGTCCAGAGAGACCACTTCCGCATAGGACGCCCCACTGGCAAGGTGTGCAATCTTCAGGCGTTGGAGGGCACAGTAGTGGAGAGGGGCTGGGAACACCGCCTGGATTGATGCTGCCAGTAGGCCTATGATCCATGCCAGATGGCGCAGCGATAGCTGGAGGCGCGCTAGAGCGTGGCGCAATTCCTTGCAGATGGTCCGTATCTTGGACGGAGGGAGGCTGAGTGATTCCACTTCGGAATCCACAGTGAATCCGAGGAACTCCATGCGTTGCGAAGGGGACAGGCAGGATTTTTCTCAGTTGAAGAGGAAACCCAGGTGAGAGAGGAGAGCCGTCGTCCATTGCAGATGCTTCAGGAGGACCAAACGATCTTGTTCCATGATGAGGATGTCGTCCAAGTAGACGATCAGCCGAACTCCTCGACTGCGCAACCAAGCCATGGCAGGGCGCATCAATTTTGTGTAGAACCAAGGAGCTGATGAGAGTCCAAAAGGGAGGCACGTGAAGCTTCAGGTGTCGCCTTTCCAGAGGAAGCGTAATAAGTCCCTGGACGTCTCAGCCACTGGGACCATCAAGCATCCAGTCTCCCCGAAGGAGCAGTCTTGCAGGAGATTGATGCCCTCCGTCTTTAAGTGGCGGTAGTGCACCAAAGGGTTTAGGGCCCAGAGGTTGGTAACTTCTTTTCTACCAGGAAGATGTTTTGTGTGGAGGGCCGAAAGTTCCACGGCTATCAAGGTGCGGTCGGTCGCTGAGAGCAAAATAGGTTGAGGGGGAGGAATGTGACATGGAGTGTCGACCAATTCGATGTGAAACCCCTGAACGGTGGTCAGAATCCAAACATCTGAGGTGATGGTTGACCAGGCGTGGAAAAAATTACGGAGTCTGCCCCCCTGAAAAAACTTGAGGTAGATGGAAACTTACTGTAAGGGCATCTGGAACCGAAGTTCCCTCTGAAGCCTCTGGAATGTCATGGTCTTCCGCGAGGGGAGAAGAAGGTAGGGTCTTCTCTGGGTGTAGGAGTCTCGTCCGGATCCACGGGCGTGGTAATTGGAATGGCCGGACAGATGACCCCTGAATCTGCCGGCTCTGGTAGAGACCCGCCCTTGAAATACCCTATTCATGGAGGATTGGGCCTTTTCTAGGGCTGTAAAAGCACCCACAAAGCATCCCAGGTCCTTAAAGGACCACTCTAGGCACCCAGACCACTTCAGCTTAATGAAGTGGTCTGGGTGCCAGGTCTCTCTAGGATTAACCCTTTTTTTTTATAAACATAGCAGTTTCAGAGAAACTGCTATGTTTATTATAGGGTTAATCCAGCCTCCAAATCCTCTAGTGGCTGTCTCACTGACAGCCGCTAGAGGCGCTTGCGTGAATCTCACTGTGAAAATCACAGTGAGAGCACGCAAGCGTCCATAGGAAAGCATTGTAAATGCTTTCCTATGCGACCGGCTGAATGCGCGCGCAGCTCTTGCCGCGCATGCGCATTCAGCCAAAAGGGAGGATCGGAGGCAGAGAGGAGGAGGAGAGCTCCCCGCCCGGCGCTGGAATAAAGGTAAGTTTTAACCCTTTACTCTCCCCAGAGCCCGGCGGGAGGGCGTCCCTGAGGGTGGGGGCACCCTCAAGGCACTATAGTGCCAGGAAAACGAGTGTTTTCCTGGCACTATAGTGGTCCTTTAATAAAAAAGAGTCCCCAAATAACAGGCCCTGGGCATCCTTGCCCGCTTCTGCGAGGGCGAGGTTGGCTAGTTTGAGCTAGATTTTAAAAAGAATTAAAAAAGACATTCTATGGACAGGGAGGTATTAACACTGCCCTCCATGCAGATAGCCCTCTGCACCCAGCTACGGAGCTCCTCTGGGTCAACCTGCCTGTTCTCGGCTCTGGCGATTTCAGCCAAGTCAAATAGTTTGGCCAAAGGACCAAAAATGTCCAGGTGTTTATCTTGGCACAATTTTAGTGCCCAATCTAGGCCCCTGCGGGGATTCCATCCCAATTTGGAGATGAATTGGGTCATCTTGGGGTCTACTATAGGGGTCTCATAGACTTTGCTAGGCCCTGAGCTTATTACGTGCTGAGGGGGTACCGGACTTAAGTGTCTGGATTTGGCAGCCGCCTTTTTAGGTGCATCCCCTGTAAGGCCAGGAGCAGGATGCCCTAAGCGCGTCGGTGTGGCCGAGCCTTCTGCGGCCAAGGGTTGGGCGAGTAAGGCCTGTGATATGGTCTGAGAGAGGGCAGAGCACATAGAGCCCATAGCAGCCATAATGGTGTCAGTGACTCAACGCTGTAGCGCCAGGGACTGGGCCTCAGACAAAGACATAGGGTCCACTGCAGGAGAAGTGGAATTAGAGTTGGAAGAGGGGTTCCCCAAAACTTGGGGTATGTCCATCTCCCCAGGGAAAAGGGGGCTGGCAGACACTTTAGATTTTGGCATAATAGTGCTGTGAGATATCCCCAACAAAGCATAAAATGAACTGAAGCAGTTAGAGACTAAAAAACTAAAATAGAACAGACTAGCAGGAGTTAATCACCCCAAACTAGTTATAACCTTAAGAGGGTAGAGATAGGGAGCTCACCAGGGTCCAGACCAGCAGACAGGAAGAGACACGAGGCAGAGCACAAAGCCAGAAAGACAGGATGCCAGAAAATGTCAGCCAGCAATCTCGCGAGATTTGCAGCAAACAATCCTGTGAATTCGCCAAATTAAAGAGCCGAACGTTCGGCAAAAAAGAGACAAATTTGTGTGAACAAATAGACGAATGGAATGAATAGAAAAACAGACAAATGAGCAGGTCGTTCATATAAAATTAGTCAAATGCGGCAAACAGATGAATCATGCTGCTAAAACTAACAAATGGCATGTGTTTGTGATGAATTTAGCCGAACGAGCTTGATTCATTCACGGAAACAACCAAACGGAATGGAGAAACAGGCACAAAAGGGCGCCAAATAGACAGGGAGAGGGAGCAATGGAGCCAAAGACAGCGAGAAGGAGATAAGGAAACGGAGAAAAGATAAGAGCAACAAAAGGAAGCTCAAGGGAGAGGGAGACAAATATTATACCAAAGAAGGTCTGGAACCCTGGGCTCAAAGGTAACAAACATATGCATTATACTAAACAACCATAGAATAAGAAGACAGAAGACATCCTTAATAATAAGATGAAATCAAGCAATAATTAATGAATAAGAACAATAAAATAAAAATAAATAACATCAATAACATGAAATCAATATATAAATAAGCAAGCAATATATATATAAGAGAACATTTTTGTGTGGAGCAGCAAAGAAAAAGAGGAAATCTGTGGGGAGGTGCTGACTATTATACTGTGACTTGGTATGGGAGTGACCTATCACTATGGTTATCATTTTTTCTTACTGTTATATTCTTTGCTGCTATTGGTGGACAGTAAAGAAAGGGTTAAGCAATATGAGCCTCCCTGTCTTTACATAAAATTACATTCCTGCTTTCACAAAGTGAAAGGTATTACTATCCATGATTAAAACCTGTCTTCTACAGGGACAGTATCTAATAGAAACTAGATTCTTAAAAACAAAAACTGTATCTATTTGAATTCAGTCTGCAGTTTAAAATATAAATCTAATCCTGTCATGTCTGATACAACACACCAATTAACACTCTACACAAGTCAAGAAATTAAATCAACTGATGACAAACACAGACTGCCAAAAAACATTGCTACAACATATTTTGGGCTCTTAAATGTACCCACAATGAGCATACAATGTAACAACACACGCTAGACAGAACACAAAACCGATGACTGTACTAAACCACATACATATTATGTATACAGGAGAATTAATGACAGGCTCATCATGGCTTATCAGGGCGATTCAAGAAGCTGATGCTGCACCTCGGCAAGGTGCCAGGAGATCTCACAGGCATCATCAGTCACATGCACTGTCTACTCCTGCAATTCCACGACATCAGGATGCTTGGTCTGCACAAAATGCTCCTGTCATACATTTTTCACTCACACCTCTGATACATGGGAGGCACAAGAAAAAAATCATTCATGGATGGATGGTTACTGCTTGCCCTATAATGATCTCAAGGATGGCATTGATCATATATCATTTGGCAATGATGCCCACCCAAACTTTGAAGTGACAGTGATGATAGCAGCATTCATCGGATATACATTTTAACAAAATCATGTTTAGGGGAAAATACCTTCTATGCACTTGTTGGCACATCTAATAACATGGGTGCTGTTGAGTCACTTAAAACAATTCTAAAATAAGAAAAGGTTGCCATGCAATCAACCTTTATATGCAGACATGTTCAATTTCTACTTCTTGTTCCTGTTCCTGAAATTGTTGCATTACATTTTATGTCTTGACACATTGTTCATGAACAGTATGCTATTATTTATAAGGCTTTGATGTCCTGTACTACAAGTCAGTAGACATTTTTGGCTGAATACGCATACATTTGAAATTTAAGCAATTTTACCATTCTTCAGAATGATTAAAGGATCACTATAGTGTCAGGAAAACAAACCCGTTTTACTGACACTATGTAATCCTTGGGGGACCCTCACCCTCAGGGTCCCCCTCCTGTGGCACTAAAACCCCTTCACCAGCTTACCTTAATCCAGCTCTGGGCTCCCTTGGCGCTGGTGACCTCTCCTCCCCCGCCGAAGATGTCGGCTCCCGAGTGGAGGCGAATGTGCATTAGCCGCGCGCATTCTAAGAGTCCATAGGAAAGCATTTTGCATCCAGCATCGCAGAAGCGCCTCTAGCGGCTGTCAGGAAGACATCCACTAGAGGTTGGATTAACCCTGCTATGTAAACATAGCAGTTTCTCTGAAACTGCTATGTTTACATGTGAAGGGTTACAACCTAAGGGACCTGGCACCCAGACCACTTCATTGAGCTGAAGTGGTCTGGGTGACTATAGTGTCCCTTTAACCCCTTAAGGACTGGAATAAAAGGGAATCATGACATGTCACACATGTCATGTGTCCTTAAGGGGTTAATGACTGAATGCATTACACAATGAAAGAAACTACAACAAAATTGCTTGTTGGGCAAAATGTCGCTCATGCAATTTGGTTGTTTGTTTTATTGTTTAATTACAAAGGAGGTAATTACTGCCTCCCTCCTTGTAATGTGATTCATTGTCGCAAAAGTAGGTGTGGCTAAGTCGCTTTATAAATCCCTACATGACTTCCCTCACCCAATGATGCTGGTGAGGGAGAAATTAAACAAATTAGGACTAAGGGGTTGACCCCAGAGGCCTAAGGAAGATTCAAAGGTTCAGAGGTGGAGACCATCTCCCAATTGCCCCGACAATGGATAAGCCCAGGTTTATGGACACGTATGTTAAATGTCTTTTTGATGTTTTTGCCTATGTACAAGTCTTTTTAGATAGGGTGCCCCCTCTGGCTGCTCTTATTTATATTGGCTCTTGAGCCTCTAGTACATAAAATTAGGAATTTGCATGAAATAAAGGATGTTAAGGTGGCTCATGAAGAATTCAAAGTATCTGCCTACGTGGATGGGATCGTGTATAGGAAGGTTGCACTATATCAAGATGAATTTGTTGCCAAGATTATATTATTTGTATTCTAGGCACTCAAAAATGTAAATTAGCAAAAAGCGCTATTTAGTAGATATATCTTATGTGTAATATACAAAATGCTAACTTTTATACCAGCAACTTTACCACTACAATATGCAACCTCTCATAGCATATGACCTAACCAAACCATACAATCAATAAGTAGTGAAGCACTATAAAAAAATATGCAAGTAATAAAGTGTATAGTGGTACCACATATAAAGTGCAATAATAGTGCCTAAAACATTTGATGTACGTATACTTATCTTAAATAGAGAGGACTTATTTTATACACCTTAAAAATGGAAATACACAATAGTTTGAAAACATGAATTAAATAAAATGAAAAAGCCTAAAATTGGAACACTTACAATGTTCAGAGATAATAGATCTATCTCTGGTGTAGTAAACCTGTGGGTCCATTCAGGCGACCATATCCTTTCTTCGATATATTGTGGAGAGTTCATTATCCTGAATATGCTTGTGCAGATTGCTCAGAAAAAATAGAAAAAAAAATATATAGTACAATATTGTTAAGTAAACAGATTCACTGTGTCTTTAACCCCTTAAGGACACATGACGTGTGTGACACGTCATGATTCCCTTTTATTCCAGAAGTTTGGTCCTTAAGGGGTTAAGTATATATACTAACAAGTGTTGAGCCTGTTTTATGGCTGCTCTTTGACAGCCTTGTATGGTTAAGGACCAGACACTCTCTTGAATGCAGGAACAACGGATCACCATACATATCTTAAAAAGTATATACTTTATTTTAGTGTATCCAAATTAAAAACAAACAATATAAAATGAATGAATACTTGTTTAAGTCCAATAAAATATCCAGATACACGCTTCACCAATCCTTCTGGCTTCCACAGTCCTGTAAAAGAATGTAGTATGTGGTCTTCTGTGTTCCTTCCTGCTTATAACCATACTTAATTGCTTGATTGTAGTTAGGTTGAACACTATTAGAGAGCTTGCCGCGTTCCAAACCTCACTTTTGATCATGGCCTCCATCTTGTTTGATGTCACTTCCGTTTTCTTATTGTTTGTGCCATGTTTTTTCTAGGCAAAAACAATAGGACTTTACACACTTGCAAAGAGTGATAGATGATTTTATATGGGCTTGGAAAAGACCTAGGATATCAAGAAATGTGATGTACTGGCCCAAGATGACAGGCAGGCTAAGTCTTCTGAACCTCTATATATATTATTTATCAGCACAACTAAAACAAATTGTCATGTGGCATTCCCCAGCCTAACATAGCTGGGTCGACCTAGAGTCCATTACCATGTGCTCCAACTTGCCACAATTTTGGATCTGTGTACCTAGACAGGATCAACCACAGGTTCGCACCTCCTGCCATCTTAAACTCGATACGAATTTGAGAACTTACAGCTCTCAAATTCGATCTAACACAATCGCCATCCCAAATTACAGCCTATTTGTGAAAAAAAAAAAGCTTTTGAGCATTTGATTAAAAGCGAGAGATTTTCAGGGACTTGAAAGCACAGGCATGCAACTCTGTATGCATTTATATGATTATGGTACATTTCAAAACCTGAGGCAAATAGCCCAATTATTCACAGCTGACTTTTTCTTCTGATTACAATTGAGAGATTTTGCAAAGTGAGATATAGTTAAAAAAACAGAGCAGCCCACTGACTTTATTTGAGAAAACACCCAACAAAAGGGTCTCATCACTGTCTTATATGCTCATCTTAGTGCCCTGGGTGGGGAACAAAGTATACAACGATATGTCACAATGGGAAGAGGATTTACTGCATACTTAGAAGGGTTAGAGTGGGAAGACATATGGGAAGCGGGAACAAAAACATCCAAGCAAGAATAGTAATTTAAGACCATGATGAGATGGTATGTCACCCCAGTAAATTGCATCATATGGGCAAATCTCCAACAGATGAATGTTGTAGGGGCTACAGACAAAAATGTACTTATATACATTTGTGGTGGAATTGCTCTAGGGTGTGTCAATATTGAGAGATGGCGAGAGAAACATCTCAGTTGACATTCTACACCGCAATATAGATGTTGAGCTATGTTCCTTCCTACTAGCCCAACCTATAGAGGGTCTTCCCACGGATGTTCAAAAATGATTGAACAAGATCATGTTGGCAGTGCATAGGTCTCTCCGGCAGAAGTGGTTATGCACTGAACTCCCAAATAAAGAACAAACTCAAATATACATATGGACAAACTAATGGCACAGGTGTGCAATTCCATGCCCAAATTTACTAAAGTCTGGCAGATGTGGGAAAAGTATAAGGAGAGTCATGGATACGAGTTCATGGGATAGTCGTGGGAACAAGGGTTGCAAGTGGGGATGACGTTATGACGTTGGACTACTTTTCAGAAAATGAAAAAATTCATTAAAAAAAACTGCAATTTTTACATTTTCCTTTTAATTTGCAATGTTTGTCCTGGCTTTGCTGTTTCTGAATTTTTTTTTATGATGTAATTTGCTAAATCTTAAATATCCATTTAAAATAAATTGAAGCATCTCATGAAAAAAGGTTAAAACAAGTTGTAGATGATTGTCAATTGTTTATCATGTGCAAATTGGTTTTATTTGAAGTTGAATTTATTAAGTTATGTGATCCATCCATTATTTAACAGGCACTCATAACTATCGTTGGGAGAAAGGGGTTTAATATGTAGTTATACTCCCCTTATTGCTTTCATTCAGAGATTACGGTAGTAAAATGCCATGTTAAAAATGAAAAAAAATTATTCATGTCTGGTCCAAAAAACAGTTTTATTTATTAAACAATGGATTGCTATAACTTCCCTAGTAAATTTCACAATGTTATTATTCGTGGTATTTATATAGTGCCAACATATTCTGTGGCACTTAACAAGTATAGAAAGGGGACACATAGACGATGAAGGCTCTTCTCAAATATGCGTACAATATTTGAGGATTTTGGTAGGTTGATAATCTTTAGGTGTCTTGCCCAAGGACATTTACTGGTGAGGTGGTCTGCCTGGGATTCAAAACTGAGTTTCTTAGTTCCAAGACAGTGATGTTTAACACTGCTTTAATCTGCTGATAAAATGTCAAAACTGGAAAAAAAAAATCCAGGTTAGCTATATTTCACCTTAAAATTCACCAGTAATATGACTACTTCATCCCAATGATCTGGTTATGGTGCAACGATCTTATTCCTCCAACCTTTTTTAAAAATGTTTTACTTTTTTGTGTAGGGCCATCTACAGTTGCAAGAAAAAGTATGTGAACCCTTTGGAATGATATGGATTTCTGCACAAATTGGTCATAAAATGTGATCTGATCATCATCTAAGTCACAACAATAGACAATCACAGTCTGCTTAAACTAATAACACACAAAGAATGAAATGTTGCCATGTTTTATTGAACACACCATGTAAACATTCACAGTGCAGGTGGAAAAAGTATGTGAACCCCTAGACTAATGCCATCTCCAAGAGCTAATTGGAGTGAGATGCCAGCCAACTGGAGTCCAATCAATGAGATGAGATTGAAGGTGTTGGTTACAGCTGCCCTGCACTATAAAAAACACACACCAGTTCTGTTTTTTTTTTTTAACAAGAAGCATTGCCTGATGTGAATGATGCCTCGCACAAAAGAGCTCTCAGAAGACCTATGATTAAGAATTGTTGACTTGCAGAAAGCTGGAAAGGGTTATAAAAGTATCTCCAAAAGCCTTGCTGTTCATCAGTCCACGGTAAGACAAATTGTCTATAAATGGAGAAAGTTCAGCTATACTGCTACTCTCCCTAGGCGTGGCCGTCCTGTAAAGATGACTGCAAGAGCACAGCGCAGACTGTTCAATGAGGTGAAGAAGAATCCTAGAGTGTCAGCTAAAGACTTACAAAAGTCACTGGCAAATGCTAACATACCTGTTAGAGAATCTACAAGGCAGAGGAAGCCACTGCTGTCCAAACAAAACATTGCTGCACGTTTACAGTTTGCACAAGAGCACCTGGATGTTCCACCTAGATGTTTGCCAGTACTTGCAAAATATTCTGTAGACAGATGAAACCAAAGTTGAGTTGTTTCGAAGAAACACACAACACTGTGTGGCGAAAAAGAGGCACAGCACACCAACATCAAAAACTCATCCCAACTGTGAAGTATGGTGGTGGGGGCATCATGGTTTGGGGCTGCTTTGCTGCGTCAGGGCCTCGAAGGATTGCTATCATCGAAGGAAAAATGAATTCCCAAGTTTATCAAGACATTTTGCAGGAGAACTTAAGACCATCTGTCTATCAGCTGAAGCTCAACAGAAGATGGGTGTTGCAACAGGACAATGACCCAAAACATAGAAGTAAATCAACAACAGAATGGCTTAAACAGAAGAAAATACGCCTTCTGAAGTGGCCCAGTCAGAGTCCTGACCTCAGATGCTGTGGCATGACCTCAAGAAAGCAATTCACACCAGACATCCCAAGAATATTGCTGAACTGAAACAGTTCTGTAAAGAGGAATGGTCAAGAATTACTCCTGACCGTTGTGCACGTCTGATCTGCAACTACAGGAAACGTTTGGTTAAAGTTATTGCTACCAAAGGAGGTTCAACCAGTTATTACATCCAAGTGTTCACAAACTTTTTCCACCTGCACTGTGAATGTTTACATGGTGTGTTCAATAAAAACATGGCAACATTTCATTCTTTGTGTGTTATTAGTTTAAGCAGACTGTGGTTGTCTGTTGTTGTGACTTAGATGATGATCAGATCACATTTTATGACCAATTTGTGCAGAAATCCATATAATTCCAAAGGGTTCACATACTTTTTCTTGCAACTGTATATGGCGTGTTGATCAGTTGGTCAGTATGTGTTCTTCCTGGTTGGCAATATCTGTTTTGGGTAACTTTAAAAGGACCCTCCAGTGCCAGGAAAACAATCCATTTTCCTGGCACTGCAGGTCCCCTCTCCCTCCCACCACCCATCCCCGGTTGCTGAAAGGGTGAAAACCCCTTCAGTGACTTACCCGAGACCCCCGCCGATGTCCCTCGGTGGTGGTTTGTGGGTCGCCGCCGCTCCTCACCTTCATTACGTCAGCGGCGGGGGAGACTGATCCCCTCCCGCCAGCTGAGGAGACATAATGCGCATGCGCAATAGAGATCTCCATGGGAAAGCATTGAAAATGTTTTTTTCAATGCTTTCCTATGGGGAATTGAGCGATGCTGGAGGTCCTCACACAGTGTGAGGACGTCCAGCGACGCTCTAGCAGAGAAAACTATGGACCAGGAAGTGGCAGTCACTAGAGGAGGAGTTAACCCTGCAAGGTAATTATTGCAGTTTATGAAAACTGCAATAATTACAATTGCAGGGTTAAGAGTAGTGGGAGTTGGCAACCAGACCACTCCAATGAGCATAAATGGTCTGGGTGCCTGGAGTGTCCCTTTAAGTCTGCTGGTAATATACATGACATGCTAATACCAAGATACCAAGTAGGCTGACTATACTGTTTCTCTTTGTGGCTGTCACACACAACAAGCAGTAGTTTAGTACTAACAGTGCCTTTAAGAAGTTGCATGACCCCAAATGACTATGACTCCAATCATCCTCAGCATGGGAGAGCTGGCAAATGTTTAGGTACCCCCTGGGTCACTAGAATACACAGATTATGAGCTGTAGCGAGAGTACCATTTTTATCCTGAATAAAAGCTACTGACAGTGCATTGGAATCACGGTTGCCAGAGTACTGCACAAGTAAAGTGTCAGGCAGGTATTCTACAGGGCCCTACCGAGACCAATGCTGTGTGGGTTTGTGCTTGGGTTGATAGACTAAAGTCTGTATGTCCTCCAGGGCTGGCCTGGCCAGCTGTGATATTTTCAGTATCTTTGACTAAAAGAGCTGTCACACTATATTATTATTTTTATTGTTATTTATAAAGCACCAATTAGTCTGCAGCACTGTACAATAAGTGGACTAACAGAAAAGTATTTCCAATAAGTTGAGTTGGATACATAGAAACAGAGAGGGCCCTGCTCAAATGAGCTTACATTCCAGAGGTAATAGGGTAAAGTGGCACAAGATGTAAGGGTAGGATGTATTTCTGTTTACAACGACTATGGCTAAGATGAAACATTACGGTCAATTGAGTAATGGGAAAGAAAGTCAAAAATGTTTTGTGAATGCTTCATCTTGCTTTACAGCTTAAACTGATGCAGGAATATATTCAAGGTTATTCACTAAAGTGAGAATTCAAAGTTAATTTCAAATTTAAGGTAAATATAGCCAACTGGAAAAATTATTAAAGTCGGCTATACTTTAAGTTTGGATACTCTGGCCTAAAATTTTAAATTCATACTGAATTAATTTTGAATTCACACTTTAGTAAATTAACCTTGTGACTTCAGAAACTCCCAACAATTAAGCCAATATGTTATTTGCACGGCGTGGGTAGGACCATCCACACAGAGATCTGTAATATTTGCATGCAGAATTGGTCAGTAGTTTGCACTTGCCCTCAGTGGAGAAGCAAGACCATGAGAAGAATGGGAGCAATGTATTTATTTTCACCACTAGACTTAAGTGAAATTTAAATAATAAAAAATAATAATATTACAAAATAAAAATGTTGAGACAACTGCTTCTTTAAGAACATCCCAACATACCTCCTGGAATTGCCAGGTCTCTTTGTGACAGTAGGAAACCATTTTAAGATGTTACTGAAGAATCAGCTAGTAAAGCAGATATGTGTTTGAGGCTGAATAAAAAACTGACTGAAATCCATGTTCTAGACGCAGGCATAGGCAACCTTCGGCACTCAAGATGTTTTGGATTACACCTCCCATGATGCTTTGCCAGCATTATGGCTGTAAGACCATTATGGAGGATGTAGTCCACAACATCTGGAGTGCCCAAGGTTGCCTATCCCTGCTAGAGTTTCAGATTTATTGGACACAGTTACTGACACAAGGCAATGATTGAATATTTTAATTATGAACTCTCAGGAAACATAATATCTGACCCTAAAATTACTCTTTTTGGCAACTTGCCTCAGGGCTGGCCCAAGACATTGTGCTGCCAAGAATAAAATGCTGCCAAAACAACCAAAACAACAACCACCAAAACATGCCAACATCCATTATGTTATGCAGAGTTTATAGTGAATAAAGTGTCTGTGTAGGAATCAGTGTGTGTATTGTATGCAATGTATGTAGTGAATGCATTGTGTGCATGTGTATAGTGGCTGCAGTGTGTGTAACAAATGCAATATGTGTATAGTAGATGCAATGTCTGTGTTTGTGTAGTGGATGCCTTCTATGTAGTGAATGCAGTATGTATGTGTATAGTGTATGTAGAATGTGTGTTTGTGCAGTGGATTCAGTGTGTGTGTAGTGGATGCAGTGTGTGTAGTCGATACAGTGTGTGTGTAGTGGATACGGTGTGAGTGTTTGTGAGTGGATGCAGTGTGTGTGTTTGTGAGTGGATGCAGTGTGTGTGTTTGTGAGTGGATGCAGTGTGTGTATATTTGTGTAATAGATGCAGTGTTTGTGTAGTGAATGTAGTGTGTATTTGTGTAGTCGATGCAGTGTGTGTGTAGTGGATGCAGGGAGTGTGTAGTGGATGTAGTGTGTATATCTGTGTAGTGGGTGCAGTATGTGTGTAGTTAATTAAGTGTGTGTATTTGTGTATGGGATGCAGTGTGTGTGTGTAGCAGTGGCGGATCCGGGGGGGGGTTTAACGGGGCTATTGCCCCCCCCCCCCGATAAAATGCCGAGGGTCTCCCTCTCTGCTGCTGGCTAATGCAGGGCTGGCACTGTCCAAGCGCCAGCCCTGCAATGTGCCTTCAAGGACCAGAGGGTAGATCAGAGATCTCCCTCCCCGGTCTGCAGGCAGCCAGCAGGAGAGGGAGTGAGAAAGGACCCGGGAGCTCAGCATGCAGCTCCTCCGGGTCCAACTCTCGCGAGCACGGAGAGTTGGCGTGGTTACCACGGCAACACTGCGGATCTCGCAAGAGTAAACTATAGCCCTGAAGCTATGGGCTAGAGTTCACCTCACCACCACTGGGACCACCAGGGATTACCCACTGGACCTCCAGGAAACGAGAAATGTCCCCCCCTCCTCCTCAGTAAAGATAAGAAGGGAGGGGGGGACATAAAGAATATTTGTTTTAATTAAATTTAAATTAATACAAAAAACACATATAAGAAGGGTGTGGGGCTTTTAATATTTTAATATAATATGTGTTTTTTCAATTTTTTTTAGTTAATATGTATGTATGGGGGTAGCGTATGCGTGTGTGTGTGTGGGGGGGCAATGTGTGCGATAAGAAGGGTAGGGTTTTTTTTTTAAACACACACACATTGCCCCCCTCCCCCCACACACACACATACACTGCCCCCATACACACATACACTGCCCCACACTCACACATACACTGCAATCCTCACACACACTGCAAATGTCACACACAAATACTGACCCACACATACACTGCCCCCCTAACACACACACAGTGCACCCCTGACATATACTGCCGCCCTCACTCATACACTGTCCCCATCACACACACACACACACAACACTGCTCCTATGCCCTACACTGACATATACTGCCACCCTCACTCACACACTGTCCCCCTCACACACACCACTACTCTTATGCCCTACTACAGCCCCATTTCCCAGCAGACCTACCCTACTACAGCCCTTCATTTCCCAGCAGGTAAGTTGTCAAATTGTTCTTAAACGGTTTGACTACTTACTCTGGGAGGGGCTCCCGGCACTATTGACACCATAACCGCTACACTGAGCTGTAGTGGTTATTGTGTCTAGATTATTTCTTTAAATAATCTACAAGTGCCCCTCCCGAGATCAGGCTCTGGATCAGCCACAGGTGTGTAGTGGATGCGGTATTTGTGTAGTGAATGCAGTATGTGTGAACAGTTTTATTTTTATTTTTTTAGTTAAGTTCATTCCCGCCTCCCTGTCTGTGGTCAGGAAGGGGGGATACTGGATTCCCTGGTGGTCCGGTGGCACACTTCATTGTATTATAATGGGTTGACCTGGGAGTCTATTTTCATGTCCAGCATCATTAACACCTCTTTTCTCGCAAGCCGCGAGAGCGTGGCTATGGGTTACTGTGGCAACGCTTCGCGCGGCTTGCAATGCATGTTGGGACATTGACATAGCAACTCGCAGTTACGCTCTTACGGCTCGCGAGAAGAGGTAATGCGGCAGATTAGCGGGCCTACTGATTGCATAGATATATACCGATAGTCGCTATATCTGTATGCAATAAGGTGACCAGGGCTACAAGCAGCAGGTTAAAGTGTACAGGGGCAGCAAAATACCGCCCCTATCCAGTTGCTGCCTTGACTGTTTTTGCACCAAACACAGAAAAATAAGACACATTGGTTGAACTATGTTAAATTGCATAGGAGCTGATAAAGAGATTATTCAGGGCCGTCTTTAACAAGGGGCAAAAGGGGCAGCTGACCTGGGCAGAGTTATTCCTGGGGGGCCCAAAGCAGCTGCCCCTTAAACCTGCAACAATATAATCAGGGACCCGTGGCCCTTTAAATTTCACTTTGTTCTCATGGCCTGCTGGGAGGAAGTCAGCTTCGGACAGGTCACTTCCTCCCAGCTAAAAGAGTGCAGCACAGGTTGGAGAAGGCACCACATGCAAAGGAGGAGAGGAACTGAGGAAGCCTGGTGCCTCAGACTCCCATCAGCCTAGGTCAGCCAGCTCCCACTGGACCCTAGGGAAACCACCCTTCTGCATCAAAAGTAAGTAAACAGGAGGGTGAGTTTGTGCATATCTGTGTGTGTGTGTGTGTGTGTGTGTTAGATGTCAGGCACCTGTGTGTCTATGTTTGTGTACCTATATGTCTGTGTACTTGTGAGTAAATGTGTACCTGTGTGTCTGTGTATGTATACTTTTGTATCACTGTTTACCTATGTGTCAACGTGTATATGCACCTGCTTGTATATGTGTACTTGTGTGTCTGTGTATGTGTACTTTTATATCAATGTGTACCTGTGTGTCAGATTGTATATGTGTAGTTGTGTGTTCATGTGTACCTGTGCGTATGTGTAATTGTGTGTCTGTATGTATGCACCTGTGTATGTGTACCTGTGTGTCAGAGTGTATGTACATGTAAGTATGTGTAAGTGTGTGTCTGTGTAGGTGTACATGAACCTGTGTGTCTGTGTATATGAACACACACACACAGTCACTCCCCCCATTCACCTTCACACCTCCTTCACTCTTACATACTCACATTAACTCACCCAATCCTGTCAAACTTACCCATGCCACACTCATGTCCAATCAATCACCAAATCCTGTTGCTGCCATCTCAAAAGCATAGCACGCATCTGCCCCTATTTAACGCCGGAAGCGGCTAAGGTCCATGCTGTTGTTCTCTCTCTCGCCTTGACTACTGCAATCCCCTTCTCAGTGGTCTTACGTGTTCCCAGACTGCACCACTGCAATATATAATGAATGCGGCAGCGAGGCTCATTTTCCTCTCCACTCGCACCTCCCACGCCTCCCCGCTCTGTCAGTCCCTGCATTGGCTTCCAGTTAGATATAGGGCTCAATTTAAAATTCTGGTGCTTGCTTACAAGTCCCTACATAATGCTGCTCCAGCCTACCTATCCTTCCTAATACACAAGTATGTCCCATCGAGGCCCCTGTGCTCTGCTAAAGACCAACGTCTATCCTCTGTCCATACTCCCACCTCTGATGCTCACCTCCAACATTTCGCCAGGGCTGCACCTCTTCTGTGGAACTCCCTTTCCATATCTCCGTAAGACTTTACCCAGTCTCCACTCCTTCAAAAATGAATTGAAAACTCACTTCTGCAAGAATGCATATCAATTAAACTGTTAGAAGGTTTTTATCCCCCACCCCCATGACTCCTCTCCTGCAACTGTCAAAAATTACCTATTAAGCCCTCAGTAAATACTTTTCTAACAACCTATTTCGTACCCCTACTTTTACCCTTTGTGTCACTATACCCCACTATACCCCAATGTAAGTTCATGGGGCAGGGCCCTCCACCTCTCTGTTCCTGTACGTCCAGTTGTCTGGTTACAATTATATGTCTGTTAGTCCACCCATTGCACAGCGCTACGGAATCTGATGGCGCTATATAAATAATAATAATAAAATAATAATCACATTAAACCCTCCAATTGTCATACTTATCCCCTAAACCATGCTACACCTGTCACATTAAGCCCCCTAATTCTGACACTCTTACCTCCTCTCGCCCTATCACACTCCCTCCTCCAACCATGTCACGACCACCCCCCAACCCTTTTACACTCACTCTTTCACATTCTCCGCCCAACCCTGTTTCATTCACCCCGCTGGCCCTGTCACACTCACCATTCTACAATTTACCCTTTACCCACCCTGTCAGAGTCACCCACTGAAGACAGTCATCATACACACAGTCATGAAATATTGCTGCGCCATAAACACAATGCACAAAGGCCACAGACAGCCCTCCATACACACAACACATTGCAAACAGTTACCCCACACACATATGGCCACGGACGCAAACATACACATCGTCACAGAGATGTACATTTGAACACAAGGATACTCACTGTCAGACTCACTCTCACACACACTGACTGTGATATTTATTAATGGCCAAACTTGAAGTGATGTTTATTAATTGGAAAACTGACTGTGGTATTTATTAATGGACCCACTGGCAAAGGTATTTTTTAATGGGCATCTGGCTTGGCATATGTTTAATGGGCAAACTTACTGTGGTATATTTTTATTGGGAAAACTGACTGTGGCATTTCTGTGGGGCAAAACCACACTGGCAATAGGCAAGTTTTGTGTGTTGTTAAAAATGTTAAAGGCAGTGTGACCTTTTGGAAAGTGTGCTGGTGCATGGTGACCCTGTGGCCATATATTGTTGCTTGTGGTGTGCCCCAGACTTCTGGGAAGAGCTTTGGTGTGTCTTGGGTGAAAAAAGGTTGAGGAGCACGGATATTTAATGGTTTTTTTTGTGTTTTATTTTGGTATGTTGGGGTGGAGGACGTAATTGCATGCTAGGTGTTGGAAGGGCAGGGGGCCCAAGCAAATGCTTGCCCAGGGACCAATCTATATTAAAGACGGCCCTGAGATTATTGGAAATTATTTAACTGCTGATATGTGATATGTGTGTGTTGGGACCGATTGACTTTACAATACAAATAAGACTGTTAACAGAAGATTACTTGACATTAAAGTGTCAATAGCAAAGCTATAGTTATGGAACTTGCTATGAAAGATGCCCAAATGCTTCATGCCTCAGCTCAAGCAAGAAGTAGATATTTTTTCACATCAGCATGCACCTAAATAAACACTATGAAGCTGGACAACAACTGCCTCAGACAGCGTGTTACAGATGTGGTGAAAAAAGCCACACAGCAAACCTGCAGGTTTAAAAATAGCATCTGCTATGGTTGTGGGAAGATTGGTCACACAAAAAGAGTATGCAGAAGTTCCTAAGAAAGATAAGTCATGTTCAACTTTTCATGTCAAAGTTAATAAACCACAAAGAGATTCTCAGAGAGACATTATACATATTATGAATCTACAGTCTTGAAAAGACAATTCCAGATCTGCAATTAAAGGATTATATCGGAGAAGTCAACCTTTTAATACCTACTGTTGATGGTAAAATTTCCTTACCGCCCACCGGTGCCACAGTAACTCGATTTTTTTAGCTCAGATTGCGAAAGATTATATAGAAAGAAGGGTTTTTAAAAAAAATTATTTCTACTTTATGCATGTTTATAATGTTTTTAACTTTATAAGGATAAATGCAAAAACAAGTAAATTGAAATTACTGTTAACTGCTGAATAATGAGATCCTTGAGGCTGATGCTGCACAACTAAATATTTGATATCTGGTTCAATTTTTGTAATGAACAAAGGTCTCCTCTTTTCTGTATTTTTAATTGTATTCTATTTTTTGTTTAACATTTTTTTCCTTTTATTTCTATTCTATTTTTTTTTCTCTATGTGTGAGGGGGTGTGTGAGGATTGCTGTGTGTGTGAACAGTGAAGTGTGTGTGTGAGGGGTGCAGTATGTGTGAGGGGTGCAGTATGTGTGAGAGGTGCAGTGTGTGTGAGAGGTGCAGTGTGTGTGAGGGTTGCAATATGTGTTTGGTTTATAGTGTGTGAGGGGTACAATGTGTGTTGAGTGGTGCTGTCTGTTCTTGAGAGGTGCTGTGTGTGTGTCAGAGATGCTGTTTGTGTGACAGGTGCTGTGTTTGCGAGGGGTGCAGTGTGTGTGTGTGAGGGGGCAGTGTGCATTTGTGTGAGGAGAGTAGTGTATGTAGGGTGCATAGAGTATGTCGTATGTGTGGGTGGGTGAGATGTGAGAAAATGTATCTTGTCTCCCCTTCCCTTCTTCTTACCACTGGCAAGGTAGGGGGAGGGGGGACTTAATGCTGCAAGCCATGGTGGTTCTGTGGTGGCACGTTCACTTTAGCCTGCAGCTCCTCTGGCTGTCAGCATGTAAACATATTGAAATGAGATAGTAAAATCTACTCTGACTCTTAACCCTTTCCCGACATTAGGGCATGCAATGCTGTCCTACAAAAGGTGGACTTTAACGCTGTTAGGGTGGCATAACATGCCATAAAGATCTGCCCTCCCTAGAGTCTGGATAATTACCCTCTGCAGTGATCGTGAGCTGGGAGACAGCCTGGCAACTGAGGTAGTCTTCCTGTAGCCAATCCAGGTTTATCAGAGTCATGTGTTCTCGATGACACCACATGAGAACCCAGGCAGAAATACCATGGAATTTACTTTGCAAGCCTTGTATTTGACCCTGTGAGTTCCCAAATACCCATAAAACCTGTACATGGGGGGGTACACTTTTACTCTGGAGACAACTCTGAAACCAAATCTGAGTAACATATGTAAAGGCTTGGCCTGCAGTTGTGGGAGGGGCATGTTACCCTGTTTAAACACCCCTACTCACCTTCCTCTGTCCCATACGTTTTTTATCAACTCGCATGTAGTTTTGTCCGGTCGCCATCTCTTCCTTGCCAGCTTCCTCGTGGTGCAACTTATCTGGCCTAGTGTTCCCCTGCTGTTTTAACTCGTCTGGGGTCTGCTCCGGTCGATGGTTTGTCCGGTCTACTTTACTGCTGTTGTGAGTTACTTACCCTACCGTCGCAGTCCCATGGCGTCGTATCGGTCTGGGTCTATTCTCCCCTTTTCGTGTGTGGTTTTAGTTTCCTCCTGTCTTTCTGTTACAACTCCCGAACGCATTGGGCTCTACGTTCGGGAGTTTCTCCTTACTCGCGTGGTTCGCGTTGGGGTTTGTGGGTATCTGACATTCGCCTGTTTTTTCCCGCGAACGTCCCACTGTTTTTAATGTCCGGGTTTCCCGTTTTACTTTGGTCCGTGTGGATGCTGTCGATCTGGCACTTCATGTGACACTCCGTATACACCGTTAATCTCATGGTAGGAGCACGCAGTTAGGAGAGGGGGGTGGGGGGGTTGGGATATACATTTTTGTATGGTCTGTCTATCAATCACAACTATTTCAACAGAATGGACATGACAAATATCACTAACAGGATGTATTTTAATGTAGCCGAACCTCAGATTGTAGCATTCAATTATCTCTTCCAACAAACCAACTGTTGTCAGCCTTTTTTTCCCATAAGAATCTGTCATTAAGACCTTACATTACATTCTAGACAGGAGCAGCGTAATTAGAGATACACGTGCATATTATTTTGGCTCCTCGTGTTCCTTCATATCTGCCAAATGTCCCAAATCCAGCAAAAGAGTCCTGATTTTAGATTTTTGTGCCTCTGAGAATTAGGTACCAGAGAAATAACCAAGAAAATTATAAAGAATGACACCAAGATAATTTCTGAGGATTGGTATGTTCTAAACTCGGCTGGCGGGTTATTTATGGGTGTTTAGTTTTCAATTTTGTTTTTTTTCTCTCTCATATTTCCTCACCATTGCTGGCTGAAGATTATGGGACTCGTAATTGTTCTCCATGGCGCAACATGCTGGTCACTGCTCATGGTGCATGCTGTTATGCTGGCAAGTTATACTGTGAGGCTACCTTCCATAGTCCTTCATTGTTTTCGCAGTATGTTTGTTCTATTCCCGGTTGGATGATTTTGTTTCTCTTCCCACAAGGGGATGGCGGGGGCCAACGCACGTCTCAGTCCTTGGCTATCTTCGCTGTGATTTTGCAATCGACTCAGTATGGTGGGATTACAAATTAAGTTTCCCTGCTTGGCTGGGCCACGTCTGGCCACCATACTTGTGCTACGTTATTTGCCGGAAGGGACGCTATGTTTGTTCCGGGCACGTGGTTCTGGCCCTTATGAACCCGTGGGCTAGGCACGCGCATATGCTTTCTATTCTCCGTTTTTCCATGCGTACTCCATGCAGCCTGTCCACCTGGTCTCCGTCAGGCTCACTCTGCCATCCAGTTACGGTCGGTCAATGTTTTTTCCTCTTCCCCCACCCCCCCTGCTGTCATCACACAGTACATCCCCTCTCTCACTCGTATCCCTCCCCTCTTACTTAGCTGTTGCTGGCTGTCAGGGTCCTAGGTCTCCACTAGTTGTAATTCCCCACTGGCTTCTTTGCCTTAGGTTAGTGGTCCCGCGAGGCCAACACCCATCCTCATACTCGGAGGTACTATGCCCCTCGGGCCAACTCATAGTTAGCCGCCTCGCATTGTGGCATACAGAGGGCCTCACCTGTCACCAGGGCCGCCATCAGGGCATGACAACCGCAACGGTTGTCATGGGCCCGGCGGTCCTGGGGGGCCCGGACTGCTCAGGTCGTCCGGGGCCCCACATTCAGTGGGTACATACCGGGTCGCAGGGGGCCCTGCGACCCCGGTATGTACCCACTGGGCCAGCCTCTTCTCCTGGGGGGCCCAGCAGCCGGTCACCTCAGGGCCCCCCAGAGGCTGGCCATGCTGACAACCGGCGGGCGCGCGAGGGAGCACTCTCCCTGGCTGAGTGCTTCCTCTTCAGCTCCCTCGCGCACCGTACTGATGCCGGAGCCGGAAGATGACGTCATCTTCCGGCTCCAGCATCAGTACGCGAGGGAGCTGAAGAGGAAGCACTCAGCCAGGGAGAGTGCTCCCTCGCGCGCACGCCAGGTGTCAGGGAGGAAATTTGAGTGAGTGGGGGTGGGGGGGGGAGAGGGAGGAAATTTGAGTGAGTGGGGGAGAGGGAGGGAGGAAATTTGAGTGAGTGGGGGTGGGGGGGAGAGGGAGGGAGGACATTTGAATGAGTGGGGGGAGGGAAGGGAGGAAATTTGAGGGAGGGAGGGAGGAAATTTGAGGGAGTGGGGGGGAGAGGGAGGGAGGAAATTTGAAGGGGGGAGAGGAAGGGAGGAAATTTTGAAGGGGGAAGAGGAAGAAAATTTGAGGGAGGGGGGAAGGAGGAAGGAAATTTGAGGGGGGAAGGAGGAAGGAAATTGGAGGGGGGAGAGGAAGGAAATGAGAGGGAGGGGGAGAAGAAGGAAATTGGAGGGGGGGAGAAGGCAATGAGAGGGAGGGGGAGAAGAAGGAAATTGGAGAGGGGGGAGAAGAAGGAAATTGACGGGGGTAGGGGGAGAGATTGACATCCATCACACACACACACAATGCACCCCTTGCACACAGAAAAACACACAATGCATTACACACAGACACACATACACAAGCAATGCATCCCTTACACACAGCAACACACAATGCACCCCTTCCACACACACTGCATCCCATACATACACAAACTCACCTTGCAGCCCTTACACATACAAACACAGATTCACACAATGCATTCCTTACACACATCAGGACACCCCCCCACACACACACACCCCTGTGAACAAACTCATTGGTGGAACATGAAGGTGGACCCTGGGACCCAGACCTTGAGCTGTGTAAAGGGCCCTCAAAAAATGGAGCTGCTTCCCGTTCTCCCAGAACATTGATTTTTGTGACCACAGTTACAAACCGCCTCCAGAGAGCCTGTTCTACACCAGACCAGTGGAGCCAGACGGCAGCTGAAGCCCATCATCATCCTTATCTGGTTGTAAGTAGGCAATCTAGTATATTATTCGTGGCACTAATCTCTAATTTACCTCACATTAAAGGGACACTATAGTCCCCAGAACCACTGCAGCTTAATGTAGTGGTTCTGGTGTCTATAGCCTGTCCCTGCAGGCCTTTTATTGTAAACACGGCGGCACTGCAGCACTGTGTTAGTTAACATGGCAGATCATATGGGTGGGGCACTGTGATGTCACATGGGGGGCGGCAAACTTTACTTTTGCCTAGGGCGGCAAAAATCCTTGCACTGGCCCTGTAGACACTGCATCCCTGTGGGCGGACTCGGGGGGGGGGGGAAGGGGGACTCGGGTGCAGGCGCGGGGGGGACCAGACCTTGAGCTGTTTCAGGGGCCCCAAAATTTCTGCCTGTCACTCCCATTCTATCTTATGTTTAAACTGTCACCGAGAGGCCAGCACCCTGCCACAACGTTCAGTGGCCACGTTATCCCCTAGCGCCAACACATAGATAGAGCCTCTCACGCCGCTTGGCATCTAGCAGGGCCTCACCTGTCACCAAACCTAGTTTTAATTGTTTTGCTTTTTTGGCATTAGCTAGTACGCCAGCACGCACACACACACATTCACCCACACGCGCACATTGGGTCCATTATGTGCTGTTCATTTGTCTCGTTTTCTATTAGGTCTCCGCTGCTAGGCGATTGGCTTGTTTTTTCTCCGCCTGTCCTCTCTGGCTAGATCTGGAACTCATTGCGCTGTGGAGTTTTTGGTTACTCCTACTCTCCCGTAGCCACCGTTTCCCTGCATTTTAGGGCCCGACCATGGGCTGTCAGGCTTGTTAGCTCGTGGTAGTCATCTTTTTCACGTCTGGCTCTTTTCCACGCTCGCGGTACCGGTGTTAGGGCCTTCTTCCCCTTTGAGGCTCCTTCTTCACGTATACCGATACTGTTTCTGTTGCTGTGTTGTCTGCGTTTTGGTTTTGCTTCTTTTGCCACCTCTAACTTGCATCCACTCTACCTATCCGGTACAGGTTTACAATTCATACACAGTTTCATGTCCTCATACCATACTCAAGGCGTTTTAGATTCCGGGAAATTTCAAACTTACAGTTTTCACATTAACATCCAAGTATCTCAACCACTATCAGACTTATTAAATGCCTGACACAACAAACCGGGTATCAACTTTCAATGTAGGGCAAACACTGCTTGATCCAAGGAAATCTGACTGCCATTATGGGGTCAAGAAGGATTTTTTTCCCAGCTTGTTGCAAATTGGCAGTGCTTCAAACTGGGTTTTTCGCCTTCTTTTGGATCAACCGTTTTTAAACATAAATGTCAGTAAGGCTGTACTTGGTGGGAACTAGTCACTTCAACTATGTAATCTAGTTTTTGAGCCGCTATACCTGCTTCCACAATTTCTTGGGTATCACATACATTCCCACAGCCACCACATCCTTCTCGTAGCATTATCTCAGGAAGTCTCACCTATTCATGCAGTCTATTGTTTACCTTCTCTACCCCCACACTTAGTCTACCCTAGAGGGCCAACACGTTTAACATACCTTACTTCCCCTTTCACAATTAAGAGTGCCGGTTAAAGTGCCGGGCAACTATTTACTCGCTTGGCATTTACCATATAGCTAGGCAATTAGGTTTTGTTGATTGTTTTTCGTTTCTGACAGGTATCCAATTTTTGCCCTCTTTTATTACAGAACTACCACGGCGTTGGTTCCGGCACACCTCAACCGACTTATTTCCCCTTTAATTCCTATACGACCTTATTTTGCCCCTCACACAAATGTAAAGGCTTGGCCTGCAGTTGTGGGAGGGGCATGTTACCCTATTTACCCCCCCCCCTACTCACCTTCCTCCGTCCCATATGTTTTTTAGCGACTCGCATGTCCCCGTCCCCACCCTCCACTCCCTCTATCTATACTTTCATTACACCTCATGGGTGGGCCCTCTCTTATTACAGGCCTACCACGACGTCGGTTCCGGCACACCTCAACCGATTTATTTCCCCTTTAATTCCTATAGGCCTTATTTTGCCCCTCACACAAATAATGAGGATGATTACTTCAGTGAAGGTGATGTGTGAAAAATGCAAAAAAAATTAATATGAACACTTTGGCCAGGTTTTGTGACTAAGTGTCTACTAAAATAGACTGGACATGCACTATTTTGAATACCCTGAGTTGCCTACTTTTGAATGCCCTGAGTTGCAAACTAATCTGGCCCAGCAAAAACTAGCACATTTCAATGTGTAAAAAAATATAATGGATGCTATATTTGACCCTGTAGTTTTCCAAAACACCATAAAACCCATACATGGGGGTCACCATTGTACTTGTGGGATATCACAGCATACAAATATTGTATGTCTGTTTTATTGCAGTAAATGATAACTATTATGACATTGACATGTAGTGAACTTGGAAAAAAACATTTCTTAATTTCGTTAACAATTAATTCATATTAACTTTGTTTAGATTTTATTCATATTAAATGGTATTCCATATATAAATGTTAGATGTGAGGGGGGCGGGGCCTGTCCAGCATGGAGGACAGACGTGCTTCAGCAGAGCTCCTCAGAAAACAGGGCAATTAATGTCATTTCTAGCCCTAAATAACCTGAAACTGGCAACAAAACTTACCTGACCCACGAGGGGGCACAGAACCGACACTGAGGTCTGCGACCCATCTGAGGCCGGCTAGCCAAATGACTTGTGACATGAGGCCTAGTGCCAGTCGGGCGGGAGAGGCGGCCTTTCTCCCGGTCCGGCACCACGGAATGCCGACACATTACAAGCAGGAGCCCCGTTACTCCCCCCCGGACCATCGGGGGTGATCGCGGTCCATCCCAGGGAGGCAAACCTGGATCAGAGAGAGTGCAGTGTGGGGCAACGCCGGAATGCCTGCTACAAGGTGCCTTCTTTTATGTGACCTATTTTTATGTCTTATGTAATTTTATTATCTTGTGTTCTCTTATGCAGGTAGCAGCAGTGGGGAGGCACTTCTATCTTTAGTGACATCTGTCCCAGCGAAGACCTAGATTGGTATACATGTCAGATAACATACATTGTACAGTTTCCACACTTATAATGTCTCATGCATGTTGGAACCGTTTTCATCTTGAATGTAGCCAAAGAAGCTTCACACTGTCACTTGCCCACACGCATGGATTAGAGACTAAGCAAGATAATAATGGCATATAGTTTTAAGCAGAGGCAAGTTTAGTTAGCCTGCTTATTTTAATTTATTATTATTTCTGGAAACGTGTGGCCTCCTGAGATTCCATGCAAGAGTACCTTCAGGCTTGCTGCCTGTTATTTAGAGCTCAACCCCCTTCTCTGCCGCCTCTGAATCCTGCATAAACACGACATAACTCTAACACGTTCTATCTGCCACCAACATAAGACCTCCCTGCATCCATACTCATGTCTCCAATTGGTAGGACTATTCTTACTGTGCGTACATTATAAATCGTTGCGGATGCATTACTAGAAACGCTCAACTTCTATAATATGCGCAGTATACTTGACACACATGCTATACCTATATGATAATTCTACGCAATACTGCCCTGAGCAATCACAATGTCAACCGCACACTCATGCAGTATGTTTCAGTTCGTCCACACACTGCAGTACTAAGCTTACCATTATCATCACTATGTCTTTGACCTTTCAAATCAAAGTTATATATGTTCTAACTCACTGTTACTAAGCAGGTCTTGAGATGTTTTGTTCAAACTCTTCTTAAATATAAAATTGTGCAAGCTGCAATATGTACCTCAATGTTACAAATGACTATAATGCGGTGGAGGATTGCCGTTGGGGTACATCACACGCGATACATGAATATGCAATGCAAAAAATAAAAATAAATGTTTGATGTGAAATGAAAGAATTACTGTTTGGGACCAGGGCTGTTTTTACATTTATGCAGTGTTTGTGTTTAGCTGTAGTTTTCCTCTTACTCATTTACTGTACCCAAACATATTATATACAATTTTTCTTGCCATTAAATGGTCTTTCTAAATACATCATTATTTTCATCATATCATGTCATTTACTATAAAAAAAAAATATATATATATAATGAAAAAAAAACACACTTTTTCAAACTTTGACCCCCCCCCCCCCAAATATGTTACGCATGTACAACTGCCAAAAAACACCCATGCTAAATAGTTTCAAAATTTTGTCCTGAGTTTAGAAATACCCAAATGTTAACATGTTCTTAGTTTTATTTTGGAAAGTTATAAGGGAATAAGTACAAGTAGCACTTTGCTATTTCCAAACCATTTTTTCCCCCAAAATTAACGCAAGTTACATTGTAACACTTGTATTTGTCAGAAAATCCCTTAATAACCCTGCACATGTATATATTTTTCAAAACAAAACGACCTAAGTTATTAAACTTGGGGTATTTTGACTCTTTTCATGCAACCATTTTACCACCAATTTATGCCAAAAAAAAATAACACATAGCAGTTTAAGAATACATGTACTGAGAACTTAAAGGGGTTACTGCCAAAGAACACCCCAATATGTGTTCAGCAACATCTCCTGAATACCGTGAGATCCACCCATGTACAGGTGTGTCAGGTTCTCTAGGGGCTAAAAGACCTTATTTGGAAAGTGCGCATTCCAGTTTTCCAACTTGGAATTTTCACAGCTGGTCATCATGCACCCATGTCCTATTTGGGACATTTTGGAAGCTGGCCAATGTAATTTACCCCCCATCAAAACATATATTTTTAAAATGTAGACACCCTAGGGTATTTCAAATGGTGATATTTTGACCCTTTCCATATACTAATTCTACCACCAGTGTTTGTCTAACTTTTGGGTAGTCGTTTTTTTATGTTATTTTTCTCTCACATTGTACTTTAGGCATGGATTCTCAGTTACTATTATGTGTTACTGACAAAGAACACCCCAATATGTTTTCAGCAACATCTTCTGAGTACAACAGTGCCCCTGATGTACAGGTTTTATGTTTTTTGCAAACTTACAGGGGTCAAAAGTAGGGCTTTCCCCTTTCCCATGTTTGCACAAAAATGTTGCATTTGAGACAGTATAGTAGCCCAGGAATTAAAATTAACCCCATCATGGCATGCCATTTGTAAAAGTAGACAACCCATGGTATTCAAAATGGGATATGTCCAGTCTTTTTTTAGTAGCCACTTAGTCACAAACCCTGGCCAAAGTTAGCGTTTTTATTTGTTTTTTGTTTTTTTTTCCACAATTTTTTTTTTAAATGCACTTTTACTGTTAATTTCATCGCTGTGATAAGTTTTACTGTTTTAAAAACTCATATTTGTGTACAGCAAAGTCTCCCGAGTATAACAATACCCCCATGTTGTAACAGTCACCAGGGGACTTATGGAACAGTTTACCAGGAGTTGGAGCCCAGTTGCAGGAGATGGCACAGGAAGCAGGCAAAATCCAAAACACAGTACAGATTAAGGGAAAATCCAAAGGCAGGGTCAGGCGAGAAGCAGAAGTCAGGGCTGGCAGCGTAGTAACAAGGTCGGTAAGTCAGGCAGAGGTCAGAGTCCAGGAAATCAGTCAGTAGCAAATCAAAGATCCTGCAGGAAACACCAAACAGGCAAAATAACCAGATACTAGGTTTCAGACAGGGCTGGATTTTACAGCCTGTTAATTAGATGCAGCTGACCCTAATTGGAAAAGGGCTGCAGGTGGGTCAGCACTGCTTAATCCAGGCAAGGGGGTCAGGGAGCAGAAAAATGCAAACAGAAACTAAAGCGCCTTGGTGGATGTCATGGCAGAGAACCTGACGGGGATGCTGGAGCTGTGAGTTCAAATCCAGCCAGGTCTCTTAAAGGGGCAGTCACGCCTTGCTGTCTGCAGGGCTGTCTGCCCCCCACCCACAAGGAGCAACCTCTGGGGGTGAACAGACATGGCGTTAACTAGTCCAATTCAGGTTCAGACAGGAAATCCCGGTCTGTATAGGCATCAGGATCTGAAAGGGTTGGAACATTTTGCAGATTGTTATTCTTTGAGAAGCCAGTGGAGTTCAAGGAGGTGAGAAGGGGATGCAGCTCTGGCCTTAAGAGCCTGCTCAAAGACCTTTAGATCTTGCCTGCGGACCACGGTTCCATTGAGGCAATTACACAGTCTGGGGACAGATCCTCTGTGTTAGAGCAGAGGAAACTTTAGGGGAGACAGAAGCTGAGGATTGGAAAGTAGCCACAGCAGCCTCCTTTTGAGGCTCTGGAACAGGAGCAGGGTTAGCCAGGACTGTGATGGTGCCATTGGTCTGGTTAGGTGGTCTTTGCGGTCCAGTAGCATGCAGAGTTGAACAAAAAAAGAGGCCATGATGGACTTGTAGTATGGTGACACAGAGTCCCACATGGCTATGTTTAGGGCGAGAAGGACGTATTGGGCAATAGCTGATGTAGTGGCCTCCCTTGCCACAATAGAAGCAAAGGCCTTTGGCTCTCCTTCTGGCTTTTTCATTTACCGTGAGCATGGTATTCAATGTTCCAATTTGCGTGGGTTCCTCTGTGTCCATGGTAGGGATAGGGGTATAGGTCTCACCAGCAGGATTGGAACATTGATGGGGCGAAAAGCTGGTTTCAAATTGCTCCTACTTTCTTTCTCTGAACCAGCGATCTAGTTGGGTGACCAGAAGGAACAGATTTTCCAATGAAGTGGGTACCCCAACTCTGGCTAGTTCATCTTTTAATGCCTCAGACAGACCCAATCTGTATTGCTCTATTAGACCAGGCTCATTATAACCGGTGTCGGCAGCTAGCTCCCGGAAATCTGTAGTATAATCCTCCACTGGTCTTCTCCCTTGCCGGAGGGAATGGAGGGCAATGCATGCAGCAGAGGGTCTCATTGTATAATGTATGCATTGCTGCAGCAAAGTAGTCCCATGAGTCCAGTATTGGACTGTTTGAGTGCAGGAGTTGGTGTGCCCAGGTCTTGGGTTGCCCGGGTGATGACAGTTCTTACTTTAACAAAATCTGTGGCATAGGTACGTGGTTTAAGTACAAACAAGATTTCACAGTCAGTGATAAAGGAGCGGAAAGAAGCCCTGCGACCAGTGAATATTTCAGGCAATGCAATATCAGGTTCAGGAGCATGGTGTGTGTTCCCATTTAAATCAGTATAGCCACGCTGCAATTCACTTATGGTTTGAGACAGGACGGTCACTTGCCGTGTGAGGGTACTCAGGACATTCATCATCTCTGCGGGCTCCATGGTAGTCGATCTGGTCATTATGTAACAGTCACCTGGGGACTTTTATAACAGTTTTCCAGGAGTTGGAGCCCAGTTGCAGGAGATGGCACAGGAAGGAGGCAAAATCCAGAAGCGCAGTACAGAATAAGGGGAAATCCAAAGGCAGGGTCAGATGAGAAGCAGAAGTCAGGGCTGGCAGCGGAGTAACAAAGTCGGTAAATCAGGCAGAGGTCAGAGTCCAGGAAATCAGTCAGTAGTGGAATGGATAAGAGGGCTGTAAATGAGCTCCTCTGATATCTTTTAAATGACCAGCTGTGTGCTAATTCCTAGTCTCCCCCCAACACCTTCAAGGGTGTTCAAATCTGTAACACTAACCCACAGAGATAAAGTTACCACTTATTGTCAGAAGGAGGTGTAAATCAGGGGACTGAGAGATCAATCATTTCCAGGATTAAATGGCAGGTTCTCTTTCCAGTTTACCTAACGCTTCCAACTGGTGTGTAGATGCTGACATAATCTTCTCAGAAGTAAATTTACCCCCTGATGAGTCAAATTATTTCCTAACGGCAGGCTTTAACTCCTTGACACAGTTATACAAACAACAAATCCGAACAAGCTGGGAGATAGCATCTTTAGAAAATTACCTAAAGAAAGGACTAATACCCAGAGGACTGAGAGTCCCAACCACATCAACCTCACATTTAGATGAGGAAGACTTTGTCAAGGAGTGGGAAGAGGCAGCAGGACACTGCTCGGCAAAATTTATGGAAATAATTTGTAAACATGAAAATAAAAAACTAAAGGAAATAGAGAAAAAGGTAGAAAAAGAAGTAGAAAGAGTACAACAATTTAAATCAGACCCTACCTTTAACTTGAATGAAAATAAATTACAAAATAACTTGGAAAAATTTCAATCGACTATTAAACAACGAAAACACCACAAATTTCTAAGGGATACCAAAGATTTCAAAACAGGCAACGTATATAGGAGATCTCAAAGAAGAAGAAGAGTTAACAGGGATCAATTCTCAACCTCTGAGTACGAGACCAGCGAATCAGACCCTGATTCTCAAACCTCCACAGGAGAAGAACAGAGTGGGGGTATCCTCAAAAAAGGGTCACTTTTTTAGAAAAACAGGGGGAAGGTCGCCCCCAACTAAGACCAAGACCCAGGAGACAGTACAATCGAAAGAGTCAGTTCTAAATAGAAACCAAGTGATTAACTTATCTAAGTACAAGTTAACACGACCAGAACTAGACCTACTTAACAAGGGGCTATCATTCATACCCACTCCGCATCTTGATAAATTCACGTGGGTGAAAGATATTCACCTCTTTGCCCGCAAACTTCTGCTACATAAAAACTTTCTCCTCATTGAGGATAAAAAAGCCAATACATTAGGCTTAGACCCCAAGGACTACAAAATGACTATGTTATTAGTACAACTCCTAGAGGAAAACGAATGTGGAGACCAAACTCCACATCCCCTAACTAACTTGAGGAGAAAAAGTCGCTACTGTCCCAAATTAGGAGACTCCAAATATATCGAGACCTTCGTCGAGCTAGTGTGTAATGAGATTGAAAAAATTAAAACAACTGACTTGGATTTTAAACCAAACTCCAATCTCACCACAGCAGAAGCCGGCGCACTGAACTCCCTAAGAGAGAATAATGAAATCACCATCAAACCATCAGACAAAGGGGGTAATGTAGTGATCATGGACACCACCAACTACGTCAATATGACAAAGAAAATATTAACCGACGTTAAAACCTACAAGATAATTCAACAAGACCCTACTAGAAAGTTTCAGGAAGAACTAAAAATAATTCTAGATAAAGGTCTCAATCAAAAACTAATCTCTAAAAATGAATATGAGTTTATTATAGGTGAAAGTCCGCGTATCTCCACTTTCAACAGCCTCCCCAAGATACATAAACAACACAGCACCCTAACAGGAAGACCAATAGTCTCTGGCAATAACAACTTAACTCAAAATGCCAGCATATATCTTGATCAAATTCTGAAACCACTAGTTACTCAATTTCCCTCATATCTGAGAGATATCAAGCAGACCTTAGCAGAATTAACCAAAATAAGGATGCCACCACACTCCACACTATGTAGTTTGGATGTAGAATCCCTATACAGCTCCATTCCTCACCCCTCAGGCCTAGAACATACAGGCTATTTCCTATGAAAAAGAGGTCCACACCTACTTGAACATAGCAACTTCACAGTACAATTACTGAAATTCATTCTGACACATAACTTCTTTCTGTTTGACGGTGTATACTATCACCAGGTGCAGGGAACGGCTATGGGGACATCTTGTGCTCCCTCATATGCCAACCTGCACCTGGGATGGTGGGAGGAAAAAATAGTGTTCGCTGATCCAGGAAACCATCTAGTCCAGTGTATCCATTACTGGAAGAGATACATAGATGGCATTGTGATCATCTGGACAGGCACACCTGAGCAATTCTCAGATTTTGTACATTTACTGAACACTAATGACCTTAACCTCAGGTTCACAATGGAGGTTGGAACTCCAAATCTGACCTTCCAGGACCTTACCCTGATCCCCAATTCTAATGGGACAATCAAAAGCAACTTGTTTAGAAAGAGTACGGCCACAAACAGCCTACTAAACTGGGAGAGTCATCACCCAGTCCCTCAGAAAAAGGGGATTCCTATTGGCCAGTACTTACGCCTCAGACGCAACTGCACAGATGTAGATGACTTCAAAACTAAGGCCAGGGATTTAAGGACCATGTTCAGAACAAAGGGGTATCCCAACAAATGCCTTAAAAGGGCCTATCACAGAGCCCTACTAACAGACAGAGACAGCTTAATAAGAGAGGACTCCGCTCCAAACAATAAAAAAACAGTAGGGCAAGAGAACAAGAAATTCAGCTGTATAGCCACATACGATGCCGGATGGAACTGCGTAAGATCAATTATGCACCGATTTTGGCCGCTGTTAAAACAGGACGAACAGCTGAGGGATATTATCCCGGCACAGGTATCCCTAGTAGCGAGAAGAGGAAAGAATCTTAAAGATTCCTTAGTTCACAGCCACTTTCAGAGACCTTCAGCACCGACACATTGGTTATCAAATAACCTTAAGGGAACCTACAAATGTGGCAGGTGCAAGGCATGCACATTTATCAAGAAAGACTCAAAAACCTTCACCAATAGTAGCAAAAAACAGCATTTTGACACACGTTCCTTTTTCAATTGTAGCTCAAAAGGCCTGGTCTACCTGATCAGCTGTCAATGCCATATGCTGTATGTGGGAAAAACTTTCCGCCCCTTCAGAAGAAGAATTCTTGAGCACATTAATTCTGCTAAAACTACAAGACATATAGAAACCCCAATCTCAAGACATGTCAAAAATGTACATAGCGGAGACCCCACAGTTCTGAAATTTCAGGGCATAGAACTTATTAAACAGGACCAAAGGAAGGGCAATTGGGACCAACACATAAGAAAAAGGGAATGTTATTGGATTTATCGGTTGAAAACTCTGTCTCCAAATGGACTAAATTAAGGTTTTACCTATATCCCTTCATCACATGATCTCTACATAATAACGATAACAACTTGTAACTTTTTACCAGCACTGTAAATAAATTCACTGTATATAACTTAGTTAACCACTTAAATTTGGTAAAGAAATGAATAGATTGGGTAGCGTCTCCCCCTTAGAAAAAGAGGGGGGAAAAAAGCTCCCAATCAACCTGGTATAGAGTAAAAAAAGGACAGTTATGGTGCTATACCTATAGATGTGTCCAAATAAGGATAAAGGTATCAAAAATAACGCATACTCGTATTAAGAAACTAGTGAGATGTGTATCCTGGCAAACACAGTGAACACACTGTAACTTTATTAAATCAATTAAACAAAGGATACAAAATCTCAATTCCTAGGAGATGCTTAGTTACTGAGCGAATTTCCTGTGGATGTATCTTAATGTCCAGCTAAACCGTAAGGCATATTGAACACTGGAAACTCCAGGTGTGCCTTTTGGACAATCCACGTAGGAAAAAACCAAAAAAGTCGAGGTTGATACCTTTAAATTTTAAGGAGGTTCAGCAGGTGGGACAGAGGCAGACTTTGAACATTATAGAGAGGGACATGAAAGTGTCCATAAATAAATGTCTAAAGGATAGACTCTAAACTTATCAAGAAAAGACAGGATAGAGTATATAAAAAATATACAATATATATATATATATATATATATGGAGGGTCAGCAGGATACTGATAATAGGTAAAAGATTAGATTGATAGTAGGATAAGGAGTATAAATCCCCACAAGTAAACACTGTATCTAATCTTTCCTATACACTCCCCCCAACACCTTCGTGGGTGTTCTATCCTTATTCTGTTGCTAAGCTCTGTCCCATAAGACACTGCCGTTACTGCACTGGTACTACTTATTTGAACAGGTACATGAACGTCAGTCTAAACAACGAAAAGAAGAAAAAATAATAAATGAATAAGTGATGTATCAAAAATGGAATCCCTTGTGCATAGTGCCGGGTGAGTGCTCAGTGAGAGAGGGATCCAGTGGTTAACCACTTACACTCATCACATAATCTCAACCCCAGGCCAACCTCCTAGAAGCCATTTGATGCAATAATATTCTTGAACATTATCTAATTAATATTATGTTTATTGAATTTCGAATATGACCCTTACCACCCCTACACAGCCCATGCAGCTTCCAATTAATGACAATATTTAAGGATTTACTGCAGGGTCATACTCTTTTGTTCCACAATGTCTCATCACTAGCTCCTTATTTCTGGAGCCATTAAAATAGAGGAAGAGAAACAGTACACTGTATGGTCATTGTAAATAATTTTATTTTTATATACACACAGCTCAAAATAGTAAAAAATACAAGGAAGGGCTGCGCTTAGATAAAACTTTAAATAGTACAAAAAGTCCGGATAAAATCAATAAATAAAAAGAGAAAGTCTTATCTGACAATGTCTTTTGGAATCGTATTGTATAATGATGCTTGATCTGGAACGGCAGACTTTCTTTCTATCTTCCTTATAAGGCGTCTCATATACAGGGGATAAAAACAAATACAAAGCCACAATAGTGCAGTATGTTTGGAAATTGAGGAATTCAAAATGTAAAACTTGATTGCAAACTCACATTTAAAAGAGCTAGAACCAGCTCTGGTATAAAGGGCGTACAGCGGTTTGGATCCCCGCTTGTAGGATATAGGGTAACTTTCCTTCACGTCCTTCCTCCTTCCGTAATACGAGAGGCACTCAAATAAAAGAGGACAACCAACAGTGTTCTCTGCATATAACTTCAAATAAAATATATAATAAAAGTGGATACTCACAAGACAGGAGCAGATCAACTGCTCCTGATAAATCGCGTTGGTGGTATAGTCCCCACCTGGGATACCTTGGAGTCCAACGGGTAAAAGGGAATGATGCCAGGTAGCAATAATAAATATATGTGTATAAAAAGATAAATGGTACAATAAAAAGTTACCAAATATACTTTAATATTAAAATTTACACAATATAAAAACCATAAACGCGTTTCGCCAATCGGCGTTATCAATATGGGTAGAGAACCTGATACCTGGCAGTGGATCCTTTAAATAGCATATGCATACATTCAAAAATTGGCGCCAAAATTTGGGCAGCCAATCAGAAGTTCAATTATAATTACATATGTAAAAACAGAATAAAAACAAATAAAATACAATACATGTGGAACAAGGAATAAGTAAGTGTTTAAAAGGTCTCATTCTGTATTAAAAACGAGTAATGCAACGTATAAAATAAGAAATAATAATTAGTCACATGATCGGCATACAAGCCGAAAAGGGTGATGGGACATATAGTCAGCGCCGGCTCGGCACTGCGCAGCTGCCGGCGTCATAGAGGTGGGCGGGCAACTGGCGTCAGCACACAGAAACAATGCGGCCGGTGCCAGTGGGCGTGGAGATGGGCGTCAGCTCGCAAGTGGTGCGGCTGACGTGGAAAGGGGGAGTGGTGATAATGATGACGGCGGCACGCACGGAGCTGCGGCCGTCGTCAACGGGAAGCAGAATATAACTAGACAACGGCTGACACGAAGCTGTAGCCGTTGTCATGGAAACAAAATAGACAACAAAAACCAAAAAAAAAGCCGGTATAAATGTTGTGGCCGGCTCTGGAACAAGAAAGGGGAAAGGATATATATATAAATTAAATAAAATAAACACATGTAGAAGATAGTAATGGGGAAAGTAATAATAAAAAATAGTAAATAAAAAATAAATAAATAATCAAAAGAAAATAATAATTAGAAAACAAAAATAAAATAAAAACGAAAAAATAATGAAGAGAAATTAACAAATAAAAGGGGTGGGCTAAAATAAGTGGAGTATTAAATTGTCACAAAAAGTTAAACAAATCAAAATCAGCATTTAAGCCATAAGGTGCAAGAGTTTGGAGTGTGTAAACCCACTCCATTTCTTTCTTACCTAGGATATTTTTAATATTTCCACCCCTCCATGGAACAGTACATTTTTTATAGCAATACATTTCAGAATTCTCGGGTCTTTATTATGTATAATAAAAAGGTTTGGAAACTGAATGATTCAAGTATCCATTTTTAATGTTTCTGCAGTGTTCGCTCAAACGTGTTTTTAAGCACCTTGTGGTCATTCCAACATATTGGAGGCCGCAAGGGCATTCAAGCAGATATATCACATTTTTTGTGGAACAATTAATAAAATCATTTATTTTGTAAACCTTGTTTGTCCTTTTTGACACGAATTCTGTTACTTTAGAGGGAACATCAGGATTGGTAGTTTTACACACAATACACAACTTACACTTACAGAAACCTTTAATTTGTGGGAAAAAAGATATGGGAGGGTTTTTTTTAATTTCTCTTGTAAAATTGTTGGTTAATATAGATTTAAAATTTTGGGCACCCCTGAATATAATATTTGGATGTTCCGGTAAGATTTTGTTTAAGGTTTCATCTTGTTTCAGAAGGTGCCAATGTTTGTTTATAATCTTTTTGACATTATTGCTCTTATTATTAAAATTAAAAATAATCGGTAGGGTTATTTCTGTATCTGAAGTTTTGGGTTTATATTTTAGGAGTTCATTCCTGTCTTTTTTTTGGATCTCTGTGATGGTGTTTTCTAATTCTGATTTTGAATAATTTTTTTCAACAAATTTGTCTTTTAGAAGATTTGCTTGCATGTCAAAGTCTCTTAATTCTGAACAATTTCTCCTAAGTCTAAGTATTTGACTTTTTGGGGCGCTATCCAACCATGGTTGGTAGTGGCAACTATTCTTGTCGATAGCAGTATTAACACAAACCTTTTTAAAAAAGGTCTTTGTGTGTACTTTTCCATCTTTTATAAAAATATCAAGGTCTAAAAAATTAATTTGTTCTCTGCTATACTCGTGGGTGAGGATTATACCTCTATTGTTAAGATTAAGATTAGTGATAAAAGAATTAAGTGCTTCTTCAGTACCATCCCAAATGAAAAAGAGATCGTCTATATATCTAAAAAAGGTGACCAGGTTTGCTCTCCATGCGTGATTACCGAAAATGGCTTCTGACTCCCAGTCGGCCATAAACAAGTTTGCATAACTGGGAGCAAACCTGGTCCCCATAGCTGTACCTCTTTTCTGTAGATAAAATGAGTTTAAAAACCAAAAATAGTTGTTTTTTAAAATAATATTGATACCTTCTAAAATAAACTCTATCTGTATACCTGCCATTTTTCCTTCTTTGGTTAAAATATCTTTTACAGCCTATATCATGAGGTATAATAGTATATAGTGACTGAACATCGCATGTCACCAATATAAAACTAGATTTCCATATAAAATTATTTAAAAAGTTTAAAAGAGCCATGGAATCTTGAAGATATGACCTCATGAGTTTGACTGAAGGTTGTAAAACAATATCTATATATTGAGAAAGATTACTTAAAAGGTAGCTCAACCTCTCCACTGGAAGTGATAACCCCAATAGACATTAGATGGATCAATAGTTTCCAAGGATAGTAATGTTCTACACAGCATCACACTTGTATCTCACTCACAGATGTCCCCCAGCCCATGATTGGTGATTTTCTTAAGCCTAATTCGTCAACTAAATGACGCTCACCATTCAATCTGACTATTCAGTTGATTTACGGCCAGTCATATGGGGCGATGCGTCATCAGTGACGCTAGGAGATTGACAAGTCAACCTACCAACTCGCCCCTCTCGCCCCGCCCACAGTTAAGTCACAAGGGGCGATACGTCATCAATGACGTCTGGGCACCCCGGACACGTGATCGTGTGACGCGGGAGGAATCCCTACATCTGATTGGCCATAGTGGGGTTTAAAAGTCCCGGCATTTCGTCGAGGCTTTCCCAGCCCCTGATGAAGGTGTTGCCATACACCGAAACGCACGTCGGGCGTCAGCTCGTCACTCTTTTTCACAGCACTTGCTTTCTCCACTTTAGGGACACTTTTCTCACGATGGGTATTTAGACCCTCATAGGTTAATCATTTCTTTACTTTGTACAGTGCCGTTCCTACAGTGAAGGTGATGATTTACTAGGCAGTAATTTGCTCTCTATATAGATTAAAGTTACAGAATAGAACACCCTTGAAGGTGTTTGGAGGAGACTAGGGACTAGTACATAGCCTTCTCTTTACAAAGATAGTGGAAGAGCTTTCTCTCAGTCCCCTGATTTACACCTCCTTCTGACAATAAGTGGTAACTTTATCTCTGTGGGTAGTGTTACAGATTAGAACACCCTTGAAGGTGTTAGGGGGAGACTAGGAATTAGCACGCAGCTGGTCATTTACAAGATATCAGAGGAGCTCATTTACAGCCCTCTTATCCATTCCTATGTCTGTACATCACTTATACTAAGGGGTCACTCGACTTGCACTATTGATTGCAATGTTGTGGCAATAACCCCCCCCCCACTTTTCCAATTTTTACTGCTCTAGCATATCTATGGGAATTTATGTGTCTCCCCTTTATGGTAAATCTTGAACTGGTGTTATCTTGCAAATTAGGGCTTAATAAAGACTGATGTCAGTTGATTATTTTGCAGAAACACCAACATACAAGACCCTAGGGAGCCTTTCTCCTTTCTCTTTTCCATTTATACACACATCACATCACTGTAGGTTTCTGTAGGTACAAACCTCCAAGTTGTTCAACATATCACCTTGCCAGCCTAAACTTCTAATCCATATATTTATCCGGGTACAAGCCCTTTGGTGGAGTGGCACCACCTCCTGACCACAAAGTATGTCTATCTTTCTCCGACACCTCTGGTTTCCATCTATATAGAGGTCGGGGATCACTAGACTATCTAGCTATTTTCAGTTAATTAGCAGTTCCAGGATGATCCAAATTTGTGAGTTGTCAATGTGTTTTGTCGTTATGTGTTGGTTACCTCTGCACTGTTGGCTACCTCTGTGACTTGTTCCCAGTAGTGATGTCCCGAACTGTTCGCTGGCGAATAGTTCCCGGCGAACATCGCTTGTTTGCGTTCGCCACGGATGGCGAACACATGTGCTGTTCGGTCCGCCCCCTATTCATCATCATTGAGTAAACTTTGACCCTGGCCTGTACCTCACAGTCAGCAGACACATTCCAGCCATTCAGCAGCAGACCCTCCCTCCCAGACCCTCCCACCTCCTGGACAGCATCCATTTTACATTCATTGTGAAGCTGCATTCTTAGTGAGAGTAGGGACAGTGTAGGTGCTGCTGATTTCATAGGGAAATTGAATACACTAGCCTAGCTATCAGTGTCCACTACAGTCCTGAAGGACTCATCTGATCTCTGCTGTAAGGACAGCACCCCAAATAGTGTGAAATAAAGAAAAAACATCGACCCAGGAGCCATAAGTTTGACCCATGGGTCAGTGTTTGAGAAAAAAAAGCCCCAATAACTCTTCCCAACAGGGAATAACCCACAAGTTAAATAATAGAAAAGTATTGAACCAAAGGTCCCTAGTAGAAGAGTTATTCAGAGAAAATCCCTAATAATAATCCTAAAGGTAAAGACAGGAAAATTAGACAGGAAAAAGTAGAGGAGCCAGGGTAGAGGGGGTGAGTATGACTAAATACACACAGACCCTAATAGTTCCTTAACAGAGAAATTGGTTAAGCCTGATAATTAAGCCTAGACCAAATAACATACAAAAACTGTAAGGAAATTAAACTAGGTAGAGGAAAAAGTGGGTAAGTAGAGGAGAAGGGGGAAAAACCCCTCTAAAATAGAGGAATGAGAAACTCCCACCGAAACCTAATCCCATAAGGGTCCACTCACTAGGAGATGATCCTATAACTAAGTTGGTGGTTATGGTTGTTTTACAAGTGTCCTGTCAAAAAGGGCCTCCAGTGCAGCAGGAGGTATTGTCACTGAGAAGAGAAGTTGCCTAGGTCAAAAAAGTCTAGATTACCTCACCTTTATTAAGATGAATGAGGGATGGATCCCGCAGATACTGACAGTGGGCGATACATTCGACTAAAAAAGGCCTGATGAGGGGGACTGGTGGCAAATTAGATTGCATGCGCAGTGCCCCAAATTTGAAGTAGGAGGACCGACCAAGCACGTTTTTCATCTCCCGCTTCCTAAAATCGATGCCTTATATACACGTCCCCTGATAGGGGACGTAACAGGGATTAAACTAATAAGAATAGTACTACTTAACACACCTTATAATAATGCAGAGAGAGGCAACGCAGAGAGAGGAGTCTGAAGAAGAGGAGTCAGAGGAGGAAGGTGGCTTTGAGGAGGTGGAAGACCAAACACAGCAGGTGTCACAGGGGGCTTGTTGTCACCTTTCGGGGACCCTTGGTGCTGTACGTGGCTGGGTGGAGGAAGAGACCTTCAATGACATCAGTGAGGACAAGGAACGGGACATGGCTAGCTTGCTATCCAACCTTGTGCAAATGGGGAGTTTGCGGTTGTGCAAATGGACTGTTTGCGGTGCGTTAAACGGGGAGTTTGGTCTGTCACTGTGAAGCGGGCGTCACCCTTATACTACCTGATTGATACAACATCATACCTGATGTTTTAAAGCAGGTTATTCCAAACAATTCAGGAATGTCAAGGTGATTTATGCCCTTTATGGATTAAATCCAGACTCTGCATCAACTATGTAATTTTCCATGGGAGTTTTGCCATGGATCCCCATCCGGCATGCCACAGTCCAGGTGTTAGTCCCCTTGAAACAACTTTTCCATCACTATTGTGGCCAGAAAGAGTCCCTGTGGGTTTTAAAATTCGCCTGCCCATTGAAGTCTATGGTGGTTCGCCCGCTTGCGAACACTTGCGGAAGTTCGCGTTCGCGAACCAAAACTTTTATTTTCGCGACATCACTAGTTCCCAGTCCTGATAATTCCTTGTTTTATGTGAAACAGTGTAAACTAGTGAAGACTATGACACTGGCATGGTGATTTAATTTGATTTTGTCTTTTGTGGACTCGTTGTGTGATGCAGTGAAATTTTGTGTGTTTCTCTTAAGGAGCTTTGGTAATTTATATTATGCATTTGGAACATTGGTATCGTGAGATGACCTTTGTTACTTTGTCCTACTTACCATTCATTTTTTTTTGCCGTTGACCAAATTTTAAGATAGCAAATATGAAGCCTCTTGTCATGTAATAAATTTGCAGATAATGCTATTTTTAATGAAGAGATTATTTTAATAATGATGGGAGGTAACTGTTTCCCTCCCTTCCATATTCTATGCTTTTAATTCTATTCCTGGGTTAGCTTTTGTAGTTATTATGCTTTATATGATTTTGACTTATTGGTTTTATTGCCTATGCATTTTTTTTGTTTAATATCTTTTTATTGTTTTCCTCAAAGGTCAGGATTAAAGGGGGTACAGAAGAGAAATGAGGATGTACACAAGTATAACATAGTGGGGATCGGTAAGATTTCATACGACTGTTAAACCTTGCATTGCATTCCGTATTACCGTGTCGTGATACCAGTGTTGTGCTTGTGGTATATGGTTCTGGGTAGGTGTGACGGAATTGGGAGGTATTAGGGAAAGGTGGGAGGTAGGAGGGTTGGGTGCCCTGCTACATTCCGAATCATGTAGAGTTTTATCTACTTTAGCAGAGGCATTAAGTCATGTCTCGTGGCTACGTACAGTATTCTTAGTTTCCCTACAGGTGGGTAACCTAGGGTGATATTCCCTATGAAGGTGTTTTCCAGAAATTGAGCCATGGGTCCCAGGTTCTGAGATATCTGTCCCTCTTCCCCAGATTTGACCAATGTATCTCTTCCAGTTCCCTTGTCCTTTCCACCCGTGGTACCCATTGTTCCCTAGACGATATGTTGATTTGTCGCCAGAACATTGGGATCAGGGCATTGGCTTCCCCTATGAGTATGTTCAGGAGTTGCTATTTAGATGTTTCTTTGAATGATCTGGGCCATCCCAATAGTACCTGGGAAGGGGATAGCTGTGATCTCAGGAGCATTAGGTTTACAATGTCTGCTAATATGTGTGTCCAGTATGGCACTATGTTCTTACATCCCCACCAAATGTGCTCCATGTCCCCCCGTGCTTCCCTGTATCTCCAGCAGGTGTTGCTTACTGTGGGCCTGTAAGAGTGAAGCTGTTCTGGTGTTCTATACCATCTAGTGGCTCTCTTGTAGAAGGTCTCTTTGCGAGCTATGCTAATCGTGGTTTTAATCCCTGAGATCATAATGTGTGACCATTCCTCGTTGGTCAAGTGAATGTGGAGTCCTCTCATCCATTTGCGTTGGAATGGAGGTCTGGGTTGATCTCCCGTTTCAGCCTGTAGAATGCGGTATATGGCCGACAAGGGTCGTCTGGTTTTGTTTCCCTGGGTGCACAGCAGTTCAAATGGTGTTTTGTCTCTCGTGCGCCAGATCAGGAAAACCGAATGGGTCAGAAAGTTGGTCAGTTTTGCCCTACCCATAATGTCTAGGAGCTTCTCCCGTCTATTAAGTTTGGTGAAGGCTTTTAATTTGGGTGGGATGTCCTCTGTTGTGATTTCCGATATGGTAGGACTGGGGGTCCCAAAGAATCAGGCCAGTATGGTGCTACCTTGTCTATTTTGGAAGTCTGGGTTACCTGCTATTGGGAAGTACAAAGATAGTCCTGGGGACAATCCCCACTCCTCCCTGTGCCTTCTCCAGATTTGAAGTATGTTGTGTATGAATGGGTGGTGTGTGGGGGACAGTTTTTTAAGTTGGCACGTCTGCCAGGGTAGTGTGTGGAGGGGCACTGTTGCGAAGTTCTGTTCCAGCTCACACCAGGACTTTTTCTTAACCGAATCTGTCCATTCCTTGATGCGTGTAAGTAAAACCGTGACATAATACTTGTATAAGTGGGGGAGTCCCAGCTCCCCATCCCAGGTGTGGATGTTAAAGTGGAATAAGCTAATCTCGCAGGTTTGTGGCCCCATGTGCAGTTCGTAATTATGGATCTCATGCGTCAGAAGAATTCTCCCGGGAGAGGAACAGGTAGGGCTTGAAATAAGTACAGCACCTTTGGTAGGACCATCATCTTTGTTATATTAACATGGAGAAATGAGGTAGGTCCCATTTTTTTGAGATCCTGACTAATGTTATCTGCGAGGGGTGGGTACCCCTGTGTGTATAAGCTTTTGGGTGTGGAGGTTAGGCGAATCCCTAGGTATGTTAGCCCTGTTTTTGTCCAGGTGAATTTGTGGAGCTGTTGGATGCGGGTCCGTAATGTGGGGGGAATGGAGATCCCCAGCATTTTTCAGTGTTAATTTTGAAGTTTGATAAGGCCCCAAATGTCTCTATTTCTGCCTGTACATGAGGGAGTGTGTGGAGTGGGTCTGTGATGGTGAAGAGAACGTCGTCCGCGAATGTGGAGACTCTCACCTCACCCCCAGGGTGTTGATAGCCTCTGATTTTAGGATTGATTCGGACAGCTGTCAGAAATGGCTCTACTGCCAGAACAAATAAGAGGGGTGATAATGGGTAACTTTGCTGAGTTCCATTGCTTATTTGAAAGGGGGCAGATAAGTGGACGTTTACTCTAATGGTGGCTGTAGGTCCCCTATACAGTGTGTGTATCCAATTCCTGAGTTTCGGGCCGAATCCTAGTCCTTCCAACACTCTAAATAGATAGGTCCAATCTACCCTATCGAAGGCTTTTTCTGCATCTATGCCCAGCAGTAATGTCGACGTTTTAGTTGTGTTCGCTCCATGTATGATATTTATTATTCTCGTAGTATTGTCCCTGGCCTCGTGGCCAGGCACAAAGCCTGCCTGGTCAGGGTGGATCAGATCTGGCAATAGGGGTTTGATGTGATTGGCGATTAGTTTGGCTATTAATTTTAGGTCTAGATTGATAAGGGATATGGGCCTATAGCTACCGGCCTATGCATTTTTATGTGATGCATTGCTTATGTGCGTTACACGTATTAAAGTTGTTACACAGATTGTTATGGTTGTTTTACAATAGTTGTGACTTCATTTCCTTTCATATATATTCTCTTCTTTTCCAGTTTCGCATTTTCTGAAGGCTTTTTATACCCATGATGATGCCTCAATGGTTTTCTTCAGGCTTCAAACTGCTTCTTCAGTTGCCATTTCTTCTCTGTTTATTGTTATGTTTCATCAAATAAAGAGGGAGTCCTATCTGTGGGGAGGCATTTTATAACATTGTTTCTTATTTCTGTTTGGTTGAATTTTTCTGTCATATTTTTATTGGAGATACAACAAAGTAAAGCAAATATTTGCCTCCTGTCATTACAATTAAGATTATCTCGTTACTAAAGCTAGGATAATATGCAATTTTTTTTAAAGGCTGCATCTAAGTTTTATAGTTTGATAACATATAATTTTGTTACTTTACCGGCAATCCCTGGAAAAGTTCACTGTCCATTCGGCTCCATCTCTTTTTACAATATTTGATTTACTTTCTCCCCATAGTCCCTCCGTGTGTCTCTTGTCTTCCCCAGCCCCACTGTGTGTCTCTTTGTATCCCCAGACTCCCTTCTATGTGTCTTTGTCACTACCAGCCCCCCTTCTGTGTGTTTCTTTACACCCCTCGGCTTTCCTTCCGTGTGTCTTTGTCACCCCCAGCCTTTCTTCTGTGTGTCTTGATCATCCTCCAGTCTTCTTTGTGTTTCTGTGTCACCCCAGGCCTCCCTTCAGTGTGCCTGTGTCATCCCAATACCCACTTCTTTATGTATCTTTGTCACCCCAGCCTCCCTTATGTGTGTCTCTGTCAACCCACCCAGCCTACCTTTCTTTTCTGTGTGTCTCATTGTCAACCCCGCCTCCCTTCTGTGTGTGTCTTTGTCACCTGCCCAGCCCTCTCCTATGTGTCTTTGACAACCCCCCCAGCCCTCTCCTATGTGTCTTTGTCACCCCCCCCCCCCCAGCTTCCCTTCTATGTGTCTTTGTCACTACCAGCCAAAATGTTTTCTGGATTCTGTTAACAGATTGTTCTTTAAAGGGATTCTCCAGTGCCAGTAAAACAAACCCGTTTTCCTGGCACTAGAGAACCCTGGAGTGCCCCCCTCCCACACCCCATCCCACGTCACTGAAGGGGTTAAAGCCCCTTCAGACACTTATCTGTGTCTGGTAGACAACCACTAGAGGAGGACTTAACCCTGCAAGGTAATGATTGCACTTTATAAAAACTGTAATAATTACACTTGCAGGATCAAGGGTGATGGAAGTTGCGACCCAGACCACTTCAATGAGCTGAAATGGTCTGGGTGCCTACAGTGTCCCTTTAATGTTTTATGTTTTGATTTGACATAGTCCAGGTTAGGACAATTGCCAAAAAAAACAGGTAGCCATGGCTACTGAAATTTGATTTGTATTTTAGATAGATCTCAATACATAAGTTTGTTCTTGGCTCCTAATAAAATTATGGCTTTGCATTACCGACAAGCACATAAATGTACCGAATCAAGTGTTCGAGAATTTGAAATCACCATTTTGATGGTGTCCCTCTATCAATTCCATTATTATAAGCACAATAATATCTTAGCATTATTTTAAAAATTAAAATAGATCATTTAGATCAGTATCCTAATTAGTCGAGTTGTCATACTAATTGCAGGAGCAGGAAAGCACTATTATGTAATATTCTTTCAGGGGCTTCATGGATGCACCATGGTTTTGTGGAAAACAATTTTCTCTGTACAATGACAACTTCCAATAAGCATTATTTACCAAGCACTATGGTAATTAAAAATACTCTATATAACTCAACCTATAAATAGGCATGTAAATACATTACACATAAGATTAAATTAGTGCACAATTTATTTTAATTAGCAAGAGGATAGTTTTTAGCATATGTTTTTTTCCAGCATTACTCTTTCGATCTTCTAATCCATAGTCTATTTAAAAAAACACTACTTTTTCTCTACTGATATCGATTTGGAAAAACCCTATCTTTTTTAAAGAAAACATTGTTTGTTGCTCATTAATCTTTGTTAGGCATTATAAACAACCCCTCTAATCTTTCCTAGTCAATTTCTTTTTTCATGTTGATGAAAGTGTTTTGGTTTTTTGCTTTTAGCATTTTTTTCTTATATCGTTAAAATGTAACATGCTTTGTGTCCCAGGTGGGTAAGTAGCATGGGAGTATGTATTGTCATGCTTATATGGTTACATAACATTGCAACAATTAAAAAAATAAGTAAGAGATGTCTGGAAGTTTGAGGATATAAGGGATTATATATGTTTTATAAATTTAATCTACTGGGTTATTATCTAAACTGGTTGTGAGAAAAGTCATGATATTTGTCAGCGAAAGGCCAACAACTTTTAAGCATAGATGATAATCTAAACAAACATACAGTTTGTGGACCTGCATGGAAAACAACTTGTGAATGAGAGGCAGCACTAACATGACAGTATCATTCCTCTCTGCAGACTTCACACCTTACAATATGAGCAGAAAATATTGTAATACACGCAACATGTTTTCCATACATTGTTCTAAGAAAAAGGGTATAAATTACATGAGATTTGCACATTTAGTTAATAATAACTAACTGGAAATATTCTCCAAGTCAACTATATTATCAGCTTGGGTTTTGGCTAACATTTGGAACATTATTTCCAACTCCTACTTAGTCTATGTTTAGTGAATAACCAAAATAACAACTAATATTTCATCAGGGCCAGAATGGGTCACAACATCATCCATATATTTCAAAACTACCACTTTTACTCTTTTGAAATCACAAATTATGTTTAGGAGAGTTGCAATTATAGTATGGAGAATTAACATAATTAGGATTGTGAGGGTAACGGTTAGAGTGTTTTGGGTTAAGAGAATTAAGATTAGAGATTTAAGGTTAGGATAAATAATGTTTGGATAGTTACATGACTCCCACCCTTGAAAAATGTCAGGTCCTGTCCCACCACATTAACTTTGTTCCCTGGTGTCCCGCTTTTGGGGATACTAGGGAAGGATCCACTAGAGTGTCGTGCGAACACATTATTAGACACACTCACACTGCACTCAGTGTGCTGGCATGCTTGTTGGCTTGATTGCATTCGTGCCACATCTGATCTGCCAGTACTTCAGGTGGACATATCCCGTTTCTATGTGAGACTGTTGCCTTTCCCAGAGTCAGTGACCCGATCACATCATTGGTCCACCCTTTTTACCCGCTTTCCATCTGTATTCCACTTCTTGGCCAATGTTGGATGTATGTATTTAGGGATAAGAATGTTTAAACCTTCCTATCATCAGCTCATCCTCTCTTTCTACCTTGAGGGCAGCATCATGCTGTAGTTCTGGAATGCAGCAATCACCTCTGCGTTGTTTCTTTCTTTGTCCTGTTCGAGTACGAGAATTGTATGTGAGGTAGGGATATGATCCACACCTCTCACAAAACAGCCTCCAGGGAGAAACAATGTCTCCAAGCCATGCTACACAATAACTAAAAGAATGATGCTGCCCTGCCATTCCACACAATTCTCAGCCCATGATATTACATTTGTGTAGTCAGCTCAGCTTTGCCATACACAGAACATTTTATATTAAATATGTCGCTTAAGTGGGAACGAATTGGCTAATTTTCTAACCCAAATGCAAATTACTGTAATTTTAATTTGCTAAGCTATTGCCTGATTACAATGCTTTTATTTGTGTTTTTATTTTGGATGTTATTGCCAATAAATGTCATTATATATCTTAATGCTTAACTTGGAATGGCTTGAATCTGGTTGTTATTTTATTACCAATGATTGTATAAATCCCATCTGTCAGAACATTTATTCACAATAATCTGTGATTTAAAATTAGATTACAAATCTAGAAAGTAAATGATCAGGATATAATTAACTATAAATACTCATACAAAAGGAAAACAAAAGAATATATAACGCAAGGTCTAATTAGCAATGCATATGTTTGAAGATTGGTTTGGTCGGTTATGAAGAAGTATCTATTTATGTAAAAAATATTATAATATTACAATTTGTAAAACAAATTAAACAATACATATATAATTACTGTTATTGTGAGCTCCCAGAATTTAGAACATCAAGACATTTTTACCCCAAATTTACAGCCATTTAAAAAATAAAATGTGACCAAGCTGATTAAATGTGATAGTACAACAGACTTAAAATAATTTCAATTAAATATCAACTGCTAAATATTAGACTTGTGCACAATGAACAAACTTGGTTCTTCCAAAGGCATTTTTGCTATGACAATTCTGAGTTGACAAAATCAGATCATTATATATTTGGATTAAAACAAAAATAAGAAGTGAGAGAACTGAGTTTTAATGTTGTAATGCTTTTCCTTTTCTGTTTGATATTTTGTATTGTGAAAAATGTGGGGGGGAAGGGGAGGGGGGACCAGGAGTCTTTTTAAGTTGAGAAAGGGGGATTTATCGAAAATCATAAGGAAAACGTCATGGGGCAATTAACCACCCACTCACCACTTCAACCCCTGACAAAACAAACATTTCACACACCTGTTTGACTGTTTTTCAGTGTAGGAAAACCATTGCCATATCAGTTTATACCAGCTGTGTCTGTTGAGGTAACAGGCATCCAAATACCCAGTCAGACAGGGCAAAACCACTAAAGCGAAAGGCATTTGTAAAAAAGGGGGGCAATGGCAGCAGTAATTACATTTTTGTGTGGTGGGTGAGCAAGAAATGACAACTATTGACCACATTTTTAGAATACTTTTCTACAAAAGTTAAAAAAGGCTTCACTTATGCAGTAACCTGAATCCACACACTGTGTATATTTCTGAGATAAAAGCTTGCAATTTCCACAGCACAAGCAATGGCACATAAACACAGTACAATTCAATTAATCTGTCTCTTACTAAATAGAGAATAAACAATAAACCACAAATTAGAATACAATTCTGAAGTAGTGAATCAAAGTGGGTGTAAGAGCCACTGGCAGTAGCAGCTATGTAAGTGGAACATTTTCTTTCTTAATTCACCAGATGATGAAGGGTCTGACTGTTCCTGTACAACTTGGCTTTGTCAACTGCTTTCACTATCCCATCATCCCCCTGCTATGCTTAAGGGTGGTGGTAGTAGTAGTGGTGGAGGAGGTACCGCTACTGGTAGGTGATGACAAATGCACATATATATTAGATAGAGCACTAGTGGAGCCTGCCCTACTGCGTCTTACTCTACTTCTTCTCTCAGTAATGTAGACTTGTTAGAATTAATACATAATTAGTGAGATAATCTCTCACTTACCCTGCACTCACTTCCTTGCTGCACATTTTGCAAGTCACATCTTCTTGGAGAAACTCAAAATTCCAAATTTTGTTCAACAACAATGCCTTTGCTTCAGTATATTTGTTGTCACAACAATAGCCTACACACTAGCACTTAGTTGATTAATGCTAATGGAAATGTTAATGGTGCAGATGAAATTGATGGTGGTGGTAGTGGTGATGCTGGCAACATTGAAAGTAGTTGACCTATTTGGGCCAGTGATAGCGGTGCAGTTGTCACAACTGTCTTGTTGGATGAGGTGGTTCTAAAGCAGATAAGGACTTAGAGGATACTTAGAGATGGTGGACAAGTTGCAAGTGCACACTAGCTACCAAAGATATTACTGGGCTTATGCTGGTCCTCTCCACAGCCTGTGGCTCATCATACTCATAGTCGAGAAGCTCCTGGGCCAGATGTATATTCCTATGTTTGTAGTGGTAGTGGAAACACAATTCAACACTGCTACCAACACCTGACATGGAGGACACTGATTTGCTACTCTGTGCAAAGTTCTCATGAAAGAGTGGCTCTGATAACCCCACAAAGTATATTCTAGCTTAGCTGTTTCTCTGGAGGCACCAATGAGGGTATAACACCTGAACTAGCTGTGGTAGAAAGAGTGGCAGCACAAGTAGTTGCAGCATTAAAAGGATGGGAATAAAACAATTGCCTCCAGGATGTTGAATAGGACATAACGGACATGCTGCTAATCCCACTATCCTGAGGATGAATGCTACCAACAGTGGTATTGGCCGTATTGGAGGCAGTGGTGGCAGAGATGTCAACATTACTTATGCCTAAAGTGTTCAAACTCTCAGAAACCATGGTCCTGGCAGTAGCTAGCTAGATACAGCAGCAAGCTAAGCACACTAGAATCAATGACCCAGAATATCTCCCACTCCCACACAGGCACAGCAAGGATAACACACACAGTATCATTGTTGGCCTGTCTCCCTGAATAGGCCATTTGCCCTTTTTTTCCATTTTGGCAAGCTAAGCTACTACTTTGCCCCACCAAAAAAAAAAAAAAAAAAACAACAGCATCTTCTACAAAATCTCCTACATAATCAATTTTTTTCTGGTGCCAGAAATGGCACTCTCAACCAAGAGCTAAAGTGAGCATGCTCAGGCTTGCGGTGGTTGGTTTCTCCAAGATTCTGGCATGTGGTGACTAGGACATTGAAATTTCAGGCAATCGCCAAAAACAAATATCCAAGTTCAGTAAATATGCTTGTCCTTGAATTCAAATTATTTTGTGTTATTAAAACAAATCAGTGCAAAATAATAGAGGATGAGACAAGATTGTACGGTTGGTGGCTTTCAGCATTCATTGTGTTCATAAATAAATATTAATGCTCAGTGCACTTCAAATAAGTATGAACATTAACACTTATAGCATCTTCTTTTGCTGCTTAGTACTGAATTTCCGTATCAAGTAAAATGTAATCATGCTTATAATTCTTATTGTCAACACTTTGATTATACAAATTAAAAAGACAACATAGCAATGTTAGAGCAAACATAATCTAATATTTAATAACCATACTTTTATTGTGGCTATATCTAGCCCTTTTGCAGCCAGTGTCCATTCATAATTTTAAGTGGTTGTATATGTGGTTGACCTGGTTGTATACTGGTAATAACTCAATTTAGCTGCTGTTTCTACAAAATAAAAGAGGGACTGATGCTGGCTCTCTTCTGTTTAAATTAAGAAAAATATGACTGGCCAAATAAAAATACAAATAGAAAAAAAAAGAAAGAAAGAAAGAAAACGTTACCTGCGCACTATCCCAAATCCATATGCACATTTAAATAACTGGAGGTTTATTAGTTTCACTCCAATGGCCATTAAAGGGTAAGCTCACCTGCCATTTCAAGGCAAATCTCTTAGGTGAGTACTAAACTAACAATTCAAATAAGTGTGCAGGTAACTTTCCCTTATGTTTTTATTGTATCTATTGGGGCTGATGTGTACTATAGTTGTTGATGGAGTAGTGGGAGTTTGAGTGTAGAACTTAATTTTATATGTTTATAAATATATAGAAATCTCTATATCATGGATATACCCAAATAAAAAAAATAAAATAAAAAAAAAACATTCATTTGATTATGCATTTTGTTAATTGTGGGTATATCTAAAACATCTTGCAAAGGCTTCAGAACTCTGAAGCCTTTGCAAGCCCCTTACCCCCTTCTTGCCCTGACCAGACCTTCTATCACTGTCCAATCTAAGACTTTGAAATGCAGGTCAGGTGCTCGGGGGAATTGCTGCTTCTTTAGTTTAGTCGCATTGAGCTAAACTACCTGGAATAACAGGACTGGCTTTCTGATTGACACTCATTGGGGTGTAACAAGGTTAATTTATAAATGTAAAAAGATATGGAAGGGCTGCGCCAAATAAGGGTAGATAGTCCAGTAAAGTATTGATAGGGTGCCAATAGATGGTCTAGGATACTTGATAGAGTTCCTTGGGGATGCGTCTAGTGTAGACCGTTCCGTATATGTAAATACAAGAGAGGTAGAGGCGACTAATGGTATAGTATGAAAGTTCAGGGTGTGATAGGTAACAAAATGTAGAGAACTCACATTCAAGAGAGCTATGGCCAGCTCTGGTGTGGATTGCGTACAGCGGTATAATCCCCGCTTATAGGATATGTAGGGAGGGGGTCTCCGTCAACACCGTCTGGTAGTCCAGAACTCGGAAAAGAAAGACAGAAAGCGACAATAGTGCTCTCAATTTTGATGTGGTTCAGTGTGCAGATAAGAAGAGGTAAAAACTCGCATTTGAGGGAGCTATGGCCAGCTCTGGTGTGGATAGCGTACAGCGGTATAATCCCCGCTTATAGGATTTGTAGCGGCGATACGTCCGTCAGCACCGTCTGGTGATCCAAGGCTCCAATATAGAAAAATAAAAAGCAGCAATAGTGCTCTCAATTGTGATAGGTTAAGAGAGTAGTAGAGGAAATAAAATAATACTCACAAAGATAGAGCAGAGGTACTGCTCTATGGATAGGCGCTGGTGGTATGATCCTCACCTAGGATTTCTTGGAGTACTGGAACTTTAAAATTGCCAGTGGAAGTAAAAGTAACCAGGAAAGGTTAAAATGCCAGGAATAGGTAAAAAAAAAAGTTTAAAGTGCATAGAGAGTGCAATAAAAAGAGGATTGGTACAATAAAGTAGCCAAAAATCTTTTATTGATACTATACCATTAGTCGCCTCTACCTCTCTTGTATTTACATATACGGAACGGTCTACACTAGACGCATCCACAGAGGAACTCTATCAAGTATCCTAGACCATCTATTGGCACCCTATCAATACTTTACTGGACTATCTACCCTTATTTGGCGCAGCCCTTCCATATCTTTTTGTATCTATCCACCGAAGGACCCGAGGGGTTTTCCTTCATTTCGGTTGCTGCCTACCTTGACTAATTTTGTGATTACTAGCGCTGAATTCTTTTTGTGTTAATTTATCAATGTGCCTATTTCTATTGAACTCTGCACTTTTTGTAAAATTTAAAAGCAAGGAGACACACTACACATAAAGTGTTTTGTTTGGAGTGTTCCTTTCATTTGTCACAACATTTTAAAGTATTTTTTTTACATTTTCTTCTTCAGAAACATAAGCATCCTTCACCACCATGTAGATAAATTGGCTAATTTGAGATAGGGACAAAGTATTTTCTCATCCATTTGAATCATAGTAAATACAGTGATTTTTGTTTAATTGGTGGCTCTGGTCTGCTTCATTCTGTGGCTGAATTTGCTACTTGGGAAATACAGAATAACAATTGTTATATTGTGTGAGGAAAAGAGGGGCTTCTTGTAGCCCAAGCTGTTGCCAACCAAAAATTCTTGTAGTTTGATTTTATTTTTATTTTGGTCTGCCATGGTTAAAAACAGAGGTGCTGCTAGGAAGCTGACAGGGGACAACAGCCCCATGTGGGGCCCTGAAATACCCAAATTATGGCACCATTACATTGTTTGCCACAAGTCCTATGTAATACTGAGAGATAAATAACATCTCCAAATATATAATTTTTGACAGTGCCTCCTGTGCCATATGAACCATGTTTGGAGTTAATTATTAATGTTGGTGACACAATAGGGTTCAGTGTAGGACCTAGGGTATAGTGATGGTTTTAGGAGCCATAAAATGTACCTTTGGGCTGAAGTCACAAATCTTTTTTGTCACCTAGCAACGCCCCTGATTGGGAGAAAAACTATGCGGCAAATGGCACATTTACCATATATTCATTCTCCTGTATCCTATTCATCTTCGAGAAATAGATACATTAAATATGTCATAAAAATTAGGAAAATATTTGCTGAAGAATACATAGTGCTGGTCAGGGCTGCCATCAGAAATTGTGGGGCCCCTAACACAGCTCAAGGTCTGGGCCCCTGTGTGCCCGCCTCCAAGCCCCGCCCACAGGAATACACACACACACAGACACAAAAGGACACAGGCACAGAAAGATACACACATACTAACAGACACACACATAGACACAAACACAGATACAGATACACACACACACACTGACGTACATACATACTCACATACTGACACATACATACTGACAAACAGACATATATACATATAAATACATAATGGCATACATACACACACACACACACAGATAGATATATACATACACAGATATATACAGACATACTGACATACACACATGCATACTGACATACACAGATACATATATACATACTGACAAACACACACATACAGATAGACACATACACACGTACACAGACATACATACTGACATACATACACACACACTGACATACACAGGCATATATACATACTGACATACACACACACACAGACATACACCTCATTTATCAGCCACCCTTCTCTTACCTTTAAGTTGCAGGAGGGTGACTGGGGATGATGGGAGCGAACGGATGCCTCTCCTCTCCTTTTTGCCTCCTTTTAACCCTAATCTTCTATGCTAGCGGTGTATGCATAGGTATTTATCATCCTCCTAAACATTACAGGTGTAGGTATTTTAATGTATGTCTTATATCTCCTGTCTTTTCCTGGGTATTATGTAAGCCAGTCATGGCCTCTAGCCTTTTTCAGTCACTATGGCATTCTAGAGGCCTCGGTTCCCGTTTTGATTCAGTCTTCCAACACCTCATTTTATTGGGCTAAGTACATAGGTATATCACAATTAAACTGGATGAATATTCGTAACTATCAGATTCTCTACCATCTCATCATCAACATGTCTTAGCTACATACACAAACTCCACAACCTTTCTCCGAGTCACATCCTACCTTCACCCGCATTAATCCCAACACAGCCCGCGCAGCCACCCTGACACTTGGGATACAATCGGGATACGCATATTTCCTACACCTGGCAACACAATGCCATTACCACGTATGTTCACATGCCTTGTAATGGTGAACCCCCACAGGCTATGTCGTCATTGAGAAATGTTTTGGAGTAAGAATAAGTCTTGGTTTAGGTTCTGGGTAGTCCATTTATAGGCTAGTATGGATATCACTATTTTTTCTGTTATATAACTATAATATTTCCTCAATCTGATTACCACAATGCCACAGACAGGTATGACCGTTGATGAGTCATATTAGTGGAGTTACGATAGGCGACATGCCTGGACCACACTGTCTATACTTACATATGCATTTCTGCACAATCTACGGTTTACCTACAAACATATTTAGGTGGTATGTCTAATCATATTTCGTGATTTCCCTAAATATGATGGTATGGCTAAACACAACAGTTCCTGTCTGCGGATATTTGGTCTTGGGGCTTTTCACTGGCCTGTACATGGGGGGTATTAACAATGTCTGGCAATATGCATTTCCTTATGTCTTATTGAATAATATTTTACAGGTTTTCAGTTCGGAGCATCATTTGCTTTTTAGACCTTGCACCCATTTGTCAGTGACAGTTATTTTCATAGGTAATAGGCCTGCCTTCTTTAGGGGATACTGAAGTTTTCAGTTACAACTATACCATTCAGAACTACATAGACTTTTAGGCGAATTCAGGTATGTTTTAGCCATGATGGCTTCCCCGCAATATAGACCTTTTTAGTGAGGAGGTTTTACAGGCTTATAGGGATCTAGGTGACCAATAGATGTTAAGTTTCGGGCATCTCTGCCTTGGAGTTAGTGGTCCCACGAAGCCAACACTCATCCTCCACGCATGAGGTATTACGCCCCCCCCGGGCCAAACATAGTTAGCCGCCTCACACAATGGCATAGAGAGGGCCTCACTTGTCACACCTAATCTCTCTCAGGATTTAAATGTCACAGAGAGGCCAACACCCCGCCACGATGTTCGGTGGCCACAAATCCCCTCCCGCCAAAGCATAGATAGAGCCTCTCAAGCCACTTGGCAACTAGTAGGGCCTCACCTGTCACCTACCTAGTAAATTGCTTCGCCACTTGGCACTAGCTAGCCAGCAAGACAATCCTGATTCAAGCTAATTATTAATATATTGCAGTATGTTTCAGAACCCTGTAAAAAGGTTATGACTTGTCAACCCCTGGTACACCAGTCTTGTTCACTACACCTACACGGAAAGGTGACACCTTTCGGGTTCCATCAGGTCATGAACCATGTCTCATATTCAGGCGGCACTACGCAGACACAATGTTCCTTTCCCAGTAACAGGCAAGAAAGCAGAACAGTTCAGACTCACACGTACCAATATGGAAATGCTGATGCTGGGATAGGCACGAGTTGCTCAAGCAACAACAACCTCCATGCAACGTTCTCAGCCCTCGTGTTCTCTAAGGTGTAAATAAATGAGAGACTGGAAAGACTAGAAATACGTTGTCGAACCATGCCATCAACAGCACGCTGACCCTCACAAGGTCCTCCGTAAGCCTTACGATCATAACTCAATTCATATTGAGCACTTGCACCTGTACGTTCAGATATCCAACGTGATATTGACTTTTGGTCATAGGACTTTTGGTCTGAAAGTTTTTACACTAATAGGTGAATTAGGAAATAGATAAGTTGTGATGCCACACCTCTCAGACACATTGTTACATCATTATTATACGAAAAAGGTCATCTTTAAGTTGAGCTGGCCCTACCTTGTACTCATAAAAGTCACCATGGCCTGCCATGGCTGATTTAATCAGTTGTTACTAACGGTATGTTTGTTCTTTCAGGGTGAACTACTATCATAGTCAGTATTTCAGTAATACGTAGCTTCACGATGATGCCTACATCAGCTTCCGGTATAATGCACCTTACGGGATCAAATCGACTTATATTTTAGGTCTTGGCCCCCTACGCTAAGGTGGGTTTCTACAGTAGTGATACTTTGCCGCTTCTCAACCCCTTTCTACTCTATTAATTCCCCTATATAAGTTGGTTGGTCAACTTGGCCCTCGCTATATTAAGCACTTATCTATGTTCATCACTACGTTACACCATCGATCATGATAGATTGATAGAGAGACTACTCACTGTGGCTGGTGTGGATGACAGGGCCCTGGCTTGGGTGACCTCATTTCTCCACTACAGGGTTCAAAGGGTAAAATTGGGAACATTTTACTCCTCTAACATCGCCCTGACGTGTGGAGTCCCCCAGGGTTCGGCTTTATCTCCAATCCTGTTTAACATCTATATGAGGCCACTGACCCATATCATCCGCCGCCACATGCTTCCCTATCATATCTATGCCGACGATACCCAGTTGTACTTTCGCCTGGCCAAGAAAAAGGAGGATCAAATCAATCTTTCCTCCTGCCTACAGGATATCCAGTCGTGGATGGGAGCCAATTATCTAAAACTCAATGGCTCCAAAACTGAATGTATCATCTTCAGTAACCAGGAGGTGAATAGTATCTTTCCCTCATGGCCGGACTCGTTTTCTCCATCTCTGAGTCCTGCCGCCAAGGTCAGAGATCTGGGAGTCATCCTCGACTCCAGGTTGACACTGAAGCCCCAGATTAATCAGGTGGTAAGTTCTTGCCACTACCACCTGAAACTTCTGAGGTCTACTTTTAGATTCATTGCCCCCTCCGATCAAATCTCGGTGGTCAACGCCATCATCGGTAGTCGATTGGACTACTGCAATGCTCTGTACCTTGGACTGCCCCAGAACATCATACACAAGCTCCAGTTGATACAGAACGCAGCTGCAAGGCTACTTACGGGTGTGGCCCGCAATGACCATATCACTCCATCATTAAGAGCCTTGCACTGGCTGCCCGTTCGTGAACGGGTTCTGTTTAAAACTGGTTGTTTGGTATACAAGGCTATCCATGGCATGGGACCAGACTATCTGAAGGATAAATTCACACGCTATGCTCCCAGTCGATCCTTGAGATCGGCTGATTTGGACTTATTGAAGATTCCAAATTTCAAAAAGAAAAAGTGCGGAGGGAGGACGAGTGATGTTCAGGGAGCGCAACTTTGGAACTCCCTGCCCCTGACATTAAGACTTGAGAATGATCTACTGAAGTTCCGCCGGAGCTTAAAAACAGTCTTATTTGCTCAGGCGTACGGGATTACATGAAAATTTTAACCCTGGTTTTAAATGCACTTGATTTTAATGCTGTTGTTTGCTGGATATTGTTTTATCTGTTTTTATTGCTGGTATGCGCATCGAGACCCTATGGGTAACAAGACTGCGTTTCTTAAGAATTTTTAATAAATAAATAGAATTTTTAATAAATCTGTCTCCAGGCTTTCCCATTATTTTCAGGCAACAGGGGCTTATACATGTGACAGGTTCACGATTCAATTACTTTACAGAGTTTCTGCATTATTAGAATTTTGCCATATGCCTTAATACTAGTCAGTTTAAGTTTGACATCACAGGCCACCTGGTTTAGTCTAAGTCGCTCGTGTTACTCTTCAATTGTTGGCAAGGTATATATTGGTTGTCACTTACAAGTTTACAACTATTTCCTTAGCCCTCGTAGGGCTCACGTGTCTAGCAGATTCCGATATTTCAATGTACACGGTATTACTCCTCCAGATTCTAAGGTATTTCAAGTTGTGCCCTTAGTGGTCTCTCAGCAATTGCTGTCACCAAGTCTTTCCATTACTATTCACATCCTTCATTACGCAATGTTGGTGTCTTACTATGTCTCTGGTTGTGTTCGCTATCTTATTTTGCCACCTTCAATTTAGGCTATCTCACTATACCATCAAGTTACGCCTGACTGTCATCCAACATCACATGGTTCTCTACTTTCCAACAAAGCCATTTTCCTTTCATTCTATCCAATCAGGCTATACTTAAAGGTATCCAAACCTGTCTAATTTGCTAGATTCAGCCCCTTTCAAATCCCTCACTAACTCTGAAACCACTATTTATCTGGCCTTTTACGGCTTCCTGAGGCCACGGGAATTCACCATCAGTAGCCAACACAATGCACTATGTTTCTTTCGAAGCGCCTACCTAATTAAACATCAAGATCATTACATACTGACTACCTGCTACCAAACTAGTCAACTGGGTCAACCCGAATATATGGTGCAGGTGAAGGTTTTCGATCCCTACCTCCTTACCTTACGGTATATCGCATCTCCTCTGCCACTGTCACTTCACAGGATTATCCTCACTACCTCTAAGGCATGTTATACGTACGGTTATCATTTAACATGGCTTGGAATGAACCCTAGACTTTATTCATGACACTTGTGTTGGACAGGGGTCGCATTTACGGCATCAAGCCAGCACGGTCTAGTCCATGTCATTACACTCTAGGTTACTGGAAGTCCTCAGCATATACATCATACATACCCCAACCAGTACAGGTAACATGAAGGGCATCCGTGGAAATGTCATCTTAATGTACTTATATGGTATTATGTACTTTACTCAATAAATGTATTTTGAGCATGATATGTATTCCTTTTTGCCCACTTTATTTACCGGCCTACAGCACACGTCAGTTTCGGCACACCTCAACCGACTTTTTCCTATCACAGGTTTGCTAACTACAATCTTATTTCATATCATATTTCATGTAGCCCCGAACACAAATTGGAAGGCTTGGCCTGAAGTTGTGGGAGGGGCGTATGGACCTTTAAAAGGGACTCCCCCCTTCCCTACCCTACTGTGATTGGTCTGCCGAGCTGCTACCCCACCCTCCACTCCATCTATTCACTATACTCTTCTAATGTAGGCCCACTTTATTTACCGTAGGCCCACTTTTTATTTATATATGTAAAATAATGACTTGCACTCACTGTCTTTGAAGATAAATAAAGTTCCTTTATTGAAAGTATTCCATAAAAGATCGATGTTTCAGCCCTCGTCCGGGGCTTTCCTCAGGATCAACACGTGTAGTAGGAATCAACATTTTGACCTCCAGGGTCTTTTTCAAAAACAAATAAAGCATGCTCTAACAGAGCACCACTGGTCAATGCATATCCTCTTAGAGCTCATGAGCTGCCACTTTAAGCTCATTGACCTACTCAGCTATATTACTAAACTTGTTGAAAGCAGGACATGCATGATAAAATTTTTATTTATTCCACAAATAGGAAAAAAATATTAAAAAAGGATCTTAGTAGCTCAAAAACATTAAATCTGTGTAGCTCTTGGCCAAATAGCAGTAATGGAAAATCAAGAAAGGAGTAAAATGGAGGAGATGCATCTTTATTAGGAACCTTGAAAGGATCTTTGGAAATGGTGCAGACTATATCTAATAAACAATATATCTTTACATATTAGCAGTCACTCAGTAACATTGAGCTATGACATGAGGGAAAATTGGGATCATAGCACGCCAATTCAAGGGGTTATCAGTTTCTTTTTTTATGAGAATCATGTTTTCAACAACTATATTAATGGTACTGATTTGTCATGCTTCCAATCACTAATGACCATTGCAAAACAAGCTGATGTTTATGTGAATATATAAATGAAGGATTTCATCCCAGTATAAAAAGAAAATAAATGAGCATGTTATCATACTACAATGAATTCTGTTGTAAAATGAATTAAAGTATCATATTCTATTAATTTCAGATGCCTCTAGGCACTCTTTGTGCGGTTCTCAAGGGGCATCAATTGGCATGATAATGGAAACTTATTAGTTTACTCTGAGCATTGTAAAATCATACAAAAAGAGGCACTAGAGATAAAAAAATTTAATTAAATTCTTATCTTGGACTAGAATTTTTTTCTTTCACAAAGAGATTAACTCTGCATCATCTGTAACCACAGGACGATTACGGTACATAATTTCTAATTTGAACATAAATTGCATCAGAATACAGAATTCCGAAAGCTCCATGCAGCAGTGCCTCTGATGTCTATATTATAAATATCATACAGGAACAATAACTTATATATCTAACCAACTCTTGAGTTTTTCTTTTTTTATCATTAACATTTGTAGTATCTTCTACAGCTAAGAGGGCAAAGATCATCTTTCTAACGTGGATTAAGAAGAATGCTGTGTATAGTTATGTATTCTGTTATTTTATTCATGGTTTTTTTTTTTACGCTAGAAATAACATACATAGTCAAGTCAAATAAACAAAATAATTACATCTGAAGGTTGTCTAAATATCAGCTAAATTATATATTGTGTAGCATGAAGTAACAAAAGATAAAACAAGGCAGTGAAATGTGCCATGTAAAATATACAAAGATTTTACTTAACTTGGAACAATAAAATAAAATGTAGCTTAGTTTCACTTAGATGAATCACAGCTTACAAAATAGAAGATGCATTCAGCGTTAAAAACATAATTATATTTTAACACCACACTCCATGATATATTACTGTAGACAATTTTATTAGCAGTCATGGTGCATCCTGTAAGCAATGAGTGATTTGAAGTTGGTCATGTCGCTTGTAGCCTGTATGTGAATTTTAACGGGTTGTAGTGGAAAAAGCAGGATTATTTGATGAATTAAAGTTATACATTATAATTTGCCCAACTCAACACATGCAATTTTTTTGACCAAGTGATGAACAAACAGGATACATATGAAGATCAAGGACAAGAGGGATTTAGGACATGCAGGTTAATTGCAATAATGTGTCATTCAACACAAGCCATAAGAGGTAATTGACTGTGTCTCTGTTAAATGAAGAAACGTGTAGTCAACATATGACACAAGTCAGGTTGTAGGACATTTCTTATGGAGCAGGACTACTAGAAGATTTGATTTGTCCGGAGCTTGGATAGGGATGCTTGGATGGTTCCAAATGTTCAGCTGGTTACTTGTCCAGGAAAGGCACAAAAACACAAACTCTGAATATATAGATGAGTTCTGGGCTGCAAATTTAATCAAGTTCTCAAAGTAGAGGCCAGTCAGGCAATCAGGAGTGAATACCATGAATGGTTATCACATACAGATTCTGGCTACCTTAGATATAACCGTGTATTTATAGAATTGTATATAATTTCATATAGAGAGAAAGTTGTTGAAGTCCACACTGGTAAAGCTAGAAATGCAAGTTAAATACAAATAAATGCAGAACTAACACAATCCAAATGAATAAACTGTAGGGATTAATTTTCATTGAGATTTTAGGATCATGTTACAACAATAAGAGACACAAATCATATGGTAGGGTTCATGTGGATATCTCTAACTAAGGAGCATCAACAGGTCCCACAGTAGAAATACACATTTCATAGTCTGGTACATGCTTTACCCTAGTTGTTGCAATTATCTATGTGGCTTGGAAAGGAAACATCCATTACATGTCTTCTTTATCTCTCTAGTTCTGTCAACAGGAGGGAGCCCAATGTATGTGTAACATGGATTACATACAGGGTTATACTATACAAACACCTATAATAATTTTATCTGAAAACATCTGGCAAATAATTGATACAGAGATGCATGGTTTTGCTATATAATCAGACCGCTGCTTCATATGTTTATGCAATAGATGATTTACATGAAATGGTGTGGATTCCAGTTCATGTGAAGATATGTAGCTATACATAAGCAAAATGCAGACTGAGTGAAACTTTGCACACACCTCCTAGTTCACTTATGAAAGCAATATCACTAACGATTATGTATATTCAGGGGCGGACTGACACCTCACAGGGCCCTCGGGCAGTGGGTGATCAAGGGCCCGCCCTCCTGGTTTTCTGGCCCCCTGCTACTCTTCTCCCCCTTCTTTCTGCCGCTTTTACACATATATTATGTGTAGGCTGCCCAGCACACAGAATGGCTGCGTGAGAGCCACACATACCTGAGGTGGGAGCAAAGGTGGGTACTGGGGGCAGAGATGGGCACAGGGGGGCTGATGTGGGTACTGGGGGGCTGAGGTGGGAGCAGAGGTGGGTACTGGGGGCTGAGCTGGGTACTGGGGGCTGAGCTGGGTACAGGGGGGCTGAGGTGGGAGCAGAGGTGGGTACAGGGGGGCTGAGGTGGTAACAGGGGGGCTGAGGTGGGAGCACAGGTGGGTACTGGGCACTGAGGTGGGTACAGTGGTGGGTACTGGGGGCTGAGGTGGGAGCAGAGGGGCTGATGTGGGTACTGGGGGCTGATGTGGGTACTGGGGGCTGAGGTGGGAGCACAGGGGGGCTGAGGTGGGAGAAGAGGTGGGTACTGGGGGCTGAGGTGGGCACAGGGGGCTGAGGTGGAAGCAGAGGTGGGTACAGGGGGCTGAGGTGGTAACAGGGGGGCTGAGGTGGGAGCACAGGTGGGTACAGTGGTGGGTACTGGGGGCTGAGGTGGGTACATGGGGGCTGAGGTGGGAGCAGGGGGGCTGATGTGGGTACTGGGGGCTGATGTGGGTACTGGGGGCTGAGGTGGGAGCACAGGGGGGCTGAGGTGGGAGAAGAGGTGGGTACTGGGGGCTGAGGTGGGCACAGGGGGGCTGATGTAGGTACTGGGGGCTGAGGTGGTTACAGGGGGCGGAGGTGGGAGCACAGGTGGGTACAGGGGGGCTGAGGTGGGAGCAGATGTGGGTACTGGGGGCTGAGGTGGGTTCAGGGGGGCTGAGGTGGGAGCAGAGGTGGGTACTGTGGGCTGAGGTGGGTAAAGGGGGGCTGAGGTGGGAGCAGAGGCGGGTACTGGGGGCTGAGGTGGGTACAGGGGGGCTGATGTGGGTACTGGGGGGTTGAGGTGGGAGCACAGGTGGGTACTGGGGGCTGAGGTGGGTACAGGGGGGCTGAGGTGGGAGCAGAGGTGGGTACTGGGGGCTGAGGTGGGTACAAGTGGCTGAGGTGGGTACAGGGGGGCTTAGGTGGGAGCAGAGGTGGGTACTGGGGGCTAAGGTGGTTACTGGGGGCTGAGGTGGGTACAGGGGGGCTGAGGTGGGAGCACAGATTGGTACTGGGCACTGAGGTGGGTACAGTGAGGCTGAGGTATGTACAGGGGGGCTCAAGTGGGAGCAGAGGTGGGTACTGGGGCTGAGGTGGGTACAGTGGGATCAGAGGTGGGTACTGGGGGCTGAGGTGGGTAAAGGGGGGCTGAGGTGGGAGCAGAGGCGGGTACTGGGGGCTGAGGTGGGTACAGGGGGGCTGATGTGGGTACTGGGGGGTTGAGGTGGGAGCACAGGTGGGTACTGGGGGCTGAGGTGGGTACAGGGGGGCTGAGGTGGGAGCAGAGGTGTGTACTGGGGGCTGAGGTGGGTACAAGTGGCTGAGGTGGGTACAGGGGGGCTTAGGTGGGAGCAGAGGTAGGTACTGGGGGCTAAGGTGGTTACTGGGGGCTGAGGTGGGTACAGGGGGGCTGAGGTGGGAGCACAGATTGGTACTGGGCACTGAGGTGGGTACAGTGAGGCTGAGGTATGTACAGGGGGCTCAAGTGGGAGCAGAGGTGGGTACTGGGGCTGAGGTGGGTACAGTGGGATCAGAGGTGGGTACTGAGGCTGAGGTGGCTACAGTGGGATCAGAGGTGGCTACAGTGGGATCAGAGGTGGCTACAGTGGGATCAGAGGTGGGTACTGGGGCTGAGGTGGGTACAGTGGGATCAGAGGTGGGTACTGGATCAGAGGTGGGTACAGTGGGATCAGAGGTGGGTACTGGGGCTGAGGTGGGTACAGTGGGATCAGAGGTGGGTACTGGGGCTGAGGTGGGTACAGTGGGTACAGTGGGATCAGAGGTGGGTACAGTGGGATCAGAGGTGGGTACAGTGGGATCAGAGGTGGGTACTGGGGCTTAGGTGGCTACAGTGGGATCAGAGGTGGCTACAGTGGGATCAGAGGTGGGTACTGGGGCTGAGGTGGGTACAGTGGGATCAGAGGTGGGTACTGGATCAGAGGTGGGTACAGTGGGATCAGAGGTGGGTACAGTGGGATCAGAGGTGGGTACTGGGGCTGAGGTGGGTACAGTGGGATCAGAGGTGGGTACACTGGGATCAGAGGTGGGTACTGGGGCTGAGGTGGGTACAGTGGGATCAGAGATGGGTACAGTGGGATCAGAGGTGGGTACTGGGGCTGAGATGGGTACAGTGGGATCAGAGGTGGGTGCTGAGCTGAATTAAAATTATTTGAAGCTTACCTGTGCTGTCTGCCAGGCTGCTGCAGCTCCATATCTTCCGGCTGCTCTTCAGGCAGGGCAGGACGTGATGTCACTTCCTGGCCCCGCCTCTTCCTCCTCACACAGCACCGCGGCTGGAGACCTGGCAGCAGGAACTGAATACTCACTGCCAGGTCTCCCTGAGAGAGGGTAAACGGGTGAGGGGGGGAGGGGGTTAACTACAGAGTGATATGCTGCAGGGGCCCTGCAGCATATCACTGGAATAACGGAGGAATCATGTTTTCTGGCTGAGGAGATCTCTGATCTCCTCAGCCAGAGCATGACTGTGCTGCCGGGCCCCTGACTGCCTCGGGCCCTCGGTCCATGACCGATCTGCCCGACCTGTCAGTCCGCCCCTGTGTATATTCCCACGTTTTGCTTTGCTAAGAGATGGAAACAGCGTGTAGATTTTTCTTGTGAATGAAACTGATCATTGTAGGCTAATCGTAGACCCAGTAGTACCATTGCTAAGAAGCAGCTTTGTCACCCATTACCTCATCTATTTTTAATTATTTTGAAAAAATGTTTTGCACACTTCAATACAAAATGTATTGCTGGCAGTGAGTACAATAAAACTGACATGTTCTGTTCAAAGTTTTGGAAACAAATGCTACACATCTCGTTTCAGTTTTACCAAGAAGTGTTCTTATCCAATCTTTCATTCTTAAGCAGAATCCAGTGGACTAAAATGATGAAGCAGACACAATCTTCACATACAGAGGGAACACTACACTCAGGAAACTAGATTTACTGCAGTCCCTGCGATGGCAGATATATTAGGCATATACTCCCTTTCTGGTTCTACACTATTGTCAATGCACTTAATCTGATCATCTGGTCATAGATCATAATGCTCTAATGGTACCAAACTTGTGGAGGTGGCAGTAGTAGCAACAGTAATGGAAACGTTTGGAAATTTCTGTCACAAGACAGCTAGGATGGACTGTGAAGGAGAGTGCAGTGACTAAGGGGACCAGTAGTCGAGGAATGAAGTGTGTTGATATATATTCCTAATATGCTCTCAATAGTATTTAATTCCATGGTACAATACAGTTTATGACCTGCCTCTTCCCTTTGAGTATGTAGCTTTGAAGAGATAAACATGTGTGTTGTGTGGTTCCTCTGTTATTGTGTGCACTTTCCCAGTTATCCTATCCTCAGTATGCAGATTTCAACAGGTTATGAGCCCAGAAGGGATGCTGGAAACCGATAAAGCAGGCTTTGCTTTGACTGAAATAAGAAAAATGATGAGTTATGGGATACAATGTTCTTGGGACATCTGCAGTTGAAGAATCTCAAAGAAACCATCCTGAATAAACTGAATTGAACTGAATGATAACGGTGATGAGGATGAAGATATATGTAAGAATGAGAGAGCATATGCTGAGTTAATTCAATTCTTTGATGATAAACATCTGTCTTTAATCATGAAGGAGGCTGCTGGTGATGGAAGAAAGACACTTCAAATTGTGAGAGATTATTATGCAGCAAGGGAAATCCCAGAACAGTTTTGTTAGTACACTGAGCTAATGTCCCTTTAGAAAAGTGCAAATGAAAGTGTGACAAATAATGTTATATGTGCTGAGACAGCCACAACAGCATTTAGAAATGCAGGAGAAAGTTAAATGATGGATTACTAATTGTGATGATTTTGAAAGGTTTATCTGAATTTTTCAAACTGTAGTCATCTTCATTATGCAGGGTGATGGAAGAGTACCTTTTTCTAAATTTCAGATGATAGTTGAGAAAATTAAAAATTACTGAGAAATACTGTGCTAGCTCAAATAATGATATAGTGTTAAAAGTGAGTAATGTGACCTCTAGATTTAAAATAAAAGACCACTCTAATATTGTCTGCTACAATTGTGGCCAAGGAGGGTATAGGGCCAGCATGTGTAAATAGTCAAAATGGTGACCAATTACTATTGTGTTATTTCTCTAGTAGCCCCCCACACACACAGATCCAAGCAGGCACAAACAAAGGTACTATTGAACAAATGTCAGATAATGATAGCAGACACACAAAGTAACGGTAGTAAACAAATTCACGAATGCACTGATAAAGTAAAATGAGCCGACATTATTGAAGCAAAGTTTCAACTCAGCTATAGAGACTTTATTAAAATTAGAGATGACCGACTTGACCAAAAGGTTAATAGTTTTCAATGGTGCAAAAGCCACATAATTACTGATATTGCAAATATTTAAAGTTTTGATAATACCTTTAAACTAAAGAATCTCTTCATGTAGCTTGCAAATGGGAAATAGACAGCAAGTGTGGCACTGTGTAGAAGTGATGCAGAGATTTACCCACTTGTCAGTAAAGGAAAGTGTTAACAACCCTATAGAAAGCACTGTATATACCTTCATATCCTTAAGACACATTCTAGATAGAGGCAGCAACAAACAGTAGTGCATCAGTTAACAGCAAAAAAATAATTGTTTGTAGAAACAGCACCAAATTCATAATCCAAAAATATAGTAGAATTTACTATCTAAATACTTTTGCTAATAATTAAAGATGGCTGTTATGGATGTAACAAAATATTCAAACTTGGCACAAAATTCTAGGTCATTGTAGTTACGATGAAATTGCAAAGTTACAGAATGCTGTAAAAGGAATGGAAATGAAATTGATAGATCTGACCTAAACTGCAATGCCAGAGAAACAGCAGCACTAGAACTGGTACCTACTAACTTACCAAGTCTTGTAGGACCATGCAGCAGGAGTGTTTGTATACATCCTGAAAAGTAAGAGTGATGCAGTGTTAGCCGCTGAAAAGTTAATTGCCGACAAAGCCCCATATGGAAACATAAAGTATACAAGATCTGACAATAGTACTTAGTTCATGACTGAGAGTTTTTGGTCATTACTAAACAAACAAGTATCTGTAAATAGAAAGTAAGTGGCCAAAGATATCATGAACATATATACATATATAATGACTGCTGCTCTGATCTGAAAACATGTGCTTTAATAACTGTCTAGTATAAACTCCATATTATCTATTAACTGGTTCTAACCTTTCTAAAATGAAGATTTTTTTTTGTCAGAATGTTTCGCATGTAAGTATGCTAGCAAGAGGTTACATTCCAAATATTATAGATTAATATTTGTTGCATATGTTAGCAACAGTCCTTATCTAGTGTATTTTCTTGACACCAGAAAAGTTCTCAATCACAGGCTTGTGAAATGTGTTACAAAGAAAGCTGTTGAAAAACGAACCCAAACTGATCTATTGCATAATGAAGAGAACTGCAACAGAGAGAGAGTAATATGTCATATGTACTAAAAACTAATAATGCTGAAGTAGAGTGCTCAGAAGAGATCCAAATCTCTAAAGGAGAACCTCAAGGAGTTAGGAGAATGGTCAGGCAAGTAATAAGTATGGTACACATTATCCTAAAAGAGAGAGAACAATTTCCCAGTATTTGGTAGACTTTGTCTCAGATTTCAGAATGAATGCCCATGTATTAACAAGAACTGATTATTGTTACATGGTGTTTGACGCGTCACAATCCTTTGAAGACTACATTAACTTACCTCAGTCACAGTTCGGGCTTAACTCCATGTAAAAGTAAATGGATAAGAGAAAATGACACACTAACCCTGACCACTTTATCAGAAAGTAAACTTGAAGTGCGGTCAATAGGGTATGCAATAAAGACCCAAACTAATGGATTAAAAACATATAAGGCCAAATGTGTTGCTAAATGTTATAAAGAAAAGGGAGTTGATTATGAAGAAATTCTTCTGAAGTGCAAACATTACTTACATACAAATATTAATGCAATTAGCAGCACAATATGACTCACTTCATCAAATGAATGTGAAAAAAGCTTATTTACATGCTCTGATTAATTGTGAAATATATGTAATATGTGGAAAAGCCTGAAGGTTTTGAGGTCAATTCCAAACAGAATGCAAAGCTAATTCTCAGACTGAACAAGTCATTGTGTGGTTTAAAACAGTCAGGTAGAAATTGGAATCAGTGGCTTACACACAACCCATGGGGCCCAGGTGCGAAAGCTGATTCGTGGGCCCCCCGTCCCCCCGCGCACACTTACTCTGCACGGGCTGGGGCAGCAACACATGGCGGCGGGCACCTGGTGCAGGGGTCGCAGGGCTGCGACCCCTGCGACCGCTGTATGTACGCCAGTGCATGCAGATACACATACACTTAAAGGACCACTACAGACACCCAGATCACATCAGCTCAATTAAGTGGTCTGGGTGCCAGGTCCCCCTAGTTTTAACCCTGCAGCTGAAAACATAGCAGTTTCAGAGAAACTGCTATGTTTCACTGAGGGTTAATCCAGCCTCTAGTGGTTGTCTCATTGACAGCCGCTAGAGGAGCTTCCGCGATTCTCACTGTGAAAATCACAGTGAGAAGACGCTGAACGTCCATAGGAAAGCATTGAGTAATGCTTTCCTATGGGATGTTTGAATGCGCGCGCGGCTCTTGCTACGCATGTGCATTCGGAGCTGAGAGGCGGATTGGGGTGGAGAGATCCCCAGCGACAAGGGAGTCCGGCGCTGGAGAAAGGTAAGTGCTTAAGACACACACACACTCTCACAAACAGACGCATACACACTAGCTAACAGACATACACATTTACTGACAGACACACACTCAGTGACAGACATACATACACACTCACTTACAAAACACACACTCACTAACAGACGCACACAAACTAACACACTCAGTAACAGACACACACAGTAACACACTCACTGACACACTCTAACACTAACATACACACTAACACTAACACACACACAAACAAACTTAATACTAACACACACACTAACACACACACACTCTAACACACACAAACACACACACACACACACACACACACACTCTAACACTAACACACACACACACACACACACACACACACACACACTAACACTAACACACACACTCTAACACTAACACACACTCTAACACACACACACACACACACTAACACTAACACACACACTCTAACACACACACACTAACACACACACTCTAACACACACACACACTCTAACACTAACACACACACTTTTTTTTTATTTAATCCCCCAGCCTACTTACCTTTTGGGGAGCTTAGGGGATTCCCTGGAGTCCAGTGGTATCACCGGGCGGGCAGGCAGGCTGGCTGGCGTGCGAGGGAGCAATCTCCCCGGAGTGCGTCCTGTTCAGCTCCCTCGCGCTCTGCATACTGATGCCGGAGCCGGAAGATGACGTCATATTCCGGCTCCTGCATCAGTACGCGGCGCGCGAGGGAGCTGAAGAGGAAGCACTAAGGGGAAAGTGCTCCCTCGTGGGCCCGGTGACACCAGGGCCAGCCTCGGGGGGCCCTGAGATGGCCAGCTCCTGGGCCCCCCAGGAGAAGAGGCTGGACACACTGGCATACATACCGGGTCGCACTGCGGTATGTACGCCACTAATTGGAATAAAGTGCTACATGACCATTTAAGTGAAAATTGGTTTAAGTAGAATCCTGCAGACCACTACATGTACATCAAACAGTAAATAAAAAAGCAATACTGATAATATGGGTAGATAATCTCATCATAGACCAGTAGTACAACAATAGTAGTACAGACCAGTAGTACAACAATACTCAAGGATATAAAATGAATTTGTTATGGCTAAATTCAAGATGAAAGACACAGGAAGAATCAAACATCTCCTAAGCATTGACTTCAAACAAAGTGACGGTATTGTAAGGTATAGTAAACATAGACCAAAAGAGGAACATATTAAAGATTCTGGAGAAGTTTGGAATGACACATACAGGGAGTGCAGAATTATTAGGCAAGTTGTATTTTTGAGGATTAATTTTATTATTGAACAACAACCATGTTCTCAAAAAACTCATTAATATCAAAGCTGAATATTTTTGGAAGTAGTTTTTAGTTTGTTTTTAGTTATAGCTATTTTAGGGGGATATCTGTGTGTGCAGGTGACTATTACTGTGCATAATTATTAGGCAACTTAACAAAAAACAAATATATACCCATTTAAATTATTTATTTTTACCAGTGAAACCAATATAACATCTCAACATTCACAAATATACATTTCTGACATTCAAAAACATAACAAAAACAAATCAGTGACCAATATAGCCACCTTTCTTTGCAAGGACACTCAAAAGCCTGCCATCCATGGATTCTGTCAGTGTTTTGATCTGTTCACCATCAACATTGCGTGCAGCAGCAACCACAGCCTCCCAGACACTGTTCAGAGAGGTGTACTGTTTTCCCTCCTTGTAAATCTCACATTTGATGATGGACCACAGGTTCTCAATGGGGTTCAGATCAGGTGAACAAGGAGGCCATGTCATTAGATTTACTTCTTTTATACCCTTTCTTGCCAGCCACGCTGTGGAGTACTTGGACGCGTGTGATGGAGCATTGTCCTGCATGAAAATCATGTTTTTCTTGAAGGATGCAGACTTCTTCCTGTACCACTGCTTGAAGAAGGTGTCTTCCAGAAACTGGGAGTTGAGCTTGACTCCATCCTCAACCCGAAAAGGCCCCACAAGCTCATCTTTGATGATACCAGCCCAAACCAGTACTCCACCTCCACCTTGCTGGCGTCTGAGTCAGACTGGAGCTCTCTGCCCTTTACCAATCCATCCATCTGGCCCATCAAGACTCACTCTCATTTCATCAGTCCATAAAACCTTAGAAAAATCAGTCTTGAGATATTTCTTGGCCCAGTCTTGACGTTTCAGCTTGTGTGTCTTGTTCAATGGTGGTCGTCTTTCAGCCTTTCTTACCTTGACCATGTCTCTGAGTATTGCACACCTTGTGCTTTCGGGCACTCTAGTGATGTTGCAGCTCTGAAATATGGCCAGACTGGTGGCAAGTGGCATCTTGGCAGCTGCACGCTTGACTTTTCTCAGTTCATGGGCAGTTATTTTGCGCCTTGGTTTCTCCACACGCTTCTTGCGACCCTGTTGACTATTTTGAATGAAACGCTTGATTGTTCGATGATCACGCTTCAGAAGCTTTGCAATTTTAAGAGTGCTGCATCCCTCTGCAAGATATCTCACTATTTTTAACTTTTCTGAGCCTGTCAAGTCCTTCTTTTGACCCATTTTGCCAAAGGAAAGGAGGTTGCCTAATAATTATGCACACCTGATATAGGGTGTTGATGTCATTAGACCACACCCCTTCTCATTACAGAGATGCACATCACCTAATATGCTTAATTGGTAGTAGGCTTTCGAGCCTATACAGCTTGGAGTAAGACAACATGCATAAAGAGGATGATGTGGTCAAAATACTCATTTGCCTAATAATTCTGCACGCAGTGTATAAACCCAGATTAACACCATGTAAACAAAGGCTAGATCGTGATGGTCACAACAATCCAGACAATGGATGAGCATGTTCACGTGTTTCTTGATTCGGAGTTATATCATATATTGTGCCAAAAAAGATGTAAAGATATAATCGATGGGAAAAGATTATTTATGGTTTGGGGACAGCCACAAAATATTGATTATATACACAGATCAAGTGAGGAAATAAAGAACCAGTAAAACATATTGAGTGTTTACTGTTGCTCCTTTTCTCCCTCTATTTATTACTTTTTCTTACTTGATCTGTGAACCAAATGGCGCAACAATGTATACTGGAAAATATAAGCATAACATTTATATTTTGTAGTAAACTGTCATATTCACTCCTGTTCCTTACAGATCAAGCAGGAAAATAGTGTATCACATTTCAGATGCTTATTTTGGCATTAATTGGCAAAAATGAGATAAAAAAAACATGAATGTCTTTTTTTTTTTAAATTCAGGTAGTCAGGCATCTGAATCAGAACCTGATTTTGAACAATATAACACAAAAAAGAAAGCAGCCCTTGCTAAATCAAATAGGTTGCTTCATGTTGTAAATGAATTAGCCAATTAGTAGTAAGAAAACAAACAAAGTTCATGGCAGGTTGTTCAAATGTAAGAAAGTAACACAAGTGGGGATTTACCCAAGTATTGAGGCAAGTCAATGATTTCTGCAGAAAGCAATTCCCACATGGAAAAAAACAAATATGCATGCAGGTAAACTGACTGGCTGTGTTTGAGTGCAAAAATATAATTTGATTTCAGCTTCCAGCAGCTGAGTTGGAAATAGTTGAAGTCCAATAGAGAAATGTAGGAAACAAGGTGAGTATAAGGATCGAATTCTTAAATTCTGAAGGAATTTGTGGTAAGGGAACTAGAAAATCAGTTCTGAGATGAGCTGGAGATTCTGAGACCTAAAAAAATGTTAGTAGAAACATGCAAGGCACAGGGGCATGACATGAGCATTAGGAGTGCACATGTTCACTGACAGGGCTGTCCTAAATAGGCTGTTTATTGTCAGAGGACCTGTGAACTTAAAGGGGAATTACAGAATTATTTAAAGAGACAATAAAATTAAAAAACATATTCCTTTCATACACACTAATTAGTTCATATTCATGTCCTTTTTTTATTTGTTTGAATCATTTTCCCAAATAATTTGCATGGAAGAATATCATCCATGCAAAATTGCCACATGGTCAAAGATTGTACTACCTGAATCAAATTTTTGTTTTATATGAATTGATTTGGCCAAAACCACATTTTTCCTCTATAGTCAAGTCTAATGTACATTTGTATTTTTATAAAGATTTATATAAAAAATAGCAACTGTATCTATCAGACTAACAGTTAGGGGTGGGTTCTTCTTATATTGTATCACTATATGCATTTATTGTACATTTCAGTTTCTATAAATGTAAATTGGTGATTAGCAAAATACATTTGTCAATATAATAACACTTGTTGAGCATTATACATATTGGAATGCAATTGGTAACTATTTGGTTTCCTTATACACTGATCAGACAAAACATGAAAACCACCTGAGACTAAAGAATAACCTTTCCTCTGCCATTCTGTCTTCTTCCCATAGTTCACCCTGCCGCCATCTCCCCAGAAAACAACACATACCTAATCTAAAAGAAAATATGATTCTTCAGACCATGCAACCTTCTTCCATTGCTCCATAGTCCAGTTATGATGCTTGCATCCCTATTGAAGGCTCTTTTGGAGGTTGACTGGGAAATCATGGCCACGCTGATTGGTCTGCGTCTAAGCAGCCCTATACACAGCAAATTGGGATGCACTTCTGTGTGTTCTGACACATTTCTATCAGGGCCAGCATTTAGTTTTTTAGGAATTTTACCTACAGTAGCTCTGCTGTATGATTGGACCAGATGGCTTAGTCTTTTCTCCTGAAGTTCAATTCACTTTGTGCTCCCATAACCCTGACACAGGTTCACTGGCTGTCCTTCCTTGCACTACTTTTGGTAGGTACTAATCACTGAATCTTGGGAACACCACACATACTTGCTGTTTTGGAGATACTCTGACCCAGTTGACTAGCCATTACTATTTGACCCTTGTCAAAGTCACTCCTATCTTTTTGCTTGCCCATTTTCCTTCTCCCAACACATGAAATACAAGAACTGACTGTTCACTCAGTGCCTAATATACCCCACCCCTTGACAGGTACCATTGTTATGATATAATCAGTTATTCACTTCACCTTTAGTGTTGTGGCTGATAAGTGTGTATGTTTGCATTCTGATTTTTGAAACCTGCAACCCCAAACATATCAATATGCTTCCCATAAAAAGTAGTAGCCCAATATGCCTATCACTGGTATATTTCTTTGACAGCATTCTTGTTTCATAAAGGATGGCTGATGTCTAGTTGCAGCATGCCTATCTGGATCAGCAAGCAGTGTACTCACTGTGTTTCTTAACACTCTGCGAGGATTAAGGTTGATTATGGTTAGCTAGGGTTAGACATAGCATGAAAGTTTAATGCTGGCAGTATAGTGACACAAATAGAATCATTTCAAGCTTCTGATCATGGCCATGATAGAAATATAGTCAGGGTTGCTGTTTAGTTCTAAAGAAACACTTTTGAGACAAGAATCAATTTGTGAAAATTGGAAATTTGCAAACTGATATTGGCATGTCTGTAATTTGACCCTATAACTTGTAACAAAGGTTTGTATTAGGTTTAAACTCATGTGCAGTCAGGGCCGGATTAACATAGGGGCTGTTGGAGCTGTAGCTCCAGGCCCATTCCCATGGAATAGGTCCATTGATTTAAAAATATAATAATATTTTTTTTATTTTTTACTACTCTTCACATGCTCTAACTTAAAGGGAAACTCAGTCTTTCCTGGCACTGCAGGTCCCCTCTCCCTCGCACCTCCCATCCCAGGTAGCTGAAGGGGTGAAAACACCTTCAGTTCACTTACCTGAGACCCCGCTGATGTCCCTCGGCGGTGGTTTCTTGTCGGCGTCGCTCCTCCCAGTAATTACGTCAGCCGGTGGGCGAGACTGATTCTGCCCGCCGGCTGAGGAAACCTAATGCGTGTGCTTTTTCAATGCTTTCCTATGTGGAATTGAGCGACGCTGGAGGTCCTCACATAGCGAGAGGACGTCCAGCGACGCTCTAGCAAAGAAAATCTTTGCTATGAATCAGGAAGTGCCCTCTAGTGGCTGTCTAGCAGACAGCCACTAGAGGTGGAGTTAACCCTGCAATGTAATTATTGCAGTTTATAAAAAAATGCAATAATTACAGTTGCAGGGTTAAGTGTAGTGGGAGTTGGCACCCAGACCACTCCAATGGGCAGAAGTGGTCTGGGTGCCTGGAGTGTCCCTTTAAGTATGTAAACTTAAAATGGATGCAGGGGAACAAAACTGGTGTTGACTGGCTGACAATGAAAATAGTTAAGGTAAAGCTGACTTTGCGCACTATGCAAATACTCTTGCTGCTTTGGTCTAACACTGTGGCATGTTCCTTTTCTTCTACACTCACTACATACACCTTTCCTTTGTCCCAGACTATATGCCAGGAGCTCCTGCCTGCTAGTAAGAAGGTAAGGAGAGCAGTAGACAAGTGAATGCTAGGAGACAGTCCTTAGAAAGCGTGGAGCGAGCGCATCATTGGATGCATTTATGCTAAGCTCTGGGTGCTGTCTGCATAGTATGCCCTTAGTTTGACAGCCTGCATGATTGGAAGGCAGCCTGACATCCATTCATGCCAGGCTGGCCTTCCAAAGAAGACACACTCTTTTTTTGGGAATATTCAACCCTTTGGGCAGTTCTGATTATGTGACTTGCGTCAGTGGCCCACCCTTTTGTTCCGCCCACCAACACTGCTGTTAGGAGATATGGATTCATGTGAAAGATGAAAGTGAGAGATTAGCATAGAGTATGTGTTTTCCCTCCAGCACTACCAACTACCAGATACATGACACTTAGGAGGTATGACTGTTTTAGTGTGTTCTGTTGATAACATTCTGTAATTAGGAGCATCATAATTGTCAGCACCAGGCCCAAATGGCTTAATCCGGCCCTGTGTGATTTATGAGAATACATACGCAGGGTTTTATGGTAATGGAATGACAGAGATTTATCAGAGTTTCTTAAAAAAACTGTTCCAACAACTGGTACAAAAGGGGGAGGAGTGATCAATAAAATGTGTCAGTTTGATTCATTGTTTTGCATTATGATATCCACATTGAAGTTGGTTAGACTCTTGTGAAATTTCCCACAAAAAAAAATGTGTGATAAAATGAAAATAATGAGATGTAGCCACTGTATTTGGCAGAGATTTGATAATAAAATGGTTACATGAAAAGTATCAAGTTTTTAAATAAATATTGTAGGGGGTCTACTTTCTACAAATATATATTTTGATGCACGTTTTGGATATTTTAACTGCTATTAATGTTATAGTCTCTGCAGACCAAATTTTGCAGAGGCTTAAAACCATTATAAACTAATTGCAATATATGTTCTATAACTTTAACAAATTAATTGATATCATAGCCATATGAACTATTTTATTAATCAGGGCTAATAAGTTTATGCATTTGAAGTTATAGTTCTTTGGCTTATGATTATTTCTGCACAACTGTCCCCTCCGCCTAATTTTTCCCTTTAAATATTTAATTTATACTTAATGGGACACTATAGGTACCAAAACAACTTTAGCGTAATGAAGCAGTTTCGATGTTTAAATCATGCCCCTTCAGTCTCACAGCTCAATTCTCTTCCATTTAGGAGTTAAATTACTTTGTTTATATATTTATATATATATGTGCACTTAAAGAGCAGTTATTCACTTAAAGAGAAGGTTTTAACTAAAGGGCCTCGATCATGAATGCATAAAATCTCAAAAAAAGCTTTAAGGGGTTAAGGTAAAATGTTTGTATTTTTGCATAAACAAATTACCATTTTTGTTACTGTTTTCACAGTTTTTCTTTTTTTTATCTGACATTACATTCTTACATATCAAACATATGGTCTCATCAGGGATCTATATTATCAGCGGTAGTGATGTTATTGATGACACTGCTCACAGTGTGATTGCAGTGAGACAGAAAGAAAACACACTTTTATCCCTGTTAGCAGCTGAACGTGATATGTGAGATGCTGTCACAAGTTTGATTCATTTTCCCCTCCTGGCAATGGTTACACACAGAGACTATTCCCAGTTTCCACATTAAGTCTGGTGCTGAACACATTTGGCCTTATCCGTACTGTGCTAGAGAGATCCAATTAGAACCTTTCGAAACCCTGTTGTACCAGCTTGTATTGACTCAGTGCTTGTCTTATTTGAGGTATTTGGATAGGTGGGGTATTTATTATTAGAGTCTAATAGATTTGGTACAATCTGAGTCTATGTTAGGGCTAGGGGATTGGACATTTTCCTGTCATTATTTGGCTAGGGGCCCTGAGGGTCCACTAGATACATGAACCCCACCATGTAGTCAGTAGAGAAATGAGTAGGGGGTAGCTCAAGGGGCTTCTACCTAGCCTTTGTATGCCAGGTGTAAATTTGCATACCAGGGGTAACAATGAGGTAAAATTAGATAATGAGAAATGAGGACAGAGATGACCTAAATGAAAAGAGTAGAGTCAGGGTATTTGTTCTTAGGCATTACATGTGTCTTATATTAGTTAACCAATCTCCATCCTCAATTAGTGCAAGTGGATAGAACAAAATACTTCACTTGAACCCACAGTTTTGCCAAAAAGGCATTGACCATTCCATTATGCATATTTCTGGAAATCTGGCAAACCCAAATCACCTATTGTTTAGAAAGAGTTAATATCTCTAAAACTATTTGAGGTATAGTACTTACAGGGCTGAGTCCCCGTTATTATTAGTAACTTATATTTCCATAGAAACAGCAAGGATTTAGCTCCTGTAAATTAAAGAACCATTAACAATCATTGTCAAAAACTATTAACAGGTCAATTAAAGGGACACTATAGTCACCTGAACAACTTTAGCTTAATGAAGCCGTTTTGGTGTATAGAACATGCCCCTGCAGCCTCACTGCTCAATCCTCTGCCATTTAGGAGTTACATTCCTTTGTTTATGAACCATAGGCACACCTCCCTGCATGTGACTTGCACAGCCTTCCATAAACACTTCCTGTAAAGAGAGCCCTATTTAGGCTTTCTTTGTTGCAAGTTCTGTTTAATTAAGATGTTCTTATCCCCTGCTATGTTAATAGCTTGCTAAACACTGCAAGAGCCTCCTGTATGTGATTAAAGTTCAATTTAGAGATTGAGATACAATTATTTAAGGTAAATTACATCTGTTTTATTTTCATGCAGGCTCTGTCAATCATAGCCAGGGGAGGTGTGGCTAGGGCTGCATAAACAGAAACAAAGGGATTTAACTCCTAAATGACAGTGAATTGAGCAGTGAAATTGCAGGGGAATGATCTATACACTAAAACTGCTTTATTTAGCTAAAGTAATTTAGGTGACTATAGTGTTCCTTTAAGTATAGTAAAAAAAATTTTTTACATAGCATTTATATATTGCTAAGATAGTTTCCTTGTGAATGGTTTGTGTAGAGGAATATTTTTATTCTAATTTGTACAACATGATTGTGAAAGTATACATGGCTTGACAATATAATATACAAATTTTACCTACTACAAAAATGTATATCCTCACTCATGAATGCCATCTTCTCACTTCTGTAATTATGATTTAAAAACAAACAACAACAAAAATAAATAAACTATATGTTGAGATGTTTACACATTTGGACTTTACAATGGTTAGTAAGCTTCTTATATTTATATAAAGTTGTGCTCAAAAGTTTGCAAACCCTGGCAAAAATTTTGAAATTTTGGTATTGATTTTGAAAATATGTATTTTATTAAAGTATAGTGATCATATAAATCCATTTATTATCACATAGTTGTTTGGCTGTTTTTGAAATTATAATGATAACAGAAATGCCCAATACATACTTTTGAATGTCTGACCTTGTTACAGACGCACAAGGTGATGCACACAGGTTAGAATGGCAATTAAAGGTCAATTTCCCACACCTGTATCTTTTTAAATTGCAATTAGTTTATGTGTATACATAGTCAATGGGTTTGTTAGCTCTCACGTGGATGCACTGAGCAGGCTAGATACTGAGCCATGGGGAGCAGAAAAGAACTGTCAAAAGACCTCTGTAACAAGGTAATGGAACTTTATAAAGATAGAAAATGATATAAAAGATATCCAAAGCCTTGAAAATGCCAGTCAGTACTGTTCAATCACTTATGAAGAAGTGGAAAATCGTGTGTGTGTGAGGCTGCAGTGTATGTGACGGTGCACTGTGGGATGTGGTGCAGTGTGTGTGAGGTGGTGCAATGTGTGTGAGGGGGCACAGTGTATGAGGGGATGCAGTGTGTGAGGTGGTGCAGTGTTTATGAGGTGGTGCAATGTGTGGTGCAATGTGTGGTGCAATGTGTGTGTGTGAGGGGGTGCAGTGTGTTTGTGTGTGTGAAGCTACAATGCGCGTGAGGGGGTGCAGTGTGTGTGAGGGGTCCAGCGCATGTGAGGGGGTGCTGTGTGTTTGTGTGAAGGTACAATGTGTGTGTGACGCTGCAATATGTGTATGATGGGGTGCAGTTTGTGTAGTGGTGCAGTGTGTTTGAGGGGGTGCAGTGTGTGAGGGGGCGATGTGTGATAGGGGTGCAGTGTGTATGTGTGTGAGGGTATGGTGTGTGTTTGAGGGTGCAGTGTGTATAGTGGTGTAGTGTATGTGAGGGGTGCAGTGTGTATGAGGAGGTGCAGTGCGCGTCTTGCTTCTCACCTCAGCACCTCTACGTGTTTGTTTCCAGCTGCTATGTGTACCTAGTGGTTGCACCGACCTTGTAGGAAAATGGGGTAATTGTAAGGTAGATGGGCAGAAGTACTTATAAGTGGTAATTTAAAGGTAGGCAAGGGTACTAAGGTTAACAGAAGTACTTTTAGGCACGGTAGGGGTACTTGAAAGAACGGTGGATACTTAGAAATCAGGCAGGGGTTCTTGTAAGGTAGGCAAATCTGGGGGTCCTGTAAAGCAGCCATTGGTAATTATAAGCAAGCCAGAGTATCTATAAGGTATGTAGACAGAATTACTTTTTTATATTTTTTTATTTTGCCAAGACAAACTATACAGAACATAAAGTTGTGCTCAAAAGGTTGCATTCCCTTGGAGAATTGTTAATATATGTACCATTTTTAAAGAAAACATGAGTGAGCAGGCAAAACACATTATTTAATTTCTTATGGGATTCATATTTAATTGTAGGTTATAACAGAATGGCAAATTATAAAAAAAACCATGGCAACAAAGAAAAAATGTAAATGACCCCTGTTCAAAATGATGGTATTCTTTTCACTATAGGCCTTGTTGACCGTTCTCCAAACATTGTGCGTATGGTTATAACCATAAAGTTCTATTTTGGTTTTGTCATGTGAGGCGTTTTAAGGTGTTGTCAGGCATATTGTAACCAAGCTTTTTTGTGGCATTGGTTCAGTAAAGGCTTCTTTCTGGCAACTCGACCATGTAACTCATTATTGTTCAAGTATCGTCGTATTGTGCTCCTTGAAACAACCACACCATCTTTTTCCAGAACAGCCTGTATTTTTCCTGAGGTTATCTGTGGGTTTTTCTTTGTATTCCGAACCATTTTTTTGGTAGTTGTTGCTGAAATCTTTCTTGGTCTACCTGACCTTGACTTGGTATCAAGAATTTTCCACTTTTTAATAAGTGATTGAACAGTACTGACTGACATTTTGAAGGCTTTGGGTATCTTTTTATATCCTCTTCCATATTTATAAAGTTCCATTACCTTGTTACATAGGTCTTTTGAAAGTTTTTTTCTGCTCCCCATGGCTCAGTATCTAGCTTGCTCAGTGCATCCACGTGAGCGCTAACAAATTCATTGACAAGCATACACAGACACTAATTGCAATTTAAAAAGCCACAGGTGTTGGAAATGAACATTTAATTGTATTTAACCTGTCCGTGTCACCTTGTGTGTCTGTAACAAGGTCAAACATTCAAGAGTATGTAAACTTTTGATCAGGGCCATTTGGGTGATTTCTGTTATCATTATGATTTAAAAAGGAGCCAAACAACTATGTGATAAAAAAATGGCTTCTTATGAGCACTATCCTTCACTACTTTTTTTTTTTTGCATGATCAGTCATATTTTCAAAATCAATGCCAAAATTTGACAACTTCTGCCAGCAATATATATCTTAATAATATTTTGTAGTATGTGTTAATATAGAACATACATTATTTTTATTCTATTTATTTATCAAAGTAAGATTTCCCATTCTTTGTTGAGCATAATCATGTATTGTTTGTTTGTTGTATGTATGTTTGTTTGATTTTTGTTTTTTTTTCATTGTGGATTGCGAAAACTATAAATAAACTCATCCATACATACCATTCATTTTGCAGGGGGTGACTGCGTGACTTTTAAAGTAGGCAGACAGGGTTAACTGTAAAGTAGACATGCTAAGGTACTTGTAGGCAGGGGTACCTGTAAGTTCTGGAGGAATTGCATGAAACAGGTCCAGCACATCCTGGCTAAGACACTTGAAAAACACTTGTAAGTTTGCTAATAGATGCAGATAGGTTGACCTTTTCTATCATGTCGGTGATTGTGTATGGCTGAGTACTTGAAATATTAGATTCTAAGTTCCGTCTATGAAGCTGGCTTGCAAATATATTGGTCCCTTTATTTAATTTGTCAGATTAATCCTGTATAATGCAGGCTTGAGTTACTGTCTTCTATGTGTATTTCAGACTTGCATGCCTCTGTGTTTCAAATGTTGTTATGTAATCACTTTACTAGGCACAGTGCTCCTCCTCCTTCTGTTGTGGTAGAGAATCAGGAGGCATTTGAGGTGCAGTCTATAATTGACTCCAGATTCTCCAGGGGTGAACTTCAATATCTAGGATTGGATTGGACCTTAGGGGAAATGTCCTGGATAGATGCTGTTGATATTCATGCCCCTCTTTTGGATCATGGATTCCATGACACTCTTACCTGTCCTTGTACTGCCCTGTGGATGGTCCTGAAAGGGATGGTAATGTAAAGTTTACCCATCACATGGTGCTCCAATCCAGCAGACGGCCATTTTGCCAGTCCATGCTTGCTCCTTTGGTCTATCTGACACTGTGCCCGTGCATATTTTAATGATGCAGCATGACCTCATTGACACCAATTTGCATAATTTTTGTCACCCTCTCCTGTTTTGGCAGCATGGTAGACATCAAAAACGCCCCCAGCCTATAAAAGTGAAACCTTCCAGGTGAACAGTGCACTATTTTGGTTTCTCTTTGACCCTATAGTGCATTTATACTTATTTGATTAACTTTGTTACTCACCGTGTTCTCCATTTGACTATTTTTTATTTTGGTATTCTTGACCTGGATTTGTCTAAGTGTCTATCTGATTTCTGGTATCCCTTGATTCTATATTGTCTTGATTATTCTGTCTTTCTGTTCTATGTAAAGCCTTCCCACCTCTAAGGACCGGTAACATGTCTATTTACTGAGGTCATACTCTTTGTGCTGGGGTATTTATACATATTCGTGACAGAATAGGTCACAAATCCATTTCATCCATTTCTCCTGCACGGTGGGTGGGGGATTTATTAATTTTATATCCAGCACATTTTTTTTATATTCAGTAATGATGCTGACCACGTTGTTATTAGGATGTCACATTAATGCTGAAAATAATTTATCCTCATGGTTTTCACTGCAATAATTTGTGGATTTTATATTTGAAATTGGTCCTTTTGATATATATATATTCTAAATTCCATTACACTTTTTGTCCAGTAAAAGGAGTTAAGTAAAAAAAAAAAAAAAAAACTGTACTTATATACGTATATTCTCCTTTGACATTTACTTCTGTCACATTCTATGTTCTTCTATTCCAAGTTCCAGACAGACCCAGGACAATGTTACTGAAGTTGGGCAGTGAAGCTATTTGCAATTTAAAAGCAGTGACAGATATTAAACAATGTTTTCATTTTTAATGCTCATGCAGTATTCTGCCAGCATTCCTTACTTAATGTTCATTTCTTTCTTACTCTTTGGTACAGGACTATGGACAACCTGTTTGAAACAAAGTGACATGAGCTGCTGTCATATTCATTATATTACATAATTGTGCATTGGAGTTAATTGCATGTACAAAGCCAATTTATCTTATCTGTTTTTGATGCATGAAATATTTTTACATACATTGTTAAAGTGCAAAATAAGTTAATAAATAGTTCTTTAAAAATGATTACAAGAATAACTTTAAAAAATTGCAGCAACCGTGTAAGTGCCAAGACTCCAAAACCTCTCACAATAAAAAACAAACAAACAAAAAAAAACTAAATGCATCAGGTGCACTTTGCCTTAAAACAAAACAACAAACCATTTCAAGGATGTGGATGCTAACAATTGGGTTATGTTTAAAAGTGGTAATTTAGAGCCATGACTCAAGAATATTCCAAAAGGGCAATTTCAAAAGAGTCAAAGATTAATTGATTAGGTATTAACAGAACAATCCATGACCCTTTTTTAAATGTTCAGACAGAATTAATTTCCGGACAGACTAGTTAAGGGTGCTTTTAAATAGGTTGAGACTAGCCTTACTTTACCTAGGGTTTTTTTAGGTGATAATAAAACTGTGGATTGATATTTGATTTTAATGTTAATTTTAGAGAAATACAGCAAGTAATAAATAGACATTGGGGTTTACTATCAAAAGTTAGAGAATTATTTAGTAGTATTATTATTTAGAGAAACCGTTTATTACTTTAAGGGTGGCACCTAATCTTAAGACTATCGTAACTCATGATATGTTAGCACAAGAGATTGTGGTTAATTTTTTAAGTGCAAGGTTTGTTTTTTATTCCTAATAAATTTCATGGGTGCATGTAGAGCAAAAATAGAACATTGAAAGGAGGCAAAATTCAATAATAAGGAGTTCATTATTAAAGATTTTATTACATCTTTTACTAGGAATATAGTTTAGCTTTTAACATGCCCATGTGGTTTACATTATATTGGACATACTATTCACCCCCCATAAAAAAGAAGTAATGAACAGATTAATATTTTAAAAGCTATAAACTATATTATCCCATATTAAGAAATTTCATAATAAGGCCCAGCAGGGTTAATTTTCCTACTATACAAGTGGTTAAAAAAAACCTTGGAGAAGGGGTTATTATCAGCATCAGCGATGAATACATTAAATGATTCTATTTATTGCATATATTGGAACCACATGATTTAAATATTGAGTTTCATTTTTGATTCTGATTACACATGTATTTTTTATGTATGTAGATTTTAATTTTATGCAAGACAAGATATCAATATAGTTCTCTGTTTTCCCTGAATGTATTCAGTGTCCATTTGTGGACTCACAAACTCACCATATAATCTTGTTTGTTTATTTTAAGGCTCTATTTGCAAATCTCTTCTGTTATGTGCTATGTTTATATGTGTGATTTACTCTGCTGGTCTTGTTTAGCAATCATTTATGGTTCCTTACCAATAAGCTTTTGATTATCTGCATCTAGACTGGTTTTTGTCCATTTATCGACTTGGTTGCTTAGTAACACTTATGGGGGCATTCCTTGAGAAGGTACCAGTACAGTGAGTGGGACAAGCTAATTCGTATATATTATATATATTTTTTTGTAAACGCTTGGGAACAAGTATGTGCCCTTTATATATTATATATCTTTTTGTGGATTGGTATACTTCCTGTTTTTTATAGGCTTTGGGTAAATAACCAATATAGAGAAACTTGAATTATTGATATCATGTTTTGGGATGTTACTGGTGCACTGAGCTTTTGCAACATAGATAATGTAATGTTATCTGCTAGAACTTTAGTAATTTGCATCCATGTTTGCACTGTTAAAGACAATTACAACAGTGAACACTGCTCTCCTTGACCCTGGACCCTTAGACTGCTGCCCTCTTATGCCAATTTGTTCCTTCTGGTTTGTGCATAATTCTGATGGCACAAAGATGATACAACCATATTCAATGCACATGGATGTCCTGGAGACACAGAAGTGAGACAATCTTTATCAACAAAATACATCCCTTTGAAGTTCCTGTTTGGCAAAATGGCTGGTAGTCCTCTATTTTTGCTGTTCTTTTGTTTTGACCTGACCTATCTTTGTGTTTTAGGCTTCATAGTCTCCTGTTATACTGCCGATGTGCAATTATCTTCTGTAAGAGAGGGAGAACAAGCCTTCAGCGTATGATAAAGCATATTGCAATGTATCATATCTAGTGTTGTCGCGAACCCGAAATTTTCGGTTCGCGAATGGCGAACGCGAACTTCCGCTAATGTTCGCGAACCGGCGAACCGCGCGAACCGCCATTGACTTCAATGGGCAGGCGAATTTTAAAACCAACAGGGACTCTTTCTGGCCACAAAAGTGATGGAAAAGTTGTTTCAAGGGGACTAACACCTGGACTGTGGCATGCCGGAGGGGGATCCATGGCAAAACTCCCATGGAAAATTGCACAGTTGATGCAGAGTCTGCTTTTAATCCATAAAGGGCAGAAATCACCTAACATTGACACCTGTCCTCAAAGCCCTGCCCTGATACACACTGACACAGAGCAGAATAGAGACTGTTCCCCGTCCTCAGAGACCATGATACACACTGACACAGAGCAGAATAGAGACTGTTACCCCTACATAGGGTCACTTGGCAGATATGGATTGACACCTGTCCTCAAAACCCCTGATACACACTGACACAGAGCAGAATAGAGACTGTTCCCTGTCCACAGAGACCATGATACACACTGACACAGAGCAGAATAGAGACTGTTCACCGTCCACAGAGACCATGATACACACTGACACAGAGCAGAATATGGACTGTTCCCCCTACATAGGGTCACTTGGCAGATATGGATTGACACCTATCCTAATGATCCCTGATACACACTGACACAGAGCAGAATAGAGACTGTTCCCCCTACATAGGGTCACTTGGCAGATATGGATTGACACCTGTCCTCAAAACCCCTGATACACACTGACACAGAGCAGAATAGAGACTGTTCCCTGTCCACAGAGACCATGATACACACTGACACAGAGCAGAATAGAGACTGTTCACCGTCCACAGAGACCATGATACACACTGACACAGAGCAGAATAGGGACTGTTCCCCCTACATAGGGTCACTTGGCAGATATGGATTGACACCTGTCCCCAAAACCCCTGATACACACTGACACAGAGCAGAATAGGGACTGTTCCTCCTACATAGGGTCACTTGGCAGATATGGATTGACACCTGTCCTCAAAACCCCTGATGCACACTGACACAGAGCAGAATAGGGACTGTTCCCCCTACATAGGGTCACTTGGCAGATATGGATTGACACCTGTCCTCAAAACCCCTGACACACACTGACACAGAGCAGAATAGGGACTGTTCCCCCTACATAGGGTCACTTGGCAGATATGGATTGACACCTGTCCTCAAAACCCCTGATACACACTGACACAGAGCAGAATAGAGACTGTTCCCTGTCCACAGAGACCATGATACACACTGACACAGAGCAGAATAGAGACTGTTCACCGTCCACAGAGACCATGATACACACTGACACAGAGCAGAATAGAGACTGTTCCCCGTCCACAGAGACCATGATACACACTGACACAGAGCAGAATAGAGACTGTCCCCCCTACATAGGGTCACTTGGCAGGTATGGATTGACACCTGTCCTCAAAGCCCCTGATACACACTGACACAGAGCAGAATAGGGACTGTTCCTCCTACATAGGGTCACTTGGCAGATATGGATTGACACCTGTCCTCAAAACCCCTGATACACACTGACACAGAGCAGAATAGGGACTGTTCCCCCTTCATAGGGTCACTTGGCAGATATGGATTGACACCTGTCCTCAAAACCCCTGATACACACTGACACAGAGCAGAATAGAGACTGTTCCCTGTCCACAGAGACCATGATACACACTGACACAGAGCAGAATAGAGACTGTTCACCGTCCACAGAGACCATGATACACACTGACACAGAGCAGAATAGGGACTGTTCCCCCTACATAGGGTCACTTGGCAGATATGGATTGACACCTGTCCTCAAAACCCCTGATACACACTGACACAGAGCAGAATAGGGACTGTTCCCTGTCCACAGAGTCCATGATACACACTGACACAGAGCAGAATAGAGACTGTTCCCCGTCCACAGAGACCATGATACACACTGACACAGAGCAGAATAGGGACTGTTACCCCTACATAGGGTCACTTGGCAGGTATGGATTGACACCTGTCCTCAAAGCCCATGATACACACTGGGGGGAGCTACTGTCCTCCCCAACCCCTGCGCGGTGGGTGGGGGCCATAAATCACAATGGGGGGACCTACTGTCCTCCCCCCCCTGCCCCCACCCCTGCGCGGTGGGTGGGGGCCATAAATCACAATGGGGGGCCTACTTTCCTCCCCCCCGGCCCCCATCCCTGCGCGGTGGGTGGGGGGCATAAATCACAATGGGACGGACCTACTGATTGGAGTGGAGTATTGTTCATATCAGTTTAATACCTTCCGCGTCTACTATCAGTGGACGTGTAAATGGCAGAGATTTTTAATTGTTGAATCACCTCCCCTTTTTAGGCCAAGGTGGGAAGATGCTTGGTTTGGTTTTTGAAGCCACAGTGCTGCACCAGTGGGCCTAAAAATTAGGCATGTACACATGCCTGAAAAATTTGGTATTGTTGCAGCCGCTGCTGTAGCAGCGGGCAGAAAAATTTATGTTTGTTTCACAGGCAGAAAGTGCCCTAAAACATGGCGGCTTGAACCCTAGTTGGTGGCGGATAAGTCACGCAAGTCAAACGTCATTCAGAGCTAAAATACAGCAGCGTGTGGACCATTTTTAGCCCAAGGCAGCTCATCTCATCAGGCCTTTTTTAAGCGAATGTATCGCCCAGTGTCAGTCCCTTCGGGATCCATCCCTCATTCATCTTAATAAAGGTGAGGTAATCTAGACTTTTTTGACCTAGGTGACTTCTCTTCTCAGTGACAATACCTCCTGCTGCACTGAAGGTCCTTTCTGACAGGACACTTGAAGCGGGGCAGGCCAGAAGTTCTATCGCAAATTGGGATAGCTCAGGCCACAGGTCAAGCCTGCACACCCAGTAGTCAAGGGGTTCATCGCTCCTCAGAGTGTCGATATCTGCAGTAAAGGCGAGGTAGTCTGCTACCTGTCGGTCGAGTCGCTCTCTGAGGGTGGATCCCGAAGGGCTGTGGCGATGCATAGGACTTAAAAAGGTCCGCATGTCCTCCATCAACAACACGTCTTTAAAGCGTCCTGTCCTTGCCGGCGTGGTCGTGGGAGGAGGAGGAGGAGGATGACTTCCACCTCTCCCCCTGTTAGATTCCCGTTGTGCTGTGACATCACCCTTATACGCTGTGTAAAGCATACTTTTTAATTTATTTTGCAAATGCTGCATCCTTTCCGACTTGTTGTAATTCGGTAACATTTCCGCCACTTTCTGCTTATACCGGGGGTCTAGTAGCGTGGACACCCAGTACAGGTCGTTCTCCTTCAGCCTTTTTATACGAGGGTCCCTCAACAGGCAGGACAGCATGAAAGACCCCATTTGCACAAGGTTGGATGCCGAGCTACTCATTTCCCGTTCCTCCTCCTCACTGATGTCATTGAAGGTATGTTCTTCCCCCCAGCCACGTACAACACCATGGGTACCAGATAGGTGACAACGAGCACCCTGGGATGCCTGTTGTGTTTGGTCTTGCTCCTCCTCCTCCTCCTCAAAGCTACAATCCTCCTCTGACTCCTCTTCCTCACAATCCTCTTCCAGCGTTGCCGCAGGTCCAGCAAGCGATGCTGATAAGGCTGTTTCTGGTGGTGATGGTGACCACAACTCTTCCTCTTCCTCTTCACGCTCATCTACAGCCTGATCCAGCACTCTTCGCAGGGCACGCTCCAGGAAGAAAACAAATGGTATGATGTCGCTGATGGTGCCTTCGTTGCGACTGACTAGGTTTGTCACCTCCTCAAAAGGACGCATGAGCCTACAGGCATTGCGCATGAGTGTCCAGTAACGTGGCAAAAAAATTCCCAGCTCCCCAGAGGCTGTCCTAGCACCCCCGTCATACAAATATTCATTAACAGCTTTTTCTTGTTGGAGCAGGCGGTCGAACATTAGGAGTGTTGAATTCCAACGTGTAGGGCTGTCGCAAATCAAGCGCCTCACTGGCATGTTGTTTCGCCGCTGGATATCGGCAAAGTGAGCCATGGCCGTGTAGGAACACCTGAAATGGCCACACACCTTCCTGGCCTGCTTCAGGACGTCCTGTAAGCCTGTGTAATTATGCACAAAGCGTTGTACGATCAGATTACACACATGTGCCATGCACGGCACATGTGTCAACTTGCCCAACTTCAATGCCGCTATCAAATTTTTTCCGTTGTCACACACCACTTTGCCGATATCCAGTTGCTGCGGAGTCAGCCACTTTTCCACCTGTGCGTTCAGGGCGGACAGGAGTGCTTGTCCGGTGTGACTCTCTGCTTTCAAGCAAGTCAAACCCAAGACGGCGTGACACTGCCGTATCCGGGATGTGGAATAGTACCTGGGGAGCTGGGGGGGTGCCGTTGATGTGGAGCAAGAAGCAGCGGCACAAGAGGACTCAGCCGAGGAGGTTATGGAAGAGGATGGAGTAGGAGGAGTAGAGGAGGTGGCAGCAGGACTGCCTGCAATTCGTGGCGGTGTCACCAACTCCTCTGCAATGCCACGCATTCCTTGCTTGTCAGCCATCAGCAGGTTTACCCAATGCGCAGTGTAGGTGATATACCTGCCCTGACCATGCTTTGCAGACCAGGTATCAGTGGTCAGATGGACCCTTGCCCCAACACTGTGTGCCAGACATGCCATGACTTCCTTTTGCACAATCGAGTACAAGTTGGGGATTGCCTTTTGTGAAAAGAAATTCCGGCCGGGTACCTTCCACTGCGGTGTCCCAATAGCTACAAATTTTTTGAACGCCTCAGACTCAACCAGATTGTATGGTAAAAGCTGGCGGGCTAATAGTTCGGACAAGCCAGCTGTCAGACGCTGGGCAAGGGGGTGACTTGGTGACATTGGCTTCTTACGCTCAAACATGTCCTTGACAGACACATGACTGTGGGCAGATGAGCGGGGACTGCTCAAGGCGGGAGACGGAGTGGCGGATGGTTGAGAGGGGGCAAGAAGGACAGCAGTGGTTGACGTGGCTGAAGATGCTGGACCAGGAGGAGGATGGCGGCTTAGAGTAGGCGTGCTGCTTGTACTCATGTGTTGATCCTATAGGCGTTTGTGATGTGAGATCATGTGCCTACGCAAAGCAGTTGTACCTAGGTGGGTGTTGGACCTCCCACGACTCAGTTTCCTTTGGCACAGGTTGCAAATGGCATCGCTGTTGTCAGAGGCAGACACACAAAAAAAATGCCACACTGCTGAGCTCTGCAATGACGGCATTCTGGTGGTGGACACAGCATGCGTTGATTGGCGTGCTGTCGGGCTGACCCCGGGTGCCGATGCATGCTGTCTGACTGTGCCACTAGCTCCTTGCGACGACCCCCCCCTGCTTACAACTCGTCTCCTCCTCCTCTCTGTCTCCCCATCTGAACTTTCGCCCTGTTCTTCTTCTTGCCGAGCGGGGACCAACGTGACATCCATGGACGCATCGTCATCATCAACCGCTTCGCTTGTATCTGACAACTCAGAAAAGGAAGCAGCAGCAGGTACAACATCATCATCATCACACCGTACCTCCATGTGTTTAATGCTGCCTGCCTGAGACATATCCCTGTTATCTACATCCTCTAGCAATAATGGTTGCGCATCACTCATTTCTTCAAACGGGTGTGTGAATAACTCCTCTGACATACCAAGTAAAGCGGCTGTGGTGCTAGTTTTGGTGGTGGCGGCAGGCGGGTGAGTGGTATCTTGAGAGGTGCCTGAAGCTAAGCTGGAGGAGGATGGTGCGTCAAGGTTCCGAGCGGAGGCTGTACAAGATTGGGTGTCCTGTGTTACCCAGTCAACTATGTCCTCAGAACTTTTCAAGTTCAGGGTACGTGGTTTCTGAAAACTGGGCATTATTCTAGGGCAAAAGGGAATCACAGCACCACGACCACGACGGCCCCTGCGGGGTGGCCTGCCTCTGCCTGTCATTTTTTGGGGGATTAGTTGTACTATGCGTGCAAGCTACTGTGAGACCAGATATGATTGGCAATGTAAACTGTAACAGTTCTGCAGAGCACACACTGTAGGCCTGACACACCCGCTTGAAGACAAGTAACTGCTATTCAATCTATAACAGTGAAAAATACATTTTGGTTTTAAAAGCACGCTATAGAGACACCAGATATGATTGGCAATGTGCACTGGAACAGTTCTGCAGAGCACACGCTGAAGGAAGGCCTGACAGAGCCGCTTGAAGACAAGTAACTGCTATTCAATCTATAACAGTGAAAAATTAATTTTGGTTTTAAAAGCATGCTATAGAGACACCAGATATGATTGGCAATGTGCACTGGAACAGTTCTGCAGAGCACACGCTGAAGGAAGGACTGACACACCCGCTTGAAGACAAGTAACTGCTATTCAATCTATAACAGTGAAAAATAAATTTTGGTTTTAAAAGCACGCTATAGAGACACCAGGTATGATTGGCAATGTGCACTGGAACAGTTCTGCATAGCACACGCTGAAGGAAGGCCTGACAGAGCCGCTTGAAGACAAGTAACTGCTATTCAATCTATAACAGTGAAAAATAAATTTTGGTTTTAAAAGCACGCTATAGAGACACCAGATATGATTGGCAATGTGCACTGGAACAGTTCTGCAGAGCACACACTGTAGGCCTGACAGAGCCGCTTGAAGACAAGTAACTGCTATTCAATCTATAACAGTGAAAAATAAATTTTGGTTTTAAAAGCACGCTATAGAGACACCAGATATGATTGGCAATGTGCACTGGAACAGTTCTGCAGAGCACACACTGTAGGCCTGAGACACCCGCTTGAAGACAAGTAACTGCTATTCAATCTATAACAGTGAAAAATAAATTTTGGTTTTAAAAGCACGCTATAGAGACACCAGATATGATTGGCAATGTGCACTGGAACAGTTCTGCAGAGCACACGCTGAAGGAAGGACTGACAGAGCCGCTTGAAGGACACTGACTGGCTGCTATTAGCTTACACTGGAAACCTTTTTTCTTTGTAAAAGCACGCTAAAGAGACACCAGATATGATTGGCAACTGTCAAAGCACGCTGGCACAGGTCTGCAGAGCACACGCTGAAGTAGGCCTGACACCCAGACGCTTGCAGACAACTAACTGATCTTCTATTACAGTGAAAAAAAATGATTTCTTTAAAATCTAAAGCTTAAGCTATTGTTAAAACAGATATGAGTGGTGGCACTGGGCAAGTAGGCACAGTATCCAATGTGAACCTCACACAGAAGCTGGCAGGCAGGCAACTGCTCTTCTATTACAATGAAAACCAATTATTTATTTAAAATCTAAAGCTTAACCAATTGTTAAAACAGATATGAGTGGTGGCACTGACTGTGCAAATGGGCAAGGCATCCAACCTGACACAGAAGCTGGCAGGCAGGCAACTGCTCTTCTATTACAGTGAAAACAAATGATTTATTTTAAATCTAAAGCTTAACCAATTGTTAAAACAGATATGAGTGGTGGCACTGGGCAAGTGGGCACAGTATCCAATGTGAACCTCACACAGAAGCTGGCAGGCAGGCAACTGCTCTTCTATTACAGTGGAAACAAAATTTTGGTTGTAAAAGCACGCTATAGAGACACCAGATATGAGTGGCAACTGTCAAAGTACGCTGGCAGGGTTGTGCAGGGCACACGCTGAAGGAAGGCCTGACAGAGCCGCTTGAAGGACACTGACTGGCTGCTATTAGCTTACACTGGAAACCTTTTTTCTTTGTAAAAGCACGCTAAAGAGACACCAGATATGATTGGCAACTGTCAAAGCACGCTGGCACAGGTCTGCAGAGCACACGCTGAAGTAGGCCTGACACCCAGACGATTGCAGACAACTAACTGATCTTCTATTACAGTGAAAAAAAATGATTTCTTTAAAATCTAAAGCTTAAGCTATTGTTAAAACAGATATGAGTGGTGGCACTGACTGTGCAAATGGGCAAGGCATCCAACCTGACACAGAAGCTGGCAGGCAGGCAACTGCTCTTCTATTACAGTGAAAAAAAATGATTTCTTTAAAATCTAAAGCTTAAGCTATTGTTAAAACAGATATGAGTGGTGGCACTGGGCAAGTAGGCACAGTATCCAATGTGAACCTCACACAGAAGCTGGCAGGCAGGCAACTGCTCTTCTATTACAATGAAAACAAATTATTTATTTAAAATCTAAAGCTTAACCAATTGTTAAAACAGATATGAGTGGTGGCACTGACTGTGCAAATGGGCAAGGCATCCAACCTGACACAGAAGCTGGCAGGCAGGCAACTGCTCTTCTATTACAGTGAAAACAAATTATTTATTTTAAATCTAAAGCTTAACCAATTGTTAAAACAGATATGAGTGGTGGCACTGGGCAAGTGGGCACAGTATCCAATGTGAACCTCACACAGAAGCTGGCAGGCAGGCAACTGCTCTTCTATTACAGTGGAAACAAATATTTATTTTAAATGTAAAGCTTAACCTATTGTTAAAACAGATATGAGTGGTGGCACTGGGCAAGTAGGCACAGTATCCAATGTGAACCTCACACAGAAGCAGGCAGGCACCTACAATTACATTACACAGGAAAAAAAAAAAAAAAGCAGCCTGATGTTATAGCCCTAAAAAGGGCTTTTTGGGGTGCTGTCCTTACAGCAGAGATCAGATGAGTCCTTCAGGATTGTAGTGGACACTGAATACCCTAGCCTAGCTATCAATTTTCCTATCTAATCAGCAGCAGCTAAACTTTCCCTCCTCTCACTAAGCATGCAGCTTCAGAATGAATCGAAAATGGATGCTGGGAGGGAGGTTGGAGGGTGTGGAAGGGAGGGAGTGCTGCTGATTGGCTGGAATGTGTCTGCTGACCGAGAGGCACATGGTCAAAGTTTGCCCAATGATGACGAATAGGGGGCGGATCGAACTGCGCATGTGTCCGCCCACCGCGGCGAACGCGAACACGCTAAGTTCGCCGGGAACTGTTCGCCGGCGGACAGTTCGGTACATCACTAATCATATCTTCAGTACTCTGCTTCTAGCATTGTAATAGCACAAGATAAAGCTAAAAGAATGATAAAATGATCAGTTCACATTTCTTATTCAGATTAATTATACAACATTTCTTTTCTGTATAGAATGTGTAATCTAAGGTAGTGGGTAGGAGTTGTGCGTTACTGCACTAAAGTGACAGAGAACTTTTAGATCAATTGTCTCATTAGCTATTGAAGTAGAATGGTAATATCCTCACTGGAAAGCAATGGAAGAGTTCAATACTAGAAAACAAATAGGAGAGGCAGATAATTAGAACTATTAAAACATACATTGCAATACTTTCCCAGTAGCTAATTTCAGAGTATTGAAAGCAAATACAATGGTGATTACAAATGGAAAAATTATACAACATAAATTGAAGAAAGAATATTGCAATTAAAATCAGTAACTGTTAATGGAAATCTGCAGAATGTTACCTTAAAAGATCATCCCTCCATTAAACACAAATACACATGCATAAACAGAGGTAATATTGTGTCTGCATATCTGTGTCTGTCTTTCAGGTTATGCCCCTGCCAGATTGTCACAATCTCTTCCTAAAAGTAAGTCTGTAGAGCTCTAGATTTTTGTTCACTAAACATTTTCAGATGTATCCACTGTCAAAGCTTGATCCAGAGGTCCCTAAAACGGCAGAAGAGTGCACGAAAACCCTCACTCCTGATCAAGGTGACACAGAGGCAGGCATTAAAACGTTCTACTGCTGCACCACAGGAGGAGATTGCAGAACTGGCGGAACTCCAGACCTTACCCCTTGAATGTACCAGCACATCCTCAACTCTACTCGGATGCCTGCAATATTCCTTCTTGATGATGCGGGACTGTGTTCTGCCCAGGAAGGGTATAGGATGATCTGGGACTGATGACTGACCCAAAGACCCAATCACTCACCTTTCCCACCTTGTTAAAGCATTTTGGGAAAATTATCTGACCTGTTGTCTACCCCTCTACCCATACTCTTAATCAGCTGTAGCCTTCTGTACCTCTGACCACTCACCCACTCTCACCTGCCACTGTGGTGGGAACCTATGGGAAACACTCTGACCAGCTAATCTATGTTACCTCTCATTTTCCCAACATTCTCACTATATAGACCAATTTCAGTGCAGAGAGCATGCTCAATCTCTGGCTTAACGTCTAACTCAATCTGTAAGTTTCCACTTACCTTTTCTGTACCTAAAAATGTGCTGCTTTGCTATACATATCTATGCTCTGACATTTTCTATTGTGGAAAATGTTCAGTATATATTGTAGTTGCTTTGATATACCCTTGCACGATAAAAAAAAAGAGGGATTTAGATAGATTAGGGGACTGGGTACTAAAATGGCAGATAACATTTAATGTAGAGAAATGCAAAGTTATGCACTTCGGGGTCAAGAATGCACAAGCAATTTACACCCTAAATGGTAGTGAGTTAGGGATAACAGCACATGAGAAGGACTTGGGAGTTGTTATAGACAACAAATTAGGCAGCAATATGCAATGTAAATCTGCCGTTGCTAAGGCCAGTAAGGTTTTGTCATGTATAAATAGGGGCGTAAATACTCAGGATGAAAATATAATTTTGCCTCCTTATAATTCACTGGTAAGACCACACCTTAAATATGCTGTGCAATTTTAGGCACCTGTTCTAAAGAAGGATATCATGGCACAAGAAAAAGTACAAAGACGAGCTACAAAATTGATAAAAGAAATGGAGCATTTTAGTTACAAAGAAAGGTTAAAAAAATTTAAATCTGATTAGTTTGGAAAAAAGGCGCCTCAGAGGGGATATGATAACATTATACAAATATATTTAGGGCCAGTACAAACCATTATCTGGAAATCTATTCATAAACAGGGCTATACATAGGACACAAGGTCACGCATTTAGGCTGGAAGAAAGGAGATTTAATCTAAGGCAAAGAAAAAGTTAAGGATATGGAATTCTCTGCCTGAAGAGGTGGTTTTATCAGAGTCCATACAGATGTTTAAACATTGGATAAATACTTCCTAAAACATAACATACAGGGATATCATTTATAATTAGTGGGATAATAGCTGCTTGATTAAAGGAGATATCTGACTGACATTTTGGGGTCAAGATTGAATTTTTTCCTAGTTCGTTGCAAAATTGGAAGTGCTTCAGAATGGATTTTTTGCCTTCTTTTGGATCAACAGCAAAAACATATGTGAGGAAGGCTGAACTTGATAGACACAAGTCTCTTTTCAGCTGTGTAACTATGTAACTATGTAACTTTTAAATAGCAAACACACATACACATATGATTCAGACTGAGTGTGGAGATAAACTGTTAATGTTAACTGGCATAGGTATTTGAAATCTATGTCCAAAAAAGGTAACATAAAAATAGCAAATTAAGAGAATTTTTCTAGTAAAACTAAAACTGTGGCATTTTCCAGTCAACGAACACCATATTGTTTCTGGTATGAATATTCTATGGGTATATATTTTATATTGAGTTTTCTAGAAATAATGGCCTTTATGCTGTGTTTCTAGACATTTTTTTATAATTTTTCCCTGATATTGTGTCTGCCTATCTCTGTCTATGTTCCAGGTTAAGCCCCTGCTAGATTGTCACAATCTCTTCCTAATTGTAAGTCTATCGCTCTGGGCTTTTCTTCACTAAACAGAGCTTTGCACAGCATCACAGACTCAATATAGTATTGAAAGACAAAATAACAAAATTAAGGTAAATTGTGATCATTTGGAAATATTTTCCAAATTGTCTACTGTCATGGCTCGGACATGTTTGCCTAAATGTTCCTTTTTGTATTTCAGATCACTAAAATGTTCTGTTTTGTGAATAAGATCAAGATGAAAATGTATTATTTAAATAATACATAAATTAACTATAAAAAAGCTTTACCTTGTTTTTTTTTCTTCATTTTTTTAAAAATCCTTAACACTTTTTATATTAACTGTCTGAGCCTGGAAGACATCATCAGTACTCCATTAGCTACAAATATCTTCACTAATGTCACACTGTTTCTATGATGTCAACCCTATACATACATGAACACAATCATGTGAAAATGATCAAACTCCAACTGCAATAGCCTTCTCATATTTACTAAAGCCAAATAAGGAGTCGAGTGAATTTGCAGCAATTGCTTCAGACAACTTTCAATGTTTAATAAATAATTCAGACAGTAGCTAATTTTCCCCCTCTATTGGTCAGTTATCACTTGATCTGTAAACAAACTCAACGTGGTGGTCCACTAGCCATCAATCAGCTTTTTTTTTTTAGACCTTGATTGAACAGGAAATGCAGCTCACATGATTTGGCCAACCTCTTATCCATTAAAGCAAATTATGCTGCTTATTTACACATACACACAAAAGAAAATGTTCTTCTCCATTCAATGTCCCTTTTTCTCTAGTGCCAGAAGTGGCATTCTGAATCAAGAATCAAGCTGATCATTTTTTGGATTCTGTCAATCCTCTGAGATTATGGCACATGACAGGTCAGAAATCAAAAACATTTGAACCTCTCCCTCGATCAACCGAAATTTGACCAAACTTAATTTTGACTCAAAATGAATCTCTAAGTTTACTAAAACGTTTTACCTTGCTCTAAAAAAATATTTCCTTAATGCCATATATTAACTGTCTGTGCCTGGATAACATCACCAGTGTTCCATTAGCCACAAATATGTTTAGTCATGTCACACTCTGCTTAGGTCAGGGGTAGGCAAACTGTAGATCCCATGGTGTTTTAGAACTGAAACTGCCATTAATCTTTGACATTCTATAGTCTGGCAACGCATTACAGTAATTGCAGTTCTATGGAATATTGGGATCTACCTTTTGCCCAGCCTTGACTTAGATCCCATGAGTCCATACTTGCCTGTGTCAGTCTTGGACATTGTTCCCCTACTAGGCTGTCACAATCTATCACTCTAGAGAATGTTTCACTGAACAAAACTTTGTAGTATTTAAAGACCCGAGTAACAAATATTAAGTAAATGTGGTAGGTTATGTACTGATTTGTAAACATTTTCAAATATATTTTTACGATGAAAGCTTGAACATTTTAGTTCAAATGGTGCTTTTCAGATTTCACACTACAATGTGCTGTTTTGTAAATAAACCGTAAATGTGACTTTTCAAAGACACATTTGCTTAAAGTAAAAAAAATCCTTTAAAAAGATTCACCTTTCTCTAAGAAATTAATTTTCTTAATAGCTTGAATAAATAACTGTCTGTAACTAGATTACATCTGCAGTGTTCCATTAGCCACACCACACATCTCTTTATTGATGTCATGCTGTTCTTATGAAATCACTGACCAAATACCCAGCACAGCTCAGGTCTTAACCAGTCTACATAGAAACATAGAATGTGATGGCAGATAAGAACCATTCGGCCCATCTAGTATGCCCAATTTTTTAAATACTTTCATTAGTACCTGGCCTTATCTTATAACTAGGATAACCTTATGGGAGCAGGAAACAACAAAAATACAGGGTGTGCTAGGTGAATGGGAGGTAGTAAAAGGACAAGTCTCTGAAAATACACAAGGGGGTCTTGGGTAGGTCTTCTTTGGTTCTTGATGAGGTCCTCAGTGGTTGATATGAAAAACAAAATTAGACAAAAAGGAAGACCAATAGTGCACAACCATAAAGGATAATGTCACGGACAACACAGAAGAGAAAAATGCCAACTCACAATCAGTAGAGCTATGCCCAGCTCTAGGTAAAACAGCATACAGTGGTATTTGAAACTCGCCACATGTAGGATATAGCTGGACAATGAGTCGTTGTACAAAGTCTTGAAGAATCACCTATTGTCCAGCTATATCCTACATGTGGGGAGTTTCAAATACCACTGTGTGCTGTTTTACCTAGAGCGTTAAGAGGTTAAGAGTTTTTCTCCACTTGATGCCATTACAAAAGGTTTGCTGACTTTTTACCATGGTTTTCTGTGTATAACTTTTTTTAAAATATGTTTTTAATAAAGTGTGCTGCATTTAGTCTCAAACTGGTCAACAGGCAAATGGCCATGGGCCGAGGCCAGCATGGGAGATCAATAAAATCAATTATATTTTCCTATGATATTTCAAATTATATATAATTGATTTTTTATTGTATTTGTCTTAAAAAGACTGATGTTATGAGCCATCAATTCTCAGAAATGCAATTTTTCTAAAATATTTTCCCAATTTTGGCCACTAGTGTACATTCGGAATCTTTAATTTAAATATTTTGAGTAATTTTTATTTATATTACTCAAAATAATTGCCTGTTGGCTTGTCAATATTGTCATCTGTTTTGCATTTCTACAAACTAACAGGCTCCTTTTTTTCCTGCTTTTTTCATATCCAAATATTTTCCCAAATATTTGTTTTATGGATCATGTTCAGCTGAGTGGAATCATTGCATGTATGAGTGTTTGTCCTGAATAAAATTTCAGTTCCAGAAAAATTGTTCAACTGAACTGAAAAATCACAACACGCACAAGTACAGATTTATCTTCATTGTGTTCCCCACTATGAGCCTTATTAAGGAAAAGGAAATTGGGAGAGATCTGTTCTGCATGAAGGCACATATTTTCTAATCCTTAGGCTATACTTAGGGGGATGGATAGAGGAGAGCTAAAATTGTGGTGGACTATTGCCTAGTTTACATGGACTGGACTTTCCAGTCAATTTGTTTCTCTGTTCATTATATGTCTTCATACCTGTTAGTTGGTCATTTCTCTTGAAGCACAAAAAAGACTAAGCAAAATAAAAAAGAATAAAAAATAAAAATAGAAATGCAGTCATCCATTGCAAGAAGTGACAAGTCCTCTTTTCTTCTCTCCAGTAAACACTATTTCGGTATTTACTTGGATGTGTATTGCTGTGAAGGGAAATAAAAAGATGTTCTTACCTGCACTGTGCTTTTGTATTATTGTGACATTGCTGCCCCATGATGCTGCTGGTGTGCAAGTAAGTGCTTAGACATCAAAAGGGAAAAATGCCATGTTTGCCCGTGTGCTCTTAGCATTTTATCCAAAGTGCCGTATGGGCACATACAAATGGCTCTGCAGGCTTTAATTAATTTGCATACTATAGGTTTTGTTAGTTATTAGGTTGTGCATAAATTGTAGAAGTGATACTTTCCTTCCAAGTGGGCAAACATTTAAAAATACATCATAAAAATACAAACAAATACAAAACATGGGTTACTCAATAAATAATCAAGATGCACGAGGGAAAAACAATAACAACATTATTGAGAAACTTAATCGAGCAATAAGTTATCAATTAGTTATCTTCTGTGGGTAACTCCAGGAATAAACTTCTCTGGATCACACAAACTGGGCAACCGTGAATTCAATGCAAATTCTGTGTTTTTGTGAACTTACCTCAATAAATCTTGTAATGACATCACAAACAAGAATAACTAAAAGGTCGATTTTATGGAGTAAATTTATAACAGTAAATCCAAGACAATTTTTTTGTAAGATACACATATTTATATAAAAAAAATACATTATTGCATTTTTCTTCAAAATATGTACATTTTGTCAGCCTTAAGTTGCTAATATTAATTTATAATGATTTAATGTGTAATTTAGTTCTTGGGAAAAAAAATGTCACTCTTTGTTTCTTTGACAGCATACTATAGTTACCCTTTTCATATACAGGATTCTTATTACAATGGCAGTAATGAAAAATGATTTCTACCAGGCAATGGTTTTGTCATAATAATCTGTATTCTAATGGATTATCTTAAATGCAGATAAGGAAATGTGTGTTAAGTGAACATCTATGAAACTACTAGTATCACTTTAAGCAATTCTACAGGGTATCTTTAATCCTTCATAAATGCATAGCATGACAAGAAAATAAAAGCTACAAGCAACAAAATTCTTTCAATTTTTTTAATACATATATATATATATATATATTAAATCTTGCTTATTTATTTTCAGTGTCAGCCTAAAACATATGCTTATGAAAATAAGCAGTTACACCTCACAGCATGAATTGAAATAATACCTATAATTTAATGCATAGGGAAATGTAGTTGACAGTGGCACATCAGCACAATATTACACAAGCACATTTATTTTATGATGACAGGAATATGCCTTGAAGTGTGCATCATTAAAATGTACTCATATCACTTGCACTTCTTGTACATGATGCCTCATTCAGTGGAAACCATTAGATTTTTCATAAAATATTGAAGTCCAAGATTTATCTCTATGTCCTACATGAAAAATACATTGCTAGAGATTTCTTAACTGCATCAAAAACAACATCCTTACCAATAACAGGATATTATTATTTTATCCTGGTAATATGACTGTTTGCAATTAGTGGTGGGACACATTTTGTCTGAAACAGATGGTGGTTTCACCATACATTCTAAGTACAAAAATCACTGCAGCTTAAAGGACCACTATAGTGCCAGGAAAACATACTCGTTTTCCTGGCACTATAGTGCCCTGAGGGTGCCCCCACCCTCAGGGCTCCCCTCCCGCAGGGCTCTAGGGGGTGGAAGGGGTTAAACGTACCTCTTTCTCCAGCGCCAAGTGGGGAGCTCTCCTCCTCCCCTCCCTCTTCTTCCGTCACCGGCTGAAAGCACATGTGAGAAGCGCGGAAGCGCCTCTAGTGGATGTCAGAAAGACAGCCACTAGAGGCTGAATTAACCCTCAGCATAAACATAGCAGTTTATCTGAAACTGCTATGTTTACAGAAAAAAGGGTTAAACCTAGCTGGACCTGGCACCCAGACCACTTCATTAAGCTGAAGTGGTCTGGGTGCCCATAGTGGTCCTTTAATGTAGAGCAGGCTTCCCCAAACTCCGGCCCTCCAGATGTTGCTGAACTACAACCCCTATGATTCTATGAATGAAATAGATAGGATGAGAATCATGGGAGTTGTAGTTCAGCAACATCTGGAGGGCCGCAGTTTGGGGAAGCCTGATGTAGAGGCTCTGGCGAAAAGAGAATGAAGTGTCAGCAATGCAAACACTGCCTTTTTGATACGTTTGTAGTCCCAATGTTAAAGTGTTCCTTTAATAATGTAATTACGGTGTATAGATGCCCTGCTTTCTCACTGCTCAATTCTCTAGAATTTAGGAGTTAAATCATTTTAATTCATCCTTATGTCAACCTAGCCACACCTCCCCTATAGTAACAGACACATTTAGAAGTTTTTATCTCCTGCTCTGTTAATTGAATGTTAATTATACATATGAAGTGTGTGCAGGTTTAGCAATCTTTTTACAGAGCAGGAGATAAGACATGTAATAAGAGTTGCTAAAAACTTTAGACTTTTTTTCTGGAAGTGGTGAATGTGACTGTGTGGGTTTCACCCAAGGGAAATGGGACTAGGGCTACATAAACAAATTGATATACCTCCTAAATGGTAGTGGACTGAAGAGTAAGACTACTTCTACACCAAAACCACTTTATTAAACGAAGGTTGTTTTGGTGCTTAGGATATCCCTTGAATAGGATCTGGAATTTTAGAAGAGGATAAAGTGAATCAATTACCATACCCCTGGAACAGTTCTCAAAAAATGAGAATGTATTGAAAAAATATGTACATACATTTATTGATTTATAGAACGAATGAAACAAGCCAGAAACGTTTGACCTTTTGTTTTCTCCCTGTGGCCAATAGCCTGTTTATACGATTTATGGATCAATAAAAGTATTTATAATTTTTTTCACTAACTTCTCCTGGTGAATGCTCTATTTGACATTCCATTTCACAGGTCCAGCAATCTACTCACAGTTTTTTCACAGTTAGAGGAGAAGACCTCACACCTGTCTCTCTTAGGACACATACAGCCAAGAGATAACAGTGTAGGTGCTAATTTGCTTATATGTTAAGCTCAACATTGACATTTATATATTCTAAAAGTTCCGACATATGCATGTTACTATATCTTATGAGTATAGAAGAAATGTAATCAGGAATTTTAACTCCTTCACTAACAAGTTTTCGTTTAGAAAATAATGTCTTAATATGTGTTTGAAATATGGTATGTAAATAATTAAATAATTGTAGTTTATTTGTGCTAAAATGTGCATTTGCCACCAAACAAAAACAAAAAAATAAACATGGCAAAATCCATGTCCCAGTTGACAGCAATTCAATATAGACCAGGGGTACCCAAAAGGTAGACCTCCCAGATGTTTTAAAATGACAACTTCCATGATGTTTTGTCAGTCTAAAGACATCCTAAAGGCATGCAAAGCATCATGGGAGTTGTAGTTCAACAACATCGGGGGATCTACCTTTTGGGCACCCCTGATATAGACTATAAGGGGAATCCAAGGTTAAACATGCAATGTGAGCGGCAGTAGTCTCCCCAAATAACACATTGCCATTCAAGATAATATAACCACTTAACCCCTTAAGGACGCTGGACGGAAATTTTCCGTCATTGCAGCACTCCCCTTAAGGACGCTGGACGGAAAATTTCCGTCCAAAATGAAAATTAACCCCTGATTGCCACAATCGCGGCAATCGTGGGGTTAATCTTCCTGTAGTGTGTCTCCCTATCGGAGGCACACTAACACAGGCAGTTTCACTTTCACAGCCCATGTGATCGCTCTGACCGGGAGTCAGAGTGATCACACATGCTGCAGTGAAACCCGATCTGTTTCCCTGCAGCTCCGTGTGAGCTGTGAACAGCAGAGAGACAGATCGGTGCTGATCTGTCTCTGGCTGTAAAAAAAAAAGTGTTTGTTGCAAAATCCCACCCCCCCTCACCTCTTTCAAATAAAATTTAACCCCTTCCCTGCACTTTGATCACTGCCTGCAGTGATCAAAATACAGGTCACAGTATTTCACTGTGATCTGATTTTTTTCTTTTAACCCCTGAGGGTTAACTTTTATTTTTTTTAATCCTCAGGGGTTAAATGTATTTAATTAATTCTTTTAAATATTTTAAAATATTTATTTATTTAGCTAAGGTGGGTAGAAGTTAGTGGGAAAATTTGGGGATTTACGGTTAGGCTAGTTAGGGGTTAAAAGTAAAAAAAAACCAATAAAAAGTTAAAAAAACTTTTGAAAAGTTTAAACAAAGTTTTAAAATAGTAAAATAAGTTGTTAAAGGCTAAATAAAACTTTTTAAAAGTTAAAAAAGACTTTTAAAAAGTTAAAAAAATGTTTAAAAAAGGGGGTAAATGCGTATTACCGCTACACTTGGTACAGGCTAGCGAAAAAATGATACCACGCTAAGGTTTCAAATATGCCTTTTGAAACACCCTGGGGTGTCTTCTTTAGGAAATGGTATGCCTTTATGGGGTAGCTGGAATAATTAATCTACAAACACACCTCCAAAGTGGGGTATGAACACAGCGTAAAAATTTAAAGTTTGAAAAAACTTAAATGGCTGTGTCTCAAATGTGCCCCTTCAATGTCTGCATATACCTGGCAAAGGTACATATGGGGGTATTGCTGTGCTCAGACGACATAGCTGAGCAAGATAGGAAGTATTATATAGCCGTAGCACACATAAGGTTTGCAAAATATGCAGTACAAACTCATTGTGTGTGTAAAAAAGGCAGTAAAAAATGCTTATTACCACTACACTTGGTACAAGCTAGCGGAAAAATGATTTCACGCTAAGGTTCAAAATACATCTTTTGAAATACCCTAGGGTCTCTTCTTTAAGAAATGGTATGCCTTTATGGGGTAGCTGGAATAATTTACCTACAAACACACCTCCAAAGTGGGGTATGGACACAGCGTAAAAATGTAAAGTTTGAAAAAACTTAAATGGCTGTGTCTCAAATGTGCCCCTTCAATGTCCGCATATACCTGGCAAAGGTACATATGGGGGTATTGCTGTGCTCAGATGACACAGCTGAGCAAGATAGGAAGTATTATATAGCTGTAGCGCACATAAGGTTTGCAAAATATACAGTACAAACTCACTGTGTGTCAAAAAGGCAGAAAAAAAATGCTTTTTACCACTGCACTTGATACAAGCTAACGGAAAAATTATCCCACGCTAAGGTTCAAAATTTGCCATTAGAAATACCTTTGGGCGTCTTCTTTAAGAAATAGTATGCCTTTTTGGGGTAATTGGAAAAAGCAGCCTGCTAACATATTTAAAAATAGAATAGGGACCCATTAAAACTCTCCATGTAAATTCACACTTAAAAACCTGAACTTATCACATCTCTTTCACAGCACTGTAACTTCACAAAATAGTGTCTGGGTCATATATTGGGCATATTGTTTTACTCAGAAGAGGTAACTGAGCATACTTAGGGGGAATTTATGACAGTGGCACTTATCAAATGTAAGAAATACCCAGCGAAAATGCAACATGTATGTAAAAAATATTTTTTTTTTTTCTCACCACAAAATTTGAAATAAATTTGTGAAAACATGGCGGCAAGTTAAGGTATAATATATGCCTAATAACATACCCTTGGGTATCTGCTTTCTCAAATGGAAGGCCTTTATAGGGTTATTTGAACAGTCAAATGGCTATAATGCCACAAATTCAGACATATGACCATCTATGAAAATTCCAACTATAGAAACTGAAATAGCATGGTCTCCTATATGGCACTGTAGCTTCACAGAATAGGGGCAAAGGTATACAATGGGGGTATCGTTGTACTCAGAAGATGTAGCTGAACACAATATGGGGTTCTGTACAGGGATAGCACACACTAGATTTACGAAATACACATTACAAAAACCCTGTTATATGTGAATATGCCAAAATAGAGAAAAAACACAATTTTACTACAATGTTTAGCAGAGATTGGCGGTGAAATGGCTACGCAAAAAGTGTCAAACTAACCTTAGGTAAATAGCCTGTGATGTCTACTTTATATAAATATATACTTTTGTGTGGCAATTTTGTTTCCTGTAATGGGTATTAAACTTCCAAGACAAACATACCAACTTCTAAAATTGTTTCACATTTAAATTTTATTTTAGACCTTGTAGTTTGTGACCTGTAACTTTCAAAATAAACTGAAATCCTACACATATTATGTACTTTGTAAATCAAGACACATCAATGAATTGATTTTGAATTACTTTTCCTAAGCTGTACATATTATACACACATTATTATTGCCAAAACGTGGGGAAAAAAGCGTTTTTTTTTATTTTTCCACATTATTTTGCATTTTTTTTAAATAAATGAGAATTTATACATGTATAGGTCACATCAAATTAAAGCCCTTTTTGTTGTCTAAAAAACGGTATATAATATGTGTTGGTACAATAAATGAGAGAGATGCAAATTGCAGTTGAACACAAACAGCAAAAAATGCAAAAAATGCTTGTGTCCTTAAGGGTATGTCCAGCTTCTGAAGCTGTGTCCTTAAGGGGTTAAACAATGAACAAAGTACATAGGAAGGATATTATCATAAACAAAACATAAAGATAACAAACCATTTGAGGAGTAAGGAAATTAAAGTTGTGTACACAATTATCATTTTACTTACTCATCCTTAACATTGGATACAGTGTTCTACAAATTAAATAATTCATTTTATTGTAATATCAGAATTATAAATATGTTGTTTTTTATGCAGGAGATATCAGACAATCTGCTGATCTGTTTTTTCTAAGGAACTTAACAGAATTTCTTACGTATTTTTCTAAAATTGTCAACAGAATGTAAAGAAATGGCTGTAGGTTAACAAAATACGGAAAGACCCCTGAAAGCTTCTTTAAATGTATGAATCCAAGTATAATGTGATTATTGTTAGCTTCACTGCTGTATATGTTTGATATTAATTACACAATGAAAATTCAAATAAAGAAGGAAAGTGCTTAAATATCAGATGACTAGTGATGGAAATTAGTTATCTGCTGAAAAAACAAGATAGCAGCACCCTATAAAGTATGCATGTTTAGGTGAGTGCAGCCCTCTTGGTTTCTTTTATATATTTGGGAGTCCCAGGCCAACTCCTTGGTTTTGCACCCCTCCCTGTTACAGGTGCCTCATTCCAGGACCCTATTTAGCCTTGACTTGCAGAGAGTCCCAGTGAGGAAGTATTTCCCAAGTAAGTGGATTAATCTCATAAGAGCAAGCATTAGGCTGCTATTAGGATAGGACCTGCCGAATATGGGGTACTTTGACGTAGTTGGCAGGCTTATGCAATGTATGATCATATAATGTAACTAAACCCCCATCATTTTTTGCCTAGGTGAGGTGTTTTTAAATAAAACTATTACAATCTCTAAGATTTGAAATCACTGTTTAGTTAATAAGCGAGTGCGCTGGATTCTGTATTTTGTATATTTTGGCCCCAGCAGCACCCTATAAAGTATGCATGTTTAGGTGAGTGCAGCCCTCTTGGTTTCTTTTATATATTTGGGAGTCCCAGGCCAACTCCTTGGTTTTGCACCCCTCCCTGTTACAGGTGCCTCATTCCAGGACCCTATTTAGCCTTGACTTGCAGAGAGTCCCAGTGAGGAAGTATTTCCCAAGTAAGTGGATTAATCTCATAAGAGCAAGCATTAGGCTGCTATTAGGATAGGACCTGCCGAATATGGGGTACTTTGACGTAGTTGGCAGGCTTATGCAATGTATGATCATATAATGTAACTAAACCCCCATCATTTTTTGCCTAGGTGAGGTGTTTTTAAATAAAACTATTACAATCTCTAAGATTTGAAATCACTGTTTAGTTAATAAGCGAGTGCGAATCCAGTTCTGTATTTTGTATATTTTGGCCCCAGCAGCACCCTATAATGTATGCATGTTTAGGTGAGTGCAGCCCTCTTGGTTTCTTTTATATGTATATATATATATATATATATATATATATATATATATATATATATATATATATATATATATATCTTGTTTTTTCATCTATTTACCTTATGTGTATATATATATATATATATATATATACACACACACATACACAAGGTAAATAGATGCCAGGGTTTTTAACCTAGGTCATTATAATGCTTATTGCACATCAGTCAGGTTTCAGATAATAAGCAATTAGTAACATTTCACATGAACAGTAATTACTCACAAATCCAACAAATATCAGCAAATTAAAATAAATATTTAAACCCTAAAGAAATAATTGTATAGAATACAAGTGGCTGTAAATAAGCTGAATCAAATACAATAAATTCTAGTAAAGATTCTTTTTTTTCTTGTTTTAAAATGTGTCCGCAAAAATATCGGAAAAAAATCTAAATGTCTCCTTATTGGCTAAATAATTTGAAATGATAAATTACTATTTAATCAATAGAACACCATCCAATTCTCCGCTCTAGGAGTTGCGATTCAAATGACTTCAAACGTATTTGCGATTTTGGACCGTGGTCTATAAACCCCAGTGTAAACTAAGCTGTTATCTGTCACTATTAATGCTCCTGTAGAATATGCCTATGATTGCTTTCAGTGACTTGCTTAACATGTCCCTTCCTTAGTTTTCAAAATCAACAGACTAATGCCACTAGAGTGTACTTGTGCACACATGCACATCATGTCACTGTGGTGCTGCTTTCATCTGTCATGGTCAGAGATCCTTAATTGGATTCTCAGTTTTTGTACCCTAAAGCAGCTCACTAAAAAAAAAAAAGCTTTGAAGAGCAGAGTAATTTGTAAAAATGTTTTCGTGGAAGAATGGAATAAACTTTATTCCGTTTATTACATTAATAAATTACAAGCTCAGTGCCACTTAGCACAACATTTAAGATCACTTATTTAAATGTATCTATAGTAGCAGTCACTATGGGATCGATAAGATAAAATCAGATTTTACCTCTATGCTGGTAGAGTGTCAGACAGGAAAAGTGGAATAATGGTAACAAATACATATCTGCAATCTTGTTGTGCAATATACCTTTTATTTTCAATAACCTCCCAGGACTCTATATACATATAAAGTGTTCATGGTTATTCAATAAACTTGGAATTATAGAGCATTGACCTCAGTATTATACATTTAAACCTAAAATAGCTGAATTTGACAAATTCTTAAATTGGCATTTCCTTTGTCGCTGCTTTATAATTCTTGGATTTGTGAATAAACCCCATATAATTATGATAACATAGTATAACAATTTCATGATAATTCTGACATAATTTTTAGCCATTGGCTACAACAACATATTTGGTCAAAAACACATTTCTCCTTTCATGTGTTTCAGTATTGTACCCAAAAGCACTAACAGCTATTGTCTCTTATGACTTATGAAAACCCTTGCATGTATTCAGTTTGAGAATGTCCACTTTAATACTGGAATCAACTCCAGGCTTGCAAAAGTGTTATTTACAAATCAATTGTCCAGAGCCACAGAAAAAAAAAAAAAATATATTTACAGACAATTCAAGCAGTGAAGCAATATCAAAATCCTAGCAGCAAACATATTTTAAATTGATTTTTTTTCCTGAGAAACAATCCAGTTCTAGTTACTTTAAAATGATGTTTAAACATATTTTCTTGGCACTCCATTGACTTCCCAGTGTGTTCGAATGCCACCCCTTATTATCCTCTGTTTCCTAGTATTATTGGCTCCGTTGAGGGGGTGGATTTCTGTTTCTGTTTCTGGACGTTTGAGCTAGCATTTGATTTTTTTAGACTGAACTATCAGAGTTATTCAGTAATTACTGGATTTTAATCTGTTAGAAGAACTTAAATAATTTGTCTACAACAATACCATAGACTTTAGTTGTGTCTTCTGTATATAAAAAATTAGAAATGTTTTTCTAACAGATTTTGATCATTTGAAAAGTGTATCCAAAAATATTATGCCTTTGTCTGAATGGACATAATGCAGTAAAAAAGGCCATATTCTGACAGCAATGTCAATTTTCATAATTACTAAAGCCAGATATGGTCAAAATTCAGTCGGCCCGAATGAGTCTGCTGTAATCGCCATAATGTATTCAGTGTCTGCATTAAAATAGGTGCTTTTGCATTCAAACCTATACAAAGCATAGGATTCCCAAATCCCAAAGATTCCAAAAGCACGGGTTTAACTGGTAGAATGCACATTTGCAAAGTATTGCAAATGAATGATAATTTTGAGTACTATTTGCCCTCGAGAGGGCAAAGTGTTGAAAAACCATTGGAAGTGCGATGGTTAATTTAGTTGTGGCTGGTCAGTGCTTGCTAGTAAGTCACTACATTTAAAAAGTGAATAAATAAATAAATAAATAAATAAAGCTCCCTGTGGGGGTCAATAAGGTTTAAAACCTCCCTATGCCCACATCTGCTAATGGCCTGGGTTGTTAAATAATGTGGAAGGGGACACTGTGGGCACCAAGTGGGGGATTTTTAAATTAAATAATTATCTGTCCACACCCCTGCCTCCACCCATGGCCACATTTACCTAATTATAATTTAACCTTATTTCCTCCCCAGTTGCCAACCATTGGCAGTATGTTAAGAACATTCAGGGAGAAGGACCTAATGTACACCCCACAGCCCCCACTCAGGGCAAGCAGGTGTAGATTATTATACTATAACACTCCAAGTCAACCCCCTGTGGTTGTGAGTGGCAGGACCTAATGTCCACTGATATACCCCCCCCCCAGCCTCAACCCATTGGTGGAGGGTGTGTACTCTATGTATAATATACAGGGGGGTGGACCTAGTGTATGTGTCCCAGCCCTTACTATTCAAATGGCCACTGGAGGTGCTTCCTTACTCATTGCTGCACAGTAGTCACGCTCTGCATGGGGATGCTGGATTTACATCATAGAGATACATTGATTTAATGGATCTCTATGAGGAGGTGCTGATAGGCCAAAACTGTGTTTGGCCCCACCCCTTGCCAATTTTAGCCAATCCAATGCTTTCCCCAATGATGTCCCCACGGGGATGGGGCCAGCGGACCTGTAGAGAGCTGAAAATAAGGTGAGTTTTAACCCATTCTGAGGGAGCTAAATATAACTTTATTTTAGTGAACCAGTTTTTGTGTCTTGATCATGAAGAGGACCCACCAGAACAAAATGGCTACACTGCAAAGGGACAAGTTCAGGTAAATTAATCTCACTTTTATCTGTGGCGACGCCACTGTGGGATGTCTTTGCCAATTCGGCTAGGTCCCCAGACGGTGACAAAGCTGCTTTAATATAGATAGCCCTGTATAGAATTAGCTAACAAAAGCTTACACTCATCCAACACATTTGACTTGCTTTAAAATGTTGTGATTTTCCCATAATCTTCTGGGAGCAGGCCCGGACTGGCCATCGGGCACACCGGGCAAATGCCCGGTGGGCCGCGGTGGCCAGGGGCCGAGGCCGGCAGGGGAAGGTCCCAGGATCTCCCCTGCCGGTCTATGCAGGGCCGGCACTATCCGAGCGCCGGCCCCGCTGTGTGCCATGGCGGGCCGGTGAGGAGATCGGAGATCTCCCTCACCGGCCCACTTAAATAGACCTGCGGCTGGGGAGGGAGGGAGAGGACCCGGCGGAGCTCTATCTTGCAGCTCCGCCGGGTTCCTCTCGCGAGATCGGGAGCGTTGCTATGGCAACGCCCCCGATCTCGCGAGAGTTCACTCACCACTGGATCACCAGGGATCGTGTGCGACTGCTGGTCCCCCTCTCCCAGGTACAAGTTACAACCATGCCTGTCCCCCCCTCCCAGGCTAAAGGTAAGAAGGGAGGGGGGGATTTAATGCCTTCTTAGTTTTTTCATTTGTTTATTTACCCCCCTAGTTTTTTTTATTTGTTTATTTACCCCCCAATTTTTTTATTTGTTTATTTACCCCCCTTAGTTTTTTATTTGTTTATTTACCCCCCAGTTTTTTTTATTTGTTTATTTACCCCCCTTAGTTTTTTTTGTATTTGTTTATTTACCCCCTTAGTTTTTTTTATTTGTTTATTTACCCCCCTTAGTTGTTTTTATTTGTTTATTTACCCCCCTTAGTTTTTTTTATTTGTTTATTTACCCCCCTTCGTTTTATTATTTGTTTATTTACCCACACAACATTTACACACATCACACTCAGCACACTCATCACATCACACTCAGCACACACATCACACTCAGCACACACATCACATCACACTCAGCACACACATCACACTCAGCACACACATCACACACATCTCACAATCAGCACTCTCACAATCAGCACTCTCACACTCAGCACTCTCACACTCAGCACTCTCACACTCAGCACTCTCACACTCAGCACTCTCACACTCAGCACTCTCACACTCAGCACTCTCACACTCAGCACTCTCACACTCAGCACTCACACACAACACACTCAGCACTCACACACATCACACTCAGCACTCACACACACATCACACACAACACTCTCACACACATCACACACAACACTCTCACACACATCACACACAGCACTCTCACACACATCACACACAGCACTCTCACACACATCATACACAGCACCCACACACACACCATACACCGCACCCACACATACACATCACACACAGCACTCTCACACACAGCACCCTCACACAAATCAATCGCACACACTGCACCCTCACACACACACCACCCTCACACACACCACCCTCACACACATCACACCTCACACACATCACACCTCACACACATCACACCTCACACACATCACACCTCACACACATCACACCTCACACACATCACACCTCACATACATCACACCTCACATACATCACACCTCACATACATCACACCTCACACACAGCATCCATCACACACACACATACTGCACCCCTCGCATACACACACAACCCCCCGATACACTGCATCACACACATACACAATACTTCCAAACATATTTATATAATATAGCACCCCTCACACACACAGCACCCCTCACACACATACTGCACCCCTAAACACATTACATTCCAGACACACACTACATCCTTTACCCAACTCTGGATTATCTACACACATACAGACACTAGATCCCTATATACACTCTGAATCCGTTATATACGCACACTCACTAGATCTCCAACACACATTCTGGGTCCTTCAAACACACACTAGACTCCTATACATACATATATATATATATATATATATATATATATATATATATATATATATATATATATACACACACACACACACTCTGGATCCCCTATACACACACCAGATTCCTTGTAAGCAAACACATACTACACCCCTAAACACACACTCTCTACAAACACTACATCACCTATACACACACACACTATAGCCTGTATGCACACACTTGCTACATTCCCCTATACACACATTCTCTAGAGTCCCTAGCCACATATGCATTACATTACACCACAAACACAACACGACTAAAACAGACCTTATTACACAATACCACACCACAATCAGCTCACTCTACACACACGTAATACCACAAGCAGGCTCCAAACACATGCACAATACTCTTTCCTTTTTGTCTCCTGGTATCCATTTATAGAGACACCAGAGCCAAGTTGCAAGGAAACAGTGCAAGCATGTTATTAAATTTGCTTGCGCTGTGCAGAACAAATACAGGGCTTTTTTCTCATGCTAGAGCTCTTTAGCAGAGCTCTGCGCATGGTCTGCCCTGGAAGAGCATTGAACTAACATGCTCACTTTGAGAGGGGGCGTGTTTGTCATTAGTGATGACAAAACACACACCCTCTCTGCACCGCCCCCTTCTTAGTGGGCCGCTGTGATTAAAAAATGCCCGGGCCGAATTTTCTTCCCAGTCCGGCCCTGTCTGGGAGTATATTTTATTTAACTTCCTTCTACCCATTCCCCTTTTTATAAAAAAAAAAAAAAAAAAAAAAAACCATTTTATCTTTATCCTTTTTATATATTTATGATTATGTATACACACTTAACATGATTTACAATGTATCTGGGACTTATTTTTAAATTAAATGTTTTTGTATTACATGCACTCCTAGTTTTGTAAAAAAAAAAAAAAAAACACCCACAAAACATCCAAAATACACTGGCATGAAGAAAAACAAAGCTGGGAACAAATAATGCTGAATGTAATGTCTTTCCAGAATACATTACGTGAATTTTCTCTTCTGCATGAGAATCCGTTAAAGATATTTGTAGACAAATTGATGTGATATTAGTCATAGTAGCAACTCTCTCATCTAAAGCTCTTTGATGGAGGAGCATAATTTATCTGACTTTATCTTTTTAATCGACTTAACCAGGCACCTTGTTGACAGAGTTTTGATTTATGTTTTGGGATAATTCTCAACACAGAAGTAGGATCCTCTGTGCGTAGCATCCAAATCTCTTGTTCATGCAAATATTACTCACAATTCTTTTTTTGGCTGTTCAGCTATTCATCCGATTGTGCTTCACAAGAGAGAGGCAATGAGGTGTGCAAACTATGGTTTTATTGCACTAAGATAATGATAGCACAATATACAAAGAAGCTGCATGCACATGGTATCTTTAAGCTTATTTAGGAAAAAAACGAAAATTTCATTGTTATAATGATTTCTGACATCCACTATTAAGTGTGCCATATAAATTTCACAAGAGCTTAATTATGTGCTTGCAGGCTGGCTAAGCATCTTGGGAAATGTAGTCATTAGCATTTGCAGTTCCAAGGTTATCTATCAGTACCATGCAGTTTAGTATTAAAACGAAGCTTGTGACAAAATAAATCATTATAAAACATCAAGTTCTGAAAAGTGATTATGCTCATTTTTAGCATAAGAATATCAGAAGTTCATTCTAACACAGAGAAATCACAAAATATACTTTGCTTTTCCTACATGATTCAGATTCTTTTTGAACCCTTTCTACAGGGAGTCTGCATTGTGACTTACTGTCAGGATCATCATTGTGTTTTACACAATATTGTGTATTTGGCTCTGGCTGGGATCGAACCTGAGTTGCCTGCATCCCAGTCAGGATCCTTACATTGGTCTCCACGCATCTTTGACTGTTTCTAGATGTTCTTGGTATCCTGTAGCCTGAGCCTGTTTGCCTGGGATTTGCACACCTGTTCCTGGTTCCATGATCATTGCTTGAGACTCCCTATTTAAACCTCGCAAGTCTGGTCCTCGTTGTCAGATCGTGTTTCCTGTTCCCTTTGGTTTCACTGCTGTTTATCTGACTCCTGGTTTTGATCCCCTGCTCGTCTACTGTTTTCGCCTGATTGCCGCCAGCCCTGACTTCTGTTTCTGTTACCGACTACTCTTCTGGATTTCCCTTGTCTGTACTGCGTTCCAGGAAGCACTGGTTATTTCAGCCCCAGTGCACTGTGTCACACCCTTGGGGATTTCTGTCCTGAGTCCCCTCGGTCTGTGCTGAATTGCAAAGGGTGCCTTAACTCTGCCTGCCGGACTCCCACTCCAGGTAAGATCCCTGACACTTACTGGAGTGGGTGACACATGTAGCAGCTATGTTAATATGTATCCAGGCTCTGGGACATGGTAAATAAGCAAATAACTAAATGTAGTAGTCATTCTTCTCTTATGTTATATATTATCAATCAATAACTTATATCAGAGCAGATTTAAAGGAACATTACAGTGTGAGGAATACAAACATGTATTTCTGATACTATAGGGCAGAAATCTCAGTTTACGTTCCGAGCCCCCCTATCCATGGAGATGAAAGGGTTCAAACTGACCTTTACACTAAAAGCTATTTGCGGCAGGACCAGCCTGATCCTGCCTCTGTGGCTGTGATGATCAATCTTGATGATCTCAGCCAATCCAATGCTTTCTCATAGAAAAGTATTGGGAGGCTATTGTGCATGCATGGAAAAACAACATGCTAAGACAATCAGCGTCTATTTGTAGAGATGTATTGAATCAATGCTGAACACCAGTGCTGTATGACTAGGAAACACCTCTAGTGGCTGTCTGAGTGACAGCCAGTAGAGGTGTTACTAGGCACCGATGTTAACATTGCTAAGACTTCAGGGACATGCTTTAAACACCAGAACCACTGCATTAAGCTGTAGTGGTTCTGGTGATTTTAGTGCCCCTTTAGGGAACCTACCGTGGGTTTAGCACTGTAGTGTTAGGTAAAAATTTATATTTTTCTACCTAATA